>NC_030683.2:17834278-18561227 GCF_000004195.4 Xenopus tropicalis
CGCATAAGGGCCACATCCTGCCCCATAAGGGCCATATCCTGCCTCAGAAGGCCATAGTCCTCCCTCATAAGGGCCACCTCTTGGCGGACCTCTTGTAGGAGGTCCAAAAAAATATTTGCCCCCCCTGTTTGGGAGGCAGCATCCCGTGCTCCTGGGGGTGCTTCTGGCGCTGCTGGTGGTGCTGCTGGAGGTGCTGGCTCTGCCTCATCATTGGCAGGCTGGGGATCCTGTGCAGGAGCTGGTGGTGCCTCTGCCTCTGCCCCATTATCACCCTGCTCCACCTGTAGCCATTCGTCTGTCAATGAAAGAATTACAGTTTGAGAAATACAGCACTTGCTTTTGTACCGAACAAATGATACAGGCTGAGATGTGTCATGTAACTACAGGAAAACCATTATCTATAAGCATGGAAGGTATGGGGCAGGGCATCTATAAGCATGGCAGGTATGGGGCAGGGCATCTATAAGCATGGCAGGTATGGGGCAGGACATCTATAAGCATGGCAGGTATGGGGCAGGGCATCTATAAGCATGGCAGGTGTAGTGTTCAACAGCAACCCTGTTATAAGATGTTTGTTATGTTTTGTTAATGTTTAGTGCTATGCAACACTGCTGACATTAGAGGGCGCCCTTTCCAGCAAACCAGATAGTATCATAGTCACTATGGGATGACAGTCATGTGACCCATTATGGTGTCATAGCCATGTGAGCAGAGCTGGCAGCCTAACAGTTTGTAAAATAAAGCCTATAGCAAAAGCCTCTGTGTATGTGTGGGTCCAAACCTTACAGAAGGTATGGGGCAGGGTATCTATAAGCATGGCAGGTATGGGGCAGGGCCTCTATAAGTATGGCAGGTATGGGGCAGGGTATCTATAAGCATGGCAGGTATGGGGCAGGGCCTCTATAAGTATGGCAGTTATGGGATGGGAAACACCATTAAGAGATAATCTCTATTTAAATAATCTGCAATTATGGCTATTGTTCCAATCCTAATGTTAAAGTATTTTCACAAGCACATTTTTGCTCAAAAATAGCAAATTAAATAGGAAACAAGTGAGTGGTAATTTAGAAGAAAAATCTTTATATTAATTTTTAAGAAAATCTACCTTCCACTTCTCCCCTCAGCTCTTCCACAAGCTCAGTGTGGCGCCGCTTAATGTCGCTCCACAGACGCTGCAAGACGCGGACACTCAGATTGACCTGGTGATCCCTCCTGAGGCGCCGCCGCAGTCTCCTAACAATGCCCCTGCGGAGGGATTGGATCCCGGGAGTCCCTGCTGGGATATTATCATATCCCTCCCGGTGCAGGAAGCATATGAAATACCGCAGCTGCGCCTCATTCATGTTACCAGGTCCAGCCATGTCCACGTCTTGCAATGTTTTCCACTCCTACTGGTCACAGGGCAGGGCACCAGGTATTTATACTAGGGACACACCCTATTGACGCGCGCGCCGCGTAACGCGCATGCGCGCGCCGCGTAATGCGCATGCGCGCGCCGCGTAATGCGCATGCGCGCAAATTAGCGTGCGAGCGACGAATTCATCGCGCTCCGGGCTTGTCGCGCTCCCGGCTTGTCGCGCGCACGAATATTTCGTCGCGAAACGTACATTTGTTCGCGCAAGCGTATTTTTAGTCGTGTAGGTGTACTTTTGGTCGCGCGCACGAATATTTCGTCGCGAAACGTACATTTGTTCGCGCAAGCGTATATTTAGTCGTGTAGGTGTACTTTTGGTCGCGCGCACGAATATTTCGTCGCGAAACGTACATTTGGTCGCGCAAGCGCATATTTGGTCGCGAAAATGTACATTTGGTCGCGCAAGGTTATATTTTGACGTGCATATGTGAAATTTTACGCACAGGCCTCTAGTTTGACACTTAAGTGACAAATTTGACTATTCTGCTGTTGTATTGAATGAGCCTCAGAACCATTATGCTTTTTTGGCTTGCACCTCCATTAAATAATTCAATTAATTATAATGAAATGCAAGCCTTCAATACAAGTACATTACAAGTACAACGATGTTTACCTCAGCACAAGTTTAGAAATCAAATGGCAATTATCGCCAGCAGCTGATCTTGGTTCAAACCTTGTGCCTACATACCATCACTGTTTTACCTCAGCACAGGCTTTTGGGATCAGACGGCGCAAATTGCAGCACGGAAAATTCTTGTGCCTACAGACCAACGATGTTTACCTCAGCACAAGTTTAGAATTCAAATGGCAATTATCGCCAGCAGCTGATCTTGGTTCAAACCTTGTGCCTACATTCCATCACTGTTTTACCTCAGCACAGGCTTTTGGGATCAGACGGCGCAAATTGCAGCACGGAAAATTCTTGTGCCTACAAACCAACGATGTTTACCTCAGCACAAGTTTAGAAATCAAATGGCAATTATCGCCAGCAGCTGATCTTGGTTCAAACCTTGTGCCTATATACCATCACTGTTTTACCTCAGCACAGGCTTTTGGGATCAGACGGCGCAAATTGCAGCACGGAAAATTCTTGTGCCTACAAACCAACGATGTTTACCTCAGCACAAGTTTAGAAATCAAATGGCAATTATCGCCAGCAGCTGATCTTGGTTCAAACCTTGTGCCTATATACCATCACTGTTTTACCTCAGCACAGGCTTTTGGGATCAGACGGCGCAAATTGCAGCACGGAAAATTCTTGTGCCTACAAACCAACGATGTTTACCTCAGCACAAGTTTAGAATTCAAATGGCAATTATCGCCAGCAGCTGATCTTGGTTCAAACCTTGTGCCTATATACCATCACTGTTTTACCTCAGCACAGGCTTTTGGGATCAGACGGCGCAAATTGCAGCACGGAAAATTCTTGTGCCTACAAACCAACGATGTTTACCTCAGCACAAGTTTAGAATTCAAATGGCAATTATCGCCAGCAGCTGATCTTGGTTCAAACCTTGTGCCTACATACCATCACTGTTTTACCTCAGCACAGGCTTTTGGGATCAGACAGCGCAAATTGCAGCACGGAAAATTCTTGTGCCTACAGACCAACGATGTTTACCTCAGCACAAGTTAAGAATTCAAATGGCAATTATCGCCAGCAGCTGATCTTGGTTCAAACCTTGTGCCTACATACCATCACTGTTTTACCTCAGCACAGGCTTTTGGGATCAGACGGCGCAAATTGCAGCACGGAAAATTCTTGTGCCTACAAACCAACGATGTTTACCTCAGCACAAGTTTAGAATTCAAATGGCAATTATCGCCAGCAGCTGATCTTGGTTCAAACCTTGTGCCTACATACCATCACTGTTTTACCTCAGCACAGGCTTTTGGGATCAGACAGCGCAAATTGCAGCACGGAAAATTCTTGTGCCTACAGACCAACGATGTTTACCTCAGCACAAGTTAAGAATTCAAATGGCAATTATCGCCAGCAGCTGATCTTGGTTCAAACCTTGTGCCTACATACCATCACTGTTTTACCTCAGCACAGGCTTTTGGGATCAGACGGCGCAAATTGCAGCACGGAAAATTCTTGTGCCTACAAACCAACGATGTTTACCTCAGCACAAGTTTAGAAATCAAATGGCAATTATCGCCAGCAGCTGATCTTGGTTCAAACCTTGTGCCTACATACCATCACTGTTTTACCTCAGCACAGGCTTTTGGGATCAGACGGCGCAAATTGCAGCACGGAAAATTCTTGTGCCTACAGACCAACGATGTTTACCTCAGCACAAGTTTAGAAATCAAATGGCAATTATCGCCAGCAGCTGATCTTGGTTCAAACCAACCAAGCAGCAGCAGCAGCAGCAGGTTCTTAGAAAACAACAGACCACAAATTAGAAGACATTGGTCCATATTTTAGCAGAAGTCGCAACGGTATAATTAGGAGCCATTTCCGGCCCCATAGTAGATGATACTTGCAGGCATAGCAACATTGCAAGTAGCCTTGATAGGCCATAATTAGAAGAAATTAGACAATACTGTGGCAGCAGCGGCGGCAGCAGCAGCAGCAGGTTCTTAGAAAACAACAGACCACAAATTAGAAGACATTGGTCCATATTTTAGCAGAAGTCGCAACGGTATAATTAGGAGCCATTTCCGGCCCCATAGTAGATGATATTTTGCCAAAGTAGCAACATTGCAAGTAGCCAGTATAGGCCATAATTAGAAGAAATTAGACGATACTGTGGCGGCAGCAGCAGCAGCAGGTTCTTAGAAAACAACAGACCACAAATTAGAAGACATTGGTCCATATTTTAGCAGAAGTCGCAACGGTATAATTAGGAGCCATTTCCGGCCCCATAGTAGATGATATTTTGCCAAAGTAGCAACATTGCAAGTAGCCAGTATAGGCCATAATTAGAAGAAATTAGACGATACTGTGGCGGCAGCAGCAGCAGCAGGTTCTTAGAAAACAACAGACCACAAATTAGAAGACATTGGTCCATATTTTAGCAGAAGTCGCAACGGTATAATTAGGAGCCATTTCCGGCCCCATAGTAGATGATATTTTGCCAAAGTAGCAACATTGCAAGTAGCCAGTATAGGCCATAATTAGAAGAAATTAGACGATACTGTGGCGGCAGCAGCAGCAGCAGGTTCTTAGAAAACAACAGACCACAAATTAGAAGACATTGGTCCATATTTTAGCAGAAGTCGCAACGGTATAATTAGGAGCCATTTCCGGCCCCATAGTAGATGATATTTTGCCAAAGTAGCAACATTGCAAGTAGCCAGTATAGGCCATAATTAGAAGAAATTAGACGATACTGTGGCGGCAGCAGCAGCAGCAGGTTCTTAGAAAACAACAGACCACAAATTAGAAGACATTGGTCCATATTTTAGCAGAAGTCGCAACGGTATAATTAGGAGCCATTTCCGGCCCCATAGTAGATGATATTTTGCCAAAGTAGCAACATTGCAAGTAGCCAGTATAGGCCATAATTAGAAGAAATTAGATGATACTGTGGCAGCAGCAGGTTATTAGAAAACAACAGACCACAAATTAGAAGACATTGGTCCATATTTTAGCAGAAGTCGCAACGGTATAATTAGGAGCCATTTCCAGCCCCATAGTAGATGATATTTTGCCGAAGTAGCAACATTGCAAGTAGCCAGTATAGGCCATAATTAGAAGAAATTAGATGATACTGTGGCAGCAGCAGGTTATTAGAAAACAACAGACTACAAATTAGAAGACATTGGTCCATATTTTAGCAGAAGTAGCAACGATATAATTAGGAGCCATTTCCAGCCCCAAAGTAGATGATATTTTGTAGGAGTAGCCACAATATAATTAGGAGCCATTTCCAGCCCCAAAGTAGATGATATTTTGCAAGAGTAGCCACAATATAATTAGGAGCCGTTTCAGACCCCAAATTAGAAGAAATTAGAATTTAAGAAATAGTAGCAACATTGTAAGGACCCTTGATAGGCCACAAATTAGAATATGATATGAGATGATATAGTGGCAGCAGCAGCAGCAGCAGCAGCAGCAGCAGCAGCAGCAGCAGCAGCAGCAGCAGCAGCAGCAGCAGCAGCAGCAGCAGCAGCAGCAGCAGCAGCAGCTAGATTATTAGGGGAGTATAAGGCAGCAAGTGAGAGAGGAGGGTACATCTGGGAGGAGAGGAGGAAGGAGAGGAGGCTAGTCCCTGATGTCAGCAATGGGCACATGGATATCCCCGCTTATCCATGCCTCATTCATTTTAATAAATGATAGCCTATCCACGCTGCCAGTGGATAGGCGTGTACGCTTCTCCGTGACCACCCCACCTGCGGCACTGAAGACACGCTCTGACAGGACACTGGCAGGGGGGCAAGCCAGCACCTCCAGAGCGTATTGTGCCAGTTCTGGCCACTGGTCGAGCCTCGACACCCAAAAATTCATGGGGTCATCATCAGTGTGCATGGCGTCCTGCACACTCACAGACCCCATGTAGTCAGCCACCATATTCTCCAGCCGTTTTTGGTGGTGACTTTGGGTGCTAACCAGGCCTGCTGCTGCCTGGCGAGGCTCGAAGAAGCTTCTCCACACATCCATTAGATTCCCACCACCTCTAGCTGCGCTGCTGCTGCTGCTGCTGCTGCTAGACTCCTGTCTCTGCTGGATGTGTGGAGTAGTGGAGGCCTGAGTGTCAGGCTGGGGGAAGGCCTCCATCAGCTTGGCGCACAGAGCCCTTTTCAATTGACCCACCCTCCTCTCTCTCTGGCTGGGTACAAGGAACTGCGCCATCTTTTCCTTGTACCGTGGGTCAATCATTGTAGCCACCCAGTAATCCTCCCGGTCTTTAATGGCGCAGATCCGGGAATCACTCCGGAGGCATGTCTGCATATGGGCAGCCATGTAGAAGAGGTGTCCCCGACCAACCTCTTCTTGACTGCCCTGGAGATGCAGCAGGTCATCTCCTGCCTCCTCCCCCTGCTCTGTGTCTTCCCAGCCGCGGACAACAGCTGGGGTGGTAGGGTGGCGTGGGCCCTGCTCCCCCTGCTCAGCAGGCACCCAGTCCTCCTCTCCTTCATCCTCCTCATCAGGCATGTCCTCCTCATCATGCCTCGCAGCCCCTTCCACCTGCCTACGGGGCCTGCACTCCTCCTCCTCCTCCTCAGGCACGTCACCCTCCTCTAGCAGGCCATCCAACGTGCGCTTGAGGAGGAAAACCAGGGGTATGATGTCGCTCACACACGCACTGTCCCTGCTAACAAAGCGTGTGGCTTGCTCAAAGGGGGCAAGTACTCGGCAGAGCTGCCTCATCTGCTGCCACTGCTCTGCACTGAAATACCCCAAATTTGCCCCCTGAGTACCCCTGGCACTGTGCTCCAGCAGGTAGTTGCTGACCGCCCAGCGCTGCTCTACAAGGCGCTCCACCATGTGCAGGGTCGAATTCCAGCGCGTCGGCAGGTCACAGATCAGCCGGTGGGGTGGCAAGCTATGTTGCCGCTGCATCCGTGACAAAGACGCGCTGGCGGTGGGGGACCTGCGGAAGTGGCCGCATACCCTACGTGCCTTCTCCAGCACAACTCCCAACCCTGTGTAGCTCTTCAGGAAGTGCTGAACCACAAGGTTGAGAACATGTGCGAAGCAAGGCACGTGGGTCAGACGGCCTAGGTGGAGGGCGGCCAGCAGGTTGCGACCATTGTCGCACACAACATTCCCTGCTTGGAGCTGGCGGGGAGCGAACCACCGCTGCACCTGAGTCTGGAAGGCGGCATGGAGCTCAGGTGCAGTATGACTCCTCTCTCCAAGGCAGAGGAGTTGCAGCACAGCCTGGCAGCGCTTGTACTGCACTGAAGCGTAACTGCGGGGACGCTTCAGGGGTGGCTCATCCATAGTGGAGGAGGAGGAGGAGGAAGTGGCCGTGTGGGGTTTGCCCTTTACCCCACGGGGAGGCACCTCTAGCCTGAGGGGAGTCCTGCTGCCTGCACCCTCCCCAGCACTCATGAGGGTGACCCAGTGGGCAGTGTATGAAATGTATCGCCCCTGCCCATGCCTGCTGGTCCAGGTGTCTGTGGTGCAGTGCACCCTGCCCCCAACAGCATAGTCGAGGGACAGGGACACATTATCCACCACCTGCTGGTGGAGGGCAGGGACGGCCTTCCTGGCAAAATAATGGCGGCTGGGGATCCGCCAGTTAGGGGCAGCGCAAGCCATCAGCTCTCGGAAGGGGGCTGCGTCAACCAGCTGATAGGGCAGCAGCTGCACTGCCAGAAGCTTTGCCAGGCAGGCATTGAGCCTCTGCACTTGGGGGTGGCTGGAGGAAAGAGGTGCCTTGCGGGCAAGGAACTGGGGGAGGGAGACCTGCCGGGTCAGGGGCTGTGCAGATGGCAATAAGGAGGAGGAGGAGACAGAGGGGGCTGCAGAAGAGGCAGAGCTGCACAGTGGCCGCCTCCTACTGTGAGCCTCAGAATCCTCTTCCCTTGCTACAGGGATTGGGGAGCTAGCACCTGTTCCCTGGGGAATGGGAGGAGGTGGACAGGAAGCACCGCTGCCGCCCGGTGCCCTGCCACTTTGGTGCTGCTCCCACGTCATCCTGTGATGACGTTTCATATGGGAACTTAATGCTGATGTTCCCATATGTGACCCTGTCTGCCCCCTACGTACTTTCTGTCGGCAAAGGTGACAGACTGCTACTGATGGGTCCTGACTCTGGCACGTAAAAAATGCCCACACTGCTGAAGTGCGGGCCACCACCTTGCCTGCTGTGGAGGGCTGGGGACCTGAAGGCTGAAGGTCCCTGCCCATACGCCCAGAACCTGTGGACCCAGGTGCAGTGCTGCCCTGTTGCCTACCCCCCCTAGCAGTGGTTGGTGGGGTCTTCTGCTTCTTTGGGGCCGGCTCTTCATCAGCATCACTAACAACAACACACAGCTCCCCCTCTGAACTGCTGCTGTTATCCTCCTGAGCCGGCACCCAGGATCTGTCCCCATCATCCTCCCCCAGATCAGATCCTGCATCCACATCCACATCTGGCTCATCAGCCTGCTGCCCTGCCATTAGGGGACCCTGCCCAACATCCCCTACAGCTGATGTGGTGTGCTGTGCCACATACACCTCCTCCTCATCAGACTGGAATGCCCCCCCCATACCTGTCTGATCATCAAAAAGATCCTGGGTGTCTGGGCTGAAGTCCACCTCAGGATCAAATAATAAGGGGGATAGCATGCCCCTTATCACTGAGCTAGCAGGTGATGCCAGCTCCTGCTGCTCACTAGAGTCTGCAGCAGACGAGGTAGCCTGGGTGAGCCAGTCCATAACTGCCTCTGCCTGCTGCGACTGAATAGGTCGCGAAGTGGTGGCAAACAAATCTGGCAAAGTCTTGCGACTGCCAGTTGCCCCACTGCGACCTGCCACCTGCTGCTGTTGCAGCTGCTGCTGCTGTGACTGCTGCTGTTGCAGCTGCTGCTGTGGCTGCTGCCCTATATTGCCCAGACTGGGCATAACACATGTGCTGGGCTCTTGCCCACAGCCAGCACCACGGCTTCTCCCACCTAAACCACCCTTGCCTCCCACCCCACCCTCACCACCCACACCTCCCTTCCTCCCACCCTCACCACCCACACCACCCTTCCTCCCACCCCCACCACCCTTGCCTCCCATCCCACCCTTCCTCCCTCTCCCACGGCCCGTCATCCTGGACCAACTAAAAAAGAAAAAAAAATAGGGGGGGTTTGGATATTTGGGGGAAGGTAGAGATAAATAAATAAAAGACTAAACCCCAGAAGTGTGCACCCACAAGGGATACACACACACAAACAAAGACAGACAAACGTAGCCCTAACAAGGGCTCTTGGGTCTCACAGGGGAGCAGGCAAGCAGAAGAGGGAAAGCAGTGAACTGAAATCCACAACTTCCACTTGCACTGACTCACAGAAAGCTCAAACAAATCCTACCTCTAGCTAAACAGACAACTCACACACCTCAGCTCCTACTCTATCCACTACCAAAAACGCACTGAGTAATGGCCGCCTCTGCACCTCCTTATATGGACAGTGGGAGGGCTCCAATCTAATTGGCTGATGTGGAAGAAATGGGCAAGGCTAAAATGACGTTTCCGTTTGTCGCGCGTTTTTTTTTTGTCGCACGGCGGAAAAATCGGCGCACGCGGCAAAAATTGCCCGCGCGCGACTAAAATTGGCTGCTCGCGTCAAAAATTGCTCGCGCGCGATCAAATTTGGCCGCGCGCGCAAAAATAACCGCGCGACAAAAAAATTTGGACGTGCGTAAAAAATTTTCCGCGCGGCGAAACGAGCCGCACGGCGAATTTTTGCCGCCGTTTCGCGAAACTTTTCGCCGGCGGCGAAACGCAAAAGTTCGCCGCGAAACCGACGCTGGCGAATTTTTTCGCTCATCCCTAGTGGGAGCGCATCTGCGGATATTTAGCACATCTGTTCCCAATCCGGCTCTACACACATCTGTGGCAGCAGAGTTCACACGACACTGGAAGCGCTTCCCTAGTGAGCCGCAGTCAAAAGGAATTTTACTAAGTGCTAATCCTCATTAAGTACGCCCCCACCGCTCGATAATTTCATTAATTTAATATTTATCCTGCAGGAAATGGGGCCGAGGAGAGGCAATAAAAAGGTGCAAATATTTTATGCATTGAAGGAGAAGTTCTAATGTTACTCAATTGTTTATTGATTATATTTATGTCGTCCAGTCTGACTTTCTTACTCTTTTCTGGTTAATAGGGCAACTAAGCCCTAGCAACAGCACTCCAGTTCAGGTGTACAAATCTGTATTTATTTTACCAGCAGAGACCAAAGTGTCTGCCCCTTCAGGAGCCGAGGTGATTGATCAGGCCAAGACCTTCACCAATGTATTAGGTATAAGAAATAATGTAAGCTCTAGTGGCAAATATAAAGGATGCTAGAATTGTACTTGTATGGGACCTGTTATCCAGAAACCTGCTATCCAGAAAGCTCCAAATTATTGTAAGACCTCATTTTAAGCAAATAATTCAAAAGTTTAAAATGTGTTTTCTTTCTCTCTGTAATAATAAACAGTACATTGTACCTGATCCCAACTAAGATATAATTACCCCTTATTGGGGGCAGAACAGCCCTATTGGGTTTATTTAATGGTTAAATGATTCCCTTTTCTCTGTAATAATAAAACAGTGCCTGTACTTGATCCCAACTAAGATATAATTACCCCTTATTGGGGGCAGAACAGCCCTATTGGGTTAATTTCATGGTTAAATGATTCCCTTTTCTCTGTAATAATAAAACAGTACCTGTACTTGATCCCAACTAAAATATAATTACCCCTTATTGGGGGCAGAACAGCCCTATTGGGTTTATTTAATGGTTAAATGATTCCCTTTTCTCTGTAATAATAAAACAGTACCTGTACTTGATCCCAACTAAGATATAATTACCCCTTATTGGGGGCAGAACAGCCCTATTGGGTTTATTTAATGGTTAAATGATTCCCTTTTCTCTGTAATAATAAACAGTACATTGTACCTGATCCCAACTAAAATGTTTATTATTTATTGGAGTCAAAACAATCTTGTGGGTTTATTTAATGTTTAGATTATTTTTAGTAGTCTTAAGGTATGGAGATCCAAATTATGGTATGATCCCTTATCCAGAAAACTCCAGAGCCCATTTAGGGTAACAAGATCTCATATCTGTATGTCCTTGGAGATGGGAAAAGTCAGATTTCCTTAAGGAAACATTCACAGACACAGGGAGAACATAGAAACTCTTTGCATTGTAAGCTCCAATTAATAGGGCCCTCTGATTTGACCCTTGCTTGTTGTGTTTTTGCAATACCCCTGATAATTATGATGATAATAATGCTCTGGCTGGAATCAAACTTGGGATGCCAGTGATATTGTGTTGAACTTTGTTCCACCATTTATGTGTCCTTAGTAAGTACTCTTCATATAATAAGAATGCCATGTACTGATTATTGTGGGCATTGCGAAAAAGTCCCTTGTGTTGTAAAATATCTACACCAGCCTGTCTAGTATCTTTTGGGTTTGAGGCAAAGACCTCATCCATTCAAATATCTTTTTAATGAGAAGCAATCACTGCCCTAGATTGCAGAGGAACACAAGCCATCTTCAGCACAAGCCTTCTTTAGCCCATATTATATATCTTCTATTCAGTGTTGGACCCGGCCTACTAGGACCCAACACATACCCTGACATTGAGGTCCCTTTTTGACAACAATTAGATGTAGACAGTGCTAAATGTCAGATAGATCTGTGGTAGAAATAAGAAAGTACTGATGGGAATTGTCCTTGACTGGGGCCCACTAGGACCTGGTCCCACTAGGACTTGAGCCCACAAGGTGATCCCCTGGGATTCTGACAGACAAGTCCGTCCCTGCTTCTGGTTTTTATGTTAAAACAAACTGAACAGTGATGGTTTCTTCTATTCCAGCTCAGTCTGTATTATTTAGGGTGAAACACCAACATTTCATACATTATATTACTACACCATAGTATCACCCTGGATCTAAAGTGCACGCTTTACTTCACTGAAACCCAAATGCAAGATAATGTTCGGCTTGGCATTTAGATAAACAAGATGATAAGATATCAGAGATCATTTTTTGCACTTTAAAAGTGTAAATTTTATACATTTCACGTTTATGAAAATTATTATTTTTTTTTTTTAAATTGGAGTAAAACCGCAATAAGAAATGTCAAAAATCAATCCACCCCCAGACCACAGGTCCCATGACTCATATGTCAGGAGTCACAAAAACTGTGATCACTTCAATTGACTTTTTTATGCACAAAATTATTATTTTTGTTATCCACAATTTCTTTTACAGTTCCAGTTTGTATTGTGACAGAAAGTAACATGGTTTTTGTGATTAATGCAGTAAATATATAACATATAGGAAACGGTTATACACAATAGCAGTCATAACATATCTACCTTGCTGTTGCTGAAATACAACTTCCAGGGTCTATAAAATGTGCCATCTTTGCTCTGTGCTCTCTACTCACATGTTATATCTTTGCTATTTGATTTCTGTAGAGGGGCAATCCCTGTAGCTCTGGCCCGCATACATTCATTACCACATCCTTGCATTATTAGAAGTATAGGCTTTATTTATCAAGTATGGAATAAGGTGCAAAGTGCAGAAGTAAAGTAAATACAGGGTTCTCTTTCAGTTGACAGTGCTACCCTCTGCAATTTGGGTTGGATTTTTAATCCAGCGTAAGGTGCAGAGGCCATTTTGCAGGCAGCAGTGCTATGGACACAAGTGCTATGTGCTTGGGCTCCCTATCTTGGCACTACACCCCTTGCAGAGCCTTGGCCCTCTCCACTCCATGATCCAGTCATCTCATGACAATAGCAGCTTCCTTTAGTTAAGCACTCCAAGCTTGATGTTGTCCACCCACCTATTTCTAGGAGTAGAGGCCTTCTGGACAGGTATGGGGGACCTTCTTTGGAAAGCTGCATAATCTATCCTCTGAAGATATCAAAGCCACCTCAGTCTAGAAGGCTTGGTGTCCATGGCTATCAGTGGCCATGCAGGATCCTCTGTATGGGTCCTAAGAGTATACTGTACTACTTTATGAATTTATGACATGATTCTTAACTTTTGATCTAATAACAATAGTTATTACTATTTATGACATTGTATACTTTATGAATTATTAAATTAATCATATTGATTATAGGAACCATCATCTTTATTATGTTTTCATTAAGATTGTCCTGTATGCAATTTTTAACTTGATGGGTGGATTTGTTTGTCTGTCCACTCTTTTTGATGTTTTGCACGGATGCTAATTATTTGCCAATTATTACTGATTACTGCTGTGAGCTATTTAATCCTCCTTCCTAACATGCGTGTTTAGCCTATGATTAAGTGCGCACGCGCACGAAACGCGTTAGGCATTTGTATTTTAATGGACTAATAAAGATGAGATTTTAAACCCAGAAGGTTCGGAGTGCTTGGAAGCTTTTCTTCGTCTATTATGGGTCCTAAGAGTATACATGTTGTTTTGCATCCATGGCATTGGTAAATGAGCCCTTTAGTCTAGAAAATGACATGAAAATGCTAGAATGAAAACACAACTATGTAACTTTACCTCCCAAGAACATAGAACAGTCATTCACAAACCTTGGAGCTGGCCTACTGGGGCACCCTAGAACAGGGTCAGACTGGGGGTTGAAGGACCCACCGGGGCCCCCGCCCCAGGGGCCCTGCAGGTTCCCCTGCCCCCCCCCACAGGGGCCCCCCTAACCCCCCTCACCTGAAATATGGGAATATGCCTATGTGCTCTCAGATACACCAGGAAGCCCAGACTGAAGGTCAGTTTGAACATTTTTCGTTATTGCTGGAACTATGGCTGAATGACTGATACTCTGGTGTTTTCACACTAGTGTTTTCCTTTATCTGTAGCATTGTTATGAGCTAAGGGGGGGCTTTACCCTTTAGGGGGAGCGAAAGGTTTAGACTTCCAAGGGGGGCTTCCTTCAACCAAAAGAATTAGACAACCACTTACAAAGAGTCTATATCACCAGCATCTAAAAGGGCAGAATGCCAGGCTGAGTAGATCCTACATTGGTCTCTATGGAAATCAATAGGAATGAAGCTTGACAGCAGGGGCATCTATAAACATGGCAGCATCTTTTCTGCAACTTGTTCAGATAACGTTTATCCAAGAGTGTTTTGTTTGTCTAAAATGCCCCATTTGTGAGTGCTGGGGCTTCCCCCAGACAGAGGAACACTGCCAGATAACGGTCTTTACATTGAATTAAATGAATTAAACAATTCTGCTCTTCTAGGTTCAAATTACTTTTATTATAGGTAATTTCCCAGCTGAAATGTTACATCTACATTAAGTTGTTTTTTTTTCCTTTTTTCAAAAAAAGAAACTTGTGGTCTGGCTACAACAGCCTCACTGTGTGTTCCATTACAAACAGATATGGTTAATAAAGGTCAGTATTAAGCAGGCAGATGTTTATAAATAAATACATACAGAGGTCAACATAGAGGAAAAAACAGAAAGAGTATAACTATGAGCTGTCTACAAAATAATGTTGGTTAGTGAATAAATGGAAACACAGCTCATTTAAATGCACCTGGGAAACAAATGGGGCTTAAATTAAAAAAGGGCCACATTTGCACCAGTAACAATCAATCCTCACTGATATTACACACGCATGTAGATCTCTCAGTATCTGTAATAATAAAACAGTACCTGTACTTGATCCCAACTAAGATATAATTACCCCTTATTGGGGGCAGAACAGCCCTATTGGGTTTATTTCATGGTTAAATGATTCCCTTTTCTCTGTAATAATAAAACAGTACCTGTACTTGATCCCAACTAAGATATAATTACCCCTTATTGGGGCAGAACAGCCCTATTGGGTTTATTTAATGGTTAAATGATTCCCTTTTCTCTGTAATAATAAAACAGTACCTGTACTTGATCCCAACTAAGATATAATTACCCCTTATTGGGGCAGAACAGCCCTATTGGGTTTATTTAATGGTTAAATGATTCCCTTTTCTCTGTAATAATAAAACAGTACCTGTACTTGATCCCAACTAAGATATAATTACCCCTTATTGGGGCAGAACAGCCCTATTGGGTTTATTTAATGGTTAAATGATTCCCTTTTCTCTGTAATAATAAAACAGTACCTGTACTTGATCCCAACTAAGATATAATTACCCCTTATTGGGGAGAGAACAGCCCTATTGGGTTTATTTAATGGTTAAATGATTCCCTTTTCTCTGTAATAATAAAACAGTACCTGTACTTGATCCCAACTAAGATATAATTACCCCTTATTGGGGCAGAACAGCCCTATTGGGTTTATTTAATGGTTAAATGATTCCCTTTTCTCTGTAATAATAAAACAGTACCTGTACTTGATCCCAACTAAGATATAATTACCCCTTATTGGGGAGAGAACAGCCCTATTGGGTTTATTTAATGGTTAAATGATTCCCTTTTCTCTGTAATAATAAAACAGTACCTGTACTTGATCCCAACTAAGATATAATTACCCCTTATTGGGGGCAGAACAGCCCTATTGGGTTTATTTAATGGTTAAATGATTCCCTTTTCTCTGTAATAATAAAACAGTACCTGTACTTGATCCCAACTAAGATATAATTACCCCTTATTGGGGGCAGAACAAGCCTATAGGGTTTATTCAATATTTAAATGATTTTTAGCAGACTTAAGGTATGGAGATCCAAATTACAGAAAGATCCCTTATCCGGAAAACCCCAGGTCCCGAGCATTCTGGATAACAGGTTCCATACCTGTACACTTTCTTTACAGATACTTCTGATAGATACTTTTCTTGATGGCGTTGGCTAGGGCATTAGTTACAACCAGCACTAGTACTCACTAGCAAGTATCCAGTCCACAGAACTCTATTCAGTAAATTTTTCTTTTCCTGAACCTGACCACTACAGTCCCTATGCTAACGGTTGACACCCAGGGTACTAACCACTTTTGCCCTCCTTGTTGGAGCTTCTGACTGCACTACTAACTAACCTACACACTACCTACACTGCACTACCTACTAACCTAGAATTAACTACCAGCAGGGTCCAAGTGAGTTCCCTAATGAAGACTCTTCGCTGACACTAGCTACTCCTACTGAGACCTCCTACCTCAGGCGCTGCTGCTCCAACCACAACAGTTTGATGGAACCTTAATTCCCATCCAGCCCACTGGTGGACACAAAGGTTTTGCATACTGGAGCTGTAATGTTCAGGTACACACCTCTGCACCCCACTGGACAAGTTTCCCTACACCCATAAAGGGTCTCTTCCCATAAATGTTGCACAACTCCAGCTCCGCTTTTTCAGAGAGCGCTAAATGACCTGAGCTCAGGAAGAAGGGACTGGCGGAGTATCAGAGAATGTCAATGACGTGTTTAATCCTTTCCAACTCTAAAAAGGGCCAAACCACCAAGCTAAGTGAAAAGGTTTGGATACTTATAGAGACCTCTACCACTACGGAAACTGATAGGGCTAAGGGATTGTTTCCACTGATCTTAATTCCCCCCAACAAAAAAACCCCAGAGTAGGAGTTTATATTATGAAGATGTTACAATAATGCAGACTAGGCACGCTAAGGGGCACAAGACACTTATTTAGGCACAAAGGCAGCTACAAGAGTCCGGTCACTTAACTTGCTTATTGAGCCTGGCTACCCATGTCTGTGATAGGAAGCCTTGCCTTGTTTGCATCCCTTAGTCTTGCTCACTGCAGGCAGCTTCATATTGTCATGTAAATAGCCCAGTGCTCCTACAGAAACTCATGTTTCAGCCAATGCCGCTAAGAAATTCATTTTTGTTTACTGTGATATAGGCTGGCTCTACTCATATATTTAATACATAGTGCTTGGAATATGGGTAGTCTATGTATATAGTAACCGCTGCTCTTATATACCTTATTTAAGAGACAAATCATTTTAGATGGCGTATATTTTCCTTTTAAACGTGCTTGGCACTCACCACACTTAACTTCTTGTTTTAGGCCTATAATTAATATGGGATATTCATTAATTTCCCAATTCTTTTAAAGCTCCTTGATAAGTCAGTGAACAATAGCGAATGTGAAAACCAAATGTTAATCTACCTTAATGCTTCTTTTCTACTTCCAAGCCATTATAATGCCTGGCTGTGGTTCCAGATGTTTGCTGTGTTATTTGTGCCTTAGCGCAACCAGTTCAGCTAACAAATGAGCCTTAATTCCCTTTTTTTAATAATAATAGGGCTCGGCATAGGGTTGAGTGTGCAATCTTTGTACTTGAAAATTTATGTTGCTTTCTTTCAATGCGAGTTTGTTGTATGGCCATTAATCACTGTTAGCGTGCATTGAATTTTATGTATAAATACGATGACCCCGCTGAGCCTTTCTTTCACTGGGAAGAATAGAAAGAGCTTGACTATAAATGAGCTCTCAGAATTAGAGGACTGTTGGATGTATGCGCGAGCATCACACGAAAATGCAAAATACGCCTGACAGTGAAACGCGTCATGTAACTATTGAACGAGCCCATGCCGAGCCATGAAAGCAAAGTGATTTCATATCAGCCCTTGGCTAAACAGCCAGCTTTAGTATAGCTGCATACGGTAATATAGTTTTATTACTGTACAGCTGCATACTGGGAGGGTCACTTATAAGGGAGGGATTTGATTTATTAATGTAGGCCGTTATTGAACCGGCATTCAGTAGTTATAATGCATCAGCAATGGGCTGCCCAGTTGCACTTCTGCATGGGTCCTGTTTAATCCTGGTTTAAGTACTATCTGCATGGAGTTACATGTTCTCCCCATGTCTGCATTGGTTTAGCCCAGGTTCCTCCCTATGGCAGGGTCATGCAGAGTAAATGCCAGGACAGCAAAAAGTCTTACAAAAAGATTTACAGACCTGTAGTCAGGTACCCACATGTGACCAGGTACATAGGCTCGTATGTGCTGAGTTTACAGACCTCTAGTCAGGTACCAACGTGTGACCAGGTACATAGGCTCCTATGTGCTAAGTTTACAGACCTCTAGTCAGGTACCCACATGTGACCAGGTACATAGGCTCCTATGTGCTGAGTTTACAGACCATTCTCCCTGTGTCTCTTTCACTCAAAGCTCCTGTGAGACTCAACAGCCAGGGTTTTAAAGCTAATGCCAGACTTAGCGTATTCTCAGCAAGTCAAAAAACACTTGTCGAGACTATTCCCCGCTACTGTAAAAATCTCCTACTTGTGCCTGTGCCGGGAAACATTCAATACGCTTGGGCACATGTAGAGTATTTCTGCTTTAAACTGCCCACGTGAGAACTTTCAGGCAGAAATACGCTGCGTTTGCCCTGCATCTGAGTACAGGCACAAATAGCAGATTTTTGCAGGCTAGGGACGTATTTTCGGCAAGCGTTTTTCGGCTTGCAGAGAATACCCAACTTTTAAAATTAGCCTAAGGCAGGGGTGGGCAAACTTTTTGGCTCAGGGGCTACATTGACTTACAGACGGGCCAGGCCGGGCCAGCGTTACACCATTTCCACTCGTCAGTCCCCAGGCGCCAAGTCTCGCGTGATGAGTCGGCGGGCCAGATTAAAAAGACCAACAGGCCTTACTGCTGGTTATCCTTTTGCAGAAAAAGCAGATGAAACAATTAAGACTCATTACTGAAACAATAGCTTTACTAGTTCATTGTCTCATGATAACTAATGTGCCTTTATACCATACAATTTTGTATTTTTCTGTCTTTGCTTGTGCTATTGAAAAATAAAAATATAAAATATAAAAAAAAAAGACCAACAGGCCAGACGTGGCCCACGGCCCGTAGTTTGCCCACCCCTGGCCTAAGGACTACCACTAGATGCTTTTAAGAGCCATCTGGTCAGCCTGTAGCACTTACTCCGCTGCACTCCAAATCAAGAATGGAACAAGGAGAACAATTCTCCTCATGTTGGCAAGACATGGGCACGTGCAACCATTTGACCTGATGGCAAAGATATGAAGAGAGGTAACATAACAGAATTAATAATAAGAGAGATAACATACAGTAGAGTTTGAAGGGATTCACAGAGAAGACCAGAAGAAGAGTAGATGGCTTGTAAAATGGATGTTTGCAGCATTGCAGTGTAAAGCTATGGAGAAACACTTCACTGGCATTCTTAAACGGAATAATATATTTTCCTAGAATAATTATGAAAGCAATCATCTGCTTGCAATATCTGAAAAGGGATCTGAAAGTGGCCATATCATATTGTGGTGTATGAGCCAAACGCTGCATGCTGCTGTAACAATGCCAGAGCTTGCTCCCAGCCCTCGGCCAGATAACAGTCCATCATTAGTATTTACATGACCTTAATCCACGTCAGACCACCATGGTAACAAATATTAATTGCTTAGTCAAATCCAAGACTGGATCCTTATCTCATGAAAGAAAGAAAGGTTACAGAGAAAAGCCTTGACTTGGACCTGATCCATTCCCGTAATAAATGTTTGTTTTATGTTGACCCTCTTGCAAAGACTTGAAGCCAAAGAAAAATTGGAACCAGAAGTCATAAATAGGGAAAAGATAGATTAAATATTATCTGTCTAAATGTATACAGTATTAGGAACAAAGATTCCTGGATAACTACGTAGGGGGCCTAACCATGTAAGGAGACCAATCACAGCTACATAACTAGTAGTAAGTGTAGTCTCTTGTCTTATTGCCACCATAGTGGTATTTCAGCAGCAAAGCAAAGACATTTGTATCTAAGATAGGACTCAGGTTAAAGGAGAAGGAAAAACCAAAAGCAAAAACTAAAGTAATCTTCAACAGAAAGGTCTATGTAAAGCCATACAGCCATAAGCACTCACAGAAAGTCCTCTGTCAAAAGAAACACAGGATTTCTTTTTTTCTTTTGTGTACACATTTTCTTCAGTATCAGACTTCCTTCTCTCAGAAAATCCTTCAGGGCACGGCACAAGCCTGCGCAACTTGCCCCCTTCTATTTCCTCCCTCTCCTTTCTCCTGCTCCCCCTCCCATCTCAATTCGCTCCCCCTACCAACTGTGTTGTGTATTCTGAGCTACCAGCAGCTAGAGCTGCAGCATGGAAGCTACTGAGACCAAGCTAAAATGGCAGCTGCTATCTTAAGCAAACAGTGGGAGCTTCTAGGTCTGTTTACACAGGTATAGTAATGCTTTCTGCAGAATAATTATAGCATTTAGCTTGCACTATTGTGACTAAAATGCCAAAATGCATTTCCATATACTTTAAAGGATGGGCTCCAAAATCACTCATGTAACTAAGGCCCTATTTTGTTTTTTAAGCTAACGCCAAAACATAATGGGATTACTTTTTATGAAGAGGGTAATATACTTTCACCATTCAATATTTTCCCATTTTCTAGGACACCTTCTTCAGTGACAAAGCAAAACCTATGTTCTGTTTAGCAGTTTTATAAAATCAGTTATTGAGTTATTGTTCCATATCCATGTCAGTGGCAAGCTTGGTGATATTGGGGAGCATGGATACCAAATGGGTAAATAGTACTGTAGGGAGGGTAGGTCGGGCAACTTCTTGGTTCTGTCCACATTTTTTATTTAGTAATCAGCTTATTTATTTTGTCAATGCCAGGGAATCACCTAAATTTCAGCCGACCCATAGGAGTTCACTGTGTCCCATGTACATTGTCACAGAAATACATCTGTGGTTAGATTGCAAAAGTGGGTTCCAAGAGAAATCATTTTATTTCTTGAAAAGCAGAAGTTTAAGCCCTTCTTAAGAATACACAATGTTTATACCGGGCATGGAAAATAAAATTACTCGACAAGATAAAAATACATAACACAGAGGTTACGTAACCGCGGGACTTGCCCTCTGGAAGGCCGAGCAAGTAGTGGCTAAGGATCTAGTCAATTCCTAAACTGAGGAGCTGACCCAACTATCGAGGGTCTAGTCAATAAACTATAGAGCTGACCCCACTATCTTGTCTATTCCTAAACTGTGGAGCTGACCCCACTATCAAGGGTCTAGTCAGTTCCTAAACTGTGGAGCTGACCCCACTATCAAGGGTCTAGTCTATTCCTAAACTGTGGAGCTGACCCCACTATCAAGGGTCTTGTCTATTCCTAAACTGTGGAGCTGACCCCACTATCAAGGGTCTAGTCTATTCCTAAACTGTGGAGCTGACCCCACTATCAAGGGTCTAGTCTATTCCTAAACTGTGGAGCTGACCCCACTATCAAGGGTCTAGTCAGTTCCTAAACTGTGGAGCTGACCCCACTATCAAGGGTCTAGTCTATTCCTAAACTGTGGAGCTGACCCCACTATCAAGGGTCTTGTCTATTCCTAAACTGTGGAGCTGACCCCACTATCAAGGGTCTAGTCTATTCCTAAACTGTGGAGCTGACCCCACTATCAAGGGTCTAGTCTATTCCTAAACTGTGGAGCTGACCCCACTATCAAGGGTCTTGTCTATTCCTAAACTGTGGAGCTGACCCCACTATCAAGGGTCTAGTCTATTCCTAAACTGTGGAGCTGACCCCACTATCAAGGGTCTAGTCTATTCCTAAACTGTGGAGCTGACCCCACTATCAAGGGTCTAGTCTATTCCTAAACTGTGGAGCTGACCCCACTATCAAGGGTCTAGTCTATTCCTAAACTGTGGAGCTGACCCCACTATCAAGGGTCTAGTCTATTCCTAAACTGTGGAGCTGACCCCACTATCAAGGGTCTAGTCTATTCCTAAACTGTGGAGCTGACCCCACTATCAAGGGTCTAGTCTATTCCTAAACTGTGGAGCTGACCCCACTATCAAGGGTCTAGTCAGTTCCTAAACTGTGGAGCTGACCCCACTATCAAGGGTCTAGTCTATTCCTAAACTGTGGAGCTGACCCCACTATCAAGGGTCTTGTCTATTCCTAAACTGTGGAGCTGACCCCACTATCAAGGGTCTTGTCTATTCCTAAACTGTGGCGCTGACCCCACTATCAATGGTCTAGTTAATTCCTAAACTTTGTACCTTGCTCCACTATTGAGGCCTAAAGCAGTGTAGGGGGGCTAAGCTTTGGAGTCTACTGGAGGGGGCCATCATAGGTACTCACAGGCAGAATCAACATACATTCTCTTCCAGTACTGGAAACCTATGGCCGTTTATATTTTACCCCATTTTTCTGACTTATTTTTAGGCACAAAATCAAATAGACTTTATAGCTCCCCTGACATATTGTCCTAGTTGGTCATAGCAACCAATGTTGATGAGACTTGGCAGAATGATTTACCTTCCTTCAGATCTTCATATTTGGGTGTAGAATGGTAAAACAGAGTAAAATGACTGATTTTGACAGTTTGCAAACCTAGGCGAAATCAATATAGACAACAACAACAAGAGCCCCTCTGCACTCCCCCATTATCAATATATATAGGACATTAATCCATTCTGTGCATTAAGTTACCAACTAACTAGTCCTACACTCACCCCCGGTCTGGCCAGTCCTACACTCACTCACCCCCGGTCTGGCCAGTCCTACACTCACTCACCCCCGGTCTGGCCGGTCCTACACTCACTCACCCCCGGTCTGGCCGGTCCTACACTCACTCACCCCCGGTCTGGCCGGTCCTACACTCACTCACCCACGGTCTGGCCTGTCCTACACTCACTCACCCCCGGTCTGGCCAGTCCTACACTCACTCACCCCCGGTCTGGCCAGTCCTACACTCACTCACCCCCGGTCTGGCCAGTCCTACACTCACTCACCCCCGGTCTGGCCAGTCCTACACTCACTCACCCCCGGTCTGGCCAGTCCTACACTCACTCACCCCCGGTCTGGCCAGTCCTACACTCACTCACCCCCGGTCTGGCCTGTCCTACACTCACTCACCCCCGGTCTGGCCGGTCCTACACTCACTCACCCCCGGTCTGGCCGGTCCTACACTCACTCACCCCCGGTCTGGCCTGTCCTACACTCACTCACCCCCGGTCTGGCCAGTCCTACACTCACTCACCCCCGGTCTGGCCAGTCCTACACTCACTCACCCCCGGTCTGGCCTGTCCTACACTCACTCACCCCCGGTCTGGCCAGTCCTACACTCACTCACCCCCGGTCTGGCCGGTCCTACACTCACTCACCCCCGGTCTGTCCTACACTCACTCACCCCCGGTCTGGCCAGTCCTACACTCACTCACCCCCGGTCTTGCCAGTCCTACACTCACTCCCCCCTGGTCTGGCCAGTCCTACACTCACTCACCCCCGGTCTGGCCAGTCCTACACTCACTCACCCCCGGTCTGGCCTGTCCTACACTCACTCACCCCCGGTCTGTCCTACACTCACTCACCCCCGGTCTGGCCTGTCCTACACTCACTCACCCCCAGTCCGGCCGGCCCTACACTCACCCCCGGTCTGGCCAGTCCTACACTCACTCACCCCCAGTCTGGCCAGTCCTACACTCACTCACCTCCAGTCTGGCCGGTCCTACACTCACTCACCCCTGGTCTGGCCAGTCCTACACTCACTCACTCCCAGTCTGGCCAGTCCTACACTCACTCACCCCCGGTCTGGCCTGTCCTACACTCACTCACCCCCGGTCTGGCCTGTCCTACACTCACTCACCCCCAGTCTGGCCAGTCCTACACTCACTCACCCCCGGTCTGGCCAGCCCTACATTCACTTTTATCTGATTCACTAAGAATGCTACTGCTTCATTATACATTTAACAAAGGGACTGAGTTTTACCTGCAGCTTACTTGCTTTCGAGGTTAAACCCCCCATATGGCTGCCCTTTTATTTTATTTATCAGGCTTTTATGTAACAGGGGTGTCTATTGGGCACCTAACCTCAAATTCCATGCCGATTGCATGAATGAAATCCAGGGAAATTTGATTCTTGTCGCAGCAAAAGGAATCTTTCAGATTATGATGCTCTGTGTAGGTTGGAACATGACTAGACAAATGTAGTTGCATCACCGTCCCACATGCTATTGTGCTGCAATTTGTGTCATTTTGGAAATTGCCATCTGTCAGTACAAAAAAAAACAAAAAACAAGCCCACTTGGGTTTATAGTGACAGGGAACTGTGAGTCTGTGCGCTTCTCATTCTGCATAAGGAAATCTATTTTTATGCACACTCCCATGTAATTATCTGTCTACAATAGAGTTCACACATGTTTTCTCTGTTAATAAATATTGTTGGTTGTTCCATATTTCTACCTATAAGTAGGGATGCACCTAATCCAGAATTCAGTCCGGGATTTGGCCGATAATCTGCCCGTTTTGTCAGGATTCGGATTCGGCCTAATCCACGCTCCTGTCCGAACCGAATCCGAAACTTTAAAATCACGTGACTTTTTGCCATGTATACACAGAAGTTGAAAGTTTGGTATTCAGTTGAATCTCACGAAGGATTCGGGTTTGGCAGAATCAGAAAAAAGTGGATTCAGTGCATCCCTAATTCTAAATTATACTGACATATCCCTGGGAAGTTCTTGTTTAACCTCCTTATAAGGGGTCATTTAGGACATGGAAAGCAGGGCACAAAGTGCAAAAAACCTGTGCAATCTACCATGGTTTTGCACTTTGCACCTGCCCCCCCCCCCCTTAGCCTATTTGTATTACAGCAGGCCTCTGCCCTTTGTTTTGGAGTACAGAGACCCATGGATACCCCCCATGTACTACTGTACAGCGCTGCGTACATAAGTAGCACTTTATAAATAAAGATATACATACATTTATACACAGCTGCCTGTAGTGCTGTATTATAAAGGTGAAGACACACGGAACTACTAGTAGCAGCTACTTGTTGTGGCTACTAAAATAGACAATGCTGATCATTTACTGATAATTGTGTGTTTTAGCAGAGGCAATTCTCAGTATTGTCTATGGCAGGGGATTTTCTGGGGTTTGGAAGCTGTGGCCAGTGTCGGACTGGGACCCCAGGGGCCCACCAGACAACCTTAGACCATGCGCCCACTCTTCAAACTATTTTTCATCCACTTCTCACTCAACCTCTATATTTTCCTAGTTTTTGTTTCTTTACGTACTATAATCTATTCTTCTTTATAATTAGTTGATTTGGTCCCATAGAAAAATAGGAATTAACCATGAATAAGGCCAAATGGTTAGAAGCAGGAGGGCCCACTGACACCTGGGCCTACCGGGAGCTTTCCTTGTGGGCCAGTCCAACACTGGCCGTGACAAGTAGCTGCTACTAAGTAGCTCCATGTGTCTTCACCTTAAGGGTATAGGCACTTAGGCAGCCCTCCTGCCCCATAACTTGTGTATTATATAGAAACAAAAGATACATAGTGACGAGGGTACAGGCCACATCAGGTCACAGTCAATACCAAAGGAACAGGGCTGCTTTGTGCCCACCTACACTGGTCCCTGCACCTTACATTAGATTTTCATATGGCCAGCCATAGAACTGTGCTTTTGTGCCCCTCAGTGCTCTTGCACTTTTGTAAGGGGTCTTTGTGAATTACCCCTATAGTTGTGTTCTTTATGGTCCTATAAGAAAGAGCGTGCCAGGGATGTATCCTCACTTATATATATATAATCCACACTATCCGGTAAATTTTCTCCTTATAAATGTTGTCATCAGTTATAATTGGTGCGTACTGATGTCATTTCTGTCACATGACTCGCTGAAACCTGTGTTGATGAAAATATTAGAAGCCACCTTGGAGCTCCATGACCTTTATAAAACTCCTCAGTGACTTATAATATCCTTATATATTACAATAGGGGGTACATTATTCACTATATATATATAGATATCTATAAAAGACTGTTGTGTAATTCATATTTATATTTATAGATACGAGTGTGAGCTGCTGCAGTGCACGCCTTAGCTTCTACGTGGCCTTCAAGACACTATCCCTAACGGGTCATGGTTTTTCCATGTACAAACCATTAAATATCAGCTGCTCGTTGAGAGAGTAACAATTTTAGCCGGGGTTTCTCTTCCTCTTTATGATCACCTCAAACTGATGCTGAGCTGCTCTATATAAATAGCATTTCCTGCTAAGTCACTTTTTAAGATTCTTCCTATAATGCGAATGCATCTTGAACTAAGCTCAAATCACAAAAATAATCTAACTATATATGATTTGAATTAAGTATAATGTAGAGGTCTTCGTTTTATATGACTAGATTTTTGTTCAGCAGCGCTCCAGTTTGGAATTTCCGAAGCTATCTGGTTGCTAGGGTTCAGTTTAACCTAGCAACCTGGCGATGGTTTGAATGAGAGACAGGAATATAAATAGAGGAGGGCCAAAATAGAAAGCTAAGTAATAAAAAGTAACAATAACAACAATATTGTAGCCTCACAGAGCGATAGAATGCTATTCTGAGACAATTTGCAATTGGTCTTCATTTTATATGACTAGATTTTTGTTCAGCAACGCTCCAGTTTGGAATTTCAGAAGCTATCTGGTTGCTAGGGTTCAGTTTAACCTAGCAACCTGGCGATGGTTTGAAAGAGAGGCAGGAACATGAATAGAGGAGGGCCTAAATTGAAAGCTAAGTAATGAAAAGTAACAATAACAACAAAATTGTAGCCTCACAGAGCAATAGTTTTTTGGCTGCCGGGGTCAGTGACCCCCATTTGAAAGCTGGAAAGAGTCTGAGAAGACAAATAATTCAAAACCTATAAACCTATAAAAAATAAGAAATGGAGACCAATTGAAACGTTGTTAAGAACAGGTCATTTTTTTCCAGAACCTCATATATTATAAGGGTTAAAAGTACCCCCTTAATATAAATGATAAGGATATTAGAAGTCACTGAGGGGTTCTGTGCCCATATAAAGGCACAAGGCTGCAGGCTGAGTTATACAGGGAACTCTGAGTATCACTCATGTATTATAAGGGATAATGTACCCCCTACTGTAAATGATAAGGATATTAGCAGTCACTGAGGGGTTCTGTGCCCATATAAAGGCACAAGGCTGCAGGCTGAGTTATACAGGGAACTCTGAGTATCACTCATGTATTATAAGGGATAATGTACCCCCTACTGTAAATGATAAGGATATTAGCAGTCACTGAGGGGTTCTGTGCCCATATAAAGGCACAAGGCTGCAGGCTGAGTTATACAGGGAACTCTGAGTATCACTCATGTATTATAAGGGATAATGTGCCCCCTACTGTAAATGATAAGGATATTAGCAGTCACTGAGGGGTTCTGTGCCCATATAAAGGCACAAGGCTGCAGGCTGAGTTATACAGGGAACGCTGAGTATCACTCATGTATTATAAGGGGATAATGTACCCCCTACTGTAAATGATAAGGATATTAGAAAACACTGAGGGGTTCTGTGACCATATAAAGGCACAAGGCTGCAGGCTGAGTTATACAGGGAACGCTGAGTATCACTCATGTATTATAAGGGGATAATGTACCCCCTACTGTAAATGATAAGGATATTAGAAAACACTGAGGGGTTCTGTGCCCATATAAAGGCACAAGGCTGCAGGCTGAGTTATACAGGGAACGCTGAGTATCACTCATGTATTATAAGGGGATAATGTACCCCCTACTGTAAATGATAAGGATATTAGAAAACACTGAGGGGTTCTGTGACCATATAAAGGCACAAGGCTGCAGGCTGAGTTATACAGGGAACTCTGAGTATCACTCATGTATTATAAGGGATAATGTACCCCCTACTGTAAATGATAAGGATATTAGAAGTGGCTAAGTTACTTAACCATATAAAGGCACAAGGCTGCAGCTTCAGTTCATTAAACTCAGAAGTGACTTCTATTTTATAATTTTAAAAGGGAGGTACATCATTTCTTATGGAATGCTAGTTCCATCGCTCATAGTTGTGGCCGTCGCTAAGAACTGATTATAAAAATAAACATTAGCAGGCTTTCACAGCTTTCATCAATTACAATTTAATGATTTCAATTTTTGAACTGCAAATGAAAAGAAAACCAGCAGAAATTATAGGCGCAGATATGCGACTGGCTAAAGGAGTATTTCTGCTCTTCCTTATAGACCTGCAGGCTCATTTGTCTAGTGAGATAATTAAATAGGGACCCCTAATAGAATAAAAAATACAGGCTGCACAATGTATGCGATTTCCTCCTGTCTCAAAATCATTGGAACAATTCTTTCCCTGAGCGAAACGCTCATTTATTCTACTAACTAATCTGTTTCGATGCTGTGTCAATGCTTTTTTTTCGATTTTACACTGCTTTTTTCTACAATAAAAAGACCACCGGCTCAGAAGAGGATGACAGAAACCACAGCTGCGGAGAATTCATTTCCTTCTTTTCTGAAGCAGCGAGGAAACTTTTCTTTGCTCTTACAGTAATGCTGTCTCTTGCATTAGACGTCTAGTGAGGTGCCCTAGACAAACTGAAACCTCGCCCGGCCCACTTGTTTGCCAGTTCAATACTAGGAAACAACTACGCAGCATAAGGAACAACAACAAAAATTACCCACGGAAAAATCAAATCACATGCAGTAGGAGTGATCGTATGGAATTTTAATGTACAGCACCGTACTAAAAATGGAGTCTGACTATTTTAAAACCCTTAGCGTGCCTTTTTTTAGATACGCGGTGAAGCGGCCCGACCACAACACACCACAATTTTGTCTGTTCACAAGGCAATAAATACAGTGTATGGTAGGACTTACATTGGTGTAAATTCAGTGTATTAGATAGGTATGAGAATTCAGCGCCTAGAAATGTTAAGTAATTGTTGAATTTCTTTTTTCTGTAACTAAGAATTTGTTAAAAATATGCGGTCTTGAGCAGGCCTGGATTGGCAATCTGTGGGTTGGGGCAAATGCCAGAGGGGCTGCTGTAAGATGCCATAGACCACATGTGTCAATACGGCCCTTCTGGCTGTGGCCCCTGGTGACTGTGCCTGACTGTGCACCACCAATTGCCTGACTGCACTGTGCCTGAATGTACAGTATCTTAAGGTGGCCATAAGGCAACTTAAGGTGGCCATACATAAAGCGGATCTTAGTGTGTATGACCACCTTAAGTCGCCTTATGGCCACCTTAAGATACTGTACATTCAGGCACAGTCACAGTGCAGTAAGGCAATTGGTGGTGCACAGTCAGGCACAGTCACCAGGGGCCACAACCAGAAGGGCCGTCGATAGCTAGAATCAGCCCATGTATGTGCGTCCGAATGCGCTCTGTGCACTTCCGTGTAGTTGTGCTCAGCAGCGATTAGTCCTTCCTGTCTTCCATTTCGAACTGACCACTGCTGCATCTATGTGCCAACCGTCACCTCCTGGCAGCGTCAGACTGGGCCGCGGGGTACCAGGAAAAAACCCGGTGGGCCCTGGCCCTAGTGAGCCCCAGTGGCCCAGATCCAATCCCCCCCCCCAGGGTGCTCCTGCGATCCGCCATCTCCTTCCCCTGACGAGCTGCAGGTAAGTTTCTTTTAGGAGCGCTTGGGAGAGGGGGTCGGAGGGTGTTGGGGGCCTCTGTGGGGCGGAGTGCAAGGGGCCCCTGAGGCAGAAGCCCCCCTGGGCCCTTCACCACCCAGTCTGACCCTGCCTCCTGACCAGATGGTAGATCCAAGGGTCTCATAGGCCTCCCTGTAACCAGTGGGTCAGATTCAGGTCCATGAGTAAATGTTATTTTATGGTTTATCCTGTGAAAACATATGGACAAGATTCAATCTGAGGAGTGAAAAATGTTCTCCAAATTCAGGCCCAGTTGGACCTTGACCTTTATACTAGATGCAATTGGAATGGGATATTTATTACTATAAGTTTTAGTTTGAATATTTCTGAGGTCCCTTTGTGACGGGAGCCTGTAGTTTGGGTCAGTCGATTCCGCATTTCTCGTATTTCAAGCGGTTGTTTTAGCATCGTTCACTCTAACAGGGGTTAAAATTAACCTGTAGTATGATGTAGAGCTTGATATGCTGAGACAATTTGCATTTGGTCTTCACTTCTTATTTTCTGTGGTTTTTTTGTAACTATTTAGCTTTTTGATTTTTCTCTTCCAGTGGTTTCAGCGTAGTTGCTCTTTGTCTCGGCTCGTAGTGTCAGGCTTGTCTAAGCCTTATGTCACTCAGAGCAGTGGGCGTTTGGTATGTGTAGCTGGCTTGAAACATATATTGCTCCCAGTAGGGCATATTGGACCATTTGTCCCATAGAAGAAAACATTTCAATGTAACCTTTCCGACGTGTATCCCATTAACCAGCACTGGGTGTGACTTAGTAGCCTGTGGGGCACGATCAGAAGGAACGTGGGCCTATAAAGTCTAAAATCCAATTTAATCCAACTTAATCCTAAATTGAGTTTTTGCCCCGGTGGCCCAGGGCCCAGGGCCCAGGGCTTGCCTTCATATCATCATTGGCACAAAGTAGGAGCAGCAAAGGCATCAAATGAGTTGTGAGAGGCAGTGCAGCCTGTTTATTAATGACACAGAGGTGCCTAAGTGGAAATCCAATATGTTAGGCCTATATTCCTCCCTTGGTCAATAATACATGGTATATACTGATGGGGTTGTATCACCTGCATTAAAACACACTATATATTCTTGACCAAGGGATTGTTATCCTCCTGAAACACTGGATATCTGCTTTGTATCCACTTGGTCACATCCATGGCATTAAGTAACAGGCTGCACTGCCTTTCAAGACTAATGTTAAAGGGGAACTGCGGCTTCTGGACCAAAATATGTTAAAAAACCTCACACAACAAAACCCCTAATATACCTATCACTGTAATCTGTTCCTTTAAAAAGTAGGAATAAACACCATTTTTATATGTTGAAATCCAGCTGCAAAACAGTTCTTCTCTTCCTGCATCATTTGAAATCCTGGCAGGGGAGGAGAGACTAAAACACTAAAGTTACATATTTAAACAACTTCTCCACAGCTTACAGACAACATGCAGGAGCTACATAACCCACAATGCATTGCACTGTGATGTTCCTCTCCTTCCTATCATGGGAATAGTTCAAGCAAAAGGATTGTCTAAAGGTGGCCATACACTTACTTGTAAAAACTGCCAACAAACTGAGTAGGCAGCTTATCGGCCCCTGTATGGATCCCTCCAATGGGCCTACCTGACCAATATCTAGCTGAAAATTGGGCCAATCAATTGGATCAACCTGATTTCGCCCACCTCATATCAGGGAAAAAGCAAGTGACCTCCCCAAGCAAGCAGATCCTTCAGTGTATGGTCACCTTTGAGCTGGCTCTGTCTAGTAACACAACAGAAGCAACAACAAGGGGTACAGGTTAGACCTTTTCAAACAGGATCTTAAAGGAACAGTTCAGTTTAAAAATGAACCTGGGTAAAATAAACAGACTGCGCAAAATAAAAAATGTTTTCAATATAGTTAGTTAGGCAAAAATGTAATCTATAAAGGCTGGAGTGGGCAGATGTCTAACATAATAGCCAGAACACTGCTTCCTCCTTTACAGCTCTCTAAGCTGTTAGCAGTCAGTAACCAATCAGTGACTTGAGGGTGGGCCTTATGGGACATAACTGTCAGTTAGTTTGCTATTGAATCTGACCTGCGGGCTCACAAACTAACTGACAGTTATGTCCCATGTGGCCCCTGCTAAAGTCACTGATTGACTAAGAGTTTAGTGAGCTGAAAGCAGGAAGTAGTGCTTTATAGCCTTTATAGATTACATTTTTGCCCAACTAACTATATTGAAAACATTTTTTATTTGGCACAGTCTGTCTATTTTACCCAGTTTCATTTTTACACTGAACTGTTACAGTACAGACTGGATCACCTATGTTGTGTTTGTGGCCTTATTATTGGTGTTATTCCACTTTTAGCCCTGCTGCTGTACAAATTCAGCTACAATCTATACAGGGCTTTAGCAGCATACTACTGATACTCACGTATTTATAATAATGGTTATGCCATGTTGCAGCAGGACCTGTTTTTTTCCCCATATCAGGTTTTTTCCACATTTTTAAGCATTATGTTAAGATACAGTATAGAAATGGGGCACCCACACTGTTTATTAAAGCAGAGTCAGCTGTTTGATACAGAGGGGAAGCCCCAGGGGGCAGTAATAGCAAAGTGGTTACAGACACCTCACCAATGCAGGAAATTCCTTTCACTACTTTCTTTGATTCCTTATGTTGTATCAAGCTAAAAGGCAGAGGTTTACAGACTTTTTAGATTCAAAAATATATGGCCACCTGGCTGTCCAACTTCTCGTTCCAAAATGGAGCATTTTAATATAACATTCATCCTCTATTTGTTGATTCCTCTTTTGGGGAGAGTTCCACTAGATCAGGGATCCCCAACCTTTCTTACTCGTGAGCCACAGTCAAATGTAAAAAGACTTGGAGAGCAACACAAGCACCATAAAAGTTCATGGAGGTGCCAAATAAGGGCTGTGATTGGCTATTAGGCAGCCTCTATGCACCCTATCAGCTTACAGGGGCTTTATTTGGTAGGAAATATTGTTTTTATTCAACCAAAACTTGCCCCCAAGTCAGGAATTCAAAAATAACTCCCTGGTTTGGGGGCACTGAGAGCAACACCCAAGGGGTTGGGGAGCAACATGTTACCCCCGAGCCACTGGTTGGGATCACTGCACTAGATGTTGGAACATTGTTGTTGGGATTTGCTTCCATTGGGCACTGATGTTGGAGATCAGACCTGGCACTCATCAGAACGCCAATTCATTTGACAGGGGTTCCATTGGGTATGAGATCAGACCCAGCATCCATTGGCTATCTAGTTCATTTCACAGCAGTTCTGTTGAGTTGAGGTCAGGGCTCTGTGCAGTCAGGTCCTTCCACCTCAGCAAACCCATTCTATATTGACCTAGCTTTGTGCATAGGGACATTATTGTGCTGTACAGGAAAAAGCCTTCCCCTAAATTTTGTCCAGAAGGCTCGAGACCTGGGGTTTTACAGATAAGAGGTCTTTCTGTAATTTGGATCACCATACCTTAATTCTACTAATAAACCCAATATAATTATTTTGCTTCCAATAAGGACTAATTATATTAAAGGAGAAGGAAAGGCATTTTGGCATTTTACTGCCAACAGATTCGCCACATTAGCACCACCTAGAACGCTGTATTTATTCAGCAGAAAGCTTTACTATACCTGAGTAAAGAGCCCTAGAAGCTCCCTCTGATAGCAGCCGCCATTTTAGCTTGATCTCCTAGCTTCCTGCTGCAGGGGGAAGTGGATTCTTATGCATTCTTATGGGAGGGGCGAGCAGGAGAAATTAGGGGGAGAGGGAGAGAGGAGGGAACTGAGCAGACTCATGCCCCAAACCTGAAGGAACCCTAAAAGAGAGGAAGTCTGATACCGAAGAACATGTTTCCAAAAAAGGAGACAAGAAATCCTGTGTTTCTTTTGATAGAGCGTTTGCAGCGTTTCTGTGAGTGCTTATGGCTGTATTTACATAGACCTTTCTGATAAAGCTTTCTTAGTTTTTACCTTTCCTTCTCCATTAATTGGGATCAAGAGCAAGGTACTGTTAAATTATTTGGTTACAATGGAGCATTCAGCCTCAAATGCTGCCTTGACTGACCTTTAAACAAGGCCCCACAATCCCCTGGTTTGCACAGCCCAACAGTTCTGGAGCCCTCGTGCCAGGGTTTGGACCCCACTTATATCAGCAGCCACATTCATTCACTAACCCGTCTCACTGGATACTGCAACCCTCTCTTGTTGGATCCATTCTTTCCTATCTGCCTGTTGGATTAAGGAGCTGCCATATTAGCTTCTCACAGGTCATTCATGATCATTCATAGGCACGCAATAGCAGATAATTTACATTTTATTGCATGAAATGCTCAATATAACACTTACGTACGTAAATGACACCCAGGGGCACATTTACTAATCCACGAACGTCCGAAAAGTGTCCGAATGCGTTTTTTTCATAATGATTGGTATTTTGCGACTTTTTCGAGCACTCAATACGTAATGGCTATGAAAAAGTCGTGACAATTCATGAAAGTCATAATGGCTATGAAAAAGTCGTGACAATTCATGAAAGTCATAATGGCTATGAAAAAGTCGCGACAATTCACGAAATATGTAATGGCCATGAAAAAGTCGCGACAATTCGCGCAAGTCGTAACGGCTACGAAAAAGTCGCAAAAAATACGAAAAGTCGCAAAATGTCCGTTTTCCAATCCGAATTTTTCCCATTCAGATTCGGATTTGTGGATTAGTAAATCAGCCCCCCAGTGTTGGACTGGGACCCCAGGGGCCCACCAGAAAACCTTAGCCCATAGGCTCACTCTCCAAACTATTTTTTCTCCTTTCCTCACCCAACCTCTTTATTCTCCTAGTCTCTTTTATTTACATGCTAGCATCTATTCTTCCATCTATTTCCCCTCTTTGTTCCCATTCAGAAACAGGGAATGGCCATGAAACAGGCCAAATGGTCAGGAGCAGGAGGGCCCACTGACCCTTGGGCCCACCGGGAGTTTTCCCTGGTATCCTGGTGGGCCAGTCCGACACTGATGACGCCCCAGTAATGCTTGCTATACTATATGCCTGCAGGGGTCTTGCATATCAGTTTGCTGCAGCCTGCGTCTGTAGCTCCGCCTCTTGTATATGACAAAGTTTCGTTTCATTTACGTATTTAAAAAAAAATTCTGTTTTCCACAAATACATTTATAGGCATTAAAACACATTCATAAAACCATACCCTCTTTCTATGAAAACCCTTACCACATAGGAAGTGCTTCTTGCTACTGCTGGGCATCATTTCTTCATGCAAAATGCAAAACTTTGGCTAAGTTGATTTAGTAAGAAAATACCTAAATTTCCATCCAAACTGTCATTCACTGAATTGTTGTAATCTTTCTTTTTAATTTCATTTAGAAAAAGTTATCCTGTTAATGGCAGCCTTATTCTTTGCTATGCTGCTGGGAGTTGCTATTGGGGGGTAACACAGTGTATAGCAGCTAACACTTGCCCCCCATTACTGTAAAATATATAAAGACTTACATATGGGGTTCTTTAATAAAAGGAACTACGTTTGCCCAGATGCAGTGACCTATAGCAACCAATCAGCAGGAAGCATTTAATGGTCATCTGTGCAAATGCAAACATCCTATTGGTTACTATGGCAGTGCCTTTTATTACATATGGGGGTTATAGCTTATTGTTTGTACAGTATGGGACCTGTTATCCAAAATGCTCAGGACTTGGGGTTTTCTAAAGTCTACTAAAAATCATATAAATGTTAAATAAACCCAATAGGATTGTATTGTCTTCAATAAGGATTAATTATATCTTGGTTGGGATCAAGTACTGTTTTATTATTACAGAGAAAAGGGAATCATTTAACCATGAAATAAACCCAATAGGGCTGTTCTGCCCCCAATAAGGGGTAATTATATCTTAGTCGGGATCAAGTACAGGTACTGTTTTATTATTACAGAGAAAAGGGAATCATTTAACCATGAAATAAACCCAATAGGGCTGTTCTGCCCCCAATAAGGGGTAATTATATCTTAGTTGGGATCAAGTACAGGTACTGTTTTATTATTACAGAGAAAAGGGAATCATTTAACCATGAAATAAACCCAATAGGGCTGTTCTGCCCCCAATAAGGGGTAATTATATCTTAGTTGGGATCAAGTACAGGTACTGTTTTATTATTACAGAGAAAAGGGAATCATTTAACCATGAAATAAACCCAATAGGACTGTTCTGCCCCCAATAAGGGGTAATTATATCTTAGTTGGGATCAAGTACAGGTACTGTTTTATTATTACAGAGAAAAGGGAATCATTTAACCATGAAATAAACCCAATAGGGCTGTTCTGCCCCAATAAGGGGTAATTCTTAGTTGGGATCAAGTACAGGTACTGTTTTATTTGTTTATAATGGTGTCTATGGGAGATGGCCTTTACGTAATTCGGAACTTTCTGGATAAGGGGTCCTATACCTGTACTGAGCATTCATCTCAACACCCTTCTATGGGGATATCAGCCACCATCATCATAATGTGTCTCAAAATTACTGATTGGAAAACCAGGACATTTTAAGCTATTCATAAGATACATAAAGTGGGACAATCCAGCCTACACATGGTACACTGAGTAGTGTGCACTTAGGTGTAGTTACAAGGCTTTTGACTGCAACCAAAACCACTGACTTCAGGAAGTCCAATGGACACTTAAATGAGAGTGTAGGGGCAGTGGGAGATTCCTTATGAAGAATAAAGAGTACCTAGTGGTCATATAGTGTTGTGTACACAGTAGCACCTCTATAGACAAAGATACACACACATAAACACTCAGAGGATAATATAGTAACATGGACAATGGTTGCATAAAGGTCCCCATACACGGGCCAATTGTAGCTGCCGATATTGGTCCCTTGGACTGATTCGGCAGCTTATCGGCCCATGTAGGGGCAGGAACGAGGGGCCTGGCCGACCGATATCTGGCCTAAAATTGGCCAGATATCGATCGGGCAGGTTAAAAGATTTAGTCAGATCGGGGACTGCATTGGCTCGTTGATGCGAACCGACTGCCCCATTGCTGCCTACATTTTCCCCGATATCGTCCACCTGTAGGTGGGAATATAAGGAGAAGATCCGCTCACTTGGCGACCTTGCCAAGCGAGTGGATCTTCACGTGTATGGCCACCTTTAGTCCAGTAGCCAACTGAAACAAACAATGGTTAATACTCCCTGGTCTAGTTTAGTTAGAATAATAAAACCAAGCATCTCATTGGTTGACATGGGTTCCTGGACTAGGGCTTAGTCTATTCACATTAGTACATAACTACCATTGTACTCTTGTTGCTATCTGTGGAGAATATCTCACAAAAATTAAGTAATACAGAAACTTTCACTTATACCTATGAAAAAGAACATTCAGAGAATACACTTCATTTTTAGAATGTGATTTATTTTGGTCATTAATTACTCATAACTAAAGTCTCAGCTACTGGTGATCCAACTGTAAGTAGAAAATCAGTCTGAAGCCAGGTCTCCTCCAGGTCTCCAAAGAGAGCCATATTCTTCTTCTCTGTTTGGGCCTCACTTAGAACAGAAAGAAGTGGCATAAAACAACTGGGAAAGTCACATGCAAACAGGTCTGTACTGGGAATTAAATTACACATAGGCCACTATGGGCCCAATACATAGTGACTGTCTATGGCACCTTACAGCAGCCCCTCTGGCATTTGCCTGAACCCACAGATTGCCAGTCCGGGCCTGCATACAAGGAAATACAATTTCCAATAGTAATGGTATGGGATGGTGAGAAGGAAAGCTGTGAGCAGCCTGCCTGAGATATATTGGCAGCTCAGACAAGGCTTGTAATGTAAGATATCCATTAAATCCATATCCATTAACTTGCTGTGTTTTATAGTACAGGATGTTAAACCTGTCCTTCTGTTGTAAGGCTACTGTAATATGCTGCAGGAGATAATAAGGTTGCTGCCTGATAATATTTACTGCTCAGCCATGTACAACAACTATCCATAATGTATAATTGCCACAAAGGACTATCCCCCATAAGAGAAGCTTTGTCCCTCAGTGTGGCCCTAACTGCCCCAGGGCTGCCCTTACGCCCGCCAGTGAAGGATAAAACACACACTTGTACTGAGGGATGCACAGGCTCTTAGTTGTGGCTTCCTTCCATCTTGCTGATGGTGACTGGAGACTTGTTGGGAGAAAAAGAGGAAACTCATTGACTTCACAGAGGAAATGGCAAACAATACAAGTTTAAATACAGCGAGCGCTTACCCCCATAATGGGACTCGCTGCCTCGGGGAATGTCAGAGGCTTCTAGTAAAAGAGGACAGGAACAAACAGAATTCAAAGCCTGAAACAGCTGTTGCACTTGCACCACTGGCATGGTACATAGGGCAATAGGGCAGAAACTGGGGTCACTTTTTTTCATGAATGGCAGTTCCATACTGGTATAGGTAATTACTCTAAATATATATTACTAAATCCCTCTCCATCCTCCTCCTACAGTTTCTCATCTCTTATTCTCCTTTTTCTCTTTGTTATCTGTGTTCCCAGATATTGCAGCAAGCTCTCATTTGTAATGAAGGGTTCCAACATGTTGGGAGCTGCAGTCAGTGGCAGAACAACCTGGGTGTTGGGGGTGCGACTACATGCCCCCCCATAGGGCCCAGCAGAAGGACTCCAGGGATGCCACAGTCTGTTATAAACAACAGTATTATTAAGGAAGATGGTAGGTGGATACATTTGGAAAAGCACAAATGATGAGGATGAGTGGTCCCTGTAGCCGTGAGAGTAGTTAGGGAAAGGCACAAGTGATGAGGATTGGTGGCCCCTGTAGCCGTGAGAGTAGTTAGGGAATGGCACAAATGAATAGGACAAGTGGTCCCTGTAGCCGTGAGAGTGGTTAGGGAAAGACACAGATGATGAGGATGAGTGGCCCCTGTCCCTGTAGCTGTGAGAGTAGTTAGGGAAAGGCACAAATGATGAGGATGAGTGGTCCCTGTAGCTGTGAGAGTAGTTAGGGAAAGGCACAAATGATGAGGATGAGGGGTCCCTGTAGCTGTGAGAGTAGTTAGGGAAAGGCACAAATGATGAGGATGAGGGGTCCCTGTAGCTGTGAGAGTAGTTAGGGAAAGGCACAAATGATGAGGATGAGGGGTCCCTGTCCCAGTGAGAGTAGTTAGGGAAAGGCACAAATGATGAGGATGAGGGGTCCCTGTCCCAGTGAGAGTAGTTAGGGAAAGGCACAAATGAAAAGGACGAGTGGCCCCATAGCTGGGAATGGGAAGGCAGCAGTTAAGGGGAAGAAACAAGTAAATAGGATCGGTGGCCCCTGAGTGTTTAGACATGTTTTTCACATGCTGATGAGTAGCCTTTCTCCTGTCACTGATTTACTTCTCAAAGGAAATGCAAAACAATACAAGACGTAACACAGGGCAGGATTACTGTAGGGGCAGGAGGAATGAAAGGCAAATATTTAAGCTGATGTCTGTACAACAGGCAAGGAAAGTATAACACAGTTAAAAAGATTAGTAAATGTTTGTTAATTTAGGGATTATGGCGGTCGTGTTCAGGGGAAGGGGGGGGGGGAACGGATATCTCAGAAGGTTGATATTCTGCTGCTTTCTCTGTGTGATCTTTTTGCAAGATACAAATACTGGTTAGTTGGCCTTTTTTTGGGTGACTGTCCCTAACCCTTACTATTTGGCTATGTTGTTGTTCATGCCTAGAAATTATAAGAGTCAGTTCCCACTGACCAAGTGTAAGATGTGCCCCTTGCGACCCACGGACTTTCCTACTGTGCCTGGGGCAATGGTTTGTGCAGTTTAGACCTTGCAAGTTTGGGGACATCAACATGCACCACTCTTTGTGAATTAGAAGAGGGACATTTGGCAGCCCTGTATTCAGTGGACAAGCTTAGGTCTGGGCACTGAAGTTCAAAGGCCTGCACCAAAGGGTTATTTCCCACAGGTCAGCTTTGTGCCTGTTTTAGCATGTTGTACTCTGCCCTACTTTTAAAAAAAAAAGTGCTTCTGGCACTGATTCTTATGGTAGGCACTCTGTTTTAATACTGAACCCAACTATTTTTCCAGTTTAGATTTCAATGTGAAATGCTGGGACTGGGTGGCTGCCAGTTGCCCCTTCCTATGTAAGTTTGTGGTACTAGAAAGAATTCAGATGTGGGTCACTAAACTGATAGAGGGTTAAGGGGGTTTATCATAAGGTACAGAAAAGACTTTTTACTGTAAGGGCTGAAGTGGTGGTACTGGCAGATATCTTAGGATTTTTGAAGTAAGGGATGGATGTCCGTTTAGCCAGGCTACTAATGTAAGGCTAAGGGCACACAATGCAGATCAACTCCTTCGTGTAGCTCCATTTACATGGTGTCGACATGATCTTTTCTTTAAACGCCACATGCTAGGGGAGATGGTCAATGTTAGAGAGCCTAAGGTTGGAGGCTTTAGTAGTTAACATGTGTTCTTCTCCTTGAACCCAACTAGATAGGATAGATGGACAGTGGCTAATCCTTATTCTTCTTTTTAAACTCCACTTACTAGCATAGGTGGTTGATGCAGAAGCCTGAGGTAGGAGAAGTTAGTATCAGAACAGATTCTCTTAAAGCTCAGTGTAGGAGTGAGAGTCAGGCTTAGGGTAGTTAGAAGAACAGCCAAAGGCTCCAGCAAGTAAAGCAGAAAGCGTTAGTACCATGGGGGTCAGCACTGGAAGTCAGAAAAGGAGAGTTTTCTGAAGAAACACCACTGTGAGCAACCCTGGGACACTATGGGTTAGTTCACCTGCTAGTAAATTTTACCAACCGGTGGTAAATTAATGCCCTGCCTGTGCCTAATACCATCAAGGAAAGTAATTGTATAGTGTTCTGCTTGAGATACAGCAAATAAACAGTTAAATGTTGCTGGGAAGAACCACTGGCACCCAAGTTATTGATAGATCTATATGTGCATGTGATATCAGTGTGGTTAACCCTTTCTCCATCCTATAGATGCCAGGAGTGCTCCAGTGCTCCTTCTAATGAATGCGGCTCCCATGGCTGCAATGCTACGTTGGCGAGATCACATGACTTCATAAAAAGATGCCAGAGACCTGGGTTCAATGCCCAAATATAGGTCTTTCTTACAAAGTGCTCCTTAATTGGTTTGATCCTTTGGTTCCCGACTTCTTACCTTGATCATGACTACGCTGAACGCTGCCTGCTCTGATATTTTGCCTGGATACGACTATGAGCTTCTTAACCCTTTGGATACTGTGAATTGGACTTTTTAAACTTAAGCTTCTTGGTCCTGACTACAATCCCAGCAGGCCCTGACAATGGCAAAGGACCACCTAAGAGAATCCTATGTATTTGGGAGTTGTGACTCGCAAGCTCCAAATCTGGGTAAGAAAAGGCAGTGCCCTCTTTACCCATGAGTGGCACAGCTCGTACATAGCGTTCTACTACTATAAAATGAGATCTTAAAACTTAGAAAACAAATTTATATACATTTACCACCTTCTTAATGTATCCAGAAGCCTCGACGAACAGCATCCCATTATCTGCCACTAATGTACAGAAGGAATACATCACTTTTCGTGATTTTTTTTTATATTTTTGCTGAAAATGCAAAGAATAAACATTTGCATTGGTTATTTGTATTAAAATATGCAGACATTCGCACAGCGTTCTGCCAACTTATAAATTTTTATAACTTCTTCGAATTACTAACATTTTTTTAACACACAGCGTTAGTTCAGCTTTGTGAGGAGCTCAATAACAATCTTTCTGGTCGGCACAGAAAGGGAAAGGACATTATAATAAAGAATGCCGAATAAATAAGAAACAAAACAGTACAGGCCGTACATCTCCTCAAACAATAGTCACGTTCATGATCTTCAAGCAGCAATTAGAACAACAGTTTTTAAAGATTTTCCTGGCCGGGGTTCAAGACGAAATTTTGACTTCTCTACAATGTAAGTCATGCACATTTTATGCACGGATGAATAATACGCTCTTTATTCTGTGAACTGTTAACAGCTGTAGAAACTATTATGGGCTGCTCAGAAAACATGCCTTTTTGGTCAATTCTTCAGACGCTTAGCAATATTGAAAGTATTCCTCTGGCTAGCCTGAAAACAAAAAAATTAATAGAGAGTTTGATTTATAATTGTGGGGAAACAACAAACATTTGATTTTTTTTTTTCATTTTATTCAGCCGCGCTAGTGAAAATGAAGGAGAAAATAAAGCATATGGCCTGATTCATTGACATACTAAAGAGATTTAAGAATTGGGCTCGTGAGACCACCCACGCTCGGCCTGACAAGGAGGATACTGTTGTGGTGTCAGTAAATTTCCTACAAGGGATTTTCTGGACGTGTAAAGGATAATCAGTAAAGTCAATGCCGCCAAGATCAGCTGTGTGCAATGGAGTATATAACACTAGCTCCCTATGCCCTTGATTAAGTAGCTTATCTGTTGGCCTACATAAATGTTCCAAACTCAATTTGCAATACAAGGCTTCCCATCTTCAAGATGAAATAACCTACTATATAATCATGCCAAGTGATTGGTCTAAGAAGTCTTAGGTTATTCCGTGTAATGGCCAACCATTAATCATGAGCAGGTTGACAAACCCACACTGACCCTAACCTGCCTTCTCCCAACCCAAACCCAACCCAGCCCAACATGCTGCAGTTACGTACCACCGGGGTAGAGTTGACTCGAAGTTCATCTGAGACGTAGAGGGCATTAACAGCACAATGGGAAGAGTCCTGGGCCAGCCACCTGCCCAAAAAGAAGTCATCCTGAATCTGCCCAACCCATGTGTAAACTGGTGGCTTATATGGATTTCAGGCCAGCTCATGCACCACTATAGTCTTTAAAGGAGAAGGAAAGGCTAATAAAGAGTTAATCTCAAGCTGCAGGCATACCTTCAATAGTGCCCTTAAGTCTCCCCATATTTCACCTGTTCAGAAGATCAGAAGCCAAACAGGAAGAAAAAACATTGAGCTCTGTAAAGAAAGTTCCCATAATGCCTTGCTCCTGCACAGAGACCCAGACCTGTGTACAGGTTAGTAGGACTATGCGGAAGCTTCCTGCTGATTGGCTCAGATTCACATTCCTAAGGGGGGGCAGTTCTTAGCATTCTTGAGGGAGGGGGGAGCAGCAGAGAGGAGAGAGCAGAGACCTGCATGTCTCTGGCAGAGGAAAACAGACACAACTAATCTTTTGACAGAGAACTCAGAGCAGCGTTTCTGTGAGTGCTTATGGCTGTATTTACATAGACCTTTCTGATAAAGCTTACTTAGTTTTTACCTTTCCTTCTCCTTAAGAAAAGGCATTTGTAACTACAGTATTAGAAACATTCTTAGAAAAGTAATAGTTCCTTAGTATGTCTATGGTTTTCAATCATCCAGGTCATGATATGCAGTAAATAGTAGAGGTAAGTCTAAAGCAAAGTTACAGCGTGTAAGATACTGGGGATACTGTCCATTAAACTGAAGAGGTCACTGCAATGAGAAGTGAAATGTTTTCAAGATTACTCAACAAATCTAGAAGGTTTAGACCAATAATAGAATCTGTTATACCTATATATGTTTCATAGGGTACTTGCCTTTTTTTAAATGTACTTTTACCTATGGCCTAGAGCCACACGTACTATGAAGGGTCTATTATGATTCAATTTGTAAATGAGAAACTGGAACCTGAAGCTCAACATGAACCTAATACTGGCCACCTGCCCTAACCCTTGGCCTGGATACTGACTCTAACAATTGCTGCTTGCCCTGAACTTGGGCTTATGATATTCATTATGACTTGTACCCTCTACTTCCACTTAAGGGGGCCATACACGGGCCGATTGTAGCTGCTGATATCGGTCCCTTGGACAGATTCGGCAGCTTATTGGCCCATGTAGGGGCAGAAACGACAGCCATACCCGACCGATATCTGGCCTGAAATTGGCCAGATATCGATCGGGCAGTTTAAAAGATTCAGTCGGAAATGACGGTGCCATTGCCGCCGTTAGGCTAACAATCAAATTAGCCTACATTTTCCCGATATCGCCCACCCATAGGTAGGGATATCGAGACAAGATCAGCTCGCTTGGCGACCTTGCCAAGCGAGCGGATCTTAATGTGTATGGGCAGCTTTAGTTTCCTGGCTCTCCAATATCTAGGAGCTAGGCCACCTGAAATGAGTCAGTGTCATCACAGAAAGGCCAAAAACGGTGTTGGACAGCCCTCCGTCTTTCCTGATAACATCAGGAACCGGATTTTAAAGGACAGCTTCCCACAGTTCTTACTGACCACATATAGCTATTGCTTTCTGCAACCAGTTAGAATGGACCTTCTTGATATAAGTAGTCATATTCCAGAGAATCATTTGCAGGCGCACCACCTAAACTAATCTGAACTGCAACAAATAACATGGCTGAACCAACAGCTCTATAGAAAAATCAAACAACCTCTGTTTCCCCATGTGACTTTAGCTGAAATGAAAGGCAGCGAAGGCACTGGTACTTTGTCATCAATAAAAAAAATATTAAATAGGAACATGTGTTTATTTAGAAATAACGAAATTAGATTTCAGAAATGACAAGGAAAGTAAAAAAGAAACAATACGCTGGCCAAAATAAATATGAATTATTTAATTCCAAAAAAATATCAAGACAAAAACTCTATAAAAGTGTCATTAACAGAAAATGGAGCAGTAGGGAGTGTGGGGCCTCTTCAAGTCATTTTGATTGCTTTAAAAGTCAAGTCGAGAAACAGATGCTATAAAATGGCTTTTCCCTGCAATATAGACACTGTAAGATAATGGTCAAGTTTGTCAGATACAGAAGTAAAAATAATTAGGACTTTAGTCTACCATGCTGGAACAGGCATTACTGGAAAAAATATGCTTTGTTACTTTAACAAAAAGTTATGGGCAAACCCCCATTAACGCATTACTTCAGGGGTGAGAAACAGGAGTTGAACTGTATACGCCACGCTCATTAAAGGGGCCACTCTACCCTCAACATTTCCTGTAGAATTTGCTTACTACAGAGAAACCTATGCTACATGGACCTCGTAGCCAATTGGACTATAGACCTCCATAGGCAATGCACGGCCAGTCGGTTAAAATACAAACTCTTTGCTTAGTCCTAAGTCAGTATAAAAAGCCTAATCTGAAAGCTTGTGTAAATTTCCAATTGAATAGTTGACAGTGAAAATCTGAATCAACTACTAATGACCTAATTCGGAGCATAAATGAAGGTCATTGGACAGTCTAGAACCACTCAGCTCTGGTGGGCAAAAATATCCTGATGCTCCCTATAAAACATGTCCTCAGTTGGATCCAACCTGCCTGGATGAATAGTGGTAAAGAAGGAAATGTGTCTGGGCTATATTTTCATGGTTTGGGCACCTGTTTCCACTAAAACCTTAAGGATACAGCACACAACTTCCTATTTGTAGGTTTTTCCTGTTTCATACACCATGCACAAAGCTAGGGCCTAGGAAGGCCTAGATTGTCAAACACAAAGCTCTACCTCCAACCCAACTAAGTACATGTGGGATTGGATCAACGGAATCAGTGTCCAACCACACTAATGCCCTGTAGCCAGGGTCGGACTGGGGGGTGCAGGGCCCACCGGGGCTCCCACCCCAGGGGCCCTGCAAGTGCCCCAGCCAGCTGTGTCCCCTACCCCCCCCAGTGGCCCCCCTAACCCCCCCGCAGGGCCCCCACCCGACGTCCTCCCTGACTGCGTATAAATTGAACACGTCAGAGGAGGAACAGTCAGTAGGGGGAGCGCCGGCAAAGGTCGGACTGGGCCGCCGGGGCCCACTGGGATTTTTCCCGGTGTCCTGGCGGCCCAGTCCAACCCTGCCTGTAGCCAAATGGAAGCAAATGCCACCAACAATGTTTAAAACTTCAATGGAAAGCCTTCCAAGAAGAGTAGCAGCAAAGGGAGAACTACCATCCTATTAATACCCTTAGGTTGAGAATAAGATGTTCGACAGTCAGGTGTCTGAATAATTTATTAGTGCATTGGATTAATATCGGTGAAGCTGTCAGGTTGCATGGCGAGAAATCAAAGTGCAGCCAATATTAATCTTTTAAAAGAATAAGCACTAAAATAGTCCCTAGTTTGCACAGGTACTGATACACTCACCAATATCAGCTTGCAGGGAGCCAGGGGAAACCCCCACAGAATAACAGGAAAAGCATGGACTTTTGTTTCAAAGTTTAAATTTAATCAAACGCAAATGTTGTAACTAATTGCAAAGTAATGAATAAATAACAAACCAAATATTTGCATTTCATTATAACTCTCATTTTTTACATATCATGAAAAATAAATATCCCTTCGGTCACCCAACCGGATGGTGACCTAAATCGAATGCTCTGAACATTGGCAAGGCGGGAGCATTTTGCCACGACCATGAAACAGCAAATGTAGTGCAACATGCACGACTAAATAGGAAATTGTTAGTTAGGATGTTACGTTGTAAAGTGAAATACAATATTTTTCAGCTGTTAGTGTACATGTCTGGAGATTTACTTCACCTTAGTAAAGGCCCATGAATAGAGACAGCGGGTTTAGTTCAAGCTGTAATTGAATCTGGACCTCCCACGGTCCGGGGGTGTTCAAATGTAATGCAAACTGGTTGTGATGTCCCCACGTTCTATACAACAGAACAGAAAATCTGCGTATAAAACAAATAGGGATCTGAAAGAACAATTTGAATCACTTTGTAGTTGGACATTCATGTTGAGAATGAGAGGCAGGATTAAATTTATCTCCCACTTGGCCACGGTTGCTCAGTCGTCAATTATTGAAGACTTCCCCTGGACGGCACAATCCTTATTGGCATCATCCAAAGTTGTAATAGGCTTACGGGGTAAATACAAGGGCATTAATTTATTTATTTATATTTGCTTCTATAAATGGCTCATTTACTATGGCTGCTCTTTGCACCATGCACCAAATTAAAATACAGAGCACTTTGAAGAAGAACACAGAGCTGTTGAGTTCAAGGTACCCCTGCACTTGGTTGCCATAGGCCCTATAATATGACCTTGGTCATATATGAAGAAGGCTTGAAAATCCAATTGGCTGTTAATTGAACTGTGTTATCAAAAATTATCTGAAACTGGTGCCCCATGTGGTCCTACCATTGTCTGGGGAGGGGCCAAAGAAATGGCTCATACTATGGCTGCTCTTTGCACCATGCACCAAATTAAAAATACAGAGCAATTTTAGAAGAACACAGAGCTGTTGAGTTCAAGGTAGCCATGCACTTGGTTGCCATAGGCCCTATAATATGACCTTGGTCATATATGAAGAAGGCTTGAAAATCCAATTGGCTCTTAATTGAACTGTGCTATCAAAAATTATCTGAAACTGGTGCCCCATGTGGTCCTACCATTGTCTGGGGAGGGGTAAAGAAATGGCTCATACTATGGCTGCTCTTTGCACCATGCACCAAATTAAAAATACAGAGCAATTTTAGAAGAACACAGAGCTGTTGAGTTCAAGGTACCCCTGCACTTGGTTGCCATAGGCCCTATAATATGACCATGGTCATATATGAAGAAGGCTTGAAAATCCAATTGGCTGTTAATTGAACTGTGCTATCAAAAATTATCTGAAACTGGTGCCCCATGTGGTCCTACCATTGTCAGGGGGCCAAAGGAATGGCACCTACCACTTGGGTGGCTAGACTGGGCTGCTTTAGGAGTCCAAAAGAACTGATCTACCTGCTTAACCCTGTTTGGGCAGCTGTAAAGTTAAACACTCATCTTTAGAGTATGAATTTGGGCCATTCACACGGAGAGGGGGCTATAGTATTATTTTTTTGCCGTGCATTCCTACGTATTAACTGAAAAAAATAATTCCCACTATTCGTTTATCACCCTTACCTACTCTAAAGCACCGGCTTGCACCATTTGGGGTTTTCAGAAAGTCTAAACTTAGCCACGCATGCAAAACAAGCGTCTGTGCATAAATATGAACAGGATTTGGCCACTTACACTCTCTGTGACACTGTAGTGGAAACAATTATCTGGGACAGACCTTTTGGTTAGACTGAAGTCCTTCACAAGAAAAGTTATGGACAACAGACAGCCCTGACCTAGTTAGCGAGGTGTTTGTTAAAGCTGCATTTCCTCTTGTCATTTTATGTTCTAGTTTGTATTTCCTGCCTGTACTTTTCTTGTGGGCGCTGACTCAGTCTGGAAGGCTTGGGTGTTGAGCATCTGTAAGTGGCAGTGAATTCAAGCGTTGTACAACCCTGAACTTTACAGAAGATCAGTTGATAAGGATGTTACCAAGAAGCCTGGGCAAACCATAACTCTCACAACAAAGACGTGTACCTTTTCCAAAATATGCTTCCTACTGGTATCTAGAATTAGGCTACAATACTTAGTGCTAATGCCACAAAAATCTAATTTTGGTGTCCTCCAATAGAATGGAGGGAGTTAGCAGAAATAAAATACATTGTTCACAATCAGTGCCACCTTCGGCTCGTACAGGGCATCCAGACTGGAACCACCGCTACCAAATGTTTAGAACACTTGGGTACATAGGTTATTGGATATTTTGAACCCACTATCACTCTCCTGTGGAGAGTAGGCTGATTTGCTGGACCAATTTGTGTTGTTAAAGCACCGCAACCTGGGAACCCTAGTCAGTGGTGGCCCTTATCTGCTGGGTGCCCATCATCTTCAGTGGGTCCTTTTGCAGTAACCAGGGTCTTGACACATTCTCCTTCCTCTAAAAGGGAAGATGGTGAGTATATTTTAGGGATTTAGTCCAAGGAATAATTTGAATTTGGAGCCCCAAAGGTATTTTCCCCTACCTTCATGGAGCCTCACAAAGCCATGCTCTCCATTAACTACTCTAGATTGACTAGATAGAATGTTTCGGCAAAGCAAAACGGGAGAGATTCTCTCTTTACTATTTATAAGGATATAAATGGGGAGCCCCGCAGATCACCTGTTTGCACCCGCTTTTTGTCTATCAGAGGCATCCTATGATTCTACCTAGAGATTCCAGGTTTAGGAAAAAAATACGGGCCTTCCTAAATTTTTATCTTCCTTCCCTACCAATAACATTAAGGGCAAGGTCGGTAAAGTACTAAATAAACCCTAAAGGTGGCCATACACGGGCCGATTCTAGCTGCCCATATCGGTCCCTTAGACCGATTCGGCAGCTTATCGGGCCGTGTATGGGCACGAATGAGGGGCCTGAAATCGGGCAGATCTCCATCGGGCAGGTTTGATTTTTAGTCGGATTGGGGACCACATCGGCTCGTTGATGCAGTCCCCAAACCAACGGATGCCTATACCCCAGGGCCAAACAGCCGAATTAGCCCGATATCGCCCACCCATAGGTGGAGATATTGGGAGAAGACCTCGCCAAGTGAGCAGATCTTAGCGTGTATGGCCACCTTAATTCTACCATTCATGTTACTGGGAAATGATCTGCATCAGGTAGGGGGCATTTTGTTCAATACTACTTCAAAATGCCCAGTATGCCATAGCCTGTAGGCCTGGTGCTTACACAGTGGTCAGGAATGATTTCCCCTTCTGCAGAGCAGAAAATCAAAAGAGCCGAATAATAAAAAATAATGCTGTAATAAGAAATATGAACTTAAGAAATTCTTGTATTTTTAATGACAACAGCCATTTAAAATCCCATCTCTCTGATCTCAGTCAAAACCCTTTATTGTGACGTAAAACAGATCGAGATTGAGAGCTCTTGGGAAAGCCACTATTTAATGCGGTGAAATTGTTATACAGTATTAGTTGCAAAGCCTGTAGTGTGAAAATCCATAATTTTCATGAATTCGTAATTTATTAGGCAAAATTATGTCCCTGTTAATCCTTAGTGTCCCAGAACAGCCGGTCATTGTGCGCCCAGGCAGCCATTTACACACATGCGAATCACAACCACGTAGTTCCGCCGTGCCCTTTGAACTCCCATTCTACACAAAGAATAAGCTTATTTTCACATCCTTCGCAATGTGTCACAAATTTTCCAGTACATACACTCACTTGGCTCTTCTGTACAGCCATAAACCATTTCAGCCGGTCCCTCCTATAGAAGCCAATATGAAATGCCATTAGTGTGTCAGTCAAAGAGTTAAGAATCTGGATACTTCCGATTAGAAATGACTGGGATATATTTCATTTTCTGCTGGGAGCCTCGGAAACTCAGAGCAGAACAGATCTCTGAAATTAAAAGGAAGAAAATGTACAAGAACAATTAATTATATAGAACAATTTCCTCAAGAAACACTGAGTGTTTGGATCAGAGATTATGTAATACGTAGATGTATGGAATATATTATTTCTTTGTTTCCATAATATTTCTTAATTTCTTACATAAATTGTTCTCTTTGTACCTCATAGTTTAATAGAATTATGGAGTATACAGATCTTATTTTATCTGCACATCTGTCTATCTTCTATCTATCTGTCGATCTACCTAATATCTATCTATCTATCTTATATCTGTCTATCATCTATCATCATCATCATCTATTTATCTAAAATGGATCCATCTATTTATTCTATTAGTACCTAATATCTATCTATCTGTCTATCCATCATCTATATAATATTGATCTATCTATCTATCTGTCTATCGATCCATCATCTATCTAATATTGATCTATCTATCTATCTATCTATCTATCTATAATCTATCTATCTATCCCTATATCATCTATCTAATATTGATCTATCTATCTATCCATTTATCTATCTATCCATTAGATACCACCCCAATATCAATACATCAATGGGCAGCATGGTAGCTCAATATTTGATAATATTGTAATAAGAAACTATAGGTGCTTTGTCCAAAGTGCAGGACAGAGTGCAAAGTTCCAAAAACCAGGTCTCTGGGCATCTGCCCAGTATGGGTTTGTATCAACATTCTGCATTTTGCCATCAGCGAATATTTTCGTGAAACGGCCATAGATTCCATAGCAAAATGGGACTGATTCGCCCATGACTAGCTCTCTCCATGAATACAATGCTGCCAGTGTTCAGCAACTCTGTCCCATGGGGAGATTGGTCGTCCGCGATAATTCTCCGCTACTGTGGGTGACTAATCTCCCCAAAAAGCCACCGGCAAAGTCCTTTTTATAGGGGATTAAACACCCCAAAAAATGAATTGATGTATACTTAAAGCGGACCTGTCACCTTAAGGAATAATTCTAAATGTTTTTCTTTTGTGTTTGACAAGCAAAATAATATTTACTTACACTATATAAATAATATAAACCTTGTTTTCTTCAGTCTTGGAATTACACAATCACAGTAAGCAGGCAGCCGCCATTTTGTGGACACTGTTAGTAAGGAAAGCTTCAGCTGTCCTCTCTTATTTATATCCCAGACTCTCATTCAAACCATTGCCTTGTTTCTAAGTTAATTTGAACCCTAACAACCAAATAACTGCTGAAATTTCAAACTGAAAAGCTGCCAAACTAAAAATGAAAATAATGAAAAATGAAGACCAACTGCAAATTGCCTTATAATATTACTCTCTATATCATCCTAAAAGTTAACTCAAAGGCGAACAACAATGTAAATTGTAAAAGTGCTCAGAGATTTATTAGCACCAATTCTTTATGGTTTAGTGTGGCGCTTTTGTACTCAGCGTGTGTATAGATGTGTGCACGTGTACATGCCAGTGTGTATGTGTGCGCCAATGTGTTCAAACATAAAAATGTCATGAACAGACAATCCTTTTTCACCCTCGGAATGTATTCCCGCATAAATAACAAATGATATATAAACTAATAATACAGCATCATATGTTCTCAGTTAAAAATACATTCCCATTGGAAGCCTTCCAACATGCGTCCCTGTGTTTACATAAAACACGTCTCAAAGCAGAGGGATAGAAACTGACATGGCGCTAAGGCTGGGAAGGCCTGCGAAGATTTACATTATGGGGAGAAACAGAGAAAAACAAAGTGAAAAGAAAGTTCTGCAACTGTAACAGCCATGGAAGTTCAATACATGTTTATTTTGCTACAGCTGCCCATACGCAGTCTGACTTTGGCTGCTAACTTAAGGTGGCCATACACCAGCAGATCCGCTCGCTTGGTGATGTCGCCAAGCGAGCGGATCTTCCCCTGATATCCCCACCTACGGATGGGCGATATCGGGGAGCATTTAGGTTAAAAAAAAAATAATCCGATCGTTTGGCCCTGGGGCCAAACGATCGGATTATGTGGGCGGCAATGGGGCAGTCGGATCGGGGACCGCATCAACGAGCTGATGCGGTCCCCGATCCAACCGGATTTTCTAACCGGGCCGATCGAGATCTGGCCAATTTCAGGCCAGATCTCGGTCGGCCAGGCCGCTCTGCTCTCCCCATACACGGGCCGATTAGCTGCCGAATCCGTCCAAGGGACCGATATCGGCAGCTATAGTCGGCCCGTGTATGGGGACCTTTAGTCTCTCCAGAGAGAGCAGCTCACTGGACTGTATGAGGCCAGACTAAAGGTCTGCCCACCAAATATCTGCCCACCATTTGGGGGAGGACCACATTGGCTGCTGGTATTTTCCTGACTGGACTGCATAGGCTCCTATTATAATGTGATTGGTGCTCAAAGATCAGATCAGCCAGATTTGGCGCAGCACGTGGGTTGCCATATTGGACAAAGTTCTGCCAAAGTGGCTGCTGTAAGACCAGTGCTGTCCAACTTATTACATGCAGTGAGCATGTTATTTCTCTTATAAAATGTGCAAGGGCCAGATTAAATGAAAATGATTATGTCATACAGTAAAGTCTATAGAGCTTTTAAGCAGACTGGGGGCCATTAAAAGCCTTTGGAGGGCCACATCAGGCCCACAGGCCTCTAGCTGAACAGCCCTGCCATAGACTAGTTATCTAGTCATGCCATAGACACTCACTATTTATTGGGCTGGTGGGGGGTTGTTTGGGCCTCTGTGTACTTGAAATGCCAGGACCTATTTTGTATCCCAGTCCGGGCCTGCCCATAGCTCAGCTCTGCATTTAGCCGGCATGCAATGGAAACAAGGCACTTTTTGGAAGCCCTGTTGGTGCGGCTAGGGAGAGTGAAGGGGGCTTTACAGGGGCACTAGTGGTTAAAATTCAATAGGGTGTTTAGTTCCTCTTAAAAAAAGAGAAATAGAAAAACAAGAATGTTGCCCCTGTTTTGGAATATTTATTTTAAATCTTAAATAATTGTAATCTACTAATTAAGGTTTTGCAGTACCCTGCCATCAGCAATGTGACTACAGGGCACAGCCCCCCCCCCCCCCACCTGCAAAATAAATCTTTGGAGAGGCCCAGTGCGCACTGCAACCCTACCCAGCCACCCCCCACCAACCAGCTTGTGTCCCCTGCTTCCTGTGGGATTCTCTACAGATATTTCCATAGAGGAAGCAGACCCCATGGTTTGGGCAACCTTGTCCCTCATGACCGCAGTCTGCTTCTTCCATAGTTAAGCCACTGCCTGCCATCCACACCCAGAGGCATCTATCACACACACCAATAGACCCCATACCCTTCCCCAACCCCCTAACCAACAATCATGTAAATGTAGGTGACAGGAAAAGGGCAGGGGCGCTGTTGCTATGAGGCGAGCTGAGATATTTGCCCCAGGCAGCAGCGCCCCACAAGTTACCAGGGGCAGCAAAAAGCAGCTTCAGGTAACTTTAAGAGACAAATTTTCGTTTTTAAATCCAGTGTGGATTCTTACCAGGTCCCTTCTCTCTGTGGAGCCCCCGGCATGATAGTATGATAGTATAATAGTAATGCTTGGTTTGTATAGGCACACTCTCCCAAGTCCGGAATGGGATTCAGAATAGGCCCTGGCACTTCAAGTACACAGAGGCCCAAACAGCCCTCCACCAGCCCAATAAATAGTGACTGTCTATGGCCTCTTACAGCAGCCCCTCTGGCATTTGCCAGAATCCATAGATTGCCAGTGCGGCCTTCCCTCTCCTTAACATGAAAAGGGTATTTCTCTAAGGTTGAATTATACTGGAGAAGAAATGTTATGTGTGCTTTAGGTCTTACTGTCTGCTTACTGGGTCAATCCAGCATGTAGCCAGCACCGCTCTAGGAACTATATGAAATATTACAGAGAGAGTGTCATTGCCCTCTGCGCAGCCCATAGTGCTTCCTTATATATACAATAATCCTAAATGTACAGCTCGGATGTGCATACCCCAGATTCCTATAACTTTCCAAAGGATAAGACTGTGTAGAAAAAATAGTCGTAAATTTGACAGATAGTCTGTCTCTAAGTACATAAAAATAAGAACATTCAGAAATACAAGAAAAATTCTTATTATTCTTTTGGCTCACATTTACAGATATGAACTACTCAGCTTTTAATACAATGGGGGGCCCATTGCACTGCCCCTGACTATATCATACAGGGGTCCATTAACTAACAAAATATGCCATGAATGTGCCGTATTTTGCTGCAAATCTTTATAGTCAGTTAGTTATATAGTTATATAGTCAGTATTTACAATACAGGCAGTAAGAACGTGCTCTGACCTCTGTAGTGTAACATAAGAGCCTGGAATATAAGGCTACACTTTTATTTTCAAGGATTTCCCACGCTGCCGGATCACTAAAATAAATCACAGCGTGCATGGGGCCCTACTTGAAACAATTTCACATTAGCCCCGGGGCCTATGTAATATAATGGCAGGGGTGGAGTTGAAGTTCATGTCAGTGTTTGGTTAAACAGATGCCTGCTGGGAGCACTGTTTGTCATTTGCTTCCCCCCTTAGTCTTCAATCAGTGAGCTACTGGGGACCCCAAACAGCCTGGAAAACCGCCATAGGGGAGCATAAAGCCATTTGGTTTTAGTGGGTTGTTTATTTTAAAGGACAACTAACAGCTAAAACACAATACAGACAGAAATGCTGTACTTTATATTTTACTGAATGCACAGTCCTATACCATTAAGAGCACCAGGTGCACCCTAGGTTCCCGCAAATCCGGACCTTTTAGTGACTGCGCACGCATACTAGCAAGGTCAGTAGTTAATTCGGGGGGTTGGGGCCAACCTCAGCACATTTGCGGGTCACATTTCCGGCTACCGATTTATAGCCACTTGCTCTTCCCGCCCATCATCTGTGGGGGGCCGGGCATGGGTCTATATAAAGAGGGGGCTAGTCAGGTCAGGTTCAGGCGGGTGCGGGTCAAGGTTTACCTTACAATAAGGTAAGCGATTACAATCACTGGGGGTCCCTAACATTTTGCCACAGCCCCCAGTGATTGTACCTTTCCTTCTCCTTTAATTAATACATTAAATTGCTTTTATGGTTGTTTTCTTCGTTTTTAACACTTTTCTTCCTCCAATGATGTCATTGGTTAACCTGATTTTCAAGATGACCAGCTGCATCAAATAAAACAAAAATAAAACTGACCATTTACATATTTCCATCAGGCCATAAAATTGTATTTGGGTCTTATAAGCAGTGTGTTTGGTGTGTTATTTCACTGTTTATAGCTGCAATAATAGGCAGCAATGGCAAAGTCAACATTATAGTTAACTGCAACTTTACCCACAGTATATAACAGATGTGCAGCCTTCATCTTATACTACAACTCCCAGAATCCTCCATCAGGCTCCAGTTCAGCCGTCTGAAAGTGTAAGGGTTAATCTCTTTAACTCTGTCTGTGCTTCTCTGCACTGTATCTAAGCAGTCACGAACCGGTTCGATTTAATCTGTGCGTCGGCGAAACATCTGATATCGTCTGCGCATGTGCGCTGATCAGGGAACTTGTACAAATGATACAACCAGTATGTGTATTGCAAACAAGTTCAAATTTATTTTGTTTTGTTATTACTTATATAGTAGATAGAAAAACACATCCCATTATGCTTACGTATCATGGGTGGGTACATATGCCTTGCAATTATTAGTAGAAATACAGAAAATATTTAAGTAGCTACTGAAGCTTTATTATGATCTCTTAGCCTTGAATATTAACTGAGATAATCAAGGCCGGAGCAACTTGGACAAAGACAAGATAATGAGGATAATCATAACAATTGAAGTAATACATACACAGGCCTTCGTGATTCAAAACAAAATTGTGTAAATTCAGCATTTAGCAATTTAAACCCTATCAGAAAGATGCGAGCAGTTGCAGCTCAACTAAAGCTGTGGGTATAGTTGTAGTCAACATTATAGTTAACTGCAACTATACCCACAGTATATAACAGATGTGCAGCCTTCATCTTATACTACAACTCCCAGAATCCTCCATCAGGCTCCAGTTCAGCCGTCTGAAAGATGCGAGCAGTTGCAGTCCAACTAAAGCTGTGGGTATAGTTGTAGTCAACATTATAGTTAACTACAACTATACAAACAGTATACGAAGATGTGCAGCCTTCATCTTATACTACAACTCCCAGAATCCTCCACAGGGTTGAGCTGTCTGAAAGATGTGGGCAGTTGCAGTTCAACAAAAGCTGGAAGTCTGTCTGTTGCATATGACAGAGGGATGGCTATCTACTGGTTTTAAAAAGGTCCCATCATGTGACGAGTGAATGCTTTTATTTCCCTACAGTAATATGACCTGGCTCTGTAAATATACAACAAAACCCACAGAAATTCTGACATCCAGAATAAAGCAAACATGCCTGCCATACAGCCGGCTGCATTGCCAGTAACGCAGAGCAGATCAGAACATATGTGCCTGACCCAACACCACAGAGGTCGTTGCTCTTTTTTTTTTACCCAGAATTCCCTTGTGACACTATACAGGCACCAAGCAATGTCACAGTCAATGGACTTCTCGCACAAATCATACGAGGCCCCGCCTCCCAGCCTGGACAGGAAGCGCCCCTTTCTGACCCGATTGGCATTCTGGGGAATGTAGTTTCGAAGCTGAACTTGTGAATCCGCCCCACAGGCATAAGTGGCTGAAAGGCAAAGCCAGGCGAACTACATTCCCCAGAATGCCTTGCCCGGGCGTACCATTTGCATGAATGGGGTGGCGGATGCCCGTTTCCCGGCTGAGAAGGAGCGAGCGGGAGCGCTGAAGGGAAGGCGGCACGGAATGAGCTCCTGGGGGAAGCGCTGAGCGGAGCCTGAGGGAGATGCCCCGGGACGAGATGAGCTCTCTAATACAGAAGGTGGCCCGCCAGGCCCGGCAGACTTTTCGCAGCACCGGAGGGGGCGGCCCGGGCCCGTCGGCGGAGAGTCTGGGGCAGCTGCGGAAACTAGTGAGCCAGGTGCGGGCGGAAGATGTGGGTCTCGGAGGGGGTAGGCCGCGGAGCGCTGGAGGGAAGGGCCCGCCCGTTACATACATGCACATCTGTGAGACATCGTGCTTCAGCATGGGAGTGTTCCTGCTGCGCCCCGGAGCCTGTATCCCGCTGCACGACCACCCGGGGATGCACGGCCTGCTCAAAGTGCTTTACGGCAAGCTGCGCGTCAGCGGCTTCGATCGCCTGGAAGCGGCCGGGGGAACAGCAGCAGCCAAGGAGCCCGAAGCTGCCGCCTTCAGCCCGCCTCTCCTCCCCTATGAGTGCGGCTCTGTGCGCCGGGCGGCGCTGCGCTCCGTGGGGGAGTTGGGGGATAGCAGCCCGCCCTGCCTGCTGGCTCCGCACCGGGAGAACCTGCACCAGATCAGCGCAGTGGATGGGCCCGCCGCCTTCCTGGACATCCTGGCGCCCCCGTACGACCCGGCGGATGGAAGGGATTGTCACTACTACAAGTTACTGCAACCGGCTGCTTCTTCCGCCGCCCCCGCCGGGGAAAGTGACGGGCCCGCTGCCGCTTCAGCCAACCCTGCCGGGGGCACCGCCCAGAAGGAGATCTGGTTACTGGAGATCCCGCAGCCCGATGATTTCTGGTGTGGGGGGGAACCGTACCCGGGCCCCAAAGTCTCCATATGAGGGGCCCATTCTGCCCTACAGAACTCACCCACAGGGCCCCAACTGCCCCCCCTGATCTGCTCTACAGTACTCACCCATAGGGGCTCCCAGGCCCCCGCTAATACAGGACATTACAGGTAGAAGTGTCTATAAATGGCATTTATCTGCAACACAATCCTATGCAGGGGCTGCTTTACAACAGCAGGATAGGGGTCTGGCCCCCACTAGCCCCTCTAGGGGTTCCGGAAGCTTCAGCAGAATGGGCCTTTAGCAAAGAACTCATTCGCCGGGTGGCTCTACACAGGCCCCACTACTACAAAAAGGATCCTATGGTTCTGACCCGCGCCAGCCCCCGATGAGGGTTACAAAAGTCATCTAGAACACACAACTCATCTGCTGGGTGTTTCTGCACAGGCCCCAACCCAGAAGGATGGGTAAGGGGTCGGCCATGACGAGTCCAAACAGGGACTCCGCATCTTTAACTGATGGTCAGTTTGTTTGCTACACAGAACTCAACAGCTCTGCTTGGCCCTTACAGGGCATGATAATGTTCCTTTATGGGTGCATATTCGTTTGTTATTCAAAAACTCATTCTGCACATGATCCAGTACTACAAAGGGCGGCCATGAATCTCCATATTGGCCCATATCATCCTTTTGATTGATTTGATGACCACAACTCATCTGGGATCACCTGCATAGACCTTCCAACTACATCAGGAGGAGGACTCTGTTCTTACATGGATCATAAACTCCCTTATTGATCCCAACTTGTCTACTCAGAATTCATCTAGTGGCAGCCCCTATACTACCACACTACAACCTGGGGTCTCCAGAATCCCCTTGTCCCCTCTTGCTTCCCATTAAACGCTTGCATTGGGTCTTTTCTACAGTGACTTTATAAGAACTTCCCTGGGCCCAACTGAGTGCCCAACACACAACTCACCACCACTACTCTAAAGGAAGGGTCTGCCCAGGGAGTGTTGATGGTCAGCTGACAGGGGAGTTTATTGTTTTTGTGGGGCCAGGCTAGCAACTTTTTGTTTGGGGTGTCAAAACAGGTCTTGTTATTTTTCCATGGTAAAGTCCAGTAAGCCATGCCCACTACCCTTGTATATAGTGTTAAGGTAGATGCCATGAAAATAAAGCAGTTATGGCATCATTTGGGTTGTGAGAAGGCTAAGAATGCATTAAGTCCCCAGGAACCCTTCAGCACTTGTGCCCCTGTAGCTTCTAGTTGCCAATGCCCAGCAGCCTGGAGGCCACAGAGGTGTCACTGACATTGCCTGTATCTTTTATATAAAGCAGTAGACATTCCCACCTCCCTTTTGATCTGCCCCTTTGGGTTACTAATTACAGCACTTATATTTAAAAACCACCACCATCTTCCACCCCCCAATGCTAGTGCTTCTATATATGTTCCACCCCAATCCAATCAGCCGGATTTTGTATTAGAAGTAAAGTCGGGGGTTGCTGTTGCCTTACGGTTAATTTATTAAACCTTTGTGTGTTCCTTCTCCTTGCAGGTGGCTTGTAGTTGCACATCCCCGGCGCTGTGCTGTCTGCCATTTCCTATCGATCTGTAGTCTTTCTCAGCCTGTAGTCTCATTACATCATCAGTCATAAGTACGGAAATGGATTAAAGCATGTTTACCAGCCACAAACATGATGTATCTATGTGCCATTTAAGCAATGAATGCAGCAATCCCCTAGCGGTTCGTACGCGAGTCATTTTCTTTTAAATGTTTCCAGATTTCTTTTCTATATTGCCGGGGAAATGTAAACAAAAGTATATTTTCTTTATATCGTTCCTTTAATCTCACGCAGCAGAGCCTATTCTCATAGGGCATTGTCAAGCACCAAGCAATCAACTGACAGCATCCTCTGTAAAAGGAACCATTTGGCTTTCTACTTCCTTTGCATTGTCACGGAACGGTCTCATTATGGCCTGCAAGTCTCATGGCTAATGTATACAGCAGATGCTATAGGCTTGTTTCTCCCCCATCCGGCCGCTCTCGCTTTTTTTTTTGCCTGTTCTTGATAATGCATTATGTGAGAGCGTTAACCTGCCGTATAGTGATATTACTGACCACTGCCTTTACATTGATTATACTGCCTGTTATTAAAGCAGCACTGCCGTCAGCATGAAACAGGGTGACCGACTTGAAGCATTTGCCTTATTTGCGACTTAAACCAATGTATTTTAGTAAAAATGTAGCCTCCGATAATTCAAGCTAAATGTGAAGGAACAGTCCAATAATAAGGTGCATCAACACACATCCCTGGTTAGATGCATGGTAAGAAGGCTTGTCTCAAGTGTCAGTTGGATGTACCAGTCCTGTCATATGCCAGGGCCCAGCCAATTGAAAGGGGTTGTTCACCTTTGAGTTAACTTTTAGTATGAGGTAGAGCAGGGGTGGCCAAGACGGTGATCGTGGTCCACTAGTCGATCTCCTGTGGATTTCTAGTAGACCGCGTCTAAACCAGGGGATGCGCTTTTAATGTGAATGCGTACATACACTGCGTCTTGGGGTGGAGTCAAAGATCGCCGGGGGACAAAGTCTGGGCACCCCTGATATAGGGAGTAATATTCTAAGACAATTTGTAATTGGTCTTCTTTTTTTATTATATGTAGTTTTTTTACTTATTTCAATAATTGTTCAGCAACTCTCCAGCTTGGACTGAGCTGCTATCTGGTTGCTAGGGTCCAAATTACCTTAGAAACCAGGGGGCGGTTTGAATGAGATACTGATATATGAACAGGAGAGGGACTGAATAGTTATAAAGTAAGGGCAATAAAACTGGAGCCTCACAGAGCAATGGTTTTTGGCTGCTGGGGTCATTGATCCCCCCCCCCCCTTCATTTGGAAGCTGCAAAGAGTTTGAAGAAAAAGGCAAATAATTATAAGAAATGATAATGAAAAACAATTCTATAAAAGGTGAAGCACCCCTTTATGCTTATTGATGGGCCTGGTAAGGAGGGGGCAGTTCAACAGTTTTTGTTATTATTAGCCACATTTCATGTTATCCAGTAGCGTTTAAGTAGCCTGGGTTGCCAAAACATTACATTTGGATATATTGGCGGCTCCCATTTGAGCATTGCTTGAGGTCAGGCAGCCGAGATATACCAGTATCAGTGGAAGTGGCCCAGGCGTACTGAGTGGCTACTGGCATTCATGGAGGGGAGGGAAACATAGCAAAAATAGCAATTACGAATAGTAATTTGTTGTGGTGTGACAGTTTTGTAAAGGTGAATTTCCCCTTTAAGCAGAAGCAGCACTAAAACAGGTGAGGGGTAGTGTAGAATGGTACCTTTGTAAATGATATCGCACAGAAAGGTCTTTGGAGCTCTACTTTAGGCTAAAAAAGAAATCCCTAGGTAGGCCTAGTACAGCAGTGCTCTAGATGGTGCGGCTCTGTCAGTTCCAGCATATACCTTCTATCCCTGTCTTAAGTTATTTGCCAACCATTTCACTTTATGGCATATTTCAGATGTAAATAAAATAAAAATACTGGTCAATTTTATTTTAGTTTTTGCATCGTGATTGTGTTCTGTTTCATTAGTCTTTGTGTAATGTCATCGGGCAGGATCAAATGCTTATATAGTTCACACTTCCTGGTACAAATGGAGTGTAAATGGACTATTCCAAAATGGATTTTATTTCTGTGCATTTGAAACTCAGGTTACAGTAGAACGATACATTTTCATGTTATAAAGAAGGTCGTGGTGGTGTTTCACCATCAAGAACTTGGTTGCCTTAAGATGGCCATACATGGAACGATTCTAGCTGCTGATATCGGCCCCTTAGACCGATTCAACGGGTTATTGGTACGTGTATGGGCACTAACGATGGGCCTGCCCGACCGATATCTGGCCTGAAATCAGGCAGATCTCGATCAGGCAGGTTTGAAAATTAGTCTGATCAGGGAGCTGATGCTTTCCCAGAACTGACGGACGCCCCAGGGCCAAACGACCAAATTAGCCCGATATTGCCCACCCGTAGGTGGGGATATTGGGAGAAGATCCTCTCACTTGCCTACCTCGCCAAGCGAGCGGATCTTAGCGTGAATGGTCAATCATTTGCTGGCATCCCTCTCTGGCCAGGGCCATGTTCCCCGGTTAAGAAAAAGAAAATTGGAAAAGTCAACATTGGTTTGTCCCAAAACAAGAAGATTGTATAGGTTGCACCTACTCCATATTCAGCGACTTTGTATTCATGCAGGGGCTGATAAAAGCTGCTGACTTGGCCCCACCACTCCGAGTTGGCAGGTTATTGGTCTTTTGCCTACCTGACCAATATCTGGCTGAAATGGCCCCAGTATCTATAGGTATTGTTAACTGGTGAGGACCTCTCCCAGTTGGCCTCATTATGATCCAGTTGTTCGTCACTATTTTGTTTTTACCATATAGAAGTACTTTTTTGGGGCGTATAGGAAGTATCATTTTGTCAAACCATAGTTTTTTTTGGTAATAATACTCATGACCTGCCCCCCAAACGCCCTGCCAAAAAGAAACCAAGACCTATTTATATGTGAATATGACCCATAGAAATGATGCAGAATTCTCTACTTTTTTCATGGCCTTCTATGAGGGAATAGTTGAGCTTGTCTGTAGAGAACTGGCTGCATTATATTTATATTATTGTCTGTTAGATCTGTGAGGGGAGTAGCCCCTGTGCTGATGTGTATTTACCATTACTCACACTGCTGTCTGGGGATAATAACTTCCATATCTCACTGGAGAAGAAATACAGATTCTGGTGTGAGAATAAAACTGAATTTTGCTGGGGTGCGGATTCTGGCTTTTGGTAGCGAGAACTGCATTGTGCCACTTATGCCCTTAGTAGTTTGTTTCTGGGCACAGCCAAGGATTCAATGAATTAGCAATAAATTGGGATGTTTCCCCATTTCCAGTGGAGCAGGGATCCCCAACCTTTCTTAGTCGTGAGCCACAGTAATGTAAAAAGACTTGGAGAGCAACACAAGCACCATAAAAGTTCAAGGAGGAGCCAAATAAGGGCTGTGATTGGCTATTAGGGGCCTCTATGCACCCTATCAGCTTACAGGGGGCTTTATTTGATAGGAAATCTTGTTTTTATTCAACCAAAACTTGCCCCCAAGTCAGGAATTCAAAAATAACTCCCTGGTTTGGGGGCACTGAGAGCAACACCCAAGGGGTTGGGGAGGAACATGTTGCCCCCAAGCCACTGGTTGGGGATCACTGTTTTACAGGAAGGGAAGGAATAAATCTAGCCCTCTTGTTGCTCCGTGTGAGGTTTTATCTGATAAACATAATATGGGGGTATTAGAGGGGCATGGGATTAGGGTTAGAGACAGATGTGGGTGACATTAGTTGAGGAATCTGCACTGAACTATATATTAAGGCTGCCAGTGATCATAGTATGCAGTGTGTCTTCTAATCCAAACTGGCTGCAGGGAGAGCTGGCAATACTTTCTGCCCACAGACCTCCTTTTGTTTATATAATCCCTTTAGAAATAACCAAGAGTGGCAGTAACCTGATGGCCAAGGGGAGGTGGCTAGCCCCCTATTTTATTATAACCCTACAAAGTGATCTCTCTTTGTAGGATATATAAGGAAATAGGGAATTTGGCACTGGTATAAGAGTATGATATGCCCCAAATTCATATATATTCCTCTTGACTATCAGGTCACTTCCGCTATACCTTAAGGCAGTGATACCCAACAAGTGATTCAGGAGCAACATGTTGCTCACCAACCCCTTGAATGTTCCATTAGCCACAGTGCAGGTGTTTTTTTTTTTAATTCCTGGCTTGGAGGCAGGTTTTGATTAAATAAAAACCATGTGTACTGCCAAACAGAACCTCCTGAAGGCTGCCAGTCCATATGGAGCTACTAAATAGCCAATAACAGCCCTTGTCTGGCATCCCCAGGGATTTTTTTCATGCTTTCGTTGCCCCCAACTCTTTTTTTATTTAAATGGGGCTCATGGGTAAAAAAGGTTGAGGACCCCTGCCTTACGGTGTAGGGCGCATGGTATATACTCTACCAATGAAGCACAAATGCATTTATGTCCTTTTATTCTGGTGGAGAATGCGCCCCATGAGCCATAGACCTTAGTCTATGCCAGCATCAATATTAAATACATTTATAACAAAAATATAGGGAGTAGTGGCTTTACATCTAGCCCTCCTGGTTCATTCTCCTTAGAAAGGAGCTTTCTATTTATTTAGCCAGACACCCAAGTGTTTGAATGTGAGAAAGTCTGAATTGTGGCAAACAAATGATGAAAATCTACCCTCACATTCTGTTGCCAGTTGCCAGGGTCAGTGAGCCCAGAACCCATACAGTGTTTCTAGTTTTGCTTCTTAGGGAATCCAAAGAAAAATAACCGGGAAACCACAAAAACAAATAAACAGAAAATGGTGACCAGTAGCTCCGTCATGTAGATGACTTCCATCTGTAAAGAGCAAGAGTTTATTTGAGTTATTTTGGGCGCTGGAATTAAAATAAACCGTGCTTTACTCTGAAAACTATGTTTAGTGCTAAGTGGGATAGTTTTGGGAAAATTTATTTTAACTTCAAAAGTTGAAGTCGCTCTTGTGCGTGCATAGGGAATTGTCTCCAAGTGTTGTCTCCTTCCTTTCCTTTACACTCTAGTCATTTACCAATAGGGGGCAGGGTGCACAGACATAAGCTGCCATGTACAGTCAACTCCATGTGGAGTGTAAGCACCTGTGCCTTCCATATAAATACAGTGCTGCCCGCCTTTACCAACATGAGGGGCAGGTAGGGAATCTGTGTAGGTACCCCCAGCCCCTAACTTGAGCAACCTTCAGACATACAAGTCTGGTGAGCGAAGGGTGCAAGGGAACCGTGAATCTGGTACATAGAGCAGGATTTAAAATCTAGTGCCAGAGGCATAAAGTATTTATTGAATAAGCACTAAGGGACATGATTTTGCACCCTTATTAGCACTTTTAACCTGACCATACATTGAAAGATGAAAGGTCACCAAGCAAGCGTATCTATCCCCAATATGCCCACCTTGAGGTGACACTGGACTCAATTCAATTGTTTGGTCCATAATCCAATCTTTGGGCTCTAGAACCAAACAATGGGATCACAACAACTAGGATACAGGCCACCAGGCTGAGGACCACATAAACGAGTTCCGACAAGATATATAAACCAGTCCAATCGATATCTGCCCAATTTTCAGTCAGACATTGGTCAGGTAGGCCGGTCTGAGTGCCCAATACATGGCAGATAAGGAACCAACTGAATTGGCAGATAAAATCTGCCCATGTATGGCCACCTTAAAGGTGCCCATACACGTTAAGATTCACATGTAGGCTAATTCGATCGCTTGGCCCTGGGGCCAAACGATTGAATTATATTGGCGGCAATGGGGCAGTCGGTTCGGGGAACAGATCAACGAGTCAATGCGGTCCCCAATCTGACTAGATTTTCTAACCTGCCCGATCTATATCTGGCTGATTTCAGGCCAGATATCGGTCGGGTAGGCCCGTCGGTAGTGCCCATACACGGGCCGATTAGCTGCCGAATTGGTCTAAGAGGAACCAATATCGGCAGCTAGAATCGGCCCGTGTATGGCCACCTTAACACTTGGGCAAAGTTGAATGACTCCTAGGAACACACAAATTACATACGAATGACAGAGGAGAGCTTACATGATGATGTATTATGTTAGTAAATATGTTAGTATAGAGCATACAGTATATATTTACTAATCTCACAGCTCTCATGGAATGACTGTCCTTTTACTTTGTGTAATTTTGTGTACATTGACTTCTAAATATTTCAATTAGACATATACAAAGGGAATATAAATAAGGTTACTCTGAGTGCTGGGCATGACCATGTTGTAAAGAGAACCTGGGAACGGGGTGCCTACACCACGGGGACGCTGCTGCCTCATTGTCACCGCCGTAAATGGATTCTCCAGTTGAGCCTTCCCAGCTGTTCCCTTTATGATTAGTGCAGAACTTAGAGTTTATCTTCTGGAGAAACTGCAGTTCTTTCCATCAACAAACAATGGTACGGTCCCAGTCATCCAATGGCATTTTTGGGAACTGCCATAAAAATCAAGAAGGAACATACATGACTCTATTGTGATTGATGGACAATGGGTAAGAGCTACATCAGTTTCAATTGAATTATTGATTCAGTAATTGATTCAATTGAATTATCTTAGGAAAATCTTTCCATATTACAGTCATTTTATTTTGTAATTATTATTTTGTAATGTAGTCTTCCATAGCTTTGACATGTTCCTGACTAAGCCTGCAGGTTCAGCCTTCCGTGGCCTCCATTGCATGTTGGGGAGGCAGGCTCATCACTTTATTACAGGGATCCCCAACCTTTTATACTCGTGAGCCACATTCAAATGGAAAAAGTGTTGGGGAGCAACACAAGCAAGGAAAAAGATCCTGGGGGTGCATACAAGAGCTATAATTGGCTATTTGGTAGCCCCTATGTGGCCCGGCAGCCTATAGGAGGCTCTGTTTGGCTTTACACTGGGTTTTATGCAACCAACACTTGCCTCCAAGCCACAAATTCAAAAATAAGCACCTGCTTTGAGGCCCCTGGGAGCAACATCCAAGGGGTTGGGGAGCAACAAGTTGCTTACAAACCACTGGTTGGGGAATCACTGCTTTATTATCTTCCATAGCCCCATCTAATATCATAGTCCCTATAATATTTACCAAATGCAGTGGCCTCCTGATAATAACTGATATCCATGAACTATGAATTTTGGCTGGTTTGAGAATTGGGCAGGTTTGAATATGGCTAATGCACTATAGTGCGTGGTTACCAGCAGATGATGAGGTTGAGGAGGTGCAGCCTCTCCAAATGAGGTGCAACCTCTCCACATGAGTAAATCCCAATGTGTATGGCCAGCTTTAGTCTAGAGGACCTTTGATGTATTGTGTAACAATGTAGACATGTGTAGTACCCAGCAATTATATGATTGTTTTTTTTTTACAAATGGAAAATTGTTATTTTGCTATTTTTTATCTCTATGAACAACTTCATCATCTGGCAGTCTGGCTTTGGCAGACAGATTGGGTTTGCTGAGATGGTTGGGGAAGAAGTTGACTGGCCTGCATAGAGCCCTGACCTCAACCCAATCGAACCCCTGTGGGATGATCTGGAATATTCACTATGAGCCAGGCTTGATCCCCAACATTATTGCCCAACCGCGCTAATGCTCTAGTGGCTGAATGAAAGTAATTCCCACCTACAATCTTCCAACATCTAATGGGAACCTTCCCAGAAGAGTAGGGGTTGCTATAGCAGCTGTATAGGAACAGTTACTGTTATGTGTAATGAGATCTTGGATAGGTACAGGGGCATTTTGACTCCTAGTGCTGCCCTGAGGTAGTCCAGGGGATGCTGCCCCATCGTGCTTAGGTTTTTTGCATCAGAGGAGGCCACGGTGGAGCTGTATCTCTAGTATAGAGCGTGCTATAGCGCTTTCTACACTAGAAGGGCTGAAATTCTAGTATACTGGTAAGTTAATTTTTCAGAAACTGCTCCTCTGATCACCTTTTAGCAATTAAATAACTTTTCCTTAATAGACTATATTTGACAGAGGTTTTATTTACTTGTTATACATTTGCAAAGCTGTGATCGTTGCTTCCAGTCTGTTGAAGGAACGCCGATCAAACCTCTGATGTAATGATATGATTAAGATGGAAATGATATGAGCCATTGCTTCTCCCATTCAGCCCTACTACATCTTGCTAATGAGGCTTTAGGCTTCTGACGTCAATCCCATACTTGGGCCCATAAAGATTCCATTGTGTTCGGGGCTTGTTCATTCAGCAGAAGATGCTAGCGTAGGGACATTCCTGTAGATTGGGGACCGTCTTGTTAAATACTTCTTATTTCATTCATATATTGACACTAGCTGTAGTAGGAGCAGGCGTTTGTCGGAACGTAGGAAGGCCATGTTTTTGCATATTTTTGACCTTATGACAATGGTCTATATTTTGTAATATAAAAGACTTCTCCTTTTGGGCTGTGTAAGCTCCCACACATACACACATGGACCTGGCACAATCCTGATCTGAGGGTTGATTTTAGGGTGTATAATGTGCCTGGTACCTGCTTGTTCGTGAGACAGCGTTGCTTCAGCTTGACTCCCAATGGGAAATCTGAGCTGGAAGAATATGTATTGTCAGTGGTAGACAATTACACCACTTAGAGGGGTCTTTAGTTGGGTGTGAGCAAAGGCACTGGCCCCAGGGCCTAATTTATGTTGGGCTTGTATCAGGCCCAGACTGGGACTGAAAATAGGACCTGGCATTTCAAGTACACAAAGGCCTGGACGGCCCCCAAAGGCCCAATAAATAGTGAGTGTCTATGGCATCTTACAGCAGCCCCTCTGGCATTTGCCATGATCCAAAGAATGCCAGTCTGGTCCTGACTTTTATATAGGTCTTCTGGGTTGGTACTGTAGCTGCAGGATGGTGTATCCCATAAATAGATAAGACAGTGGAAGTTCTTTTCCATTCTGTGCAAGTCAGGAAAAACTCAACGCAACCCTAACCCACAAAACTTTAACCTGCAAAATGCTGCCAATGTAGAACCCGTACCTACTCCTTCCCACTCCTTACCCTACTTCTATACACCCCTCTCGTTCCAAGTGAGGGAATCTTTAGGAGCAGATAAGGAGTGTACCCCTCCAGTCTGACCCAAATCCACAATGGTTGCCCAAATTGCCCACCCAAGCTTCAAATCAACCCGCACATCACTCTTGGGCTCCACCACCACTAAGGACAGCCCTGGTGCTGATAGGAGCAGTGGCATAACTAGATGTTACGGGGCCCCATAGCAAATGCAATTTAGGGCCAGAAAACATTGGTAAGTTGACCTATTCTACTAAGATACATTAAAATTGCTCATTAATTAGGGCCTTGCTAGACCCTCTACACTCCAGGGACCCCCTGCAACCTGTAGTTACGCCCCTGGAGGTATCGCTCAGGAAGTACAAATGCCCATTTAGTGGAAATCTAGACACCGATTTTGCATTAAAATACCATCTTTTTAACCTCTATATATCACCAATAAATATTAATAAACAGCAAGAGACATTTGGACCTGCTGCATTGCCTCTGTACATCCGGAAACTCTACTGTTGTTTCAAAAGCAAGTGATTTTTTACTTAATGAGCGAAAGCGTTGGCGTGTGAATTAGAAAAGTCGCGGTGCGCGGGACCCCACTTTGTGCGGCTGCTGCTGCACTTCTCGGTGGCTTTTTACACAACAATGAACTTTCCGTGAGTCCAAGGTGAAATGTTTTGCTCTAATAACCAGGTTACCGAGCGGCGGGCAATTCTCCGCTTTCTTCTGCAAGAAAACACTGGATCCGGAGCAAAACCCCATGCCTATTGTTCGGGGAGCTGCAATCATACGCGCTGAAACGTTTCCTCACCATGATATCATCTGCGAAAAATAATCCTAATTTGTATTGGACGTGCGTGTTTTTATACCGCTTTTTCCATAACGCCATTGTGTTAAACAGCCTAATTACAGTTAATTTGGAGCTAGTATGAAGTCACAAAATCTCCAAGCCGCTGTATGATTTTCTCTCTCGCTCGCTCGCAAATAAAGAAAGTGTATCATTACCGTTCTCTTTTCTCTCAGGCAAAATGGAACTTAATTGCCTTCACCCCTGCTATGTATTTTGCAAAAAAAAAAAAAGTGCTCTAATGAGAGACTTTGGCTGCAGTTTACCTTTGTGGTATTTGATTTTCCCCTGCAAATATGAAATGGCGAGCGGTTATATAATGAATTTATCTCCCCGAGATCCCCGGTAACGAGGCTGTAAGTGGGTTATAAGTGGCGTGACATGAATTGCCTACAAAGAGCGGTGAAGGGTTAGGGCCTTGTCTTACAAACTGTAACACGTTAGGTACAAGGGGAGGGGGTCACCTAAAAATTAGTGGTTGTTAAACAGAGAATGTTTGTATTTACCGGATTTAGCCAAATTTGGTGCTGCAACTATCAGTGTCAGGCCCAGACTGGCAATCTGTGGGTTCTGGCAAAAGCCAGAGGGGCTGCTGTAAGGTACCATAGACAGTCACTATTTATTGGGCTGGCAGGGGACTCCTAGAGCCTCTGTGTACTTGGAATGCCAGGGCCTGTTCTGAATCCCTGTCCGGACCTGATCGGTGTAGGGGATCATTAGCTGTAGTAAGTAATATGTGGCAACAAGAACCTGAGATACAATTCCCTGTATTGAAAATATATACACGTGGGAGGAAGTTAATTTTTACCTCTGGGTCACAGAATAGTAAAGCTGGCCATACATGGGCTGCAATAAACTCTCAAACTGGGAAAATCATCCAGATCTTTATCAGGCAGGTTCTAAAATCCCATCGGGTAAGGACCACATCAGCCTGTTGTTGTGGTGCTCTCTGTGTAGGGCCGCATCATGAATGGCCAGATCAAGCAAATATACACTCATTTGGAAACCTCACCAAAAGATTTTTGCATTTATGCCTATGGAGACGTACCAGGAGGGGACAACAGGTTCTTATGGAGACCCACCAGGAGGGGACAACAGGGGCCTATGGAGACCCACCAGGAGGGGACAACAGGTGCCTATGGAGACCCATCAGGAGGGGACAACAGGGGCCTATGGAGACCCGTCAGGAGGGGACAACAGGTTCCTATGGAGACCCATCAGGAGGGGACAACAGGGGCCTATGGAGACGTACCAGGAGGGGACAACAGGTTCTTATGGAGACCCACCAGGAGGGGACAACAGGGGCCTATGGAGACCCACCAGGAGGGGACAACAGGTGCCTATGGAGACCCATCAGGAGGGGACAACAGGGGCCTATGGAGACCCATCAGGAGGGGACAACAGGGGCCTATGGAGACCCGTCAGGAGGGGAAAACAGGTTCCTATGGAGACCCATCAGGAGGGGACAACAGGGGCCTATGGAGACCCACCAGGAGGGGACAACAGGTGCCTATGGAGACCCATCAGGAGGGGACAACAGGGGCCTATGGAGACCCACCAGGATGGGACAACAGGTGCCTATGGAGACCCACCAGGATGGGACAACAGGTGGCTATGGAGACCCATCAGGAAGGGACAACAGGTGGCTATGGAGACCCATCAGGAAGGGACAACAGGGGCCTATGGAGACCCACCAGGATGGGACAACAGGTGGCTATGGAGACCCATCAGGAAGGGACAACAGGGGCCTACGGAGACCCACCAGGAGGGGACGTTGTCAACACTCCAATGTGGTCCTCTTCCTTCTTCTGCCTTCGTACTGGTGCACAAATGCAATAAAGTTAAATTTTAGGTATTCAAGGTCTTCAATCAGTAACTGAGTTTTTCCTTTAATAGACTTGGGCAGGGTCATTACCAGAGGATTTCCTAGTGGAGCCCAGCCAAGGAAGATTCCTATTAGTCTTTTTTATATTTTCACGGTTCAGTGTGTAACACCTGTAACATTTAGCACATTCTTTATTTAATGTTTATTAAACTGGGCCCTGGATGTCAGATTCTCGCTGGGCCTAAGGAAAGCAGGGCCAACACTCTACATGGGTCAGACTTTTATTAAATACTTACATATCACATATGTAAGCCAAGGGGGCACATTTACAAAAGCACGAACGCTCTGAGCGTATTTTCGCCGATTTTTTCGGGCATCCGCACAACTTTTTCGTACGCTGCACGACTTTTTCAGACGCTGCAAAAAAATCGGAAAGGTTTTACCGCTGTTTACAATTGTTCGGTACAAAAATGTTGTGACTTTGGGATCGCCAATACGATATTATCGTGACTAATACGATTTTTTCGCAAGCATTTTTGTGATATTTGCGATCTTCAGAAATTTTCGTTCCCAATCCGATTTTTTCCCATTCGGGATTCGGATTCGTGGATTAGTAAATGTGCCCCAAGGGGTGGAGTTCTGTACAGTAGTTACCCCTCGCCACCCACTTGTTTGCTGTGGCGGCAGCAGTGGAGGGGAGAAGGGTCAGGGGCCTGCTGGGGCACTTAGGGTTACCCCCCCAGCCGGTATTTGACCTGCCCAGCAGGTGCATCACCATTGTAATTGGCAGTAAATTTGTAATACCCTACAAACCCCTCCCTTCCCTGGCCCACTCTGCTAAAGGATTACTCCTTATAATAACAGACCCTGCCCTTTTCCCCACCCTGTTACATAATTGCCCACCCCATTTTACGCCCCCACCTATTCCCCCATGCCAAAGGCCGGTATTACAAGAAAAAAGAGATATAAAACAAGATTTGACGTCACATACATACAGTATATGATATGGCTGAAGTTAAGGGTCACTTATTTTGTACCTTTTTGGGTGTTTAGAGGCCCAAAGCCCCCCCCGCCCACCCATAAAACCTCACATCTGCTTCCACAGGAGTGAACCATGTTAGTGTTGGTGGGGGAATACAGCAGTAAAAATAAAGGATGAATTTATCTCTAATACTCTCAATTACAAAACCTACAGCAATAACGCCAATTGTTTTAGTTAAGCGCTCAGCATCGCCATTTATAACCATAAGAACAGCAGAGGTTACCATGGTAATGGCTGATTCTACTGAAATAATAAACAGGTGCAGATTTGTCAACATTCTGGTTGGCTTTTTTTTGTAAATATAAGAATAAAACCCAGTGTGTGTGTTATTGTGTGTGTGTGTGTGTGTGTGTGTGTGAGAGAGAAGAGAAAGCGTCTGCACAATGACAGTATTGTTACTACAATATTATTCAGTTTATAGAAAAGTGACAGCCGTGAGGATTGGGTAAGTTCTCGGCTACACTGAGAGCCATCTTAGTAAAAGGGCACAGGGTTAAGCTTATGGTAAGGTACTAAGGGTAATGTAGTAAAAGGTGTCTAGTAACCCATAGCAACCACTCAGCAGGTAGAATGTAGTGGTCAGCAACCAAGGTATCTGCAAACTTTGCACTTTTTATTGCATTAACCTTAAACCTTAAAAGGCAGTTTGTTTCAATCCTACAATGTGAGTAGCCCAGGGCAGGTCCCACTAATTGCCCTCCCCAAAGATGTCACTACAGGGTCAGACTGGGCCGGTGGGGCAAATGATTAAAACCTGGTGGGCCCGGCCCCTGTGGACCCCACAGCACCCAGACCCTTTCCACCCCCCCCACCAACGACAATATCTGAAGGCACTGTGTTCCCCCTCCCATTGTGTCCACAAGGAGATAGTGTGGTATTTGGGGGGGAGTTAGAAGCTCTAGACTCAGGTGGGGGGCCCCAGGCAGGGGCCACAGTGGAACCCAGACAACCCAGTTCACTATATGCAAGTATTGCTTTTTCTTGAGACTTTGGGATATAAAATGCCCTGCTCTGCCCGTCACCCTGATACCCGTGCCCTCAGCACATATACCCATATACACATACAAGTGGCGCTTTCTCATACCCCATGCAGCTGTTACTGGGTAGGATCACACTGGGAGCTGGAGGTAGTGGCCGCGCTGCTAATTACAGTCAGAGTTCATCTGTTCAAAGGCTAAATTGCTAGAAATAATGTCCAGAAGCCATATCAGTGTTTACATGACCTCAGCTCTGTCATTGGCCTAATCGCATTATTGCTCAGCTCACACGAGCCGCTCATTCTTACCCTCCAGCACCACATGCATAACCCTCACATACTAAACAATTAATCCTTACTCAGCTTTCTTTAATATTTTCCTAACCAATATAATGCCATCTTGGGTAGTTATCCACAACAACCAATCAGATATTTGCTTTTATTTTTCTAACAGCAATATCCCATTCAAAGCTTATTTCTGATTGGTTGTGCTGGGTTACTGCACTGTGTTAAATTTCATTGTGTTATGACATAGGTATTGTATTATTTATTGGTATGATGTCAATTATCATGTAATTGGTACTTAGTGATGTAAATTGAGTCACATGACTCACTGAAACTTGTATATTATAAAAAATAATATACCACCTGTTTTAGCTTAGTGTACATGTTATAGTAAAATACTTTATGAGGCTGTTAGAAGTCAGCTCATGTTTCTTCACCTGTATAAAAGTGCTATTACGGCCTTTGGCTTTGGACCTTTATATGGTCATGTGACTTATAATATCCTTATATTTTACAATATTCTCTATATATATTAGACCACACCCTCTTTGTAAACTTAGAGGGTTATGTAATAAAAGGCACCAAGATTGCCCAGGAGCAGTAATTCATAGCATGCAGCGGAAAAATTTCCCACTTCCGTGCTAACATGACATTAAGGGGCAGATTTACTAATCCACAAACGGTCCGAAGGCGTCCGAATGCGTTTTTTCGTAATGATCTGTATTTTTGCGACTTTTTCGTCGCCGTCGCAACTTTTTTGTATGTCCCGCGATTTTCTCGTCAGCGCTGCGACTTTTTCGGATATTTTCCGCGACGTTTTCGTTGCCGTCGCGAAAAAATCGTATTGGTTTTTTCCGCCATTTACTATAGCTCAATACGAAAAAATCGCGACGGCGACAAAAAAGTCGCGCAAAATACGATAAAGTCGCGACAAATACGAAAAATCACAACGGCGGTGAAAAAGTCGCAAAATTTTCGTTTCCAATACGATTTTTTCCCTTTCGGGATTCGGATTCATGGATTAGTAAATCTGCCCCTTAGTCATGTGATTTTTTGGATTTGTTCGGCCAGGATCAATACTGAACCAAGTTCTGGATTCGGTGCATCCCTAATAACTATGACTATCAAATCAGCTTTTCCTACTTAATTTGGAAAACAAGGGAGTGACCTGGTTATGATGTTTGTCTGGCCATGTCCTCTTTAATGTTGTGTTACACCCAAGAACTACTAGGCCAAGCCCTTTTAATGAAGTTATAACACAATAGGAGGTCTATGGTGGTGACAATTAAAGGGGTGGTCCAGCTTTAAATTAACTTTAAATGTGATGTAAGCAGTGATATTCTGAGACAAATTGCAGTTGGTCTTCATTTTGTTATTTTTGTGGTCATTCAGTTATTTAGGCTGATGCCACACGTATCGTTTTTCTGCTGCGTATTTTCTAATTCTCTCGGCGGCTGAAAAACGCCTGATATCATCATCCATAGAAATAGCTTGAAAAGACGCGAAGCAAACCACACAATGCGGAAATACGCTAGAAAACGCCTTGGCATGGATTTTTCAAGCGTTGGCCGAAATACGCCAGTATTTGCACAGCAAGCTATTCCTATGTATACACAAAGGCAGCTGCCAGACCTAGCGGAAATACGCGGCATTTTTTGCTATTTCGCACTATTAGCACCATGGCAACGGGATTTGCTTACATCACCAGTACTAGGCTGAAAAACGCCATGTGTGGCTTGTGCAGCGTTTTTAGGCCGAGAAAAAACGCAGCGGAAAAACGCCACGTGTGGCATCAGCCTTATTTTGGGAGCCCTCCAGTATGGTATATCACCTGGTTGCTAGGGTCTTTACCCTAGCAACCAGGCAGGAATTTGATTGAAAGACTGAAATATGAATGGGTAAAGGTCTGATAAAGAAAATAAAAAGAATAACAATAAAATTGGAGCCTCCCAGAGCAACAGAGGGAAATACACTTTTGGCTCTTAAAGGGGCAGTATACACCTGTAAACCGGAGCATAATTATTAGGACTTGGGCTGAAATGTTTTCTACCTGTTTTTTTTTTTAATTAAAAAAAAACAATATTTTCCCAGTATTTTGCCATTGTAATGCATTAATGAAATATATAGTTTTAATCTGAATGTACCCCCCACTGCACCACCATATTAGACCAATCTAAGGGCAATTAAAAATGACGCCCTGGGGGTCCTTTAAATCCCACGGCTGAGCTGAGGCTGCTAACGATGCTCTCGTTATATCTCTAGGGCCTGCAGACCCTTTACTCACCCCCCCGTCAGACAGTCACAGTTTCCCTTTAGACTTTCCACCCAGCTCACTCATTTTCAGCACAAGCTTCATAGTAGTTGTAGAAGAAAATAGAAAACATAACTAAAAATATGTATCCTGCGAGTGGGCTTTGTTTTCTGTGTTTTCTTATTTTCCAGAGACCATTTGGGTGAAGTTTATTTTTCTGAAAGAGTGGAACACTGAGTCATAGCTTAATCTATTCAGATGAATGGCCTTGCCTAGGAAATCCCCCACAAACCCGTGCTCAGTGCTTTTCTACCCTCATTTACTTGCAGCTAAAATCTGTATGGAACAGAAAGGGGGCAGCTCTGCGGGGGGTGTCTGTACGTGGGGGTTTTACTGTTGCGCCGTCTATAGGCAGGATAACTACTGTCCCAACCCAAACTAAAGTCTATATAGTGCCCTTGTATGTACAGGTATGGGACCTGTTATCCAGAATTATTGGGAGCTGGAATATTCTGGATAAGGGGTCTTTCCATAATTTGAATCTCCTTACCTTAAGTCTGCTAAAAAATCATTTAAACATTAAATAAACCCAATAGGGCTGTTCTGCCCCCAATAAGGGGTAATTATATCTTAGTTGGGATCAAGTACAGGTACTGTTTTATTATTACAGAGAAAAGGGAATCATTTAACCATGAAATAAACCCAATAGGGCTGTTCTGCCCCCAATAAGGGGTAATTATATCTTAGTTGGGATCAAGTACAGGTACTGTTTTATTATTACAGAGAAAAGGGAATCATTTGAACATGAAATAAACCAAATAGGGCTGTTCTGCCCCCAATAATTATATATATTGGGTAATTATATCTTAGTTGTGGTTGAACGTGATGGACGTACATCTTTTTTCAACCTAACTTACTATATTACTAAGTACAGGTACTGTTTTATTACTACAGAGAAAAAGCAGATCATTAAAATATAATTATTTGCTTATAATGGAGTCTATGGCAGATTGCCTTTCTGTAATTCAGAACTTTCTGGATAATGAGTTTCCACGGATCCCATACCTGTACCACTTGCAGGATAGAGGGAATTAACACCATGATTACTGGGGCTGTTGGGGGGAGAAGACACCTTGTAAGCCCCCACTCTTCCCCAGGCCTGGACTGGGATTCAAAAGACACCCATTTCAAGTACACAGAGGTCCAAACAGCCCCCCATCTATGTCTCTGGCATCTTATAGCAGCCCCTCAGGGTGGCTCTGCAAATGCGATGTGGCTGAGGACGGGACGGCATTTAAAAGGCAGCCTTAAGGTGGCCATACACGGGCAGATCCGCTCGCTTGGCGATGTCGCCAAGCGAGCGGATCTTCACCCGAAATCCCCACCTATGGGTGACGATATCGGGGAGGCATGTAGGTGAATTTGATCGTTTGGCCCTGGGGCCAAATGATCGAATTCTGCACGCGGCAATGGGGCAGTCGGTTCGGGGACCGCATCAACGAGCCGATGCGGTCCCTGATCCGACGGGATTTTCTAACCTGGCCGACCGATATCTGGCCAATTTCAGGCCAGATATCGGTCGGCCAGTGCGATCGTTTCTGCCCCTACACGGGCCGATAAGCTGCCGAGTCGGTCCAAGGGACCGATATCGGCAGCTTCTATCGGCCCGTGTATGGGGGCCTTTAAATATTAAATGATTAAATGATCATATTAAATGATTAAATATATCAAATTTGCAGCTTCTATCGGCCCGTGTATGGGGGCCTTTAAATATTAAATGATTAAATGATCATATTAAATGATTAAATATATCAAATTTGCTGCATTTCAACTTACAGACGCTATTATGGCTGCCACCTTTTTTTCCTTTAGATTAGGGGCGGGCAGTGAGATCAGTTGGGGGCCTGAAATGAGCGGGACCGCCACCGACCCTAGCTGGCGACTGCCGGCTGGATGGCAACCCTACACAAAATATATAACTAAATGATGATGAAGAGGAGGATTTTTGCAGTTCTGATTCCCCCTTCCATATGGTGCCCTGTCCAGCCTCAAAGGTTGCACTCCCCAACGGGCAGCCCTGCAAAAATAATATTGAGAAATGTACAAAACACATATAACTATGTAGATAGATATTATCCTTATATAAATTAGGAATGTCCGACGTACAGTACGGTTCTTGGAATAAGGATTGTTATATTCCAAATATACAAATATATAGGGGTGTAACAACAGAGAGAACAAACACTGCCTGCAGGGGGGCTGCTAAGGTGCAATGGGCAGACATACTCTTTGCTGAGGGTCTATGGATACAACATTATGTTAGGGACACACAATCCACTCTTCTGGAATTCAAAGGAATCCCGAAGCCTCTACCAAACAGCATCCAAGCCCTGATTTACATTCAAATGTGAGGAGCGCTTAGCAATAATAATTTATTGTAAGGAGATTGTTTAGGGCTGATGCATAGAATCACATTGAGTAAAAATTGAAGAATGTTGGGAATGGGAGGGTCAAATGGACGCGGTTATCGGAAACAGGGGCTCGTGGCTGTATCGGCTGAAGCCAGTAACTGGGAAGAGTCATTTCCAGGGAGGGGGGATAACAGGAAATATAAGGCGCGTAATCTGATAATGTGAGCAGATGGACTTTACATATCCATGAACGAGGAGATAAAGATACAATAACTAATAATTACTTATCACACGGTCACATGATGCTGGGTAAAGCTGACACATACACATACCGATAGAATCGTACGAAAGCTAGCTTTGCGCAATTTTCAAACTGTGTGTAGGCTCCGAATTATCGTCCCGATAATTTTTGTGCCATTTTTTATACCTGCTATCCAACAGCCCCAGTCCCTTCCCAGGGGCTATTATCCCCCCACTGCTACTATAGGCACCATCTCTCCCTACTATACCTGCTATCCCACAGCCACAGTCCCTTCCCAGAGGCTATTATCCCCCCACTGCTACTATAGGCACCATCTCTCCCTACTATACCTGCTATCCCACAGCCCCAGTCCCTTCCCAGAGGCTATTATCCCCCCACTGCTACTATAGGCACCATCTCTCCCTACTATACCTGCTATCCCACAGCCCCAGTCCCTTCCCAGAGGCTATTATCCCACTGCTACTATAGGCACCATCTCTCCCTACTATACCTGCTATCCAACAGCCCCAGTCCCTTCCCAGAGGCTATTATCCCCCCACTGCTACTATAGGCACCATCTCTCCCTACTATACCTGCTATCCCACAGCCCCAGTCCCTTCCCAGAGGCTATTATCCCCCCACTGCTACTATAGGCACCATCTCTCCCTACTATACCTGCTATCCAACAGCCCCAGTCCCTTCCCAGAGGCTATTATCCCCCACTGCTACTATAGGCACCATCTCTCCCTACTATACCTGCTATCCCACTGCCACAGTCCCTTCCCAGAGGCTATTATCCCACTGCTACTATAGGCACCATCTCTCCTTACTATACCTGCTATCCAACAGCCCCAGTCCCTTCCCAGAGGCTATTATCCCCCACTGCTACTATAGGCACCATCTCTCCCTACTATACCTGCTATCCCACAGCCCCAGTCCCTTCCCAGAGGCTATTATCCCCCCACTGCTACTATAGGCACCATCTCTCCCTACTATACCTGCTATCCCACAGCCCCAGTCCCTTCCCAGAGACTATTATCCCCCCACTGCTACTATAGGCACCATCTCTCCCTACTATACCTGCTATCCCACAGCCCCAGTCCCTTCCCAGAGGCTATTATCCCCCTACTGCTACTATAGGCACCATCTCTCCCTACTATACCTGCTATCCCACAGCCCCAGTCCCTTCCCAGAGGCTATTATCCCCCTACTGCTACTATAGGCACCATCTCTCCCTACTATACCTGCTATCCCACAGCCCCAGTCCCTTCCCAGAGGCTATTATCCCCCTACTGCTACTATAGGCACCATCTCTCCCTACTATACCTGCTATCCCACAGCCCCAGTCCCTTCCCAGAGGCTATTATCCCACTGCTACTATAGGCACCATCTCTCCCTACTATACCTGCTATCCCACAGCCCCAGTCCCTTCCCAAAGGCTATTATCCCCCCCACTGCTACTATAGGCACCATCTCTCCCTACTATACCTGCTATCCCACAGCCCCAGTCCCTTCCCAGAGGCTATTATCCCCCCACTGTTACTATAGGCACCATCTCTCCCTACTATACCTGCTATCCCACAGCCCCAGTCCCTTCCCACAGGCTATTATCCCTCCACTGCTACTATAGGCACCATCTCTCCCTACTATACCTGCTATCCCACAGCCCCAGTCCCTTCCCAGAGGCTATTATCCCCCCACTGCTACTATAGGCACCATCTCTCCCTACTATACCTGCTATCCCACAGCCCCAGTCCCTTCCCAGAGGCTATTATCCCTCCACTGCTACTATAGGCACCATCTCTCCCTACTATACCTGCTATCCCACAGCCCCAGTCCCTTCCCAGAGGCTATTATCCCCCCACTGCTACTATAGGCACCATCTCTCCCTACTATACCTGCTATCCCACAGCCCCAGTCCCTTCCCAGAGGCTATTATCCCCCCACTGCTACTATAGGCACCATCTCTCCCTACTATACCTGCTATCCCACAGCCCCAGTCCCTTCCCAGAGGCTATTATCCCCCCACTGCTACTATAGGCACCATCTCTCCCTACTATACCTGCTATCCCACAGCCACAGTCCCTTCCCAGAGACTTTTATCCCACTGCTACTATAGGCACCATCTCTCCCCACTATACCTGCTATCCCACAGCCCCAGTCCCTTCCCAGAGGCTATTATCCCCCCACTGCTACTATAGGCACCATCTCTCCCTACTATACCTGCTATCCCACAGCCCCAGTCCCTTCCCAGAGGCTATTATCCCACTGCTACTATAGGCACCATCTCTCCCTACTATACCTGCTATCCCACAGCCACAGTCCCTTCCCAGAGGTTATTATCCCCCCACTGCTACTATAGGCACCATCTCTCCCTACTATACCTGCTATCCCACAGCCCCAGTCCCTTCCCAGAGGCTATTATCCCCCCACTGCTACTATAGGCACCATCTCTCCCTACTATACCTGCTATCCCACAGCCCCAGTCCCTTCCCAGAGGCTATTATCCCCCACTGCTACTATAGGCACCATCTCTCCCTACTATACCTGCTATCCCACAGCCCCAGTCCCTTCCCAGAGGCTATTATCCCCCACTGCTACTATAGGTACCATCTCTCCCTACTATACCTGCTATCCAGCAGCCCCAGTCCCTTCCCAGAGGCTATTATCCCCCCACTGCTACTATAGGCACCATCTCTCCCTACTATACCTGCTATCCCACAGCCCCAGTCCCTTCCCAGAGGCTATTATCCCACTGCTACTATAGGCACCATCTCTCCCTACTATACCTGCTATCCCACAGCCCCAGTCCCTTCCCAGAGGCTATTATCCCCCCACTGCTACTATAGGCACCATCTCTCCCTACTATACCTGCTATCCCACAGCCCCAGTCCCTTCCCATTGGGACTGGCATTGTTGTGCCAACTGCAGCACCTTTGCCCTGCGCCGAGTGTCTGTCACTGACTTTTTGCCACTGTTTGCTGTGCAGAAGCTGTAGCAGAATGGAGAAGAGAGTGATTCTGGGGAGAATGGAGTAGGCAGAAACCACAGCAAGAAAATGCCATAACTTCATAAATAACCCCCAGCTGTGTCTCTCCATCTTCCCCATTCTTTTCCCATCACTCCCTGTTTGACATTAACAGCCTCGTAATGATTAATTTTACCAAACCTGAACGAACGGAGGGGGGAAATCAGGAGCAAATGACCCTTTTGTGTTCCCGGTGAGTACAAAATCCATATTGTGCCCAGGCAGAAACCTGTTATCACCGAGAGCCAAAGTACATTGCAGTTTGCCGGTAATTTGTTTAAGTGCAAAAGCAGCGTTGCTCGAGCGACACATCCACTCAAGTCGGGACTATTAAGCTGTCAGTTATATTTAGAAGAAAACATGTCTTGGAAATAATGTGTTTTCAAATGCGCTTTGCATTATTGTCATTGTTTGTTAAAGTGGCGATAAATGCTCAGTCGAAAAGACTTCATTAGTTAAATAATGTGGGGTGGGGAAGAAACTTTCCAGACCTCACTTTCCCTTCCATGTCAGCTGCGACTCGTGAATCTCATTCTTATTAGGGATGCGTCAAGTGTATCATTTTTTGGATTTGGCGGATTTTGACTCGGCATCTGAGTTCAAACCCAATCACACTCCCATTTTACTCCACTGAATAACTCAGAGACTACTGATTTGTACTGGACAAAAGGGTCCCTTCTGTAGCGTCTATTCTATGGCTAACGGTGAAGACACACGGAGCTACTAGTAGCAGCTACTTTTTCATGTCTACTAAACTTAAGATCGGCTTGCTTGGCGACCTCACCGAGCGAGCGGATCTAACCATGTATGGCCACCTTAAAGGTCCCCATACACGGGCCGATTATAGCTGCCGATATCGGCAGCTAATCGGGCCGTGTATGGGCAGAACCGAGCGGCCTGGCCTGGCTGAAATTGGCCAGATCTCAATCGGCCAGGTTAGAAAATCCAGTCGGATTGGGGACCGCATCGGCTCGTTAATCCGGTCCCCAACCCACTGCCCCATGGCCGCAAATGTAATCCGATCGTTTGGCCCCAGGCCCAAACGATCGGATTGTTTTTTTTTAAGGTACTTGCCACCCGATATCGCCCACCCGTAGGTGGGGATATATCGGGTGAAGAACCGCTCACTTGGCGACATCGCCAAGTGAGCAGATCTTATAGTGTATGGGGACCTTTACTCTTTGGCCAGGCCCCCCCTGCTGTCAGTTGGTTGCAGAATTAGTGTCATGATTGGTATCCCCAAACTCAGACGCCAAGAATCCGGTGATGGCTCGTGCTTCTGCTTATAACCACCGCATTTCATGTCTGGAGGAGCGCTTCGCTACTCGGATACCGCCAGGACTTAGTGAGAGACCCAAGGTCTTAGCAGGCAAGGGAACCAAATCATGTGAAAGGAGGAATGGGGATCAGGTTAGCGTGGTCAAAAGACAGGGCTGAGATCAGCAATGAACAGTCGGCGCAATACAAAATCGTAAGGCAAAGAATAGTCAAAAAACTGGTAAAGGTCAGTTCAGGCAGCAATAAAGTGATTGTCAGGAACAGGCAAGAGTCAAAACACAGGAATTCAGAACAGGAACACACCAGGAACAATCTAGAACCTACGTTGGGCAATGAGTGCAAGGTAGTGAGAACACGTGCGTGAGTCAACAAGGAGGCAGACGTGCACATGGGGGTCCCCACCACCCCACTAGACCACCAGGTATCATTACAATTGGGTAGGGGTAGGGTATCCCTGTACCCCTGCATCTTCTGTTTGTGTTTTTTCATTAAAATCTTATCCCCATATGTAATAAAAGGCACTTTTACGTTTTCCCAGGAGCAGTAACCCATAGCAGCCAATAGGATGTTTGCTTTTAAACAGGTGAAAATTCTACCTGCTGGTTGCTATGGGTTACTGCTCCTGGGCAAACTTAGTACCTTTTATTACATAACCCCCTAAGTCCTGGTAGAGCTGCAGGAGTATTCTACAGGCTCCAGCCATTCCAATCCCCATTTGGCTCCACTGCTTACGTTACTGCCGACAAGCAGGTACCAGTTGGAAGCTCCTGTCTTGCCTCCGGGAATATCTTTTAACAAGGGGAAGAAATATATATATTCAGTTCTTTGCTTGAATGTTTAGCTCTGAAGGAATGAACATTTCCCAAAGTCTTGTCATAAGAAACTTTTATCATGATGCTGAGCAACTAGACCGGCTTTTACCCATGCTTAGAAGCAGAGATTGATTTTTGAATTAAAACATGGTATTTTCTGTGATGAAAAGTCAAACTAGTTAAGTTAAAAGTTTTTTTTTTTAACCATTAGGACCACGTTGGGGGTGGAGCCTAGATAGATATGTTGTACAGGGCCTGTCATTTGTGATAGTGGCCCTGCATGCTGGGGTGTTGGCCCCCGAATAGTAAAAATGCTGTAAACGTGACATATTCACAAAAGGTATCTTATAGTTTTATGAATTTGTCATATTGCTGCCAAATATTAAAAAGTGTCCTATACATGGTAAACAATTGTCGTTATTGCACTGTGACAATACTGCACAAAAAAATGTTCTCTATAAAACTTAACCTCCAAAATAAATACTGAAAGAACATATATTTTATATCTTATAAAGTGGCCTATTAAAGAATCTCACCAAACTGGTATATATATATATATCAGTAAATATTGCCCTTTTACATCCTTTCCCTTGAGCCGCCATTTAGTGATGGGCTGTGTGCTCCCTCAGAGATCAGCTGACAGGAAATAATGCTGCTCTAACTGTAACAGGAAGTAGTGTGGGAGTAAAAGGCAGAACTCTGCCCATTCATTGGCTGATGGGGCCTAGCATGTATGTGTGCCTTGGCTTGTTTGTGTGCACTGTGACTCCTATGATCCCAGGGGGTGGCCCTTAGTACTTAAAATGGCAGTTTTCTATTTAGGATTACCCAGCAGCACATACTAAAGCTATAGGACCCATTATCCAGAATGCTTGGGACCAAGGGTATTTCAGATAAGGAGTCTTTTTATCATTTTGATCCCCATACTTTATTGATACTACAAAATCAATAAAACATTAAATAAACCCAATAGGATTGTTCTGCCCCCAATAAGGGGTAATTATATCTTAGTTGGGATCAAGTACAGGTACTGTTTTATTATTACAGAGAAAAGGGAATCATTTAACCATTAAATAAACCCAATAGGGCTGTTCTGCCCCCAATAAGGGGTAATTATATCTTAGTTGGGATCAAGTACAGGTACTGTTTTATTATTACAGAGAAAAGGGAATCATTTAACCATGAAATAAACCCAATAGGGCTGTTCTGCCCCAATAAGGGGTAATTATATCTTAGTTGGGATCAAGTACAGGTACTGTTTTATTATTACAGAGAAAAGGGAATCATTTAACCATGAAATAAACCCAATAGGGCTGTTCTGCCCCCAATAAGGGGTAATTATATCTTAGTTGGGATCAAGTACAGGTACTGTTTTATTATTACAGAGAAAAGGGAATCATTTAACCATGAAATAAATCCAATAGGGCTGTTCTGCCCCCAATAAGGGGTAATTATATCTTAGTTGGGATCAAGTACAGGTACTGTTTTATTATTACAGAGAAAAGGGAATCATTTAACCATGAAATAAACCCAATAGGGCTGTTCTGCCCCCAATAAGGGGTAATTATATCTTAGTTGGGATCAAGTACAGGTACTGTTTTATTATTACAGAGAAAAGGGAATCATTTAACCATGAAATAAACCCAATAGGGCTGTTCTGCCCCCAATAAGGGGTAATTATATCTTAGTTGGGATCAAGTACAGGTACTGTTTTATTATTACAGAGAAAAGGGAATCATTTAACCATGAAATAAACCCAATAGGGCTGTTCTGCCCCAATAAGGGGTAATTATATCTTAGTTGGGATCAAGTACAGGTACTGTTTTATTATTACAGAGAAAAGGGAATCATTTAACCATGAAATAAACCCAATAGGGCTGTTCTGCCCCCAATAAGGGGTAATTATATCTTAGTTGGGATCAAGTACAGGTACTGTTTTATTATTACAGAGAAAAGGGAATCATTTAACCATGAAATAAACCCAATTAGATAACATAATTAGAATTATTTGCTTATAATGGAGTCTATGGCAGACAGCCTTTCTGTAATTCAGAACTTTCTGGTTTCCAGATAACGGATCCCATACCTGTACCACTTGCAGGATAGATGGAATTAACACCATGGCTACTGGGGGGGCTAGGGGGGGGTAGAAGACACCTAGTAAGACCCCACTCTACCCCAGGTCTGGACTGGGATTCAAAAGACGCCCATTTCAAGTACACAGAGCCAAACAGCCCCCCATCTATGTCTCTGGCACCTTATAGCAGCCCCTCTGGAGTTTGCCAGATTCCAGGGTGGCTCTGCAAATGCGATGCAGCTGAGGGCGGGGCGGCATTTAAAAGGTAGCCTCAGGGCGGTATAGACCCTAGAAATGCCTCTGCCTGTGGTTAAAGGGGACCCTGGTTTATAGTCCATTATCATTTGATGCATATTAAAAATATCAAATTTGCTGCATTTCAACTTACAAACGCTATTAGGGTTGCCACCTTTTTTCCCTTTAGGTTAGGGATGGGCAGTGAGATCAGTTGGGGGCAGGAAATGAGCGGGACCGCTACCGACCCTAGCTGGCGACTGCCGGCTGGGTGGCAACCCTACACAAAATATATAACTAAATGATGATGAAGAGGAGGATAATTGCAGGTCTGATTCCCCCTTCCTTATGGTGCCCTGTCCAGCCTCAAATGTTGCAAAAAAAATATTGAGAAATGTACAAAACACATATAACTATGTAGATAGATATTATCCTTATATAAATTAGGAATGTCCGACGTACAGTACGGTTCTTGGAATAGGATTGTTATATTCCAAATATACAAATATATAGGGGTGTAACAACTCTAACTGTAACAGGAAGTAGTGTGGGAGTAAAAGGCAGAACTCTGTCCATTCATTGGCTGATGGGGCCTAGCATGTATGTGTGCCTTGGCTTGTCTGTGTGCACTGTGACTCCTATGATCCCAGGGGGCGGCCCTTAGTACTTAAAATGGCAGTTTTCTATTTAGGATTACCCAGCAGCACATACTAAAGCTATAGGACCCATTATCCAGAATGCTTGGGACCAAGGGTATTTCAGATAAGGAGTCTTTTTATCATTTTGATCCCCATACTTTATTGATACTACAAAATCAATAAAACATTAAATAAACCCAATAGGATTGTTCTGCCCCCAATAAGGGGTAATTATATCTTAGTTGGGATCAAGTACAGGTACTGTTTTATTATTACAGAGAAAAGGGAATCATTTAACCATTAAATAAACCCAATAGGGCTGTTCTGCCCCAATAAGGGGTAATTATAACTTAGTTGGGATCAAGTACAGGTACTGTTTTATTATTACAGAGAAAAGGGAATCATTTAACCATGAAATAAACCCAATAGGACTGTTCTGCCCCAATAAGGGGTAATTATATCTTAGTTGGGATCAAGTACAGGTACTGTTTTATTATTACAGAGAAAAGGGAATCATTTAACCATTAAATAAACCCAATAGGGCTGTTCTGCCCCCAATAAGGGGTAATTATATCTTAGTTGGGATCAAGTACAGGTACTGTTTTATTATTACAGAGAAAAGGGAATCATTTAACCATGAAATAAACCCAATAGGGCTGTTCTGCCCCCAATAAGGGGTAATTATATCTTAGTTGGGATCAAGTACAGGTACTGGTGTATTATTTCATGGTTAAATGATTCCCTTTTCTCTGTAATAATAAAACAGTACCTCTACTTGATCCCAACTGAGATATAATTACCCCTTATTGGGGGCAGAACAGCCCTATTGGGTTTATTTATTGCTTAAATGATTTTTCAGTAGATTTAAGGTATGGAGTTCAAATGATGTCCCGTTATCCAGAATTTCCCAGGTCCCGAGCAATCTGTATAAAAGGTCCCATACCTGTACACATATATGTGCTATCTGCTGGTGAATGACATGCATGTACACGTGATCTGAGGGAATTATCTGACCAATAGGGAAGTTGCTGATTGATTTAGGAGTTACAGAGCCCATACAGTGAATTCTCAAATAAACATGGGAGTCCTCACCTAGAGACTAGCCCAGGTATAACCCGTTAGTGATAGGGGGTTCATCTACTCATAGTGATACAGAACCTGCAGGAGAAAGTGCTCTTCAGTGAATGAACGCAGCTGCACTTTTCTTTCCATAGAGCATTAATTAAAATTCATAGAAACCCAAAGGGAGACAATATTGCTGACTGCTCCTGAGCTTCCATTGTCACTGACATTAGCCCTTCATTAAATCTATGGCGGTGAGATGGCTCGCACCTGCTCATGTGACCAGCGGCTCATAAATCTTCTGCTGCACCGGGCATGAGTGTGTTAATATTCCTCATAGGTCCTTAAAGGGTTTTTGAATTCTCTCACATTAGAGAAGCAGTTAATTACTCATGTACCAATATTATAACCCCCCCCCCCCCCACACACACACACACACACACAGATTTGCTGTGAAAATGTCAGTGGTGTAACTATTTAACACATAACATAGATGAACTCTTTTCAGTCCATGATTTCTCTTTTTAGGTTATTTTGTGGCTTTCCCACAGTCCCAGTCCCTTCCCAGAGGCTATTATCCCCCTACTGCTACTATAGGCACCATCTCTCCCTACTATACCTGCTATCCCACAGCCCCAGTCCCTTCCCAGAGGCTATTATCCCACTGCTACTATAGGCACCATCTCTCCCTACTATACCTGCTATCCCACAGCCCCAGTCCCTTCCCAGAGGCTATTATCCCCCCCACTGCTACTATAGGCACCATCTCTCCCTACTATACCTGCTATCCCACAGCCCCAGTCCCTTCCCAGAGGCTATTATCCCCCCCACTGCTACTATAGGCACCATCTCTCCCTACTATACCTGCTATCCCACAGCCCCAGTCCCTTCCCAGAGGCTATTATCCCCCCCACTGCTACTATAGGCACCATCTCTCCCTACTATACCTGCTATCCCACAGCCACAGTCCCTTCCCAGAGGCTATTATCCCCCCACTGCTACTATAGGCACCATCTCTCCCTACTATACCTGCTATCCCACAGCCCCAGTCCCTTCCCAGAGGCTATTATCCCCCCACTGCTACTATAGGCACCATCTCTCCCTACTATACCTGCTATCCCACAGCCCCAGTCCCTTCCCAGAGGCTATTATCCCCCCACTGCTACTATAGGCACCATCTCTCCCTACTATACCTGCTATCCCACAGCCACAGTCCCTTCCCAGAGGCTATTATCCCCCCACTGCTACTATAGGCACCATCTCTCCCTACTATACCTGCTATCCTACAGCCCCAGTCCCTTCCCAGAGGCTATTATCCCCCCACTGCTACTATAGGCACCATCTCTCCCTACTATACCTGCTATCCCACAGCCCCAGTCCCTTCCCAGAGGCTATTATCCCCCCACTGGTACTATAGGCACCATCTCTCCCTACTATACCCGCTATCCCACAGCCCCAGTCCCTTCCCAGAGGCTATTATCCCCCCACTGCTACTATAGGCACCATCTCTCCCTACTATACCTGCTATCCCACAGCCCCAGTCCCTTCCCAGAGGCTATTATCCCCCCACTGCTACTATAGGCACCATCTCTCCCTACTATACCTGCTATCCCACAGCCCCAGTCCCTTCCCAGAGGCTATTATCCCCCCACTGCTACTATAGGCACCATCTCTCCCTACTATACCTGCTATGCCACAGCCACAGTCCCATCCCAGAGGCTATTATCCCCCCACTGCTACTATAGGCACCATCTCTCCCTACTATACCTGTTATCCCACAGTCCCTTCCCAGAGGCTATTATCCCCCCACTGCTACTATAGGCACCATCTCTCCCTATAAGACTATGAATGGATGTTGATTTAAAGTGGAGCAGCTAAAATCATGGTTGACCTGTTATGTTTCAGTTTCACAATTTACTAACCCGTGGTACTACACACTGACCACAACCCCACAATGGCTGCCTGTGTATGCTGGGACTTTGGGGTCAGCAAGAGCCGGAGATCAATGGATTTTACCTCCGTGTGCTGTATTCTAGCTAATGAGAATTCTGCCCCACAGCAGCCACTGGGTCTGCTTCCCTCTAATATAATCAAGACAACAAGATAGATATAGTTGAAAAGTATTTATTTACAGTCTTTGTATCTAAGTACATTTCATGATTCCATTCCAGTTAGTGGCTGGTTATTAATAAAGTAAACTCTTTAACACTTTATTTCCGAGTACAGAAGCAGCCCCGTCAATGCCATATTCTTTTTTTTTTCCTTATTTTTTTATCCCGTATTTTGTATTTTTTTGTAAACTCAACTACAAAGTTAACACTTTTGGGTCACAAAACAGTGCGTTTGGGTACAAAAATAGAAATTCTAGAAAAAATTCCAAATATTAATTGGCAGTAATGTACAGCTATGTTAAACGGTGGCCCCCGGGCCACCGCTGTGTCGTGGATAAGGCAACCTATATATACATGCAGACAGGGCGAGAATTGTCCACATCACACAAGGCACCATGAACACTGAGTAGCAGAGAGGCATGCAATCTAACGTCGTACACAAACTATATACATCCTTAAATAAATTAGGCTCTCTGGCGCTTCTATATTACATACAGAGTCCTGTTTCACTCCAACCAAAAAGGTCTGGAACTCTGTAAAACAGTGCAGATCAACATTATTGACAGTCGGTGGATGTCTGCTGCCACGTTGTTGAACTACAAGGCCCAGCTAAGGATTCTGGGATCTGTAGTTCATCAACAGCAGCAGGGCTTACACTGAAAAGAAATAAAATAGTCCCCTAAAGAGATGTAAGGGTTCTACACAACTCAGCAGTGCCAAACGTAACAGTACCTTTAGAATGCACTCCTGTTAGTCACACTGTATTGGTTACACCAAAAAAAAAATAATGTTATTAATTAGGAAAAAAATGAAAATATTAAATCTAGGGTAGGCTTTAGAAATTCCAGACATCCTCCCTTCATATCATGCCGCCTCTCCGGAGCAGTCATGAAGTTATAAAGTGCACAAAACTATGGCTACTACAGGTGCTTCACCCCAAGGATGGGAAAGGATAGAAAACACCTTTCAAAGTTACCATATCTCCATTTTTCCCTGAATTTAGCCCCCAAAAAGTTACAAAAAAGTAAGAATCACGCATGAAAATGACACACGGTTAGTAAGAAATAAAAGGCAAACCTGATTATTCAGCACTTGACTCTGTGGAGCTCAACCCGCCCAGGTCTATTAGGCCACCCAGGACTATCAGACACCCCCTTTTCTGCTGAAGGATGAGACAGCGACACTCTAATATACTGTGTTTGCTCCCAAAATTCAGCCACTGTCACTTTAATGGCTTGCTTATATTAAATGGTGCAATATAATGTGATTGGATTGACTATGAGAAATTCCTGCCAAGACTTTGCACTGTTTCGGCAGAGATTTATCATGTGACTGTCTTTTTGCAGTAGGAGAACCAATAAAATAATGTAGCTATTCTCCTTTCATAGGGGCTTTGGAGAGAAAGGGAAAGGGACAGTACCACAATGTCTCACTGGAAATTATTTTTGGCCTTCAGTTACTAGACCAGCTGCAAAATTGCACCAAGGTAGTAACCAATAGCAACCCATTATTGTAACCCTGGGTTATTTGCAGCTAGTTGCTGGATTACTGCCCTGCTGCAAATTTGTAATTAAATGTTTCCCATGTGTCCTTTGTGCAGCCATTAGCTGGACTGTAGCTGCTACTGCAGAGGCTGCACAGGGGCTCAGCTTTTTCTCTGCTTTTCCCAATAGATAAATGATGGGAGCTGTAGTTAAGCAAACTCTGCAGGGCTAAGAGAATTTATCCTTAATAACCCACAACTCAGCCCCTGCATGAATGGTACAGATGCCCAGCACTTGTGCCCAAGCATTCCCTGGCATATATATAAGCTCCTATTGGTGACATTACACTGACTTGTCACTAACTCCCTTCTGACTTACACACCTCGACTTTGCTGCCAGAACTAAACACCAAGCATTTATTTAGCGTTTGACAGTAACTTGCCCACCATAGACCCCCCCCATCAAAAGGTGTTAATGCTGGAGGTTGTTTCCAGTTTGTATCCTAGGTGATTGCCTGGATAAAGATAACTGCCACTAAGTCTGGCTGTGCGATTTCTTGGGGAATCCTTGTGGGAGTGACGGACCCCTTGATCCCTGTGTGGGGGTTACACTGTCCGTGTGTCACCCTGTCCGGCTAGGGCACAGTCCCAATTGGCCGCTGCTTGACCCAGTGGAGCACATACTGTTACCGGTCCCTGCGGGACTCAGGCTCAGCGGTCGCTCTTGGGTCGCACTGCCGCTAGGTGCCGCTGTTGCCGAGTTTTTCCTCTCCTTCTGCCGCAGATGGATTTTTGTGTGCCTTTTGCGCTCATCGCTCCGGGCGAACTTTCTCCCGCAGTAGTCGCAGGCGAAAGGTTTCTCCCCGGTGTGCGTCCGGATGTGAGTAGTCAAGTGGTCGCTGCGGCTGAAGTTTCTCATACAGATGCGACACTGGAAGGGTTTGTGGCCAGTGTGAATTCGGATATGTCTGGTCAGTTCGTCAGAACGCGAGAAGCGTCTGTCGCAGCCCTCTGCCGGGCAGGGATAAGGTCTTTCGTGGACAGGGGTCTTACTGGGGCGGTTGGGGTATTTTCTGGGTCTGAGGATGGGTCGAAGTGGTAAGTTATGGGGGCTGTAAGCGCTGGGCAGCCTGGACCCCTCATTGCTGGAGCCCCCCAATGTGAAATTGCGGATGGTGGAGAGGGGGGTGAGAGGTGGGGGGACCCGGATTGAGTCCAGGGGGCACGGAAAGGGTTTCCTATCGGGCATGGAGTGCAAGTCTCTTTGGCATTGGGGAGGGAAGAGAGCCGAGTAGTCCGGGATCATGGGGAAGACGCTCCCATCCGACGCCCCCTTAGGAGAAGGGTAGGAAGGGGGCGGGTAGGGTGCCCCTGTGGAGGTGCCAATGAAAGCCGAGGGGTCCTGGTAGATCTCATTGCAGCTGGAGTAGGGGGGAGGTGAGTAGATATGGTCCATGTCACTCTGGGGGTGAGCCATGCTGCAACTCAGGTTGGGGGACCCCGATGAGGCGTTAGAGGAGGTGGTGGAGGAAGATGAGGAGGGGGGCACCCCCAGGATGCTAGCAGCACTCACTATATTGAAGATTCCCTCTGTATTCCAGCCGGCCCCGGGGTACTGGGGGTCAAAGGAGAACTTGCCCATATAGGCTAAGGGCTGGCTGCGGGGGGCAGAGGGGTAGTTGGACGAGTAGGAGAAATCCAGCGATCGCTTCTCATTATTCATATCCACACTGATCATTCCATCTGCGGGGGAAAGGAAAGGCCTCGGTTAGTATATTAGTATATTGTGTGGGAACAGGTGGCACTGGGGGTACCGGGGAGGTTCATAAATGTCTGGATTCCCACAGCTCGGCTGCTGTTGGTCTACAGACATTTTATCCCACTGGCAGCAGGGAGTGCTGGGAATTGTAGTGCAGTAACGGGAAGAAAAGACCATTGCTCATAAATAGATCTGAACTATCATTTGTAGTGTCCCTATCAACATGTCGGTAAGTCAGTGCTGGGATAAAACTGCGGGGTATTTGGGGCTTAACCCCACAGTCAGGGCGAAATGGGCATAACTGGAAATGCAGACCCTTTAAATTACTCCTTTTATAATATGAATTAGCGCTGGCACAAACGGTAACTGTTTTTGCTTAGGGTGACCCTGTTCCCTTTGGACTCCAATACCTATAGCCATAACCCCCACAGCCTGGCAGATCCTGTATCCGCTGCGCCTTTAGGATGCCAGAGCCTGCACCCCCTGCACCCTTAGAATGACAGAGCCTGTATCCCCTGCACCCTTAGAATGAGAGAGCCTGCACCCCCTGCACCCTTAGAATGAGAGAGCCTGCACCCCCTGCACCCTTAGAATGAGAGAGCCTGCACCCCCTGTACCCTTAGAATGAGAGAGCCTGCACCCCCTGTACCCTTAGAATGAGAGAGCCTGCACCCCCTGTACCCTTAGAATGAGAGAGCCTGCACCCCCTGTACCCTTAGAATGAGAGAGCCTGTATCCCCTGTACCCTTAGAATGACAGAGCCTGTATCCCCTGCAACTTTAGAATGACAGAGCCTGCACCCCCTGCACCCTTAGAAGACAGAGGCTGTATCCCCTGCACCCTTAGAATGACAGAGGCTGTATCCCCTGCACCCTTAGAATGACAGAGCCTGTATCCCCTGCACCCTTAGAATGACAGAGCCTGTATCCCCTGCACCCTTAGAATGACAGAGCCTGTATCCCCTGCACCCTTAGAATGACAGAGCCTGTATCCCCTGCACCCTTAGAATGACAGAGCCTGTATCCCCTGCACTGTAAAATAGCATCTCCCATGAATACCGGTGCCCCTGTACGTATTGTTACTGCCCCATCAGATAAGGACTCCCATGTAACTCAGTCAGACAACCTGCTCCTCTCTCCCACTTCCAACCATTCACCATTTCTCCTTAGCGCTGCCGGAGGCCCCCAGTCTCTATCCCCAAGCCCTAGTGCTGCCCAAATCTGTATCCCTGCCTGTCCCCCTAATCCTGTGCAACCAGACCCCTATTATTCCCCCCTCTCCCAGATATAGCAAGAGCTTCATTACCCCACTGTCCCTAGGACTAATGGATATACCCATATACCCCCTACCCATATCCCATATACCCCCTACCTATATCCCATATACCCCCTACCTATATCCCATATACCCCCTACCCATATCCCATATACCCAATATCCCATATACCCCCTACCTATATCCCATATACCCCCTACCCATTTCCCATATACCCCAATCACAGTTCAAGCTAGACACCATGAATCCTCTTTCTCTAATCCCTGTGCCAGTTTTCTCAGGCATCCCCTGCCTCCCAGCCCTCCCTTGTACCCCGTCCCAAATATTCCAACAGTGACCCTAATACCTTCTATGCCTTGTCTCTGACACATGACCTGCCGGTCCCCCTGCACTAACATCCCTGTGCCCTGTATCTCCTGCCGGTGGGCCCCCCCGCATTAGCCCAGTTCTTCCCCCTATATAAGATCGTACAGTAAATCAGAGGCACTGACACCTGTTGCGCCGCAGCTGCCAGATAACCCGATGCCCCACAGTGATACCCTCACTCCCCCCCCCCCCATGAACAGACACCCCCATGCCCCTTACCTCCTGTCACACTGTTCATCTGATCAAAGGGTCCCCCCAGGTCCACATTAGGGAAGATGGTCACAGAGGCAGGCAGGGTGGAATCCTCCCCGGGGTAGATGCCTTCTGGGAACTGATGCACAAAACTACCAAAAGTCACTGGGAGTTTATCTACCGCTTTGGCAGCCATGGTCTCACCGAGTGCCCCCAGGGTCAATTCAAGCAAATCTGAATTATTATTATTATTGTTATAGTGGGGGAACAAACAGCTCTTTAGATGTCCCTGGCAGCTCTGAGGCGCGTCTCTAGCTGCATCCCAAGGGTAGGCTTAGCAGGCACATGTTGGCATTGCTTCCAGCAGTGAGAGTGCCAGTGCAGTTGTAGTGTCCCTGGCAGAGCAGTTAATCACTTGCAGTCCAAGGAAAGTGCCGCACAAAACTATTTATTCGGTGGCTTTGAATGTGCGTGACGTCACTGCCCATATAAGGACTGAGGAACAGGGCTGGGGCACCCCGCCCTCTCCGTGTCGTCACTAGAATTAGCGAGAGGCTTGCCGGGCTATGAATGGGGAGGTGGGCGGAGCCTCCCAGCGCTCTGAGTAAATGAATGGGAGAAGCATCAGTTCCGTCGTAGCGTCTACACGTGTGGCTGCGCTAAGTCTGCGGGTCAGAGACAGACCTTGGGTGCTGCTGTTAGTACTGGGTGTCAGCACCCTGTGTATGTACGGGAAGGGATTGGCTGCTGTTTATATGGAGGGAATGAATATCCAGTCTGCTCCCCACTATTCCCAGCGCCCTGTAAATGCCAAGTTTATTTACCAGAACTGTGCGTTACCGGTGCCTCAGGTCTCTAGATGCTGAACATTCCCTAACCCCAAGGGATCATGGGGGAGGGGGGTATTTACCATGCAGTAAAGTTGGGGAGTGGGGCTCTAGCTATTGGGAAAGATCTTATTCAGAGCCAGTAACTCCCATTGCCCCCCGACTCTGACAGCCTGGGTCTGTGAGAGTTGCAGAGTCGGGGAGGGGTGCAGGCTAGACGTCCCCAGTGTATACGAATATACACCTAATATGTCGTTTGTACCAGCCCCTTGCCCATGTGTACCAGCCCCTTGCCCATGTGTACCAGCCCCTTGCCCATGTGTACCAGCCCCTTGCCCATGTGTACCAGCCCCTTGCCCATTTGTACCTGCCCCTTGCCCATGTGTACCAGCCCCTTGCCCATTTGTACCAGCCCCTTGCCCATGTGTACCAGCCCCTTGCCCATGTGTACCAGCCCCTTGCCCATGTGTACCAGCCCCTTGCCCATGTGTACCAACCCCTTGCCCATTTGTACCAGCCCCTTGCCCATGTGTACCAGCCCCTTGCCCATGTGTACCAGCCCCTTGCCCATGTGTACCAGCCCCTTGCCCATATGTACCAGCCCCTTGCCCATGTGTACCAGCCCCTTGCCCATGTGTACCAGCCCCTTGCCCATGTGAACCAGCCCCTAGATGCCCATATGTACCAGCCCCTAGATGCCCATATGTACCAGCCCCTTGCCCATGTGTACCAGCCCCTTGCCCATGTGTACCAGCCCCTTGCCCATGTGAACCAGCCCCTAGATGCCCATATGTACCAGCCCCTTGCCCATATGTACCAGCCCCTAGATGCCCATGTGTACCAGACCCTAGATGCCCCTGTAGGGCCCTTTCTGCCCTGCGCTGAAATCGTGCCCAATGGGGCATCCCCTGGTTGCGCCTTGCCCTGCGCCTGCGGCAGTAGCTGCGATCGGGAGAGCCAGAGGCACAAGCAGGGATCCGACTGTACAAGCGATTCCGGTGGCGGCTGGTAGCGCCTAATAAGGCAAAGATCCGGCTGCGGCTCCCCACCTCCCCGCCATATATAGGAAGCCTTCCGGCACATCGGAGCATGGTGGAACCCACTCACTGACCGCAGGCGGAACAAGCAGTCACAGGCTCCCACTCCCGGAATGAGTTCTGCCCCGGCTGGGAAAGTGTCTGGGGCCCTCAGCCAGCAGCGGAACGTTTCCAGCCGCCGGATCCGCAAACACTAAGGGGCTTTCTGCTCTGCCTGCCCGCCGGCTGCGATCCTTACTGTATCACAGGGGGGGTGCACTGTATATACTGTATGTCACACCTACACAATATACTATATTTATCATACTCCTGCATACACAGTATGGGGGCAAAGTACCGTATATACTGTATCTCACACCCACACAGAGTGCCCCATACAGTTGGGCAATATACTATGTATTATACTCCTGCATACACTGTCTGGGGGCAAAGTACCGTATATACCGTATCTCACGCCTACACACGCTGTCCGGTACAGCTTGGCAATATACTATGTATTATACTCCTGGATACACACTGTCTGGGGGCAAAGTACCGTATATACTGTATCTCACACCCACACACACTGCCCGGTACAGCTTGGCAATATACTATGTATTATACTCCTGGATACACACTGTCTGGGGGCAAAGTACCGTATATACTGTATCTCACACCCACACACACTGCCCGGTACAGCTTGGCAATATACTATGTATTATACTCCTGGATACACTGTCTGGGGGCAAAGTACCGTATATACTGTATCTCACACCCACACACAGTGCCCCATACAGTTGGGCAATATACTATTTATTATACTCCTGGATACACTGTCTGGGGGCAAAGTACCGTATATACTGTATCTCACACCCACACACACTGCCCGGTACAGCTTGGCAATATACTATGTATTATACTCCTGCATACACTGTCTGGGGGCAAAGTACCGTATATACCGTATCTCACGCCTACACACGCTGTCCGGTACAGCTTGGCAATATACTATGTATTATACTCCTGGATACACACTGTCTGGGGGCAAAGTACCGTATATACTGTATCTCACACCCACACACACTGCCCGGTACAGCTTGGCAATATACTATGTATTATACTCCTGGATACACACTGTCTGGGGGCAAAGTACCGTATATACTGTATCTCACACCCACACACACTGCCCGGTACAGCTTGGCAATATACTATGTATTATACTCCTGGATACACACTGTCTGGGGGCAAAGTACCGTATATACTGTATCTCACACCCACACACACTGCCCGGTACAGCTTGGCAATATACTATGTATTATACTCCTGGATACACTGTCTGGGGGCAAAGTACCGTATATACTGTATCTCACACCCACACACAGTGCCCCATACAGTTGGGCAATATACTATTTATTATACTCCTGGATACACTGTCTGGGGGCAAAGTACCGTATATACTGTATCTCACACCCACACATTGCCTGGTACAGCTGGCAATATATAATTTCTCACACCCCTACATAAACAGTCTGGGGGCAATGTACCGCATATACAGTATCTCACTCCTACACACACACACACACACACAGACACAGTCTTGGGCAATGTACTGTATATACCGTATCTCACAGCCCCAGCCTGGCTAATGAGACAATGTGCTGTCTATACTATAAGTCACACACACTACCTGATTAAAGTATAAAGGAGCAGTACATGATCCAGTCAATCTTTATTGGGACACTGCAACTCAAACCCCACACACACCAGTAGGGTAACGCACTGTATGCTGTACAGTATGTACTGAGTCTCACTATCCCCTTCTACAAAAGAAGAGAGTACTGTGCTGTATATAGATATCCCAAACCCATATACACAGACAGCACTGCCTGGCCAATCTACAGTTGGACATTGGACTGTGAATACTATATTATTGTATACAAACACAACACTGCCTTGTGTACTGTGTATACTGTATTATATACACCCAGCCTGGCTGCTTGCACACTATTCAGTCAGCCTATACAGGCGCAATATTCTCTGCATAATGTATTTATTACCAACAGCCATACAATCTACTGTATATACTGTCTCACATGTGCACACAGACGGGACACATTGCTGTGTATATACAGTACTTATCTTATACCCCGACAATAATCAGACAATTCACGTAAAGACACTACACTGCATATGCCTACCCCATCATACCGGGGCAATGTACTTACTGCGCTGCATAGCCTGCCCCGACTGACCAAGTGCTAATCTGCTCATAAAACAAATCTGCAGACGTTAGAGGGAACACTGACTGTATATACCGTATCATAGGCAAACTGCCCGGCTAGGCTACAGTGGCGCAATGTACTATATATAATGTATATTACATATGCTTAGATGCGCAAACAAAGCGCAAATACCCGACTGACCAAGGCAGCGTGGGGATATATTTATATATACTTTATCATATAGATATATCATATACACCCAGCCTGTTCAATGCACAGCAGGGCCAATGTATACAATGTATGGCATACACAAAGCCTTGCTAGTTGGACAAAGTATTGTAAATTATAGATCATATATACACAATATTCTCACTGTTCTGTGTGTACTGTATCTTATATACAAATGGGCACACACTGCATGTACATAGTTTATCACATACTTTGCACAATGTATCACACAAACACACTACAGACCAGTAATGTATTAGGGCAATATATAACCTCTATGTGCCTGAGCACAAGTTTAGCAAAATCATACATACTATATGCACATAATATCACATTTAACTGCCCACACCTCATACACACACCAATAAGCACTCCCTGATACACTCCCCACATATTCAAATACAGACACATATCTCCCAATACGCACACATTCATATTCCCCTTATCACAAACACATTCCCTGCCCCAGTACACACAAACCCAATGATCACGGTGCAGGCAAGTGTTTCCGACCCCCTCCCAAATACAAACCCTTTAATCCCCCCACCAAATACACACAGTCACCTACTTTAAAGAACTACAAATGCACATACACAGTTATATCCTACAGTACACACACAAATATCAGTCCCCAGGACTGGAAGCCTCATACAGACGCTTATCTAAATCACATATACAGTATAGCGGCATTTAATAAATGAATCATCTATCTATCTATCATCTATCTATCTATCGATCGATCTATCTATCTATCTATGGATCTATCTATCTATCATCTATCTCTCTCTCTCTCTCTCTCTCTCCCTCTCTCTCTCTCTCTATCTATCTAATTATATCTATCTATCATCTATCTATCTATCTATCATCTATCTATCTATCTATCTATCTATCTATCTATCTATCTATCTATCTATCTATCTATCTATCTATCTATCTAGCATAGTTACAATGGAGGGAAGCCACAAGTTCGGGGTATATATGAATATATAGTTTTCATAAAGTGAAAGACTAAACTGCCCAAAGAGCTTAGTTAGCTCAGGGTAATGTCTCCGAATTTATTCCCAACAGATCGAAATCGTCTGTGGTTGGTGGATTGGGATGAATTCTGCACTCCAAGAGCGCAAAACTATAATTCCTTCATTAAAGTTTCCATGATTGAAATGAATGAATCTCATGCATTTTACATTATTTCTGAAAAAAAACAAATTTTTCACTGTTGTGTATTCCTTTCCTTGCGCTTTAGAACTGAATCGCTAAATACATTGCTAGTTTATTTTGTTTTGCCTGTTGGTTTTCTTATCAAACTTTCTCCCAGCCAACGCGCCACCTAGTGGCAGAAAGTGAAACTGATATAAATCATTTCTATCACAAGTCATTCATTATATTACGAACAACCTCCCAGATTCTTTATCCATCATATAGATATTCTGTAAGGTTCTTATCATAGAATTACATTCTTTTAGTTTCTTCTCCACAATATTTAATTGTCACTGTTCAGCTCATTCTTTTGTGCATTGTGGCAATTTTGCCCTAAAGAGTTCTTTCCCTTCCTATTTCCCTTTCCCTTCCTATTTCTATAGCAAGTGCTAACCCTTAGAATGTGAAGGCAATAATAAAATATATAATCTTACCAATAAAGAGGCTCTCGGGTGCCAAGCCTTCTGTGTGCACAACCTTGGAAGCAGAAGCTCTCTGTATGTGCCCCCCAAGCAATGGATGGACCTGGCCATGAGTGGGAATGGGTTATAATGAGTGGGCTGAGTGTGGGCTGGGGAGGTGATGTCCATTCTTAAGGAATAAATATTATGCAAACACTGGGCACAATGAGGCAGCTCACATTACTCCCCCGATCAATGGCAGCAACATAATGTTTAACTGCTGATATGGAGGCAACAAAAAATATTTGCTTCTGGCACAACAACGAATGTTCTTCTACTGCTTGTAATTGTATAGGGGGGTCGTGTATGCTCGATGTAGTATATATATATTTATTTTATTTATTATGATGTGAATATGTATATATATATATATATATATATATATATATATATATATATATGTATATATATATATATATATATGTATATATATATATATATATATATATATATATATATATATATATATATATATATATATATATATATATATATATATATATATATATATATATATATATATACATATATGAAGTAATATAGCATTGCAGGTCTGAATAAAGAAAATCTATTTTATCCAAGGATGTGTGATTTTCCTCAGGGACAGCAAGATATGAACTATATATATATAATTATTAAATATTTATTTTACTGTGCTGAACAGATTTTTTTAAAACAAGTCTTCTTCCGCTAATATCTCATTTTAAGACTTTTTTTTCTCTTGAAACACAAATTCATATTTTAACGTTTATGTGTCTTTTAACAAAGTCCTGTTGAGTAACGAAAGGAGACCAACATATTCGTTTTCATAGTTAGTAAAGAGAATAAATAAAACAAAGAGAATAAATCATATATTTTTATAGGAGAGGTGACTGAAAATGTGAGAAAAATAATTTCTGTCTCTCACTATGTTGTCCCATTATTTTAATCGTTTGCACATTAGAAATACGAGTAAAACTGTTCGAAATGTGAAAATGATTAAAAGTATACATTCAGATACAAAAGAGAAAAAAATGTCACAAAGTAAGTCACAATCTATAGGGATTTATGAATCGTTTGTCACATCTATTTAAGCGAAATAAAATAAAGTACGCTCCTTAGACTGATTTACAAAAGTAAAATTCATGGGAAAACCCCGTTATTTTGACGTTTTACGGTTTAACCTTTTTTTACATTTTACCCCTCAAACGAATATAAAAACGAAAAGCGTTTAAATTCTTGCATTGTATATGTATAACTATAATAATCATTGTTACGATTGTTGCGGGAGATTCTATCGAAATATTTCCCGCGCATTCTGCCACCCTCGGGATGATTTAAACTACGATATCGGACATTTATTCGTATCCATTCTGATTTTTCTTACAAACGCTAAACGAAAAGAAAACGAAATATCCTACCTTTTGACTTTATTCTGTTTCCACAAGTGGGTAATGCAATATCAATAATCAGATCTCTGCAATTCCAAAATACATTTCTCTGGGAAAAAAAGAAAAAAAAATCGCCGTTTGCCCAGCGAGATATTGATCGCCTTTTCAGGCAGAATTGCGAGTTTATTAGTGCTAGCTGAGCTTGGAAATAATTGTGTTTGGCAAAGTTCCAGATAATTCTATTTTGGTCTCTCAATCTCCTCTGCCTTAAGGCGGTGCCCCTCGCCCACCCCACAATATCAGGTCTGGGTGGTTCTTATTGGTCTCCCTGCATAGCTTCTATAGATTGGATGGGGATGGCACAGGGAGCTAAATCATTGGCTTTGGCCACAATAGACAATCCAACATGTTTATATGAGAGGGAACTGATCCATGCAGACACGGTGCATTGGATATTCTGCTCTGCAAATAAAAAGTTGCCTTCAGCACCAGCAGGAATATTAGTCGTTATTGAAAATGGGTCTCTCTTGTACTAAAGTGGTACAGAGCAACCCTGAGACAGAATTCTGTGATATTAAATGGAGCTATAGACTGAGACAGTAATAGATAATGGTGCTGCTAGATTATTTTATTCATTTATTGCTGCAGAGAAGAATTAGTTCACACAAACACACACACACACACACACACACATACACACATATATATATATCAGGTTAAATCTGCTTGTGTATGATCCAATTAATTATCTATCTGTCTATTTATATAGCACTTTATCTATCATCTATCTATATCTATCTATCTATCTATCATCTATCTATCTATCTATAAAAACAATCAGCGCACCAGAGGTCACCCCTATAGATTAGAGGAACAGAGCTTCCATTTGAAGCAGCGTAGGTGGTTTTTCACGGTGAGGGCAGTGAGGTTGGGGAATGCCCTTCCTAGTGATGGGGTAATGGCAGACTCTGTTAATGCCTTTAAGAGGGGCCTGGATGAGTTTTTGAACAAGCAGAATATCCAAGGCTATTGTGATACTAATATCTACAGTTAGTATTACTGGTTGTATATATATAGTTTATGTATGTGAGTGTATAGATTGGTTAGTATAGGTTGTGTGCTGGGTTTACTCGGATGGGTTGAACTTGATGGACAATGGTCTTTTTTCAACCCTATGTAACTATGTAACTATGTAACTATGTAACTATCTATCTATCTATCATCTATCTATCTATCTATCTATCTATCTATCTATCTATCTATCAATCTATCTATCATCTATCTATCTATATCTATCTATCATCTATCTATCTAATCTATCATCTATCTATCATCTATCTATCGATATACAATACAGAACAAGTCAGCAGTGAAATATGCAAACATTTAATTGTTCTAGTTAATTACAAAAAATGAGAAAATTAAACATACTATACCAAACAACATAAGGGTGCATCCCAGTGCCACATAATCCCCATGCTCCGCCCTCCTTACACGTTTCACACCATTGGGTGCTTCATCAAAGGATGAAGCATCTATCCATATATCATCTATCTATCTATCTATCTATCTATCTATCTATCTATCTATCTATCTATCTATCATCTATCTATCTATCTATCTATCTATCTATCATCTATCTATCTATCTATCTATCTATCTATCTATCTATCTATCCATCATCTATCTATCATCTATCTATCTATCTATCTATCACTCTGTCTATCTATCTATTTATCTATCTATCTATCATCTATCTATCTATCTATCTATCTATCTATCTATCCATCATCTATCTATCATCTATCTATCTATCTATCTATCACTCTGTCTATCTATCTATTTATCTATCTATCTATCATCTATCTATCTATCTATCTATCTATCTATCATCTATCTATCTATCTATCTATCTATCTATCTATCTATCTATCTATCATCTATCTATCTATCTATCTATCTATCTATCTATCTATCTATCTCTATCTATCTATTTATCTGTCTGTCTGTTTGTCTACAACCTATCAGTCTTCACTGTTTGCTTATCTGTCAGTATCTCTATGATACAAAATTGCCTATTAACTACTCTGTCTATCATTACTGAACAAGTTATGTTGAAACACAGAACAATTAACACAGGGGCAGAATAATGCAGATTTAGGGAGGTTTAGTGTCATAAAAAAAGACCAAACGCTGTATATTCATATATCATTAGAAATTCCGAAATGGAAATGTATTTGCCTCAACAAAAAAAGTCACCCCTGCCCTTATTTAGTAGCTCTTTGTAACAAACTCCTACAGAGAATCAGCCCAGAGTACTCATTAGGTCCTATATAAATAAATAACAATTATAATAATGATGACTGCATGTATGGATTCTGCAATCATGCTGATCAAGTGGCATCAAAAAGTTTTAAAAAATATCCATTCATCTGTCTTCCCTTTCTTTTCTCTGCACTGATGGTTCTGACTCTTGAAATAATGTAGCAGAAAGCAGCTCATTGGCAGAACAGTGAAGAATCAGGCACTGTAAAACTTGGAGGTTAGACTGGAGGAGAGCGTCTGCTACAATGTTTCAAGAGTCACAGTTGGCAGTGCAGAAAAGGAAAAACAATTAAAACAGTTAATTATAATTAGTTGATATTGCATTAAAAAAATGACTTTTAAACAATTGAAATATGTTAATGAATGTATATTGGAAACATGCTTTTTCTCATTAATTAAAAACAAAATCGGCAGAGTTCCCATCATGCAGGGATATTAGTAGCTACTACTTGTAACTTGGTAGGTTTGATTATCTTGGGGGTTTGCTTTCACTGTATGGTTATATAAATGATCAGCAGATCATATTGCCATAGGCGTGTTGCACAGGGTTCTTAGCCAATACACGTTATTATGTGTGGCTGCTGCCACTCTATGTGCTGAGCCTGTGTATACACCATACATAAAGATTATATACACATACTGGCTGATACAGGTCAATAGCACTTACAGTATAAAAGGAGGAGGGGGTTTAGGTACTTAAGGTTCAGTGGAACATTCCTAAGCCTGGGAACAAGTGAAGTTGACTACATGAAACATAATAAAAATACAGTTTAGTTCTCCTTTAATGTCGCAAAGAATAAGCCAGTTGTACAGGAAGGCTTTGATTCCCCAGCTGGCACAGCACATCTCTATCATTTCCCATGCGTTTCTTTCTCCCCTGAGAGCTCACAGGGGTGCAAGTGAGATTTATGTCCTCTCCAGGGTAGAACATGAAGGAACTTTCCCTTATTATTCCTGTGCAGCCAGGGAACCCGCTCCCATCAAGCACCCAGAGCAGCAGAGCAGCAGAGCAGCAGAGCAGCAGAGCAGCGTGGGTGGGGCTGTGTTTGGAGGGTTACAGGCTGGATATCCCCAAGTCATTCATTTAAAAGGGCACTAGCAGTTGTAAAAGTGCAGAAAGCTATATCCTTCCTTTAATATTAGAGATAAGTATAAACATATATTTAGAGAGACCCTATTATTTTTATTAAAAAGCTCTATTTTTATTGGATGGAATGCCCAGGCAGAAGCCAAACTCAGCAGTTGATTCTCTCTTATATGAAACATTCAGGTCACATTTAGCATGTCGTGTTTCCATATGACAAAAGCCTTGCACAAGTGCATTCAGGCAGTTGCCATGGGGAGCATTTAAAGAAATGTGGCACCCCCAGACCACCCCCCACGCTACTATACCAAGAGATACCAAGCCCAAAATCTGCCTGTATGCCAATTTTAGTTAATTGGGTATTGTAGTTTATCTTACGTAGGGTAATGGGTATTCTGAGAGGGTTGGATTCTGTAGTGCCTGGAGTCTTTGCAGCAATGACATATTCCAAGGACTTTCCACAGCTGTTAGCTTTGCCTACATGTTCCACCCAGGGGCAATATTTAAGTCATTATTGTAGTAACCTCTGCTTGTCTGGACATTTTGGTTAAGGGCATTCTTGCTGTTTTGCCATTTGTCTTATGATTCCTTATCCTGTTCCTGTTTCCCACTTCCTGTCTAAGCTCAAAGCTAATATGGAACTGGCCAGGCTAATCTGTAGGGTTGCCACCTGTCCGGTTTAAACTGCCTGCCCAGTTTTCCCAGTTTGGAAACTGGGCAGGACTCTCCAAAAATGATGAGGCCCTGCCCTGTGACGTCCCGCCCCCCCCTCCAGATTTACGGCCACTGATGGTGGCAGCCTTACTTGTCTGCCATGTTATAATATATGTACAGGTATTGGACCGCTTATCCGGAAACCCATTATCCAGAAAGTTCCGAATTATGGAAAGGCCATCTCCCATAGACTCCATTTTAATAAAATAATTCACATTTTTAAATATGGTTTCCTTTATCTCTGTAATAATGAAACAGTACCTTGTGCTTGATCCCAACTAAGATATAATTACCCCTTATTAGGGGCAGAACAGCCCTATTGGGTTTATTTAATGGTTAAATGATTCCCTTTTCTCTGTAATAATAAAACAGTACCTGTACTTGATCCCAACTAAGATATAATTACCCCTTATTGGGGGCAGAACAGCCCTATTGGGTTTATTTAATGGTTAAATGATTCCCTTTTCTCTGTAATAATGAAACAGTACCTTGTGCTTGATCCCAACTAAGATTAAATTAATCCTTATTGGAGCCAAAACAATCTTATTGGGTTTAATTACTGTTTAAATCATTTTTTTAAGGTAGAAGATCCGAATTATGGAAAGACCCCTTATTCAGAAAACCCCAGGTCCCGAGCATTCTGGATAACTGGTCCCATACCTGTACCTGTTACTGTGCTTATCTGACTGCTTCACTTGTACTAATACAGAAGAATCATTTATCTCGCTGTTATCCAAGCAGTTTATCAAAATGGTATGGGTTGAGTTAAAATACATTAATGGATTAAAGTAACTTTAACTAGTACAAAGGAAAATACTCAGTAAAAAGATCTTTTTTTTCAGTTATAATCGTACAAGAAGTCAGCAGGAGACGGTCCCTAACAGTCAAGGTGGGTGGCACGAGGCCACTAAAACACAGCCACTAATAGCAGAGCTGCAGTAGAAACGCCTATGTTGGCTCATATAAAAAGACAAGAAGCCACCAGATTGACTGTTGACAGTTTCTCTAACTCTTTATATCTAAAACACTATATATATAGAATTCAGTAGGCCTCCCTCACTGCAGCACATAGCCAACATGCTCAGTCATTGCGGTCGGTCACACAAGCTGGCCAGGGTACCTAAGGTATTAAGCAAGCGTGTAAGAATCCAGTCCTGTGGGCACAATACAAGTATCTATTGGAACACGTGGGAGAAGCTGTGACACAAATCCTGCCCCATAGTTCCTCTTACATGACCCGGGTGCATCATTGCTGCCACTTCATGATATTTGGAGGCTAACAAAAGCTGCTCACTGCTTGGAATCATGGAATACAGAATAACTGGTGCACTTCCTGTTAATGTTTCCACTCATTTCCTGTGAGCAAAGTGAGCCTTTGAGTGCTTTGAGTTCAAATCATTACTGATATATGTGCCCCCGTGTGAACTCCACAATTTGTTGTTTGCGTATCCATAAGTATCTTGTATAATATGAACAGGCTCAAAGCTTAAGGTCCCCATACACGGGCCGATTCTACCTGCCGATATTGGCCCCTTAGACCGATTGGGCAGCTAATGGGCAGCTATGGGGACTACAGACGGGCCTGCCCAACCGATATCTGGCCTGAAATCGGCCAGATATCGATTGGGCAGGTTAGAAAATCTAGTCGGATCGGGGGCCGCATCAGCTCGTTGATACGGTCCCTGAACCGACTGCCCCATTGCTGCTAATATAATTTGATCAAATTAGCCTACATGTTCCCTGATATCGCCCACCCGTAGGTGGGGATATCGGGTGAAGATCCGCTCGCTTGGCGATCTCGCGTGTATGGGCACCTTAGAGTCAGAATTTCCCTGTCTGTGGGGTTCAGGTCTGGACTGGCAATCTGTGGCTTCTGGCAAATACCAGAGGGGCTGCTGTAAGATGCCATAGACTATTTATTCGGCTTGGGGGTTGCTTGGGCCTCTGTGTACTTGTAATGCCAGGGTTCATTTTGAGTCCCAGACCAGACCTGTTGGGGTTAGCCCCCAAAAGGGCCCTGGAGCAGTGGCTGGGGGACTTGGCTTTAAGATCAGTTGTGATGAGATCAAGTGAGACCTGAGAGCCCAGGCTGAAGGCCAGTTAGGGTGATTTTTCAGTAAACACTACTTTGCTGTCCTAGATATTCCAGAAACCAGGCTCGGACTGGCAATCTGTGGATTCTGGCAAATGCCAGAGGGGCTGCTGTAAGGTGCCATAGACACTCGCTATTTATTGGGCTGGTCAAGGACTCTTTGGGCCTAACTGTTCTTGAAATGCCAGGGCCTATTTTGAATTCCAGTTCGGACCTGCCAGGAACTATGGCTGATACAGCAATTACTTTTTTTTTATATCTGTAACCTTGTTATGTGCTAAGGGGGCCCCATATGAAACTTTGAAGTCTAAAGACCACTGGCTTAGAGGTTCCTGGTTCCTGCTTTTTTTGTATAATGATTGGTCTGTGGTGCCAAAGAGCCACAAATGATCACTCAATAGTAAAAACACAGATAGGATCTCTGTCCTATTATATCACCAGTCGTCATTAAACAAATGCAGATGGTGTAGTAACCAGCAGTGGAAAACTCTGCCTTAAAGGGGTAGTTCACCTTTGAGTTAACTTTTAGTATAATGTAGTGTAGAATGCTATTCTGAGACATTTTGCATTTGGTCTTTATTTTTTATTATTGGTAGTTTTTAAATTATTAAGTTTTTTGTTCTGCAGCTCTCCAGTTTGGAATTTCAGTATCTATCTGGTTGCTAGGGTCCAGTTTAACCTAGCAACCAGGCAGTGTTTTGAAAGAGAGACAGGGATATGATTAGAGAAGGGCCTACATATTAAGATAAGTAATAGAAAATAACAATACAATTGTAGCCTCACAGAGCAATAGTTTTTTTGGCTGCTGGGTCAGTGATCCCCATTTGGAAATTGGAAAGAGTCAGAAGAAGGCGGCAAATAATTCAGAAATTATAAAAAATTAGGACCAATTGAAAAGTTGTTAAGAATAGGCCATTCTATAACATATTAAAAGAAGAAGCACCCCTTCAAGATCATGGGCCCCAATGAGCTCTCCGCTTTATCACCTGCCTGTTACCATTTAATAAAAGACAATCGTTTCATGGCGACTTAGCACTTGGCCTGTCGGAACTGAAAACAGACGCTGCTCCCAGATCTCTCAGAATGAAAGAGGAACAGCCACTACTCACATTGTGAAACAGCAGAGATGGCTCAGCCGTTGCACAACTGCTTCTCTAGGCTCCTGAGCTCGTGCTAAATTAAGACTTCCTACTTACTATTTTTGTCTTAGAAAATAATAATGACAGTGCTTTGTTTGGGTCATTGCATAAAGGAAAGTCGTTTTTTTCCCCTTGAAATATACTTAAACACACTATGGAACCGTCTCTCTTATGAAACAGCAACGTGACTGGGAATAGTTGGGGACTAATGGAAAGCAAACATTATCATTTATTTGGCTCGTGATCCCATTGGTGTATAGAAACAATCAACAAACAAACAGATTTAGTGGTGCAGTCCAGTGACTTCTAAAAGCCCAGATCTGTGTATCCTCAAACTGTAAGTTCTCCTGTCTGTTTGACCCATCTGGCCCAAGTGTAGTGATAGTGTAGTCTCTTTTTATTATTTTGAAAGCACCTGGCTCCACTTAACAATCTTAATGCCATGTTTCTCAAACTGAGAAGACAACTTAATGTTTGGGACTCACTTGCAAATCTGCTGAGTGGGGTGGCCCACTGTTCCTTCTAAGCTGTGCTGGGGACCCTGAGAAGCCATGAAGCATGGTGAGCATCCCACCCCAGGCACATCTAACTTCAAGAGCCAAAGTTTTGTAAAGCAGTGATAATTGTGACCCCAAACATTCCCTTTCTGGCAACTCACTATCTTAGACCAGTGGTTCAAGCTCCCCCTCCTACACGGTTGGACTCACCTTGGTTCAGGACCTCCCAAGGCTCCTAACAAGGTAACAGATATACAAAAGCATTAACATACCAGCCTTTGTTCTAAGAAAAATCAGCAGATAAATCTACGCTAAAAATATCAACATAAATGATTTTAGTTGGGCCTGCTACCATTCCCTGTGGCAACTCTTTGTGAGCCTGGACAAGTTACTGTATCTCCTAGTGTCCCTGCATTATTAGCTCACCTATTCCCTTCCCTAACTGGCCTTTAGTCTGGAACCCCCTGCCACTACTTGGGGAGCCATTGTTTGGAAACCATTGCATTAAACATTCACAATGCAGCTTTATTTTAACCTTCAGTCTTTGATTATTAGCAGATTTAGGGTTTTTTCCCTCCTAATAGTTTTCTTACCACTTCCCAGAACCCTCAATTGTGTTTTAATCCACCCCCAAGTAACCAATAAGGAGGCCCAGCCTATTGGACATAAATGATTCTAACACAATAGGAGGGTTCTGGAAGGTATTAAGATATTTGTGGCCAGCCCTTTATGGATGCACCAAATTGAGGATTCAGCCAAGGTTTGGCCTTTTTCAGCAGGAGTGGGATTCATGTCGAATCCAACTGCCTGGTCGAACCGGATCTATATCTTTAAAATCACGTGACTTTTCATCAAATGAACATGGAAGTTGAAAATTGCATATGTAAACTGGGATTCGAATTTGGTTCGGTATTTGGTCAAATCTTTCACAAAGGATTCGAGGTTCGCCCAAATCCCAAAAAAGTGTATTCGGTGCATCCCTACAGCCCTTAGAGCAAAATAGTTATTCGATGAGCTCTTAATATTCTCAGTTTAACAAAATCTCATTTAGTTCTTGTTTATTATAGTATCATTATAGAATTTCTTATTGTGGCCCCATGCATGACCCATGATTCCCCCTATAAATGTCACTCCCCAGTGAGTGTGCATCTTTGTCTCACTGAGTGCCACTTGTTTCCTTTGCCTTTTTGCAGAGTCCTAGAGGTGAAAGTGCAGCTGATATCGCCCCGCAATTAGAAGCAATTTTATTGATACAATCAATTATAACTGTACGCGCTTCTCCCAGTTATAAATACTGTCATTATTATGCTCCCGAAGACGCTGATCATCAAAAGCGGGTTGGTCGCTGGCTCCTCTGAATGGGTAACTTGCTGGTTTTGTGTTGGCCATAAGACTAAAGCCCTGCAAGTATATGATTAGATCAGAACCCTGTCATTGTCAGAGGGGGAAAGCATAAGGATCAAAGAGCGTCCCCAATCTCGGCAGCACAGTGATGCCATTCACATGCCCAGTGACCCCACAGCATGGCAAAACAAGCTCTTCTTGTGCTCAGAATTCATTCAAAGCTCCAGCTGTTCCGGTTAAAGCTGATTTAAACACACTTGAAAGGTGAATATGGCACTTGAGTAAATGGATCTATGAAATGAAATCCCCCCAAGCCCCAAATATAAGTTTAGTAAAGGGATTTTACTGCTATATTCACATACAGTACATAGAGGCACAGGCCTAAAACACTCATTTCTTTGCATAACAATGCTATTAGTAGCTTGGGTTTCCACATCACATCTTTCCAGCTGGGAACATGTTAAATTTACACCGTACCTGGCTACGTATGTGCTGGCTGTACAGTATATGCTGGCTGTATATGTATATCTTTATTTATAAAGTGCTACTTATCTACGCAGCGCTGTACAGTAGAATACATTAATACAAACAGGGGGTTATTAAGATAATAATAGATAAATACAAAGTATAACAATAAATACAGATAAATACAAGATACAGTTGCAATAAGTTAAGAGTCAAAGACACAAGAGGATGGAGGTCCCTGCCCCGTAGAGCTTACAATCTATATGAATATGCTAACTTTACAGATTTGGGTGCAGCCAAGTGGTGCTCATCTAAATCAAATACCAATTAGCCATTTGGCATGGGATCTTATATGGCACAAGGTGCAACCCCAGACGAAACATTGATATATTTAAAGAGGTTGTTCAGCTTTAAATTATAATTTGGCATGATGTAGACTAGAATGCTATTCTAAGACAATATGCATTTGGTCTGTTCTTTTGTTCAGCTGATCTCCAGTTTGTAATTTTAACAGCTATCTGGTTGCTATGGGCTGCAATGGTTCAAATTCCCTATCAGCCAGGCAATGGTTTGAATAAGAAACTGGAATATGAATAGAAGAGGCTCTCATTAGAAAGATAAGTAATAACAGAATAACAATAACATTACATTTTCAGCCTCATAGAATAATGTTTTTTTGACTGCTGGAGTCAGTGACCCCTATTTAAAAGCTGAGAGGAAGAGCCGGAGAGAAAGAGCCAAAAAAATAAAAAATCATATATATTAAAGAAAAAAAATAAGACCAATTGAAAAGTTGCTAACAATTGGCCATACTATAACATACTAAAAGTTAACCAGGAGAACCACCCATTTTAAAGGTTTCATAAGGTTGAAAGTTTTTTTTCATTTTATAAGAAAAGCCTTTGATGATTGGTGGGTCCATGAGTTCTAGGAGGTGTTAATGGAGACCATTAGGAGGAAAAATACCTTAAATCTGTTAATAATGAAATACTAGAGGTTGAAACAATGCTGCTTTATGAATGTCTAATGCAGTGGTTTCTAAACTGTGGTCCCCAAGGTAAAGGGAGGTAAAGGGGCCAATGGGGTTCTGTATGATGAGAAATTTAAATGCCTGTGAAGCATGACGTCTTTCAGAATTTCAGGGAGCGCTAACATTAATTGGAGAACCCTAAATGAACTGCCAGCATGCTTACACTTTCATAACATTCCAATTAAAAATTCTTAGAACCAGGGTCGGACTGGGGAATGCAGGGCCCACCAGGGCTCCCGCCCCTACCGGCCGTGTCCCCTAACCCCCCCCTACAGGGTCCCCCACCCAACGTCCTCCCCTGAGAGCACATAAGTTTAACACATCAGGGGAGGAACGGTCGGGCAGGGGGAGCGCCGGTAAGGGTCGGTTCTGGCGGCCCAATCCGACCCTGCTTAGAACTATGGCTGAATGGCCTGCTACGCCAACATTTTCTTGTATCTGTAGCTTCGTTACGTGCTAAGTGGGACTATAACCAAATACTGACCCTTAAAGGGACAGTGCTTGAACCAAAAAAGTCTAAAAACCACTGATGTCATTGATAATAATAAACTGTAATTTTCCTCCCTACCAATAGATGGCAGTGCAAATTAGTTTCTAAGTACTAAGACCAGGTTACACACACAGAGTAACTGAGGCGCTAGATAGTAATTTGAATACACCCCATGCGTATGTAAGTAGCGCTATATAAATAAAGATATACATACAGACATACACATATGTACAAATGAGCCTAGCAACCTGCATATCAATGTGTATGGCAAACTGGGGAGCTGCAGAGCAAAGTACTGTAAAATAAATCACACAGATATAAAGACCAGTTGCAAACTGTCTCAGAATGTCAGTTTCTTTGTTAATTATGGGGAATTTCTCTCTAATTAATAGTGATGCATGGCATATAAATGTGCAGTGACAAATTTGATAAATGCTATTTTACATACACCCACATTAGGAGAAACACTGTGGATCTGAAAAATGTTGTGGGCCAACGTTATTATCTGCCTTGTGGTTGCATTGCTTGAACCAGTTGCCCCTCTGACTAAACCCAGGTAACCCAGTGTTGGTTTATAGCTATTTGGTTAACCAATAACACCAAAAAGAACTTTATAAACCAGAAAGATATATAAACTATAAAATATTTGTCTTATTAAACAGATTAATATGATGTTTAACTGTAATACACCTTATGCATTAGTGTCTCCTTATCTATTCTCAGTCTCAGTCATCACCAGTTTCATGTAAATGTCCCTCCCCCCCCCCCCCCCCCCCCGAGGCTACACCTGACTGACAGTGGAGGGGGTCCGGCTAATCACAGTGAGTACAGCATGGCCGGGCCCCTCTTACGACCCAAAACCCACCGGGCCAAGGACAACTGTCCTTCCTGTCCCCCCCACAATGGTGGCCCTGCCCTCACAGTTTCATTTAAATGGGTAGTTCCCCTTTAAATTAACTTATGATTTAGACATTGATAGTTATTATTTATATTTTTTATTTTGTGTGGGTTTTCATTTAGCTTTTTGTGTAGCTGCTCTTTAGTATGGTATTTCAGCAACAAGCTGGTTGCTAGAGTCTTATTAGGGTCTTGTTAGGGTCTTAGGGTCCTAGCAACCAGGCATTGGTTTAAATGAGACTGGAACATGTACAGGAGAGAGAATGACTAGGAATATAAATTATAAATCATTACAGTAACATTGTAGCCTAACAGAACAATAGTTTTTGGCTGCAGAGGTCAGTGACAGGGGCAGGCCAAGTTGACCGGGCACCCTAGGCAACCTGGTCGGCGTCTTCACCCCTGCATCTGCCCCCTGCGTGTGTAGGAACATGCATTTTGGGGAGGGGAGGTCATTGCATGTCTGGGGCAATAACAAGAGAGCGCAGACTAGGGGTAGGCAGGAGAGGTACCTGTCTGGCAACCCCTCCCCCCCCCATTGTTGAGCCCTAGGCCGGTGCCTCATCTGCCTTCCCCTAGTTCCAGCCCTATATAAAATACTCAGAGAGCACTTTTAATGGAACACTATGGCTTCAAACCAAAGCTGATGGCAAAATACTAATGGTTGCTGAGTTGCATGGTGGATTCATGTTGAAAGGCAGAACCCCAAGTTACCTCCTTCCTCCCCTTCCTTAATATTTAGCACTTCATCCTAACTAATTGTATATTTCAGGTAAATGTAATGTTGTATTTTGTATTAATTGCATTCTATTATTGTGATATGTTCTATTAATTCACAGCAATGCTTATACAAGTAACTCTGTATAATTTCATAATTTTAGGCTATCAGCCCAACATAGGACACTCCACATGGACAGAATATCAAATGTGTACGTGCATACAGGGGTGCAGAGTTGCATCAATGCAAAGTATATATCTGGGCCCTACTACTACCTAGCTAATTGCCCATGATGCTCCTAGTGGGGGACATCATCATGTGGGGGGTGCAGACAAGAAAGAGCGGGGACATAGAACAACCTTATTGGACCCCAATAATTAGTCATATTGCCATGAATATAGTGGCACTATTTTTTAGTTATAAAGACTGACAGTCATAAAGCGTTGTGTTTTGGCAGGGAAGATCAAGTCACTTTACAGAGACGGTTTTCCCTTTAATATAGTCATATTACTAAGAGTTGAATGCAGGATGCATTTGTTACCAAGCACAAGTGACAGCTGACTGTGCCGTGCATCACCCAAAGCCCCGAGCGTCTGTCTCTTTGCACAATATATATTCCCTTAATAGCACAAGGCAGGAAAAGTATGATCTCTGTTAGTGTGACACTCGCCTGACAGAGCCCAATTGGCTTGAATGATTAGGGATACCTGTCAGGCTGGATAATAGGGAATCCCTGTGAATGATATCACAGAACCTGAATGGCAATAATGAGGTGAATTTATTGAGCCTCCTGTTTTACAAGTGATATTAATTGTAACACTGTCACACCATGCACACACTTCAGGGGAAAGGGAATGTGAAAATGGATCGGTTTTGTATTCATTTGCTAAATGCCATTAGGTATGTGCATGCATGATCGCTGCCTTGGGCTTCATACTCCAACTACAGCAATATTGATGGGAATTCTGCTCATCGTTCTGCATGGCTGGGTATACAGTTACAAATCAATGCTCAAGAAAAGAAAAAAAATATATATATACAGTATGCGTGTATCTATTCTGTCAAACTTGCAATACATTTATTACATATGAAATTATATAGTTAGCCACACACAGGGAAATAATCTTATAAACAGAAGTTGGAGCTGCCATCTTAATTGTTTTAGCTTGGGCAGTTCAGCCGAGAAGCTTGCCGAGTGATCCATTCTGCCTTTTGCTGACACTGGAGAACCCTGAAGCTACCACCACCTTGGTGGTAAGGTAAATGTAAAGAATCTTCATATACAAGAACAATAACGTAGTAAACTAGTACACAGCCAAAGTCTGGGAACTGTGCTGATGCCAAAGATTATAATCATCAGGGTTGGACTGGGCCAGCAGGACACCAGGAAAAAACCTGATGGGCCCCGTTGACCCAAACTCAATCCTCACCTGTAACTGCTGTAACTCCCCCACTGCCCTTTCTCCCCCAATCACAGTGAAGCATAACGTATGCAGGTGGGAGGAGAAGGGCCTAGTAATGGGTGAGTGGGCAGGCGAGAGAGTGGGCAGAAAGGGGGCCCTGATCGGGTGTGGGGGCCCCTGGGGTGGAAGCCCCAGTGGGCCTTGCACACCCCAGTCTGGCACTGATTATCATGTTCTGATATTCTTGTAATTGGTCTTCTATTGGTCATTAGTTAAATAAACATAGACCATAGGCCACTGAACAAAGGCAATGTTGGATCAGACCTCCTAGGGCCCCATTGAAGAACCTGAAATCCGTGACACACTTTCACAAAAATTAGATGGTGACAATGCCAAGAGGTATGGAGTTTGTACAGGCTTATGGTAGAATTAATAATACGTTAATAAGACTGGGGAACACTTGGGCCTTGGCCCACTGGGAGATCCTCTGGCGTTCTGGTAGGTCAGTCCAACCCTGTATAAATGTTTCCAAAACAAAGGAAAGGTGAGACACAGTAGAAGAAAAGTAATTGGATCCCATTATACGAATGAAATTTGATATTTGTAAAATATTTCAAGACACCACCTCCTGCTTTGTGGCTAGAGAAAAGAGAAAGCCCCACCAACGTGTTGGGAAATAAAGGCAAGTCCCGGGATCAATATGACTTTTATAGATCATGCATAAAACATTTATTTCCCTAAACACAACACTGAAAAGGAAATCATTTTAGTACTTGTGTTTTTTGTCTTATGCAAAAACAGTCCAACAGAGCAAAGAAGGCCCATGCTTTTCATTTCCCAAGGCTTCTGCACCCTTCAGTCCCTGCTGAGAGGAGCTGTATCTCCCAGCCTACAGAATGTTGCACAGTACACCCACACATCGAATGCATGTTAAAAAGCATCCTTTTGTCATCTTGACTTGTTTGTCACGTATTAGCAAAGGATTTGGCTACATGGCAATTAATCAAGTGCCCTGTTTGTGCTTTGATCTGCAGAGCAGTGGACAAAGCCTTCTTAATCATCAGTGTTTTGCCAATAATGAAGCTTCATGCTAGTATTGGGCAGCTCAAAATCAGAAAACTTCCAGGTCCCGCTGTTTTATAGTCAGATGGGATAAGGATTCCAGTTGGTGAAGCTGCCATAGAATGCTGGTTATAAAGCAGTATCTCTGACAATTTACAAAGTCGTGGTTATGGCATTGCCCCACCAAAGGCCTTGCAATTGTTTCTAAGGTGAACATTTTACCTTAGCCATGAAACTCTTCTTACTGTACCAGACGTGGTCTTGGTAATATAATTTGATATATCAATGCAATTCAGTCCAGGCAACTTCAAATCCCCAATATTTCTCTTGATTTGGAAGAGTAAAAACAAATGTAGGCCCATCCCTAAGCTGCCAACATTGAAATAAAGGGGATGCAGGACTCATACCTCTAAAACTACACATACTGAATTTCAAGGGGTTTCCTGTTATCTTTCTTATCTTCTTTTTCCAGACATTCTGCTTTGCCTGTTTAATTCCCTTCTTTGCTGTTGGATTCTTTCTTTCACAAGTTTTTGCAATGCAAACCTTAATTTCTCGATTTTTATTCAATCTGTCTAACTTTTACTAATTCACCTCCAGCCTAAAATCTTTTCCCCCCCAAATCATTCTGTCTTGGTTGTCCATTATCATCAAATATTCATCCTTTTCCCAACCATGCCACCAAATCTGTTGTCTTGTGGTTACCCTTCATTCCACCATTTTCTTTGTTCCATATATGCAGAAAATATCTTACTAGGATAGTAGATCACCAATATGTAGTGAGGCTACACTAGGGCTTTAAAACTCTGCTGCCAAATTATGACTCTTCCCTGAAAATATGTTCCTTTATTATACAAGTATCCCTACTACTGCTACAATCCCATATCCTTTCATATACCCCTATTGCATTATCTACATTACTGTCCTTCTAATATCAACACTGACTTCTTGTCCTGCTGTAATTCCCCTGGCCATTCCACATCATCAGCTTATCTTGGTGAGTCCTTGCCCTAACTCACCATAATCTCTAGAACCACCAGTCGATCCCCCATGGATTTCTAGTGGACTGCAATGAAGCCAGGGTCATGTACGTACGCATTCATGCCGCACTTCTGCATTTCCCGGTCATTGGTCGATCACCAACGAAAAAGGTCTGGCCACCCCTGCTCAAACCATCTTACACCTTTCTCAGCATACACTGATTAACTGACTTTTAAATACACACCAAGTCACCCAATCTATACTCTAACAGTGACTTCTGTCCTTACTTATAACCTCCTTGCATACAAGAGTATCAGTCTTACATTAAATATGTGACATTCAATGCCTGCTCTCTCACATTGTCCCAATATTTGCAATACTGAAAAACTGTTTTTTTGAAGAGCAGGTACTCAGTGAGCAAATCTTCAGGCAGAATTCTTCATTAAAAGTAGTTATTGGAGTAAGCAATCGGCTATTGCTCTTGAAATAAACGCTCCTCTAGCTGAAGGCTCAGGGTGGTGCTCCTGAACTTTTCATCCTTTGTATTGAGTTGTTGGACACATTTTACTTCTTTGGATATTACTGAAAAACTGCCTGAGACCCAACACCCTGCTACATATTGTCCTACACTTACACCTCACTGCCTCCGCCATAATTCCCTCTATAACTAAAGTTACATGTTCTTACTTGATTGTAAGTTTGTTCTATCATGTCTTTTATTAACTCATGTATATTATTACTCATGGGGGGCATTTTGCCATGATTCATATTCTTTTGCCCTAAAATACAATTTTTTCACTGAAAAAATGCAATTTAGTATGTGACAAAACCTAAAAGAAAAAAATATGTCATCTAAAAGCTGTTGAGATCTGTAGAAGTCAACGGCCGATTTCCTTTTTACAACTAAAAGATCTTTCTTTTCTTTGTGGCTTTAGAAGTTTTCAGGTTTCTTTGATGCTTGCATTTTTGCAACAATACGAAAAAGTAATAGTTTTCCTGTTTTTTCCGCATTTTTTTCCGTTCGTGCTTTTCTAATTTGTATCTTTTAATAGATGACTAGACATTCATGGTTTTTGTGGAAATGAGTTTCAAAAAAACTCTAAAACCACGAAAATCAGAATGTTAATACATCTGCCCTGTAATGTTTGGTTCTTTGTAAGTTTTGCATTATATGAAAAAATGCATTTTTGGGTTGTTTTTTTCGTTTTTTGTTTTTTTTAAAAACTCAAAAATCTCACTTATGTAAGAAAAAGCTGAATCACTTGAAAACCCTGAAAAAAACAACTTAAACACAGTGAAATGAGATTCTACCCTACAATTTCAATGAGGGTGACAAATTTCAAATTCATCTAGAAAACTTGAATTGCAAAATAGCCTGAAGTTTGAAACTGACATCGACTTCTACTTGCACTCCCCAGCTTTCAGTGGCAATTTTTTTAAAATGAAGTTTTCCAATTTTTTTGTGCTTTATAAGTCTTAAATATTCAAGTTTTGAAAACTCAAATTCAAATTTGCAATTTTAGCTGAAAAAAATCTTTGATAAATCTACCCTGCAATGAATAGTACAGTATCAATTCATGTATTTTCTAAAAAAAAAAAAATGAAATATATACAGTTTTAATTTCTATTTTTCTATTTGTATTTTATCAAGTTAGTAAATTAGCTTGGCACAAGAAACAAGACCAAAGAAACAGAGGCTGTATATCAGTAATACAGTTTCTTTTATTCCTAATTATAATGTGTTTTTTCAGCAAATCAGATTTTTTGTCACTTGAGGTCTCTTAATGCAATTTCAAAAACCAAAACATTAATTTTATGCTGTATTTTACATTTCAGTAGATATGATGTAGGCAATATTATTCTACAACAATTCCCAATTTGTCATTTTTTATTAACATTAGTATTTCTTGTTTGTTGTTGTGTAACTGTCCCATTTAAGATATAAAATGCTATTTGGTTTCTAGGGCTTAATTATTGAATTAACAACCAGGCAGTAGTTTGGAAGTCAGAATAGAAGATGAAGAATAGACGGCCTGAATGGAAAGCTACACAATAACAAATTACGAATAATGATAAAATGGAAGCCTCACCGTCTGAGAACTGGCATACATAAAGGGATTGTACCCAATCAAAACACAAGATGGAATAGTAGGGGTGCGCTATGTTAGCAAAATAACCCTGACTCTATCTCTGAGTATATTTGACAGCCGTTGTACTATAACAGTTTAGTAAATCAATAATACAGTAATTATAAATGAAAAATGGCACATTGGTGCTATTGCCATATAGGGCCTTACTATGATCCAGCTACGGCATGTAATGTTGAGTTTGCATTGTCCTTCACATTTGTTTCCTTTTTCTATTTTTGTGAATTTGTCATTTTTTTTTTTGGCCTCCTCTTTTAGATAACCTGCCCGGGCCCCTGACAGTCAATGATCAATTCATGTGTTCAGAAGATTATGTAATCGTATAAAGCTCTGCATTCCCAATATATCAGACAAAGGCTATTTGTGGACCACTATGGCATGTTATGAATTCTTCATGTCCTCTAGAGCAACGGAGAGGGGCCATGTGTAAACTCTTTTGCCGCTCTCCTCCTTTTCTCGTAAACATTGGAAACAATGATCCAGATCTAGCGCTCAAGGCCCTCACGTTTCCTTACTGCATGTCACCCACCTTCGCTTTTTCTGTACAACATGCATTATCCATTTAAATCCCTTCCCAAAATGCTCAAAATTAAAAGAAACCCCAAGCATTAATAACATGAATGGCTCTTTTGAGGAGGTGGGGGTACATTGACGTTCTCTAGCGTGAAGCTGTCTGTCTTTCAGGCTTTTTATAGTGAAATTCAGGAATGTTACCCACGTGACCGCCATTCTACATCAGAATTTTCCAAAATTAAAAAAGCTAAAAAGAACTATTCATAAAGGACAAAATGACTACTCCGTCCCGAAAATCTTTAGGAGATGTTTTCTGGGCCAAGTTATATTCGAGCGGTATATCTTGGGAGGGTCCGTTTTTGGTTTCCAACTTTAATTGAATCTTTGCTTTTTGGACATCTGTGCGAATTCCACAATGTCACTGGTATGAGCTCCTCAGTAACAATAAAGCATCAGAAAGCATGAAAGAGTTGCCCTGTCCATTTAGCTAGAATGTCACCTACGGTAACAATACATAATGCGACCTTGTCAGCCTTCCACCCACCAGGTTCACTCTAAATTGTGGAAGGCAGCATGCATGCTCCCAAGCCTCCTGCTCTCACACACAGCTAATTATTTAAATTCAAAGGTCAGAATATGCTGAATTTTCTTAAACATTTACTTCCATTAAAGCAGGGTATTTTTTTTTTTCCTTCTGAAAGGTTCTTTTGGCATTCGCCGCAGCGAAAACGTAAGATTTTTAAGACAAGTGGTCATTAAGCACATGCATCTAACCTTAATTATATTAAACAAGATTTGCTTTGCCCACAGTAAATTATAATGAGTAATTCCAACCATTAAATATCCTTCACGTAATGACAATCCCAACCGCAGGACTTGTATTTATCTACCACCAAACAAATATACCAGGATTAATAAGCTGCTAAGAGAAATTAATTAGAGACATTAATTGGCCCTTATAATTGTTATTTTGTAAATGAGATGTCAAAGTGTAGAGGAGAGATGGCAAGAACAGATTATTTCCCATTTTGAATAATAACAAAATAAATATATTTTTAAGGCCTCATTATCAATAGCAGAACAAGATCTTCTACCAATGCTTGGATGGCAGTCCAACGGAATGACTAATTCATACCGTGTTTAATGATGGTTTTTACATTTGAAATATCAATTAGATGATCATAATGTTTAACTCTATCATTTAATAATCACATAATATTCAAGGAAGAAGTGCAAAAATCTCGGGATCTACGTAAGGCATGCCAAATATATACGAGTATTACGTAAAATAATATATAAAGAAATAGTCTAGGTATGACAAATGGATATTAAAGAAGGACTATTATAACTATACAGTATGGGCTAGTTTGAAGCTATATTACCAATTAAGAGATTGCTGGGGGGGGAATATTGTATTTTCATTAAATACATACAGTATATAGATAGAAAGATAGATAGATAGATAGATAGATAGATAGATAGATAGATAGATAGAAAGATAGATGATAGATAGATAGATAGATAGATAGGTAGATGATAGATAGATAGATAGATAGATAGATAGATGATAGATAGATAGATAGATAGATAGACAGATAGATAGATAGATGAATCGATAGATAGATAGATAGATCGATAGATGATAGATAGAGAGATAGATAGATAGATGATAGATAGATAGATCGATAGATGATAGATAGAGAGATAGATGGATAGATGATAGATCTGTTTTAATATTACACTAACTCATTGCAAACAAAGAAGTATTCCTACTTACCCGCAACTGCATATATATTGTGCAGTATTTATCCACTGAGACTTTTTGAACTTGGCAGTAAGGCTTGGAGCATTGAGATTCCAGGAAAGAGGGTGCATATCCACATCTTCCAAGAAACGCGGTGTCTTACAGAAGGGTGAAAGGCAAATCTGAAGAGGAACGTACTTTGTAGTCTATAGTTTATGCTGTCAGGGAGACTAGTTTCTGTATCCCACCTTTAAAAACATATCCAGCGCTAAACCTTTTATGACAATGGGTTCTGACATTGACATTGTCATGTAAATGGCCCCCAATTCAAGCACTGATTTTTTTGTTTATACTAAAGCAACAGAGAATGAGAAAGGACTAAAGAAGACAACTGACTTGAGTGGGAATAGGAGTGGGAAATAGGCTGGTCTGAAGGGTTTGTTCAGTTGTTGGTAAAAACAAACAAATCAAAATTATTTGAAATGATTTGGGAATAACCAATAACATTGCAAAATTCACTAAAATACACAATTCCACAAGTTCTATTATTAATTCTGTGCACAGAAGATATGCTTTATAGAAAAGGCAACCTTGTGCAAAATGATACCAGAGACTCAAAATACTTTTTACTGTTTTAAGAGTTGGCATTCTTGGGTTTGCCATATGCCGGTTTCCAAAAGTGAAGGTAAATCGGGAGCTGGATTTAATTCAAATAGTATTGCTCCTGTGAAGAATAACTCCGCTGACCTGTTAACCTGCCCCTTTTGCCCTTTAACATCCCCCAAAAAGTATCCATGTCCTCCTTCTATCCTCCTTTTAGAAGAGGAAAAATAAAACTCCCACTCTTCACTCTCAATGATTTATGATTTCTTCTTTATTTGCATACCCAGAAACATACAGTGTCCAAGAAATTCCCAATACTCAATAAGAAAGTACCTTACTCCTTGCTGATTTGGTCCCTTCTTCCTTTTTGCACGGTGATTAATCATATCGGAGCAGTTCACACCATTCCTGCTCCCTCTGACAAGCTGGGTGGGCCCCCGGCAATTCTATAATTATGTCCTCAACCAAATTGGCTCGTTACAGGAAATCTATAGCTAAAATCCCAGCTGCTACCATTTGAAAGCACATATTGTGGCTTTTGGAACGTATCCTTTGTCTGTCTTTTTTCAAACTCAACTTCTAGGCAACTATGTATATCTAAGAGTTTGGAGTATTGATTTTTTATTGTTTTGTGACTGGAAGAATTGGGCAAATTGTCTACTATCACATAAAAATGTCCAAACAGGCACTCAAAAATGTGACTTTAACAAAGGAATTAGGTATTATTACATATTTGTTTTATTACCTTTATGCTTTATATTTTTTGGGAAAGGCTTTCCATTAAATTCTGGATTTGCTTTTAATAATATGTAAGAGTTTAGGAACTGATGTTGGGCATCGGGCCTAGTGTTCCAGTTGAGTTGAAGCCAGGGCTGTCTAGTGGAAGTCACGTTCTTCCATTCCTATCTCACCAAACCCACTGAGTATGAACCTTACTTGGGGACAATTATTATTATTATTATTAACATTTATTTATAAAGCGCCAACATATTCCGCAGTGCTGTACAATAAGTGGGTTACATACATTGGGCATACAGAGTAACATATAAAGCAATCAATACCCAATACAAGAGGTGAAGAGGGCCCTGCCCAAAAGAGCTTACATTCTACAAGACTATATCGGGCTATATTTGGAAATGGCCTGCCACAAACTATTCCCACAAAATAGGAAGCACTGAATTGTCAAAAATGTTATTGTAGGATGTTGTGGCACCTGCGTTGGCAATGCATGAGTGCAGCTTAAATAGTAATTTGCTATAATTAAAATGGTTGTTCCTGGAGCATAATTACAGTGGAAGTGGGGGATGGGGGGGGGGGCAGCAGCATAGCAGGCCCAGTAAGGCATTTTTAATATATCTTGGTAGAATAGGTCAACTAGATTGAATTTGCTGTTTGGCACAGTAACATCCAGTCACACCATTGGGTTGTACATTTATTCTCCATATTATGTATCATTAGTGAATATCATCCTCTGAAGTTTGTTGAACACAGGATAACAGTTAGCCATGAAGGTCTGAAACAGAAGTAATGTCTTTACTCTTCCCACTGATGTGAAAATACTTTCCGTATGGTAAACTAAGACTTGACCTACAGGAAGTACTTCTTGAATGCTCCAATAAAGAACAAAGTGTCACTCCAGTTTTTTTCTTTTTACCAAAGACTTTATTGCGCCACTTGGTTGACCAGCTATGACTGAACTAACTGTGGGATTCACATATCATTCCCATATTTGCAAATAATAATAATTTTATAAAGGAAACCATATAACTATTCAATGTGCAGTTGCTAATGATGAATATCAGTTAGGAGGCTAAGCAGAGAAGCAGATTGGTGATGAGGAGAAGAACTTACAAAAGGCAATGCTGTAGCAAGAGAACAGAATTAACATGACAGGCAATTTATCAACCTTTTCTCGATAATTATGTGAAAAAAGACTTTCAGAGAGTAATCATCATAATCAATGCTGCCCATAAAGGATATAGGCCGGAAGAAGGCATGAGAATTTGGAACCACTGGTGAACTAGGCATGGGCCAAATGGTATCTGGCTTTCAAATGGTAATAGGCAAGTCCCAAAACATTATTGTAAGGAACTGGAGCATAATATGGGAGTCCCTGGAGCAATAACTGTGTTAGTAATTTGAAGGGGTCATAAATAAAGTTACTTTTAGGTGGTTCAAACTGGGGTGACTTTTTAGGGATCCAGAAGCAGGTTTGTGGTGTAGCAAGCAAACATGAAACAGTACGTGTAGTAAATCGTGATGGAGAAAGTAGGGCAAGATGGGAACAGTAAGAAAAAGTGATAACAGCAGGGCAAGATGGCAATGGAAATATCATAGTGCTACTCAATCTGCAGCCTGTCAGCTGTTGTTGGAGCTTAACCCTGCACCAAGCAAAAGCTATACATCAACAATGGCTAAGGACAATAGGTTAGGCAGCCCTACTTTATATGCATCTCCATAAAGACTAATTGCCCTGGGCACCTACACTACTAAATACAGTCCTGGCGACAACTAGGCATTTTCTCAGAATCCTCCATTATCATTTATCATTTTTAAAAGAGATAACCCTACCCCATGATTAATGGATCTGAGTCTCTAGAGGCCCATAATAATTTCCTTATCGTCCTGCTCTCCGTGTGAAGGTGTGAAGAGAAAGGAGTGTATGATCTTTTAGCCTTTTTACACCCATGTTTCAGAGAACAATCTGCGGACAGAGGGTGCACCCATAACTAAAGTGCTCACCCAGAATAATTATTAGGGCTGTAGACAGATGAGTAAAAACTTTGGGACTGCTTATTTGCAAACTCTATCAATGGAAACTTAGCTTTTATCTATCTCTAGCTTTAGGATCTAAGTAAAGGTGGCCATACAGGGGCAGATTTAAGCTGCCAATTAGGTCCTTCAGATTGATTTGGCAGCTTATCTGCCCATGTACAGGGCCCTCCAGTGGGCCTCCCCTGACTGATATCTGCCCGAAAAGCATCCAGACGTCGATCATACAGGCTTGATTCTCCAATCGGATTGGGGAACACATCACCTCAATGATTCGGTCCTCACTCCGAAGGCTCCTATTCTCGTTGTGGTAAACTGGATCATTGGTCCAAATGATCAAATTTCTCCTTAAGTGGGCATATTGGGGGAAAGATCTGCTTGACTTCGCCAGTCGCAAACTTCTCCAGCATACAACACTAACCCCACACGCATTCCTTGTTGTGCTGTGTTCCCTTTACTTGCAGCCATAATAGGGGGTGGGGATAGAGATCCCAAGTTCCTGGCAGGAAGCAGACCAAGTCGATGGGGCCCATAAAGGCTGGGGCCCATCGGGTTTTTTCCTGGTGCCCCACCGGCCCAATCTGACCCTGAATATGAATCAAAAAGTGAAAATGTATAAAAGTACAGATTTGGCTTTGATTGGCTATCCATCTTTGGGTGAAGTACTGTGTATGTATGGCACTTTAGTTGACCGTAGATATATTTAGTCATACCTGGCCATGTTCATAACAATATAAAAGTTATAATCTAAACAAAAAATGTATTGAATGTGGACTTGTCTACAGCATGTCTGTCCTCCAATAAGTATAGAAATAAAGCCATGTAATACTTGATACATGGCAACCAACTGGATAAGGAGAATGAGATCAGTGAATGTACAGAAAGTGTGACATGGAGGAAACTCACACAAACATACCCTACAGGAAGGCAGGGGTGGGGAAATTATTTCCTAAAACTGGTCTCTAGATCTCTCATGTTTCAGAAATGATTAATACAACGGCCCTTTACTAATTCTCATGTGTTTCTGTGGTTGAAATAGCTGCAATGAAGAAATCAAACAAACATATAATTGACTGATCCTTCAGTATCTGTAATTCTTCCTGTTATGCCATGGCATTTTAAATAAGCGTTATCTGATCTACTCCATACAACAACTTATGTCTTGTTGTGTTAGTGATGTAAGTGCCACTGTCAAAGGAGGCGGCATGATGTCAATAACAGGCAATGTAGGCAACTAGGTTCAGATTATTGCTCAAAACAAGAGATACCTTGAGTACATATTGAGTTCATCGCATCTCTATGTTCCTACAATACTGGAAAAGGGTGTTTCACCTTTACGTTAAAAGGATTCTGTCATGATTTTTATGGTATACTTCATATTTCTAAATTAGTTTGCATAGCAAATAATTCCATTTAAAATGTTATTCTTGAACCAACAAATGTATTTGTAGCTGTAATATTGGTGTGTAGGTGCCATCTCAGTGCCTTGTGCCTGAGTCTGAGCTTTCAGCCAGAGCTACACATTAGAACTGCTTTCAGCTAACCTATTGTTTCTCCTACTCCCATGTAACTGGAGGAGTCCCAAGCCAGACTTGGACTTCTTACTATTGAGTGCTATTCTGATACCTACTGGGAGCTGCTATCTTGCTCCCTTCCCATTGTTCTGCTGATCGGCTGCTGGGGAGGGGGGGGATATCACTCCAACTTGCAGCGCAGCAGTAAAGTGTGCCTGAGTCTGAGCTTTCAGCCAGTGCTACACATTAGAACTGCTTTCAGCTAACCTATTGTTTCTCCTACTCCCATGTAACTGGAGGAGTCCCAAGCCGGACTTGGATTTCTTACTATTGAGTGCTATTCTGATACCTACTGGGAGCTGCTATCTTGCTCCCTTCCCATTGTTCTGCTGATCGGCTGCTGGGGGAGGGGGGGGATATCACTCCAACTTGCAGCGCAGCAGTAAAGTGTGACTGAAGTTTATCAGAGCACAGGCCACATGGCCGTGGCACCCTGGGAAATGAAGAATATGGCTAGCCCCATGTGATATTTCCAAATTAAATATAAAGAAGTTTGTGTTTGTGAAAAACAGATTACATTGCAGGATTCTGCTGGTGAAGCCCTACTAACTGGTGCATTCAGTATTCCTTTTAGTAATTTATAGAATGGCCAGTTCTATGCTACTTTTCAACTGGTCTTCAGTATTTAATTTTTATAGTTTTTTCATTATTTACTTCTTCTTCTGATTCCAGCTTTCAGATGGGGGTCACTGACCACGGCAGCCAAAAAACGATTGCTCTGTGAGGCTACATTAATTATTGTTATTATTTTTTATACCTCTTCTTTTCTATTCAGGTCCTCCAATATTCATATACCAGTTTCTTATTCAAACCACTCTCTAGTTTCTAAGGTCATTTGGACCCTAGCAACCAGATAACTGCTGAAATTCCAAACTGGAGAGTTGCTGAACACAATTGCAAATTGTCTTAGACAATTATTCTCTACATTATATTAAAAGTTAACTCAAAGGTAAACAACCCCTTTAATATTGCAAGTAGAAGAACATATTAGTGTTGCTCTCTGAATAGCATTAACTGCCATTGTTGAGAAAAACATCCAAAATATCTGAGAATTGCATATATTTTTGAAGTGTCTAGGGTTGTATGTTCTCCCCATGGGTGGGTTTCCACTGGATACTAGTGGATATTTCCCCCCACACTCTATATACATATCGCCTAGAAAAACTGATTTAGTGTGATAGGTCCCTTAGATTGTAAGCTTCATTGGGGCAGGGACTGATGTATAATTGCTGCAAATGCTAATGCAAATGCTGTATAAATTAAGCATAATAATAATAATAATAATAAAATATACAATGCGGTAGGGGTATATGATATTATTTTTAGGACATGTGTTGTTCTCATCGTCGGTTCCCCAGCAAAATAGTAAAAATATGTTTCCCATGTTCACCAACTAAAGGGGATAAATTATCTGCTGTATAAATATTTTTTTACTGCAACATGGTTTATATCTACTTGAATTAAGGGAGAACAAAATGTTAAAACATGGAGGGAGCAGTGGGGCAAATCACTAACCTTCTTGTTCAGGTTGATGTGCCTCTCCTGTTGAAATCACATTGACCCAGATTTATTTTTTCGAGTGCTGCCATGTTTGAACTTTTTCCAAAGCATCACTTGTGCCAATTAAAGCTAGGAGCATGTGCGGTACAGTAAAGTCCTCAAAAGTGTGCCACTGGGTGGCATAGGGGGTGCTAGGGAAAGAGACATGGCTGTATGTTGTTCTAGAAGGAAGTAGCACAGGCTGCAATTTTTATGGAAGAAGTGTGCAAGCCCAGGCCAGACAGTTAGCAATTTGCCTTACTTCCAGGTGTTTTAACATTTAACTGTTCTTTTATTAAAATAGATTCTGATATAACCGTGGTGCCTCCGTGACTCTTGGAAGTACCAAAATATCCAAACCCAGGTGTATGTACAAACAAAGAACAACATTAAAAGAGAGCTTCAGACAGTGTCGGACTGGCCAACCAGGATATCAGGAAAACTTCCGGTGGGCCCAGGTGTCAGTGGGCTAGTGATGTGCGGGGCGAGAAAAACTAGACCCACACCGAACCCTAACCTGCTTGCTCCTAGCCCGAACCCTACCCAGCCCGGCTTCTCCCCTCTATTCATAGACCCGGGGTGGGGCGTGTCGAGCGCACATCTATAAATTCACAATCTGGAAGATGAAGCCGGCAGTTTTAGGTCGCGGGCGGGGAGGATGAACAGAAGAGCTCAATCCGAACCCACCCTCCACAAGTGATGTGCCGAGGTTGGCCCAAACCCACCTGACCTGCGGGTAAACACATGGGTCCCGTGGGTATTGGCCTTGCCCACACTTGACAACAGTGGGCCTTCCTGCTAATCCATCCATTTTTCTTTGTATGCCTTTACCATGGTCATTCCTCATTTCTATATGAGAACAAAAAAAATAAATATAATATGTACGGGGAAGTGATTAAGAGAATAACTGAAAGAAACATTTTTTGGAGACTGGGCCCCAAGTTGAAGGTTTTCTGGTGGGCCCCTTGGCTCCCCGTCCGACACTGGCTTCAGATCATTGATGCTGTCCTCTCCCAGCCTTAATAGCAACCTGTTATGATGCAATCATTGGCCCAGGATGCAAGTGTTTGGATCAGCCGAACTTTGGTGATACTCTCCTCTACCATTCATTCAACTGGTTACTCTGCATGAGACAACAGTAGCTGCCATACCTGGGGGAATTATTCAGGGAATAACCCATAGGTAACATGGCTAGCAATTGTATTACCTTTAACATAGTAACATAGTAAGTTAGGTTGAAAAAAGACGTCTATCACGTTCAACCAAAATACCTTTAATTATACCTTGTCAGTGAGCTCAAATATGCTTCACTTTTAAATGATACTTACATTGATATTGCAGTAGAGGAAGTGCTCCAAGGCCCATTTTTCCAAATATAGACACCAGGGAGCTTGAAGGTGTTTTCCAGTGCCAGAATATAAAATTAGAATTTAAAGCAGGAGACTTTTATTTTCATGTTTCTTATAAAGAGGAAGGAGGAAGGAAGTCACGGGAAAACATGTTTTTGTTTTTAAATGTATCAGTTAATAGAGCTTCTCCAGCAGAATCCTACATTGAAATCTGTTTTTTAAAAGCACACACAGATTTTTTTATATTTAATTTTTAAATTTCACATGGGGCTAGCCCCAGGGTGCCACAGCCATGTGACCAGTGCTCTGATAAACTTCAGTCACACTTTACTGCTGAGCTGCAATTTGGAGTGATATCCCCCCCCCCCCCAGAAGCCGATCAGCAGAACAATGGGAAGGGAGCAAGATAGCAGCTCCCAGTAGGTATCAGAATAGCACTCAATAGTAAGAAATCCAAGTCCGGCTTGGGACTCCTCCAGTTACATGGGAGTAGGAGAAACAATAGGTTAGCTGAAAGCAGTTCTAATGTGTAGCGCTGGCTGAAAGCTCAGACTCAGGCACAATGCACTGAGATGGCGCCTATACACCAATATTACAGCTAAAAATACATTTGTTGGATCAAGAATAAAATGTTAAATGGCAGAGGGAATTATTTGCTGTGTAAACAGTGTAAATGTGAAATATAAAGTACCCCATAAAAATCATGATAGAATCCCTTTAAGCAAAGACTGTGCTAGGAGTCAGCTCCTAGCAAAGGAACATATTACACTATATATGATTTCCAAGTGATTTTATTTCTAGTAATGTTCTAACCCAAGCCTAACCCACTCTTCCCAATGTGATGAGAGACCACAACAGATGGGGTGTAGACCATGAGCACAACTATACCACAATAGAATAAGAGGGCGGAACAATATTTTCAGCTAATATGCACCGTAGGGGCCATTCTGCCCTACACCCAACCTGAACCACAATGTTTATTTTAACCCAAACCAGATGTTTTGGGAGATATTCCTGTCTAGTCTATGATTTGGATGACCATTTATTCATTGTCCAAGACATTTCTGTAGCTATAGCAGGCTGACTGAACACTCTCTTCATATATCTGTAACCTTGTTATCAGACATTATCAGACAGGCATTTGACTGCATTACAAAGGGCTTGACCCTAAAAAATCAGGAGAACATTGACCACAATTAATGTTTTTCATAAGAAGCTCTCTTTCCAGTTTGTGGCAATAAATGCCATTGATGTTACAGAGCAATTTGCTATCTGAGTAAGCAATTCTCTTGGGTTGTTTAATCCCAGCCGTATTCGCGCACGTGGGAATGACTTCATATTCGCTACTCACATTATCATCCCATTAGGAACAACTGCTTTTTACATCTTCTGGAGTAAAGCATCACCCCCTGCCGTGCTGGTTATGGTTTAAGGCATGCTGGGTTCCTTATTGTCGCTTTACACTGTTCAGGTGCTTGATGTCACTGGTAACTATCGGCAATGTGGATTACCCCTCGCACGAGGAGGTTCATTGTAGTGGAACAATGCTCATGCTGTCTTGTTCCTCCTAGGCCACCTTTGTGAAAGAATAATTCCAGAAATATTGGAGCTGTACAAAAGCTTTATTAATACATACATACAACGTCAGCCCTGTTTACAAACATTTAATCGGGATGAACTAAATGAATTCTTCAGTAATGTAATATTGTATGTAATAATAGTAATGTAATACTGGAACATGAATTTGTATATCCGAGCTGGTGGCATAGCAGGTTACAGAATAGCTGGGATTTTATCAAAAGCCAATTGTTTACTCAAGCTACTCTTTATTAAAGGAAACCTAAAGACCAGGAATGAATACTTAACAATACATAGTTTATATCATATTAAGTGGCCTATTAAAGAATCTCACCAAACTGGAATATATATACAGGTATGGGATCCCTTATCTGGAAACCCATTATACAGAAAGCTCCGAATTATGGAAAGCCTGTCTCCCATAGACTCTATTTTAATCAAATAATTCAGAATTTTAAAACTGATTTCCTTTTTCTCTGTAATAATAAAACAGTACCTGTACTTGATCCCAACTAAGATATAATTACCCCTTATTGGGGCAGAACAGCCCTATTGGGTTTATTTCATGGTTAAATGATTCCCTTTTCTCTGTAATAATAAAACAGTACCTGTACTTGATCCCAACTAAGATATAATTACCCCTTATTGGGGGCAGAACAGCCCTATTGGGTTTATTTAATGGTTAAATGATTCCCTTTTCTCTGTAATAATAAAACAGTACCTGTACTTGATCCCAACTAAGATATAATTACCCCTTATTGGGGGCAGAACAGCCCTATTGGGTTTATTTCATGGTTAAATGATTCCCTTTTCTCTGTAATAATAAAACAGTACCTGTAATTGATCCCAACTAAGATATAAATAATCCTTATTGGGTGCAAAACAATCTTATTGGGTTTAATTAATAGTTTATTGAATTTTTAGTAGATTTAAGGTATGGAGATCCCAAATTATGGAAAGACCCCTTATCCGGAATACCCTTGGTCCCGAGCATTCTGGATAACGGGTCCTATACCTGTATATCACTAAATGTTGCCCTTTTACATCTTTTTCCTTAAGCCGCCATTTAGTGATGGGCTGGGTGCTCCCTCAGAGATCAGCTGACAGGAAATAATGCAGCTCTAACTGTAACAGGAAGTAGTGTGTGAGTAAAAGGCAGAACTCTGTCCATTCATTGGCTGATGGGGCCTAGCATGTATGTGTGCCTTGGCTTGTTTGTGTGCACTGTGAATCCTATGATCCCAGGGGGCGGCCCTTAGTACTGAAAATGGCAGTTTTCTATTTAGTATTACTCAAAGAAACATACTACTAAAATAGTATATTTTTATGAAAATGGTTTATTTAGATGAAGCAGGGTTTTACGTATGAGCTGTTTTGGGGTATAGTTTTCCTTTAAAGGGCCACTATACATTTTTTTTCCATTTTTACTTTGGATATACTGTCTAACTGCTAAATGCTGATTGTATAGTTATTTTCAAATTAAGTTTTTTTAAGCTTCTATACAAGCGTCACTGGCTCCCCTACAGTTTCAGCTTTGCTATAGCAGTTCTTTTCTCTCAGTCTGTCTAAAAGCTTCTGTAGATCTCCCATGGACCTCCTATTGTGTTATCATTCCACCACAAGAACCCAGAGGTGTGCAGGAGTGGCCTAGCACCTCAGGGGTTTGATATAATATTACAGGGGAGTATCCAGCTAAGTGGTAACAGAAATATTGCTCCTCATAGTAAGGACACTATCGTATGACTTTCCCATAATGTAAAGCATTCTCCTTTAGAAGCTCCTATTATTATTCCTGTTTTGTAAGACACCTAGATAGTATTGTGGTCATTTAACAGTCTATAAAAACAGACTAATGTATACAAATGTTCAGAATTTTTTTTTTCACAATTCAGATTTTTTTGCTGTAAAACTCGGAAAGGTTGCAGAAAATAAACAGTTGCAACTTTTCCGACATTTATTATGTGTCAAAAGTGCAAAAATTCCACATCTGAAAATACTCATACATTTAATCCTGTTGAGATCTTGTAGTCAATGACAGATGTCCCTTCTCTTCCCTGGAAGATCTTTCTTTGCTTCAAATCTTTAGAGGTTTTCCCTGGAAAAAGTTGCAGTTTTGGCAATATTTCTGCGGCTTTATCTCCGCACATGCGTTTTCAGTGAGAAAAATAAAATTTTAGTTAATCTGCCTTTACAGTTTGAAATGAAAACAAACAGGGTGCTGAAGGGCATTAGCCCTGCTGCCACAGAGGGGGCCCTGCTTACTGTTTGAGTAAATACAATAAATGGCCATGACAGTGCAACTAGTAGCTATTTTGTTTTGGGGAAATGAAAGCAGGACAGGCAGTACTTAGTACTTCCCCCGTCTGTGTCCCTAAATTAAACACCTAACATATTAGGTACCTGTCTAGTACAGGTAGAGGACCCATTATCCAGAATGCACGGGACCAAGGGTATTCCGGATAAGGGGTCTTTCCGTAATTTGGATCTAATCCCTTAAGTCTACTAGAAAATCAATAAAATATTAATTAAACCCAATAGGATTGTTTTGCCTCCAATAAGGATTATTTATATCTTAGTTGGGATCAATACCAAGGTACTGTTTTATTTCTACAAAGAAAAAGGAAATCAGTTTTAAAATTCTGAATGATTTCATTAAAATGGAGTCTATGGGAGATGGGCTTTCCATAGTTCGGAGCTTTCTGGATAACGGGTTTCCGGATGAGGGGTCAGATGCCTGTTTTACAAATTCCTATTCCTGCAGAGGAAAAGAAAGTAGTGCAGACAAAGTAACTAGTGATGAGTGAATCTGACCTTTTTTCGCTTTACTGAAACATTTGCGAAACTGGTAAACAAACTTCTCTGCTCTGTCTGGAACGCTTGGGACCTGGGGTTTTCCATCTTTTGGATCACCTTTTAGTTAACTTTTAGTATGATTTAGAGAGTAATATTCTGAGTCAGTCTTCAATTTTTATTATTTGTAGTTTTTTTTAGGTATTTCAATTTTTGTTCAGCAGCTCTGCGGTTTGCAGTTTCAGCAGCTATCTGGTTGCTAGGGTCGTAATTATCTTAGCGACCAGGAAGTGGTTTGAATGAGAGACAGATATCTAATTCAGGACCTGAATAGAAAAATAAGTTATCAAAAAAGAAACAATAAAACTGTAGCCTCACACAACAATAGTTTTCTGGCTGCCGGGGTCAGTGACCCCCATTTGAAAGCGGCAAGGAGTTCGAAGAAGAAGAAGGCAAATATTTAAAAAACTATAACAAATAAATAATGAAGGTCAGTTGAAAAGTTGCTTAGAATTGGCCATTCTATAACATACTTAAAGTTAACTTAAACATTGCACTAACTATTTACCTCTGGTCATAGGGTGGCACCAGTTGCATTTCCTTTTTGACCAAAGCATTGGTTTCACAGGCTGATCCAGAACACTTTTCTGGGGGGGAAACTCCTCATTCTATGGATTGTTTGGGGCCCATACTTCTATAGTTGCACCCAGAAGCTTGCATCTCACGTCTATTGCTTGGCCATATTCATTTGGCAACATGAAGGACAAAAGCCTGGGGTGACTGTGAGATTGAGCGGTGTAAAACCAAAGTACTTTGTTTATTTCTCTCCTCTCTTCATTAGGGCCTGATTACCTTTGCTATTAGCCTGCTCGATTATTAGCAGAAAGCGCGTTTCACCTTAATGGACAAAAAGTTCAGAATAATATCTTGATTATCTCATCAATAATCATTTAGAATAATTTTTCTTCATTCAGAGAATGAATCCATCATATTCCACTCAAAAAAAAGGAAATTGTACGGAATTAAATTACAATCCAGACCTGCAACTACAGGGAATAAACCTCCTAAGGATGTGTGAAATGAATACAGCCAGCTTTCCTTCTAATTATATGTAATGTAGCTGGATGGGTAATTGGCAGGATCTGATGAGCCAGTTGCTGGTTCTTAAAGTGAAACTGACACTACAAACTACTCTTCAAAATATTAATGTACATTAAAAGTTACCTATAGGTCATGCTAATAATGTTTCTCTGTTAGGGCTGCTTTGAAAGTAAATGTTACCTAAAGTTCCTAAACCTGACTGTTTTGCCAGCCTGACTTCTCGGGTTCTCAGGTCCCTTCTCAGCCTGTCGGATATAGCTTTTAATGCTAATGGACTCCGGCTGCACAAATATGGCCGCCCCCTCATAGAGGGACATGGGGGATCTGATAGGTAATGTAAAAGCATCGGGCAAATACTTTTATGGCAAAATTATAAATAGCATGCAAAGACAATGTTGTGATAGATGTAAAAAAAAGGTTTCATTTGGGTGTCAGTATCTCTTTAAATCATCTATAGAAACTCAAAAGATTAAAATTGTTTATATAGGAAATGGGGCCATCAGAGAACTAGTGTAGTTTCACTTTATATATGCATAAAAGATTTCAATATGCATTGAAAAATTCTTATATGTGTTACTCTTTATAAATGATTAGGATATTAGAAGTCACTGACTCATGTATTATAAGGCATAATGTACCCCCTACTGTAAATGATAAGGATATTAGCAGTCACTGAGGGGTTCTGTGCCCATATAAAGGCACAAGGCTGCAGGCTGAGTTATACAGGGAACTCTGAGTATCACTCATGTATTATAAGGGATAATGTACCCCCTACTGTAAATGATAAGGATATTAGCAGTCACTGAGGGGTTCTGTGCCCATATAAAGGCACAAGGCTGCAGGCTGAGTTATACAGGGAACTCTGAGTATCACTCATGTATTATAAGGGATAATGTACCCCCTACTGTAATTTATAAGGATATTAGCAGTCACTGAGGGGCTCTGTGACCATATAAAGGCACAAGGCTGCAGGCTGAGTTATACCGGGAAGTCTGAGTAACACTTATGTATTATAAGGGATAATGTACCCCCTACTGTAAATGATAAGGATATTAGAAGTCACTGAGGGGTTCTATGACCATATAAAGGCACAAGCCAGCAGGCTGAGTTATACAGGCATCACTTATGTATTAAAAAGGATAACGCACCCCCTATTGCAAATTATAAGGCCATTAAAGAAATACAGGATACAAGACGGCAGCCTAGACCTTACATACCTTTTGGGGAATTCAGATCTTCTCCTGATATCCCCACCTACGGGTGGGCGATATTGGGTGAATTTAGGCTAATTCGAATTAGAATGCTGGTAATAGGCGCAGTTGGTTCGTGGACCGCATCATCGCATCATCATGCGGTCTCTGATTTGAATACATTTTTTAACCTGCCCGATCGATATCTGGCCGATTTCAGGCCAGATGTCGGTTGGGAAGGCCCTTCATTTGTGCCCATACACGGCCCGATAAGCTGCCGAATTGGTCTAAGGGACTGATTTCAGCAGCTACAAACTGTCTGTGTATTGCCACCTTTACAAAAGAGTAAAGGAACCAACACTAAAAGGTAATGCAAATAGGGGACAAGTCCCTATAGTTTGGGCGGGAGGTCAGGTGGCAATTTGTTAGGGTTTCCTTCTTGCCATTTAAATACAGATTTAGCTGTACATGAGTTACAATACATGATACATATAGATTGTAAGCTCTTTTGGGCAGGGCTCTCTTCACCTCTTGTATCGGTTATTGATTGCTTTATATGTTACTCTGTATGTCCAATGTATGAAACCCATTTATTGTACAGCGCTGCGGAATATGTTGGCGCTTTATAAATAAATGTTAATAATAATAATTATACCTTTTAAAGTGCATTTTTCACAGTTTCTACTTTCAAACATTTGCACTTACCACTAGGGGGCTAATACAGGGGACTGACTTGGTATAATTACCTCTCAGGATGCTGCTATTACCACTGCGGGTGACTTATAAGCCAATTGTATGCTGCGTCTCTCTCACCATTATAGGTTACAAGAAGGGAAACTTTCCTAATATAAAAAAAATATCTTTAATGTGTCCTTTAGAATCATGTTATGTCACGGGAATTTAATTTCACTTTTTTATGTAAGAAATGGCCCGCTTTCACCTTGTCACTCACAATTAGTTGACTAAACAAGCAGCTCCCTTCACACACACGCCAATCTAGTTGGCAGACTACAGATGCTACAAGTCTACCTTACTGTATTCAGCGTGTCATTCATTGACTGCTGAAACCATGAATTGCAAATAGTTTCAGCCACGGCCTTAATGACAAGGCAGAGTGGCAGCTGTCCCGTGGGAGGAGCAGTTTGCTGAGGGAAGCCATCAGGCCTTGTAAACAGCAGGGCCTTAGGATAGGCCTCTAGTCCTCCCACACACACCTTTGTTCTGTTTCCTGTGTTTTTTGCCCTGTCAGACTTGCTGTAAGTCTCCTCAGCACAGAGTATGAGGCAGATGTGACAGGCACAGAGACAGTGATAACACATTTAGAGCTATTGCTGAGGCTGGCAGTACAATGGCCACCCCAAATCCTAAGGCGGAAATGCCCCAGTGCTGACATTGCCTGGCGCTTCCTGTGGAAGGTTTTGGAGGACGATGGCAGACTGGAAGCATTGTGAGGAAAGCATTTCAAGATGGCCGCTGTTAAACGTTATACAAAGTTATTGATTTTTAGAATAGTAGTCATAGCAGTAGAGAATAGCAGGTTACTGGTACAGGTATAAAATCTATTAGCCGGAAACCCATTATCCAGAAATCTCTATAACATGAGAATATTTTTTAAGGCAAACAATTATTTTTTTTTTAAAGTAACGTTTAAGTGTTTTTAGTAGACTTTAGTAGAAGATTTATCAAAAGGTGAGTTTAGAGCTTAATACATACAAACTCACTCGTGTTCGGTTCATTTCTATGAGATTTTAGAAGCGTATTTATCAATGGGTAAAAGAAAGTTAGAATTCAGCATTTGATAAATACGCTTCTAAAGGAATAATTAGAACGTGGGTACAAAACTCACATTTTGATAGAGCTGCCCCTCAAAGTACCATGGTCTATATATTGGTATCTTATAAATATGTGTTAATTATAATCATAATAATTTTATGGTATTAGGACCCCTTATCCAAAAAAACCATGCCACAGAACAGATCCTATACCTGTACCTGTTTTAGTATAATGCTGCACAGCCCCTGGTACAAGTATGGGACCTGTTATCCAGAATGCTCGGAACCTGGGGTTTTCCGGATAAGGGATTGTTTCGTAATTTGGATCTCCATAACTTAAGTCTTCTAAAAAACATTCAAATATTGAATAAACCCAATAGGCTTGTTTTGCCTCCAATAAGGATTAATTATATCTTAGTTGGGATCAAGTACAGGTACTGTTTTATTATTACAGAGAAAAGGGAATCATTTAACCATTAAATAAACCCAATAGGGCTGTTCTGCCCCAATAAGGGGTAATTATATCTTAGTTGGGATCAAGTACAGGTACTGTTTTATTATTACAGAGAAAAGGGAATCATTTAACCATTAAATAAACCCAATAGGGCTGTTCTGCCCCCAATAAGGGGTAATTATATCTTAGTTGGGATCAAGTACAGGTACTGTTTTATTATTACAGAGAAAAGGGAATCATTTAACCATTAAATAAACCCAATAGGGCTGTTCTGCCCCCAATAAGGGGTAATTATATCTTAGTTGGGATCAAGTACAGGTACTGTTTTATTATTACAGAGAAAAAGGAGAATTAGAATTATTTGCTTATAATGAAGTCTATGGGAGATGGCCTTTGCATAATTCAGAACTTTCTGGATAATTGGTTTCCAGATAAGGGATCCCATACCTATAATTACATGCAAAGGCCATGCTAGTATTATTTCTATAAAATCCATACATACAATGGTGCTAATAGAAAAAAAAATACAAAATGTTATCCATTCCCACACTGACCACTTCCCATGTATATTAAGACAGATATTGGGCAATATATTCATTATGTGGGTTATTTACAGTAGGCTGTTAGAATCCTTCAGGATAAAGCAGCTCAACACTGAGGAGAATGACCAGCGACAATGTCTCAGCAGCAGGCCATTACCACATTGACTAGACTGAGAGAAACCACCTGCAGGAATGGGCCTTTCTCTCATTCCCCTCAGCAGAAGCTCTAAATGATGATTAATCACTGAATAAACTGAGGAACTGACATGGACATAATGGGCAAAGGAAAGCAAAGCTGTAGAATGAGCGCTAGAGACATGTGGTTCAGCATGGGTGGGTGGAACGTCCCAAGAAGATGGATAGGCCAGTAAATGCCTGAGAATTAAGTATCTTGTCTTTAGCAATAGGTGGGGGGCAGTAAAACTGCAGGTATTGCCAAATTCAGGCGAACAATGCAGCCAATGTCAGGCAGCCACACTTCCCTGGGCCGTCAAGCAAGTTGGGCTAGAGAGGGTAGGCCAATTTGTATGAATTGCCATTGGCTACAAAGATTGGAAATTTGCTCCAAAAGAATTTCCAGGAAAATTTTTATATTCTGTACTGGATTCTTGGTAATTTTACACTTTACCTTCTAAGGGATCGGCACCCTTCCTATTGTTCAGTATTGAAGACCAGCATAATGTAGCAAGTTTAAGTGGGGATCACCCCTTCATGTTTATTGTGTCATATTGTGATGTTTCGGGGCACACCCCTTTCTCAAGCATCATGCCTCGAAATATTGGAATATGACGCCATAATCACGAAGGGGTGGTCCCTGTTTGCATTTATTACGCTGTGCAATTTTCTTGTAAAGCAATATAGCAGGAGTTGCTGCTTGCCAGAATGGCTACCACTGCACCTCCTTAACCTGGTACAGGTATGGGATCCATTATCCGGAAACCCATTATCCAGAAAGCTCCGAAATACGGAAAGCCTGTCTCCCATAGACTCCATTTTAATCAAATGATTCAAAATTTCGAAACTGATTTCCTTTTTCTCTGTAGTTATAAAGCAGAACCTTGTAATTGATCGCAAATAAGATATAATTAATCATTATTGGATGCAAAACAATCCTATTGGGTTTAATTCATGTTTTATTGATTTTTTAGTAGACTTAAGGTATGGAGATCCAAATTACGGAAAGACCCCTTATCCGGAATACCCTTGGTCCCAGGCATTCTGGATAACGGGTCCTATACCTGTACATATGAAATCCACCTTTTGTTTGAATCTGGGTAGAAATATGCAAATGATGATTCCGTTGCTTTAAAATATATCATTTTATAAAAATAAACTGTACATATTTATAAAAGAAAATTACCTAATACTAGTTATAAGAACACAAAGTACAATGCTATTTAAGAATTGATCATGCCATTACATCTCTGGCAAAAAAATCCCATTGGGTTTCAAAATGTTTATATTATTATTGTAAAATAAAAGGATATTATAAACCACTGAGAAGTCCCAGGGCCATATAAAGTAAGAAGGCCAAAGTCTCAGTGCTTTTATACCAGCCAAGGTGACTTCTAATATCCTCATATTGCAACAGAGGGTTCAATATTTATTATAATACACGTTTTTCAGGCATCACCAAGCCCTGATTATGACCAATGACATCAATAAGCATTGTTTATAAGGATATATTGTACAAGATATTCAAGGCTCTTGTGTATTATACATAGTATAACATTGTATGTAGACTTTGCATAAAAAAGGTTTTATATGTGCTGTATAGCATTAAATAAGGATGTGGCTATATCAGGCTGAATCCCAGGGTATCTTTGCATAATCTGCTTCATCAATACACAGCTGAACCAAAAGAAAATAAAAGTGCAAACTATGGAGAAAAACATCTCCGTTTTCCCATTTCCCCCAATCCATTCTTCCTTTGAAAACAAACACAGAAATGAGGAAATAGATGCTTAATTCTGAATGAGAAATAAACTATCCTTTTCAGCCCCTAAATCTTCCAAACATATTGTGCTCCACTTAAGAACAATCGGGCAAAAGATTGATGCTTTATGGGACAAAGCACCAAGGAAGTTCTCTCCTGAAAATACCAGTTCTTTTTATGTTCCTCTCTGCATGGGCCTGGATATTGGTAAAATCAGCAAACTCTGGTGGTTAATGTTTAACCAAGTACAGTAGTAGGTGCAGTCCCCCAGATGATAGATCAGTCTGACACCTCCAGCACTTCAGCCTTTCTGTGTATGCATGTAGTGCCTTGTATGTTGCCTTGTCTAATTAGCTGCCGAGGTGCTCCATCTTCATCCCTTGATGTTTCCCTATGGCAGGAGAGAGGAAGAGATCCCTGTTGCAGACCGTGATTAAGGAGCACTTGATTGTACTACAAGATGTCCTGCAGACTGAGTCCAGACTGAGCTGGCTAATGATAAACCTAAATGAAGATAGGAATTTATCACTGCTTATATGAAATTCTAATTACTGCACTGTTATTATATTTATGATATATTGATATAAATATATAGTAAAGGTATAGGACCTGTTATAGTTACATAGTTACATAGGGTTGAAAAAAGACCTGTGTCCATCAAGTTCAACCCATCCAAGTAAACCCAGCACACCTAACCCACACCTAGCAATCCAGGATGCTCAGAACCTAGGGTTTTCCGTAATTTGGACCTCCATACATAAACCTATTGGGCTTATTTAATGTTTAAAGCAGAAGGAAAGGTAAAATCACTGGGGGATGCCAAAATGTTAGGCACCCCCCAGTGAGTGTAATCACTTACTTTATACCCCAGGCTGGCACTCCTGTTAGGAGAAAACTGCACCAGCCTGGGGGTAGCTGCAAAGGGGCGCTACTCTTCCTTCTCTCGTCTATCTTCAGGATCCCAGGACGACAAATGCACAGTACAGTGAAAAAGCCGCCTTTTTTTGATAAAGTTTGGCTTTTCACTGCGAATGTGCAAGTGGCGTGAAGACAGAAGAAGGAAGAGAATCGCCCCCTCACAGCTACCCCAGGCTGGTGCAGTTTTGTCCTAACAGGAGCACCAGCCTGGGGTATACAGAGAGTGATTACAGTAATTGGGGGGCGCCTGACATTTAAATTAATTTTTAATAAATTTATGGTATGGAGATCCAAATTTTGGAAAGACCCCTTACCAGAAAACCCCCAGGTCCTGAACATTCTGGATAACAGGTCCCATACATGTAAAGAGAAAAAGGAAATCATTTTGTAAAATGTGAATAGTCTGATTAAAATAGAGTCTATGGGAGATGGTCTTCCTGTAATTTGTAGCTTTCTGGATAATTGGTTTCTAGATAACGGATCCCATACACGTAGAATTAATATAGGATAGCCTACAGTATTTTGTAATCTTGCACCTACAAGAATTGGAATGCACATTGGATTCATTATATGTGTTGATCTGTGGTTCACAGCACCCAACATTTAGGGTGTGCGGTTGAAATGTTGGCAGTATATGCAAGGTATATATATTTATTTAATGGTGTAGTTCGCCAAATTAACTTTCAGTATGTTATAGGATGAGCAATTCTTAGCAACTTTTCAATTGATATTCATTTTTTAGAGTTTACACATTTTTTTTCACATTTATCTTTCTAATCAGGTCTCTCCTAATCATATTCCAATGTCTCACTTGTGCCAATTGAAAATGGTTTTGTAGATAGTAGTCAGCACGGCACCTTGAATTTATTTTGGAATAGTGCCGGTTCTCCAATGGCCACTTGCCGTCGGTATATCCAACCAAGGACAATCTGGAACAGCACCACTTACAGTCTTATTTAAAAAGCCTTTTTATTGCACACTTCTTAGGGCATTATGCCCTAAGAAGTGTGCAATAAAAAGGCTTTTTTAAATAAAAATATAAGTGGTGCTCTTCCAGATCGTTCCAATTGAAAATGGTCTCAGAACAACCCTTCAAGCAATGAGTATTCCAGTTGTGGTGCTTCTATACTATAAATCCAAGTTTCCATATTTCTATATGTCTATGTATTGATCAAAGTATGAACTCTCACTTTCACTCATTTATATGTAAGCCTCAAAAGTCCTATAGAAATGAATAGGGAGGGCTGGAATTTCCCTTTGAAGTACTGGTTTTTTTTAACAAAGAAAGTAACAAAGTTGTTCTTTTTCATCACTAGTCAGGATTATGCCAACTGGTTATAAATTGAAACATGTAGCTTTATCACTTGCTACTGGGCATATTAGGTATGAAATAAAGTTATTTAGGAGACCTTGAATGTGGATCATTGAATTAGCCTGCACCCGGAACGGTGATTCCTTACATACCTGACTGCACCAGTTACAGTGGCAGTGTGTTGAAATCAGGGTTGGACTGGGCCAGTGGGACACTGGGAGAAAACCTGGTGGGCCCGGCCCTCATGGGCTTAACCCACCCAGGCCCACTCCCCTGCCAAAGTTAAGGCGGAGGTAAAAGGTGTATATACTGGTGAGAGAGGATATCAGGACGTATGCCTTGAAGGTTGCAAGGAGGGTCTTGAAATCACAGCATAAAAGTATATATTAGCATTTATCCCTTTAAACATAAGCAAGCTGAACCAGAATACATTCACAGAACCATGGGAAAATAATTACAGTATAATAAGATGAAGAATAAAAAGAAAAGTTGTTTATAGAGAACCAAAATATTACACAGCACTTCACAACAGAAAGGTGTACTCACTAAGCAAGTTACATCCAAATATTGGCTGAGACAAGAGGTAAAGATGGCCCTAATCATTAAAACTTACAGTCTAAATATACATTTACTTTTTAACAGTTTTATTATATAAATCCATAGGGAAAAGAAGAGATGAAGTTATAGTGGAACACTGAGGTGTTAAAAGCAATAGCAAAAATATTATTGGATTTCAACTGAAAGTAGAACAACAAATGCAGTTCTTTATATAAAGTGATGCTCCTCGTGTCCCCACTTGAACAATTCTATTGGACATGGGCAAGAATAACACAGTACAGCACATTCCATCATTATGGCAGTAATATCTCAATATATATTCTATGCTGTCAGTTTAACAAAAAAGAGATTTCCATCAGAGCAACAGATTATCTGCTTATGTTGTCCTTTGGGTCATTACAATGAGTAAGCAATACTGATAAATTGGCTTTAATCTTCTCTCATTGTACTGTTTTACCTGATTGATGGGAGGCAGCACGCGAGATTACTGGGCTGAAATATGATGCTGACAGGAGCAAGCAAAAGTGCAGAACGATGAAACTTAGAGAAAAGGGGGAGAAATCATAAAGTAAGTGGAATCTTAGAACTATCTCTAGGTGTTTGTGGGGGCCCCACTGTATAGAAGAGAGAATGTGTAGAGGGGTAGTAAGCAATGAGACACCCCACTGGTGCATCTATTCTGTAGGAGGGGGGTGCAGCTGTGGCAATGGTTCCCAGGAGGGGGCCTAATACAGTGGAAGGCAGTGTGTAGCCTAAAGGCACTTAGGGGAAGATTTGTAATTAAGGTTTATTTACTCGTTAAGGTATTTCTCAAATAAAGCCTGAAAACCAGTGAGAGTAACAATGGGGTAAACCCTTATTTGCTTCCCTGGATAGTCATAGAGCCATAGAGGGATGTTTGATACATTTCTCATACAGGTATGGAATCCGTTATCCAGAAACCCATTACCCATAGACTCCATTGGAATGAAATCATTTTATTTTTTTTAAACATATTTCCTTTTTCTATGTAATTATAGAACAGTACCTTGTACCCCAATAAAGATATAATTAACCTTTATCCTATAGGGTTTATTTAATGTTTACATTTCTTATTTAGTAGATTTAAGATATGAAGATCCAAATTACGGAAAGATCCCTTTTCCAAAAAATCCTAGGTCCCGAGCATTCTGGATAACAGGTTTCATACTTGCATCTGTAGCCTTTTTATTAGGTAAGTCAGATATTCAGATGCTCATTTATCAAAGGTAGGTGCAATAATGTGTGCAACACTGCTATACACCAGGGCTGCAGTGGATCAATCACTTTTTGATTCAGCCGAATATTGACTCCTCCACAGAAAATTAGACTGAATACTGAACTGAATGCTAATTAAAAAAAAAAAATCAAAAAGTTACATCAGCCAAACCACAACTGCAAATGAGGGATAGAGTTATCAAAATGTGAGTTTAGAGCTTAATACATAAAAAAACTCACCTACATTCTATTCTATTCTCTTCATTCTATTTCCTAGTTCATTCCTATATTCCTAGTTCTATTCATTCTTAACCTTCACCCATTGATAAATACGTTTCTAAAAAGTCTATAGGAATGGGTGAGTTTCAATGTATTACGTTCTAAACTCACATCATGGTAAATCTGTCCCTAAGTGTATTGTATGTAAATATATTTGGAATGGTTTTTGGGTCACTGTCGTCATCGCCTTTTGGCTACTATGGCCTTTGTTATACATGAATAACAAGGAATATTGTCACAGGAAGGGGAGAAATGCATTCATGCAGCCAATAAAGACAGGCTTCCAATAGGAGGAACTGTAGGCCTCCAACTGGCCAGTTAAATCACAGGATAGGCTCAGGGGAATAACAGTGATATCACAAGTAGAATAACGTTCCCCAAATCTGAGCAGCCGGTGATATCACAATAGGCAAATTATATCTCCATGGCTTCATGCTGGTCACCATTTACTCTTTGCTTTCCACCAATTTACTGTATTATAAATAGCTGGAATGAAAGACTGCAAGAATCACACAGCCTCCACTGACAGTCCAGACTAAATATGTCCACTAGTCCATACGGCTAGTGCCTATAACTGTACTGAAGACTGTAAAAAAAAAAGGCACTTCTAGATTTCCTGTTTCATTATTCTATTTTTTTCTATTTTGCCTACACCTCGTTCCCACTCCCGAGCATTACATAAACTGCCTGTACTTTTTTAAAAATAAAGGAGAGAGATGCAACTACCACACATCAACTCCAGCTCAGGTTATGCCAATTTCTTGTTTTAAAGCTAAATTAATTAAGAGATGTTGTTTTTTTTTTTTTATTATTGGCCCCAGCTTCTCGGCTGTTGGCAAGCCCATATAATACTATTTACAGAACATCTTATTAAGGAGAATGACAATGCGTTATTAAGAAGTTCCAGCTATACGGGAAAGCAATGTGGCATCTGCTATGACGGTATCATATTCTTGCTTGTACAGTTGATGCAAAGAAAAAGTCCCGATGGTGCGTGGTTGAATCTCCGGCTGAGGAGAAAATTAACTGAACAGCGGATGAGTGGGTTTGTGCAACTCTAATACAGAGTCTCACCGCCAGATTTGGGATGTATTTGTTAATTTCTTTTTATTTACTCTTTCTTTATATTTCATTTTAGTTGTTAAAGGGGAAATCTATTCTATATCTTCTATATCTGTCTTTGGGGTGGTCCAATTAGTTGGGTCTACTTGACAGCAGTTGTAGATAGGAACAGTGAGGTACTACCCAAGAGCCATGAAGGACCTGTAATATAAATGCTTATAAACGGCACATAGTGATGTCATCAACTATAACCAGTGCTTATTGATGTCACTTGACTTACTAAAGCCTCTGTATTATAAACAAATGTTGTTTTATTAGATGTCACCATGGGTTCATGACTTGTATCAAAGCTTTCTATGGCCATGGAATTCCTCACTGACTAATATTCATATATTTTATAACTAAAGTACATTATTCTATATATACATTGACTCTACCAGATTTTTGTCTTGACTTGGGCCTGTAGTTTCCAGCCAGTAGAAGAGAAAGTTCATCTTGAGGTTTTTTTTATTACTTATTGATCTTCAAAGTGTTGTCTTCTTTGTTTGTCAGTCATATGAAATGTAGTAAGTCAACACCCCCATGTTAATAATTAGATGGGGGTACCAGAAGCAGATAGGGGCAACTTCTCATGGCTTCAGCAGCTATAGTAGAATTAAACATTGATAGTAGGGCACGGTGGTAGAAGTAGGGAAAAATGAAGACGGTTGGGAAAGATGAAGACCCATACAGTCTTCATCTTTCCCAACTGTGCAAGATGTGGCAGTAATATCAGTGGTACCCAACCTATGGCCATGCAGTTGAAGAACAGATTCCAGCACCCCCTCAAGACCTGACAGCTGCAAAAAAAAGCAGCTAAAGGGCTTTAGGTTGGATGTTCTTACTTAATAATGGAGGCCTACAAAATCTAATTTGCCCTGGGCCTCACTACCACTAAAGACATCACTGTTGAATAGAAGGTGAGCTATGATGAAACAGGATAAAATATTACATGTGCGGTACCATTGGAAAATTAGATAGATGGGGTGCTGATGATTAAGAACATGGGTTTTGCAGGGGTGACAAAGGGAGACCATAGACAGATTTTGCACACTAGTTATTCTATGCATTGTGCAGGGGTATTTGAAATCTATGCAGCCCTAAATTAGACATAAGCAATAAGGTATCCTCTTGCATGAATGAAGCCCTTAGTGATCTAAACAGGACATTTCTAGTGCAATTAGGTTTGATTCGCCCATAGATTGCAGTAAATTCGTCCAGGTAAAAATCCAAAAGAGCTGTAAAGAGACTGATAGTGATGAGCAAAATTTTTCGCCAAGCATTTGTTTACTGCAACATTCCAAGGAAAACACAGCAAAACATTTTTTTTAAAAAGTCCATTGACTTCAAAGTATTTTATGTGGAAAAGAATGCCACAAAAAAAAAACAGCAAAAAAAAACAAACAAATTGACTTCAATGTGTTTTGCAAATGACTAGAAACTGATACTAAAAAGGTTTCCCAGGAATATGGAGATAGATGATAGATAGATAGATAGATAGATAGATAGATAGATAGATAGATAGATGATAGATAGATAGATAGATAGATAGATAGATGATAAATAGATATGAAAGATAGATATATAGATAAATAATAGATAGATAGATATATGATAGATAGATAGATAGATAGATATATGATAGATAGATAGATAGATAGATAGATAGATAGATAGATAGATAGATATATGATAGATAGATAGATGATAGATAGATAGATAGATAGATAGATAGATAGATAGATAGATAGCTAGATAGATAGATAGATAGACAGACAGACAGACTGACAGACACATAGACAGATAAATAAAAAGATAGATATAGGAGAATTCATATAAAAACTGCATATATATTCAATAAAATCTTGTTTTCATGCTATTGTGCATGTATCAGGCCCTCTCCTAGGCCTACAGATCTCTGCCCATTGCTTGATATAAAAAAATCCCATTGTTCATCTCCTTCGCTGCTTCCATTACAAATTCTTTCACAAAGCGGTAAGTAAACACCATCATGCTTTAGGCTTGTGAGACAGACCAGGAAAGAACAAATCTTAGATAATCAATATATTTCATAGTGTGTTTCCTGGCCTCATTGACCGGAATAAGAATGCATGGGCACTAGGCCGGCCCTTATTGGCTGGCAGATTATCGATGGCTTTCACATGGAGTTCCTATTTATTTCAGGAGCCGCCTGTCAGCTGATATTGTTGATACGAGTGCGCAGGCATAATCAGCATCGTCATGATCAGTGTCTGACCCCAATTATGTTTTTATACCTGTAAACATTGCGTTCATTTTATATGTGGATGTATCAGATCACAGGAATAGGCAAGAAATGTTCTGAGGTATTTAACCTTATGATTTTGTATTGTATTTATTTTTTATATTTGTTAGTAACCATAGTTATGAAAGGTTGTGTAAAACAGTTATTTGTGATAATGTGTAGCTTTTAAATGAGTTAAAATAGATAATATAATGGATTGTGGCACAGATTGTTAGCCTTTAATGTGTTATAGTAATTGGTTTTCATTATTTATATTTTATAGTTTTTTTCCTACATCTTCCCAGCATACAAATGGGGGGTCACTGACCCCGGCACCTAAAACAACAATTGCTCCGTGAGCTTAGAATCTTATTATGATTGTTACTTTTTATTCCTTATCTTTCAGTTCAAGCCCTCTCCTATTCATATTCCAGTCCACTCATTCAAACCACTGCCTGGTTGCTAAGGTAAACAATACCCTAGCAACCAGATAGCTGCTGAAATCTGAAATTCTAAACTGGAGAGCTGCTGAACAAAAACCTAAATAACTGAAAAAAACACAAATAAAAATCCAGTAGTACATTATCTCAGAATATCATTGTCTGCATCATACCACAATTTAATTTAAAGATGAACAACCCCTTTAAATGGGCGTTGCCATATTGCATCTGTGTCTTGGTATTCTTAATGTCTTGGGGCTTTTTTCATACTAAACATTCAGTGACAACAATACATTTTTTTTTTTATTTAGCCATCAATTTACATAGGCTTGCTTTTATATATTTTAACAAAGTTGTGACAATAATTGTACAGGGGTCCAAATTGAAGGGCAGTTAATGTGCAATCTATTCAGGGGCAAACCTTACCCTTACAGGTAATTCTGGAAGCCCAGCTTAAAGGAACAGTAACACCAAAAAATGAAAGTGTATAAAAGTAGCTAAAATATAATGTGCTGTTGCCCTGCACTGGTAAAAGTTGTGTGTTTACTTCAGAAAGTCTACTATAATTTATATAAATAAGCTGCTATGTAGCCATGGGGGCAGCCATTCAAAGGAGAAAAGGCACAGGCACATAGCAGATAACAGATAAAACACTATTGTATTCTACAGAGCTTATCTGTTATCTGCTATGTAACCTGTGCCTTTTCTCCTTTTTTCCAGCTTAAATGGCTGCCCCCGTGGCTACACAGCAGCTTATTATATAAATTATAGTAGTGTTACTGTAGCAAACACACCAGTTTTACCAGTGCAGGGCAACAGTGCATTATATTTTTAATACTTTAAAGCTCTTTCATTTTTTGGTGTTACTGTTCCTTTAAAACTTAATTTGATGTCCTGGATATTAGGAAATTATGACTGATAACATTGCTGCAATCTTTGTGGTTTTTATGACAATAATTGCAAACTTGTGGCCATTGTTTTATTACCCTATATTTTTGCAGCCAACAAAAGAATTGATATAAAGGAACACTGTCACGGGAAAATATGTTTTTTTTAAAAACCCATCAGTTAATAGAGCTTCTCCAGCAGAATCCTGCATTGTAATCTGTTTTTCATAAACAGATATTTTAATATTTAATGTTGAAATTTTACATGGGGGCTAGCCATATTCTTCATTTCCCAGGGTGCCACAGTCATGTGACCTGTGCTCTGATAAACTTCAGTCACACTTTACTGCTGCGCTGCAAGTTGGAGTGATATCCCCCCCCCCCTCCCAGCAGCCGATCAGCAGAACAATGGGAAGGGAGCAAGATAGCAGCTCCCAGTAGGTATCAGAATAGCACTCAATAGTAAGAAATCCAAGTCCGGCTTGGGACTCCTCCAGTTACATGGGAGTAGGAGAAACAATAGGTTAGCTGAAAGCAGTTCTAATGTGTAGCGCTGGCTGAAAGCTCAGACTCAGGCACAATGCACTGAGATGGCGCCTATACACCAATATTAAAAAAAAATACATTTGTTGGTTAAAGAATATAAAAGGTAGAGTGAATTATTTGCTATGTAAACAGTGTAATTTAGAAATAAAAAGTATCCCATAAAAATCAAAGTCAGCTGCAGATCTGCAGTCTGAAAATGCCTGTTTTTCCAAATCCCTCCCATTGGTGATACCAACCTTCGGGCACGCTTTGGACAGAACCTTGCACATGGACAGTTGCAACTTATATGTACAGGTATGGGATCCCTTATCCAGAAACCCAATATCCAGAAAGTTCCGAATTACGGAAAGCCTGACTCCCATAGACCCCAATTTAGATTTTTAAAATTGATTTCCTTTTTCTCTGTAATAATAAAACAGTACCTGTACTTGATCCCAACTAAGATATAATTATCCCTTATTGGGGGCAGAACAGCCCTATTGGGTTTATTTAATGGTTAAATGATTCCCTTTTCTCTGTAATAATAACACAGTACCTGTACTTGATCCCAACTAAGATATAATTACCCCTTATTGGGGGCAGAACAGCCCTATTGGGTTTATTTAATGGTTAAATGATTCCCTTTTCTCTGTAATAATAAAACAGAACCTTGTATTTGATCCCAACTAAGATATAATTAATCCTTTCTGGATGTAAAATAATACTATTGAGTTTAATTAATGTTTTATTGATTTCTTAGTAGACTTAAGGTATGAAGATCCAAATGACGGAAAGACCCCTTATCTGGAATACCCTTGGCCCCGAGCATTCTGGATAACAGGTCCTATACCTGTGTTCTGCCCTTTGCTCATTGCTCTGCACTTTGGAGACTCAAGTTCTTTATATACGGCAATCTTAGATCCACATTTTTCTATCCCTTAGTGCTCTATGACTTGTGCCCTTTGTAAATGAACCCTGTGTAGTTCTAAACTTTTAATTCAATTATTAGACAACTTTAAATTGCCAAATTCATTCCATTTTACTTTGGCAGTGCCCCTTTAAGCATTCAGTGTCAACACTTCAAACAAACGCTATCAATTGCAGCAAAATGATGCATATTTGTAAACAGCAGTAAGGAGAGTCAGGGGTAATAAATTTATCACTGTACAGGACAAAAATCCAATAAATTTACAATAAAAGATCATTAGCAAATGGAAACTTGTCAGGTTAGATTAATGGATGCGATTATTGCATTTAAGTCAAACTAAATTACTGTCTTTGTATCTATTAAAGCATTAATAAAAGTGTCCAGAATCTGTCTTTTAAGTCTCCTCTGTAGGTGTAAAATCACAGTAATTTTGATAAGTGAAAACAATTTCTTTTGGAGTTGGAACAAACATGAAAACAATATTTCACTAAGTTTAAAAAGTATTTAGTTTTTGAATATAAAATCTTTTAATCTGGAGTTTTTCTGAATTTTTGGGTTCAGACCTACCTTATTGGATTCATATTTGGTCAGCACCCCCTTAGTGTGAAGTATTGTTTCATGATTGGGTATAAGAAAATGGTCATACAAATCATCTTTCTATGATTACAGGGTCAGTCCAAGAAGTAATTTGTGTAAGTTGCCCCAATTCTCACCCTAATACTTCTTAATGTCTCTGGGAAGGGACTGGGGCTGTGGGATAGCAGGTATAGTAGGGAGAGATGGTGCCTATAGTAGCAGTGGGGGGATAATAGCCTCTGGGAAGGGACTGTGGCTGTGGGATAGCAGGTATAGTAGGGAGAGATGGTGCCTATAGTAGCAGTGGGGGGATAATAGCCTCTGGGAAGGGACTGGGGCTGTGGGATAACAGGTATAGTAGGGAGAGATGGTGCCTATAGTAGCAGTGGGATAATAGCCTCTGGGAAGGGACTGGGGCTGTGGGATAGCAGGTATAGTAGGGAGAGATGGTGCCTATAGTAGCAGTGGGGGGATAATAGCCTCTGGGAAGGGACTGTGGCTGTGGGATAGCAGGTATAGTAGGGAGAGATGGTGCCTATAGTAGCAGTGGGGGGATAATAGCCTCTGGGAAGGGACTGTGGCTGTGGGATAGCAGGTATAGTAGGGAGAGATGGTGCCTATAGTAGCAGTGGGGGGATAATAGCCTCTGGGAAGGGACTGGGGCTGTGGGATAACAGGTATAGTAGGGAGAGATGGTGCCTATAGTAGCAGTGGGATAATAGCCTCTGGGAAGGGACTGTGGCTGTGGGATAGCAGGTATAGTAGGGAGAGATGGTGCCTATAGTAGCAGTGGGGGGATAATAGCCTCTGGGAAGGGACTGGGGCTGTGGGATAGCAGGTATAGTAGGGAGAGATGGTGCCTATAGTAGCAGGGGGGGGGGGATAATAGCCTCTGGGAAGGGACTGGGGCTGTGGGATAGCAGGTATAGTAGGGAGAGATGGTGCCTATAGTAGAAGTGGGGGGGGGGGGTAATAGCCTCTGGGAAGGGACTGGGGCTGAGGGATAGCAGGTATAGTAGGGAGAGATGGTGCCTATAGTAGCAGTGGGGGGATAATAGCCTCTGGGAAGGGACTGGGGCTGTGGGATAGCAGGTATAGTAGGGAGAGATGGTGCCTATAGTAGCAGTGGGGGGATAATAGCCTCTGGGAAGGGACTGGGGCTGTGGGATAGCAGGTATAGTAGGGAGAGATGGTGCCTATAGTAGCAGTGGGATAATAGCCTCTGGGAAGGGACTGGGGCTGTGGGATAGCAGGTATAGTAGGGAGAGATGGTGCCTATAGTAACAGTGGGGGGATAATAGCCTCTGGGAAGGGACTGGGGCTGTGGGATAGCAGGTATAGTAGGGAGAGATGGTGCCTATAGTAGCAGTGGGCATAATAGCCCCTGGGAAGGGACTGGGGCTGTGGGATAGCAGGTATAGTAGGGAGAGATGGTGCCTATAGTAGCAGTGGGATAATAGCCTCTGGGAAGGGACTGGGGCTGTGGGATAGCAGGTATAGTAGGGAGAGATGGTGCCTATAGTAGCAGTGGGGGGATAATAGCCTCTGGGAAGGGACTGTGGCTGTGGGATAGCAGGTATAGTAGGGAGAGATGGTGCCTATAGTAGCAGTGGGATAATAGCCTCTGGGAAGGGACTGGGGCTGTGGGATAGCAGGTATAGTAGGGAGAGATGGTGCCTATAGTAGCAGTGGGATAATAGCCTCTGGGAAGGGACTGGGGCTGTGGGATAGCAGGTATAGTAGGGAGAGATGGTGCCTATAGTAGCAGTGGGGGGATAATAGCCTCTGGGAAGGGACTGGGGCTGTGGGATAGCAGGTATAGTAGGGAGAGATGGTGCCTATAGTAGCAGTGGGATAATAGCCTCTGGGAAGGGACAGTGGCTGTGGGATAGCAGGTATAGTAGGGAGAGATGGTGCCTATAGTAGCAGTGGGGGGATAATAGCCTCTGGGAAGGGACTGGGGCTGTGGGATAGCAGGTATAGTAGGGAGACATGGTGCCTATAGTAGCAGTGGGATAATAGCCTCTGGGAAGGGACTGGGGCTGTGGGATAACAGGTATAGTAGGGAGAGATGGTGCCTATAGTAGCAGTGGGGGGATAATAGCCTCTGGGAGGGGACTGTGGTAATGTGAAAGAGTACATACAGCACATATATACAGGTGCACACCTGAGACTGTGAGTATGGGTGGGTGGGGGCAATTCCCCTTCATCTAAATAAATAATAGTTCTATAAAGTTTATTTATGAAACAACAGCGAGTATAATGAATCTGATTAATCAGTGCTTCTCTGTATCTGGAGTAATTCATCCAAAATGAAATGGTTTCACGTTTGCAGACGGGAATTTTGATAGATAATCCCCCCAAAAATGTTTATCAATCAGACTCGTCAACAAATTAATTGCAAATACATGGAAGAGTTTCAGCAGTGGCATCATAATTCCTTTCCTTTAATAAACTGACATTTATAGATCATTTGTCCTTACAGATATTTCACAGAATGTGTCAGGGCGCCGGCAATAAATCTAAAATCAATTATTCTGGAGCCGTCACCAACAAAAGAGATGGTGGCCAACTATAGGATCCAATTAGCCGTATGTTTTTATTTAAAGGCACATTATACTCGGCAGTTATAGATGACAAAATAATATATATTGAACATAGTTAGACATTAAGGCAATAATTTGATGTTTCTAATATACATTTTTAAAGGGCCCCTCTGCATCATTGTTGTTATTTACCCTTTGTATGGGAAATAATGGAAATATTAAGGGCTCAATATACACTGATTTACCTTTGTTCCCATTGCCCCAGCTTCTATAAACGTCTTACTGATTGCTTGTAGCTCAGACTGGCTGGGCACAGACTTTGTTATGGAATTCCCAAGCTTTAGCCTTGGCAGGATCATACATAGATACCGAAAATCCATGGCAGCGTAGGGATTCCCCTGTACTAAGCACAATTCAGCAGGAACAGCCCCCTAAGTTTGCTCATAGCCTGTACAGAGAGATACCATAAAACTATGGCAGCATAGGGATACCCCTGTACTAAGCACAATTCAGCAGGAACAGCCCCCTAAGTTTGCTCATAGCCTGTACAGAGAGATACCATAAAACTATGGCAGCATAGGGATACCCCTGTACTAAGCACAATTCAGCAGGAACAGCCCCCTAAGTTTGCTCATAGCCTGTACAGAGAGATACCATAAAACTATGGCAGCATAGGGATACCCCTGTACTAAGCACAATTCAGCAGGAACAGCCCCCTAAGTTTGCTCATAGCCTGTACAGAGAGATACCATAAAACTATGGCAGCATAGGGATACCCCTGTACTAAGCACAATTCAGCAGGAACAGCCCCCTAAGTTTGCTCATAGCCTGTACAGAGAGATACCATAAAACTATGGCAGCATAGGGATACCCCTGTACTAAGCACAATTCAGCAGGAACAGCCCCCTAAGTTTGCTCATAGCCTGTACAGAGAGATACCATAAACCTATGGCAGCATAGGGATTCATCTGTACTAAGCACAATTCAGCAGGAACAGTCCCCTAAGTTTGCTCATAGCCTGTACAGAGAGATACCATAAAACTATGGCAGCATAGGGATACCCCTGTACTAAGCACAATTCAGCAGGAACAGCCCCCTAAGTTTGCTCATAGCCTGTACAGAGAGATACCATAAACCTATGGCAGCATAGGGATTCATCTGTACTAAGCACAATTCAGCAGGAACAGCCCCCTAAGTTTGCTCATAGCCTGTACAGAGTGTTACCATAAGTATATGCTAGTGCAGGCATCCCCCCATATCCCTACTTTTTATTTTCTGGCCACTTTGAACCCAAGTACGTTGCTGCCCTGTTGGCAACTTCAGCAGATGCATTTATCGATCACCATCTTTATTGCTGAAAGCCCCTCATTTGCAGTCCTGCGCGGCAGCACATCTCATATCCGAATGACATTCAATTAAAATGATATTAGCAGCACAGGAGTGATTTTGTTTAATTTACTCCCACACACGTGTAAAAACATTAGCTACTTTTTTAATTGGGGCTCATAATGTCTAACTCCTACTCGAACGCAATGAAATTAAAGACTTTGGTGGCTAAATACCGCTTAATTTACTCTCGCCCAGCCCTAATGGCATTAAAGACGCTTTAGGGCAGATTTTATTTCCAGCCAATTCTGTTCGGAGGAAACCTGAGCCGAGCCGTACAATTATTGGGCTCATAATAAAATCAGGCAAGACATCGATACTTCAGGGCACGGCTGAGTTGCCAATCATATTAGCAGATAATCTCGTTCTTCCGTGTAATAGAGAGATATTAAAAAGTAACAGATTAGCAGAAGGGTACGGCGCCCGCTTATTATTTTTTTTCAATGAGTGGAATTTGCACTCAACAAATGGGAGTATTGGGTTTCATTGATGAGCTTTTTGCACCACCATTCGCTGTATTAATTTTATGCTGATATCTTGTATCTCTGCTCAGGGCTCGGAAGAGAGGGCACTGGCCTTGGACTCCCAACACCCAAGCGAAACCCTTAGGGGGAAATGTGCAATGAATATAAAATACATATATTTTGTAACAAGAATGTATTATTTTTCAAATTCTATTTAAAGGGAAACTCTAGCTTCCGAACCAAAGAGCCCCACAAAACACAGAAACCCCTAATATCCCTATCACTGTAATCTGTTCCTTCATAAATATGAATAAATACCATTTTTATATGCTGAAATCCAGCTGCAAAACAGTTCTTCTCTTTCTGCATCATTTGAAATCCTGGCAGGGGAGGAGGGACTAAAACACTGATGTAACAAATTGTAACAACTTCTCCACAGCTTACAGACAGCATGCAGGAACTACATAACCCACAATGCATTACACTGTGATGTTCCTTTCCTTATTGACATCACGAGTGCAGGGAATTGTGGGATTGGGAGGAGGCAGGCTGAGGACAGGCGACTACTGTTACATTTTATTTGCAGGGGAACAGGGGGCGGGGCTTAGGGAACTGTTCCAAATCATATTATTACATTAAAAATCAAGTTTATATTTTAATTGATGTATATTGCAAAGTTATGTTCGATATGGCAATATCTTTACATGTATAGCCTCTTAAAGGAGAACCAAAGGTAAAATCTCTGGAATTTGCCAAAAACTGGGATCCACCAGTGACTATAATTACTGACTTTTTGCCCCGGGGCAGCTCACCTGTTCTTGAATAAGTAAGCCAGCTGGGGTCCTAAACCGGGGGGGCACCAACATAACTCCTCCCCTATGCACATGTATCCCCTGCAGCACAGAACATCTCTAGAGATCCCTACAGCGTGCATGCCCATGCCTTGAATTGGTACAGGGGATACCTGGGTGCAAATATGAAGATGGAGGTGGGACACTGTACCATAAAGCACCCCCTTGTGACTTACCTGGATCCTCCAGTAAAGCCTCAGAGTTACTGTAAATTCCTTTTTTTATACAGAATTTATACATAGTTATCATAGTTATCCCAACATTGCCAGCCTTTTTTGGGCTTTCATTATGTTACTGCAGACCAAAGGGATCATTTATTCACCATGCAATGTGCAAAGTCTAAAAAAAAAGCTGCAATTGCCCAATTTTTTGCACTTTGCAGTGGTGCCTTACTGCTATTGCCATTCCTGAGACCTACGGAATGTCCCTTGGGTCAACTGTGCTAGTCTCCCCTGCCCCCTAACCTGCCCTAGCTAAGGCAGCGGTAAGGACAGGCTTAGCTGCACCACTTGATACTTTGCTCCTCATGCTGAATTGTGCAGTTTCGGCCACTAGTGCCGCTTAGTGCCACATCACTAGTGCAGAGAGTGCAAATAGTGCACTAGCGGAGCCAAAAAATGTATTAAAAAATCAGAATTTCAGTACTCCTTAAGTTACCAGGAGCAACTTTTTGCCAGAGGCGAGTTTATCAGTTCGCCTCATTGCAGCAGTGTCCCTGCACCCCAGGGTGCAAGTGCTTCTTAAATGAACATGCTTGCTTGCACCCCTTAACTCTTGCATGAATTGCAGGACGATATATGTCTTCTGTTGTGATGGACAGATCTCCATAAAGACCTAAAGGACCAATGTATCCCATTTATTATATACAGTAGGTGGGGAATATTTTCCGTATCTATGGTAAAGTATGAGAATAAAGTTTATTATGTGCACAGGACCTCACTGGCAGCTGCCACGGTTATTGTCTTGACTTAAAGAAACACAGGCCTCCATCTCTTTATAACCACTTGGGCTGCATTTATAGCTTTCTAAGTTACATGCCTCAAGTTAAGGCAAGTAGCAGAGTAGGTTCCATTTATATGAATACAAGCAAGAATGCATGAAAGTGATATTAATTACTATCCTGGCCGGTGCTCCTCTTATATAAAACACACACTGGCCAAAAGCACCTTCCATTAGAGAAAAGCACCACCATTACCTTCAAGTAAAATACCACCCAATCAACATTCTACTCTGACTTTCTAGTGAATTTCCATGAAATGTATAAAACTTAATTAAAATGTATCTTCCTGACAATCCCCAAGAATTATTTTTAGCTTAATGACAGGACTCAGCTCAACCTGCCAAATGTTGGGAGCTCAGTGCTGAACAACAGGACAGTGAAGCCAAGAGACAGCATAATAGTGCTGTGTGGGTTGCGCTTTGTGTAGAGCACAATCTGTGGGGACTTCTCTCACAATTGGAGAGGATGAGAGAGATTCTGCTCCATCCCACAGACCTTTGTATCTGCTGCTATAGGAGATAAAGGGGAAAAATGACTGTCAGCAAGATTGCCCATTGGTAATTTCAGGTATTTAGTTGCCGTGACGGAATATCCCCAGGGGGTAATCTTGCTGTTAAACCATTAGATCCAGTTTTGGATGAGGGCAGAGAAGACACTGACACAGGGTCCCCAGCATTATAACGACAATGCCATATACAATGTATGATATCGTTTAACAACACAAAATCAGCTCTGGTAAATCTACCAAATGGGAAATATTATGGCCCTATCTAAATTCAAATTAAAAAAAAAATTGTAGAAAGAAATGCCTTTTTTGTGGCTGATCAAGTCCCCAAAAATCTTTTAAAATTGCAAATTTCTGATAGTTTGATGGACCTTTTTGGAATTAACATGAAAAAATCTAGTTCTTGAGGGGTAAAATTCTATTGGGGGTTATAAACAATGGCAAATGGCAAACAAATTATAGTTTTCCATCTGATTTTTACACACTCATAAATGAGCCCTACATTGTTTTGGTGCCACATACTCTTAGGAATTTGATGGCAGATCCATACACCTTGGCATGCTTGGGAAACCCGATTATATTATAGCAGCGCATCGGCAACTTTTTAAAAACAAATCCTAATATATTAGTGTCCTAATAATTACTGTTGCCTGTTGCAGGAGGAAAGGTCTTTATATTAATGGAGCCCACCCAGAAAACCATTTTGGTTTAGGGTGGCTAGAAATAGAAGGCTTTCCAATGAAGAACTTATAAATATATATATATTTACATTGGAAAAAGAAGTGGCACTTGGATAATTGCAAAAAAGTGTATTAAAAAAAGGATCACATCACATATGCGACGTTTCCGATGCCCTTTATCAAGCCTGTGCTTTGTCCGAAATGTTGTATATGTGATGTGGTCCTTTTTTTAATACACTTTTTTGCAATTATCCGAGTGCCACTTCTTTTTCTAATGTATCTATGGTAGAGGGATTGTACGGCATCCTGAAGTTGATGAGCACCGGATCCTGCACTGTGGGAGGAGTGCGGTAGCGTCTCTGGATCAAGGTATATATATATATTATACGTTAATATATATCAGCTGGTCTCTTTTTTGCCAATCAGAACTTTAAGGCTGATGCCACACTTGGCGTAGGGCTGATTTTTTCGGCAAGCGGAAAAACGCTGTAGTCACCTTTGCTCCGTGTGTCCATGGCTGGTCAGCTTTCAAGTGGGCATCTGGGTGGGGGTCAGAGTCAATATGCAACTAAGCAGAGCATTAGCAAGTTCACATAGGCAGTGAATAATATCACTGGTGTTTCCTATTAGCAACCAATCAGCAATTAGATTTGTCACCTAAGGCTGATGCCACACATGGCGTAGGGCTGATTTTTTCGGCAAGCGGAAAAACGCTGTAGTCACCTTTGCTCCGTGTGTCCATGGCTGGTCAGCTTTCAAGTGGGCATCTGGGTGGGGGTCAGAGTCAATATGCAACTAAGCAGAGCATTAGCAAGTTCACATAGGCAGTGAATAATATCACTGGTGTTTCCTATTAGCAACCAATCAGCAATTAGATTTGTCACCTAAGGCTGATGCCACACATGGCGTAGGGCTGATTTTTTCGGCAAGCGGAAAAACGCTTGCCGAAAATTCAGCCCTACGCCTCCTACTTGTGCCTGCACCCGAATGAATGAGATACGCTTGGGTGCAGGCACATGTAGCCGATATACGCATGAAAATGCATGAAAACGCATGAGAATGCAAAGTCTCGCATTTTCATGCGTATATCGGCTACATGTGCCTGCACCCAAGCGTATCTCATTCATTCGGGTGCAGGCACAAGTAGCAGGAGTAGGGCTGAATTTTCGGCAAGCATTTTTTCTGCTTGCCGAAAAAATCAGCCCTACGCCATGTGTGGCATCAGCCTTAGGTGACAAATCTAATTGCTGATTGGTTGCTAATAGGAAACACCAGTGATATTATTCACTGCCTATGTGAACTTGCTAATGCTCTGCTTAGTCGCATATTGACTCTGACCCCCACCCAGATGCCCACTTGAAAGCTGACTAGCCATGGACACACGGAGCAAAGGTGACTACAGCTAAAGTGTATTTAGTAGCAACATACACATATAATCCAGAGGGGGCGAGAGAGTTAGATTAATGATGGCAGTGAGGTCCTTCTTTTGGTGGCACTGAATATTCCTTCTCTCTCTCTCAAGAAGAGTCAGAAAAAGGGCAAAGTTCCAAGAGGCGAGTTGGCATGGAAGTAAATGTTGGCTAATGCCTCAGAGATCAAAAGTAAAAATAAGAAGTGGTCAAGAATTATCCTAAAGTATCTCACATCCAGCTTGTACTTTCCTCTGTACCAGAACTCTATTGAAGGCATCTAAGGTAACATTCAGCCTTCCCTAAATAATAGCTCCATCTTTATCATTTGGCCAGAGGAGCTTTCCACACAACCTGTCCCTATATCCGCACCACCCGTTGTTACATTAGGAGAAGAACACTCTCTAAACACTCTAGTTATGCAATGCATCCCCTTAACGTTATTTTGCACAGACAGCTTGGAACACAGGCACTTTAAAAACTAGGCACCGAGAATTCTGGCGTGTTTGGAAAACTGTAAATCTCTGGCAGCTTTGCGTGCCCACCTCCCACGGGCCATCTGAACTTCTCTGCATATTAGTAACAGTGTTTGTGGTGTCACGTTATTCAGTTTTTATGGCACATGTTTGCTTTGCATGATGCTCATTGTGAGCCTTGAGAGCCTTGCGTCTGGACACACACAAACCCCTAAGAACCAGCACCAGACTTGTATAAACATTAGAGGAAAGCTGTATTTTCATATGTATTGTCTGCCCGCGTTTGTTATTTCTCCTCGCCATCACAACTGATCTACAGTTTAGGCTGGTGCCCAACGCTTCCCTTTCTGCAACACCCACATGGCTGGAACTCAGCTTCAGATATCTGAGGGGTTCTGGAAGGGAATGGAAATCAGTACATGTGCTGTATGTTTCTATTATCATCTATGAATGTATGGGCACTAACTATAACCTGTGACCCGTAGCAAGGTGTAGGGAAGCAGGGGTATGACAGAGCCGTTGGGGTTGTAAAGCCACTACAAGTTAGCTGGGGATTGGTGGGTTTAGTTGTTGTAAGTAAGGGGGGACATAAAACGTGACTTTGAGTTTTCCCGCTTCCTATTCCATCTTAGGCAGTACAGGAAAACGCCCACCCTCCCTCCCTATACAGGTAACATAGTAACATAGTAAGTTGGGTTGAAAAAATACATACGTCCATCACGTTCAACCATAATGTCTATATATATCCTGCCTAACTACTAGTTGATCCAGAGGAAAGCAAAAAACCCCATCTAAAGCCTCTCGAATTTGCCGCAGAGGGGAAAAAATTCCTTCCTGACTCCAAGATGGCAATCGGACCAGTCCCTGGATCAACTAGTACTAAGAGCTATCTCCCATAACCCAGGTGCGTTGGTATTGAAGTTTTAATGGCGGGGTGGTTGAGTCCAAGAACCAATGTTTGGTGGCTGGCACATCTGGCACCTCAGGGGTAAGGAGGAGTATCAGGAAGTGAATTTTGTTGAGGAGTAGGTGGTTCCAGGGTAGGATGGCAGCTGGCAACGTTAGTGGTGTTGTGCAGTTATTGGATTGTTACGGTACATGGTTGTTTGTTATACAAACATTCAAGTTTATCATATGTTCATTATATGTTTATCATATGTTCATGTTATGTTTGATATGTTTATCATATGTTCATGTTATGTTTGATATGTTTATCATATGTTCATGTTATGTTTGATATGTTTATCATATGTTCATGTTATGTTTGATATGTTTATCATATGTTCATGTTATGCCATTTGTTTATGGTACGTTTTAAATTACAACTTCAATAATAAATGTTCTGCGACCCTTTTCATCCAAAACTGATGTCTGTGTATTTTTCTGGGATTTGAAGGATAGGAGGGTGGTGTTGTAGGTTGGCAAGAGGCGGGGCAAGTCCCAATGATGCGTCTGTCAAGTGTGGGCCACGGAGCAAAGACCTTCCAATGGGAGCCAGGATTTCTTTTAAAGACTATTGATGGGTGGTTGGTAATACAGCAGAACATATTTTTATACCAGGTAGTCAAACTTGAGTTCTCAAGGCCAAAGCATGGAAACATCTACTCTTTTGGTCAGACTGCCTAATCAGCAAATCTTTCCCTAATTTGTCCATACAAGTGTACAATCAGGCCAATCAGTTCACATAGTGCTCTCTGCTCTCTATAAGCAGCCTGAGCAATATCTGAACAAACCTCAACTGATCAAGGTGGTGATCATTTTGGGACCATACGTTTACCACATGGTGGGCTTCTCAGCCAAGACTTTGTTGGGGGCCAATATCCATGTACTGTCAACATCTGGGAGTTCTGGACAGCTTGGCAGGGTTATGTAACTTGGTATCCACCCTGGTTGCTCAATGTCTAGATGACTGTGAATTTCTTTGTCTGTGCATTGGAATTCTAGGGGGTTTTTTTACCGCTAACGTATCTGCATTCAATTTTGGTGGCTTCCCTTCGCTTGTGAGAGCAGTGTCGCAATTAGCCTTTGGCCTGATACTGACACCAGAAAATGTCCCAAAGAAGGAAAGACATAGGTGGGTATGTGATAAGGCACTAAGTTTGCCCAGGAACAGTAACTCATGGCAACCAATCAGCAGGAAGCATTTACTGGTCACCTGATTAAAAGCAAACATCTTATTGGTTGCTATGGGTTATTGCTGGGCAAACTTAGTGCATTTTATTACATATAGGGGATACAGCATAATGTCCTGTGGAGTTGTATTTACTAAACAGCAAAAGGATTTCAAATTAGGGTCCATAAAATAATAAAGCAGGATACTTGTAACACATCTATAGCTGATCAAATTAAGTCTGGCTTGTTAATTAGTGATTAAGGCTCACAAATTACTGATGTACGTTGTAACCATGAGTGCTGTGCCCATTAGCCACTAACACATAGTAGAGGGCTTTCAGGCTTCTTTTGACCCTCTTCGCCCAAACCTTTCAGTTTACACTTTCCTTGTCTTTTAAGTCTCCTTCATTTTTAGTTCATCTTGACTTTTGGGAACTTGATCTTGGGAACATTAATATCTCTTGCACTAAGCTAAGATTAAATAAAAACGAAACAGAAAAGACGACCAAGGGATTTTAGTGATTTCCCCTTTGTTCTCTTCCTTGCCAGGCTGACATAGACATGTTTCTATTTATTGGGTTACTGATGCCACCAATCAGATACTGCAATCAGTGCCAGACTGGGTGAGAAGAAAGAAGGGCCACCATAGAAAGGCTTTTGTTTTGTTAGAGCACAGCCTGGTGAACACACACTTACCATTAAAGGCAGAAGAGGAGCCGCCATATAAAAGGCAGTATCCAATGAGAAACTTGCAAGGCATGGTATCATCAACCTCTTTCATTTTTAGACTATGGGCTAAAGTTTTGCCAAATCTATTTGATCTCCATGTGGATATTAATAAATGTTCTATGACTTTTCTTTGGAGAAAGGTGATTTGGCCCCACGGGACTCCAACGAGGAGGCGGCTTACACCCTTACTCCCTAAATCAGCTCTTGTGGTCCATTTCTAGATGCTTTTCTTAACGGGAGGTAATTCACAAACATGTTGGTAAAGGAAAATGTCGTATAAATATTGTATAAAAATTTAGTGTGTGCTCTGAATTATCCACACACCAATTTTGCTTAATTTTTCCTCCTCTATCGGCAATTTTCAAAATGAATTAGTCGTACCCACGACATGTTTACAGACATTTTTCATGGCAAAATGTCTCCACCAAAGCAGAAATGTCGGGATTAAAAATGCCGATAGATTCATTTGTCTTAAGTCTGTATATAAAGCAAGTTCTTTGGCACACAAATGTCATTTTCGGGGCATAGTAATGACACTTTGAGAATTGTTTACTTACCGACATTATAAATTCCCCCCATAGAGGAAGATTTTTGAAATCCCCTTGAGTTCCAGCAGACAAAGATGGTGGAGTAATAGTGGTGCAAGACATTTCCATGGATAATTCAATAGTAATGAGCAAATTATTTCACAAGGTATGGATTTGTGGTGATATTCTGCATTTCCCCAAGGTGATTTTTTTTTTTTTTTTTTTGGTGAAACTGCGGCGAAGATTTTATTTTCTGTCCAAAACAGGTCTAATAGAAGTGAGTGAGTTCTTGTTTCCATTTAGCAAATTTTATAGACTTTATAAATTCATTTTTTTAATACCAAGTTGCCTAAAATTTAAACTACCTACCCAAAGATATGATCCTTTATGCAAAAAGAGTGAACTCTAGAAAAGTGAAAAACTAGTTTTACCCAAACCCATAAGGATTGATATATTATTTCTTGAGGTAAGTGATTAAAAAAAACATCTTTAAAAAATGATTTTTCTTTTTTTACATTAAATTATTTTTCCCCTCCCACAATTGGGTTTTGTTTTCCTTGATTAGGTTTTTAAAAATTAAAAAAAAAAATCAAAAATATATCATTTTAGGTAAACTTTTTATTTTTTCATTTTTGTAAAAAAAAAAGAGGAAACAAAAACCCAACTGCTAAAGTAGAAAACAAAAGATAAAGTACTAAGTTGATTGGATCGATTACCCCAAACCTTGGAGGGATAATAAACCTGCCCCCAGGAAAAACTATAAAATTGCACAATTATTTGTATGTATAATTTTATTTATAAAGCGCCACAAGGGTACGCAGCGCTGTACAATCTTACAATATACACAGTTACACACAGGGAGGGCAAGTGTTATAATAAATACAATAAATAAGTATAAATACACAGGGAGTAAGTGCCATGTGGTATGAGACACAGTAGGAAGGAGGCCCCTGCCCCATAGAGCTTACAATCTAAGTGGTTGGGTAACATACAGGCACAAATTGGAAGGTAAGAGTGCACCTGGTATGGGCATTTGCCCTTAAGTGCAGGACTAGGCAAAATAATGGTTTAATGCCCCAGAAGGTACAGTCTGGGTTTTTTCTTAAAGAGAGTGGGTGCAAGTTCTAGATCACAACTCCATCAAGTCATTTGAACAACTAAAACAAGAATACAACCTCCCCAACCACTACTTATTTCGGTACCTACAACTACGACATGCTCTCTCAACACAATATCCTACAGGATACCCAACCCTTGAAATCCAGCCCTATCTTACAAGCAGGATACACCAAAGGCATGATATCCAAACTATATAATATACTCCTTAGCCCTAATACTATTGTACACACAAACCGCTCCAGAACAGCTTGGCAAGACAACACTGGGCGGATAGACCAGGAAGAATGGGAAGAAGCCCTAGAATCCCCTAAATACGTCTCCCCATATACAAGGGAACGAACAATCCAGACCTATATACTGCATAGAGCATATCTGACACCTCTAGCTCTCAAACACTTTCGCCAAAACACAAATGCAACATGCCCCAGATGTCACTCAGATGACCCCCACTTCTACCACTTAATATGGTCTTGCCCAATCCTCATAGACTACTGGAAACAAATAACACAATTCATTCATGACGTGATGGGATCCCCAGTACCACTGGACCCTAAGGTGTGCCTACTGGCCATCCTTGAACACCTATATCCAAACACATACAAAAGAACAGCAATAACTGAACTCCTCCACATAGCCCGCAAACACATAACGAGTAAATGGCTATCAACTGAATCCCCAACCCTAAACGGCTGGAGGACACTCGTAAACCAAGCACTCCCCTATAGAGAAATTACCTATAAAAATAGAGGACACCCAGACAAATACGACAAAGTCTGGGGCCCATGGCTCGAAAACCCCCGAACAACAACACACTGAGAACTACCATGCACAAACACCCACTATATAGAAGCCAAACCTCTCCGAACGACCACGGTGTCTTGCATTACCAACCTATGTTACATTACGTGACCCTTTTTATGAAACATGTATAAAACTTTGTGCAAATACAAAAAACATAGCAATGTGCCTTGAAAATACGAAAAATTTTTACATTGTATAAACAGAACAAACTCAGATGTCAACCCAGTTTATGTTGCTTTTATTTGTAAACTCAATAAAGTATTGAGGGATTCAGGGATAGAGTTCCAGAGGGAAGGAGCAGCGAGATGGAAAGGTTCATTTTTGCATAAAACAGATTTTTTTTCCTCTGTTTAAATAAGGTGCTTAATGTTGCAAAATAAATGTATTGTTTGTATTTTTGTGTTTGTTTTTCAGAGTTCATATTCTTGAAGCCCTGTATCATTGGCTCTTTATAGTGCGGGGAACAAAGCTGGGAAAGAACAAAGCCACACGGCGGCAGCAGCACATGTGAAGCCACGACGGGCAGTGACAATGCCGAGGCTCCTTGCTCTGACAGTCCCTATATTGTACAGCAGACACATTGACAGGTGTGGGTGTACGGAAGTCGCACTTGTGCTGAATATGCCCTGAGAGCTTAGTCCTTAGACAGTAGGCTTTTGTCTCCATTTGTCTTTCTCTCCTTCTTCATTTGTACTCCCAGCGCCCACAAAACATCACTTCCAATGATCTAAAGGGGAAGAACCACAGGGATATTGGGAAAATAATTCATTGCTGCACGCGTGTGTCTCCGTCTGTATTAAATCCAACCAGTTCAGATGAAATCAGAATAAGCCACGTGTCCTATGAAATGCAGGGAGACTCTTACCCCAGCTTGAGGCATAGCATTCCTGACAGCCTTCAGCTCTTGGTGGGATGAACATGGCCAATAAGTGAAGGAATGGAAACCCCTAATGATAATCATTAGTATCTATTCCTAGTGGGTCAATAAACATTGTAGGAAGGACCTAGGGCTGATGACATCTTGGTGATGTCCCATAATAGGACTACTTTGTATTAATAATTGGACATTACAACAAGAATTTGGTTATCAAAAGGGTACTGGGACATTGGAGGGCTGCACGTTGGGTGAAACTGATACAAAGAACTGTAGCTTCTATCTACATAGTAACATAGTAAGTTAGGTTGAAAAAAGACATACGTCCATCACGTTCACCCATAATGGCTATATATAACCTGCCTAACTGCTAGTTGATCCAGAGGAAGGCAAAAACCCCATCTGAAGCCTCTCTAATTTGCCGCAGAGGGGAAAAAAATTCCAAGATGGCAATCGGACCAGTCCCTGGATCAACTTGTACTAAGGGCTATCTCCCAGGTTGTTGCCTTATTACTCTGCTATACCATCTCTTCATAACTACAGCTTCTGCTCTGTGGGTCCTAGATCTGTCACCCCTATTTATACCCTAAAAAAGTGGCATAACTACCAGGGGAAAGGGGAGTACAATTGCACCCAGGCCCACACCCCCTCAGGCCCGCTGGAGCCACCAAGGATCCTTACTGTGTACAATGTCATTAAATATTATGTATCATTTTAAGACATTCTCTAACCTTCTGACCAAACAGAAACTGGTGATTGTAAGGCTAAATATCACACCAGCAAAGTTAGTGATATAGGGGTTGCCTGTATCGGGGTTGGATAAAGGTTGGATGTAACGTAGATGCACATGGACATAGACGTAGACGTAGATGTAGACGCACATGGACATCCCCTGGAATCTAGGCCTCAGACTAGAATGGAGGGTACAGTTAATGGTGCCTGTAAGTGACCCCTGAGGCTAATGCTGACTGTATAAAGAGGAGGAATAGATGAGCTCAGATAATGGCATCACATTCAGAAGTCCACAAGTATTGCCTTTGTCATACTCACTCAAAGAACTTACATTGTACAAGTCATAGGTCCAATCGGGGTCCCAAAAGGCAGCCATACATGAGCGTACTCTAGGCAGCCATACACGAGTGTACTCTAGGCAGCCATACATGAGCGTACTCTAGGCAGCCATACATGTGTGTACTCTAGGCAGCCATACACGAGCGTACTCTAGGCAGCCATACATGTGTGTACTCTAGGCAGCCATACACGAGCGTACTCTAGGCAGCCATACACGAGCGTACTCTAGGCAGCCATACACGAGCGTACTCTAGGCAGCCATACACGAGCGTACTCTAGGCAGCCATACATGAGCGTACTCTAGGCAGCCATACATGAGAATACTCTAGGCAGCCATACACGAGCGTACTCTAGGCAGCCATACACGAGCGTACTCTAGGCAGCCATACATGAGCGTACTCTAGGCAGCCATACATGAGCATACTCTAGGCAGCCATACATGTGTGTACTCTAGGCAGCCATACATGAGGGTACTCTAGGCAGCCATACACGAGCGTACTCTAGGCAGCCATACATGTGTGTACTCTAGGCAGCCATACATGAGCGTACTCTAGGCAGCCATACATGAGCGTACTCTAGGCAGCCATACATGAGCGTACTCTAGGCAGCCATACATGAGCGTACTCTAGGCAGCCATACATGTGTGTACTCTAGGCAGCCATACACGAGCGTACTCTAGGCAGCCATACACGAGCGTACTCTAGGCAGCCATACATGAGCGTACTCTAGGCAGCCATACATGTGTGTACTCTAGGCAGCCATACATGTGTGTACTCTAGGCAGCCATACATGAGCGTACTCTAGGCAGCCATACACGAGCGTACTCTAGGCAGCCATACACGAGCGTACTCTAGGCAGCCATACACGAGCGTACTCTAGGCAGCCATACACGAGCGTACTCTAGGCAGCCATACATGAGGGTACTCTAGGCAGCCATACACGAGCGTACTCTAGGCAGCCATACACGAGCGTACTCTAGGCAGCCATACATGAGGGTACTCTAGGCAGCCATACACGAGCGTACTCTAGGCAGCCATACACGAGCGTACTCTAGGCAGCCATACACGAGGGTACTCTAGGCAGCCATACACGAGCGTACTCTAGGCAGCCATACACGAGCGTACTCTAGGCAGCCATACACGAGAGTACTCTAGGCAGCCATACATGAGGGTACTCTAGGCAGCCATACACGAGCGTACTCTAGGCAGCCATACATGAGTGTACTCTAGGCAGCCATACATGAGCGTACTCTAGGCAGCCATACACGAGCGTACTCTAGGCAGCCATACACGAGTGTACTCTAGGCAGCCATACACGAGCGTACTCTAGGCAGCCATACACGAGCGTACTCTAGGCAGCCATACATGAGCGTACTCTAGGCAGCCATACACGAGCGTACTCTAGGCAGCCATACATGAGGGTACTCTAGGCAGCCATACACGAGTGTACTCTAGGCAGCCATACATGAGCGTACTCTAGGCAGCCATACACGAGCGTACTCTAGGCAGCCATACACGAGCGTACTCTAGGCAGCCATACACGAGCGTACTCTAGGCAGCCATACACGAGCGTACTCTAGGCAGCCATACACGAGCGTACTCTAGGCAGCCATACACGAGCGTACTCTAGGCAGCCATACACGAGTGTACTCTAGGCAGCCATACATGAGCGTACTCTAGGCAGCCATACACGAGTGTACTCTAGGCAGCCATACATGAGTGTACTCTAGGCAGCCATACACGAGCGTACTCTAGGCAGCCATACACGAGCGTACTCTAGGCAGCCATACACGAGCGTACTCTAGGCAGCCATACACGAGCGTACTCTAGGCAGCCATACACGAGCGTACTCTAGGCAGCCATACACGAGCGTACTCTAGGCAGCCATACACGAGCGTACTCTAGGCAGCCATACACGAGTGTACTCTAGGCAGCCATACACGAGCGTACTCTAGGCAGCCATACACGAGTGTACTCTAGGCAGCCATACATGAGCGTACTCTAGGCAGCCATACACGAGCGTACTCTAGGCAGCCATACACGAGTGTACTCTAGGCATCCATACACGAGCGTACTCTAGGCAGCCATACACGAGTGTACTCTAGGCAGCCATACACGAGTGTACTCTAGGCAGCCATACACGAGTGTACTCTAGGCAGCCATACATGAGCGTACTCTAGGCAGCCATACACGAGCGTACTCTAGGCAGCCATACACGAGTGTACTCTAGGCAGCCATACATGAGCGTACTCTAGGCAGCCATACACGAGCGTACTCTAGGCAGCCATACACGAGTGTACTCTAGGCAGCCATACACGAGCGTACTCTAGGCAGCCATACATGAGCGTACTCTAGGCAGCCATACATGAGGGTACTCTAGGCAGCCATACATGAGCGTACTCTAGGCAGCCATACACGAGCGTACTCTAGGCAGCCATACATGAGGGTACTCTAGGCAGCCATACACGAGCGTACTCTAGTCTTAGCCAATACTCACCTTTGCCCAGAGTACAAGACCCAACAGATATTTAGAGAATTAATAACATTCTGGACAGTACACCTCTGTTCTGATTGGATCCCACAAAGTTCAGCTTATGAGGTGCCAATATGAGGTTATCCAGTTATCCTGAAATTAGCTAAAGCACTGACCCATCTCTGTGCATGTACGATCAGCTCTAGAGGGATTCTTTAGGTTTCTTTAAAAATAACATTTGTTCTTTAAATCAAGGGGAGCCCAATAGTTGACCCTCCAGCTGCTGTGACCTGAACATGAATTCTATGTAGTAAACAGCAGCCTGTACACGCCTGTCTGATGGATCCAGTACGTGGTACGATGATAACAAGCCGCAGATATATTGATTTGGTTTCTCACACACGCCCCAAGAATAAGTTCAGTTGAGGACTTTATTACCGACATCTGTTTTCCGACCTCTTGGAAATAACTGCCCTATGTAGTAAAATGCATACATTGGAATATTACATATAAATCTTTAAGGTTTTCATTATCAACTTATCCCAGGGGTTCAACCAGGAGTCATGAAAATGACTGGCCTTCCTTGGATATCGTATGATTTCCTCTCACTCCTCCCAACGTGTTTAGCCAGCAGAGAGGATGATTAAGCCGTACTGTACTATTCACATATTTCAGAGAATGTGATGAGCAGACTTGATGAAAACCACATGGAGGGGCTCAAAGACCCCTTTCCTGAATGACCTCTGTAAACTGGAAGTGGCTCTGACACTATAGATGTAATGTTACAAGAAAACAGATGGTATGGGCTCGTTCTATCCCACAGGTCCCTTACCGTAACCAGCAGAGTCCTCTGGGCTTCTGCTACTGAAAAATGGGCTAATAAATAATGGTTACACCAGAGGGGCTAAATTCTGCATATTTAAATTTAAATTATGCATGTCTATTAATAAATGTAATAACAGAATATATAAATAAATATTATTTGATGTTTTTTATTTAGATTATTTATTTTGCTATAATGAAAATTATTCAGTGAGGCTGATTCTTAACCTATGGGAGAGCAGACGTCAACGTGTCCCATGTAGTAGTGTTGATCCCCATTTAATACTGTGATGCTTCTTCCGTAAATAGACAATTAAAGGGCAAGTGAAGCTATATTTTCTTGGGGGTCTTAATATATTAGACCTGAGAAAAAGCAAATGCAGCATCATGCCTCCATTTTACTCATCCCTAATGCTAACTGGCGCGCGTGCGTGCCCAAACTAGAGATGCCTGGGAATATGACAACATGGCAGTTATTGCCCCTGGATGGTGCATTTTTTTCTGAAAAGGAGCATTAGGGGAATGAACCTTGATTTAGTGAGTGGCGGTGCCTAACATTTTGGCTCTCCGCCAATGAATTGGTTATACATTGTACTTTTAAAGCTACATGACTGATTCTAAACAAATTCTGGGGTCCCAAGACTTCATTTGGGTCCACTGAATAGACAGTGGTATTGCTAGAAGCTACTGCCCCAAAGCAAAATCATTTTAGGTTTGTATCATAAAATCACAATCCTATACAGTACTGAAACTGCTTATCAGTCAGTGCCTCACTGGGCCCCCTATAATTCCTGGGGTCCCCAGCAGGGTCTGCTTTCTCTGTAGGAACATCATTCCTATTGCCATTAGGGATGCACCGAATCCAGGATTCGGTTTGGGATTTGGCCAAGATTCGCCCTTTTGCTTCAGGATTCGGATTCTGCCGGATCCACACTCCTGGCCGAACCAAATTGCAAATTAGGATTCCGTGCAGTATTTGCCTGAATCTCTCACGGAGGATTTGGGGTTCGGCCAAATCTGAAAAAAAATGGATTTGGTGCATCCCTAATTGCCATACCCGAAATTGTAGAAAAGCAGTGAAATTACAAATACATTTATCCAAGTCATGGTATATCTAGTATAAATAAATCTAAAGCAACTGGACTTGTTAAGTAATCATTGAAGACGTTTCACTACTCATGCGAGCAGCTGAACTGAAGAAGCTGCTCGGATGAGTAGTGAAACGTCTTCAGCGATTACCAGTTCAGTTGCTTTAGATTTATTGATACTAGATATACAAAGACATATGGTTTCTAATGATTGCAGTCTTTATCCCATGTTAATGTAAACTACTCAGTCTGTTGCCTTAAGGAATACTATAATTATTCCTATTTTATATACATTGCGCAGTTAATCTAAATTACATTATGGAGTCTGGGACCTAAGAAACTGATAAGCTTGGGCGTGACTGAATTTGAAGGCAACAGGCGGTGGATATAAATTGCCGAATCCGCAAAACTTTAGGAAAATGAGTCATGAATTTACAATGAACATGTCCCGACTGAGTCAGATATTAGTTCCAGCCATCGACATAGTACGTGCAGCTCCCGCCCTTAGTCACTGTTACCCGGAACTCATGTAACATCCCATTTTCGACAATCATTTCGCCTACCAGAAAAATTGACTTATACGAGAAACTGCTCCGCAAACGTGTATTTGTTTGTCTGTCGGAAGCAGCCGTCGGCCTGTTTTCTCTCATTTGATATATTTATATGTATGGTCATTCCTATCATTTGCAGAAATTATAATGAGTTGATGATACCTGCAGTGGTGTTTATGTATCTTGGCCCTCGTTTTATTATACAGGGTATAGCACATTCACACTGAATCGCCCCTGGGTGCACATATATATCAAGCACCGTGCTCCTTGGGGTCACACACACACAGGGACCCTCTAGGAGCCTATAAAGGCCAAACATAACAGCTGCAAGAAGGTTAAGGCATGATCTAAAGCAGTGATCCCCAACCAGTGGTTTATGAGTAACATGTCGCTCCCCAACCCCTTGGATGTTGCTCCCAGGGGCCTCAAAGTAGGTGTTTATTTTTTAATTCCTGGCTTGGAGGCAAGTTTTGATTGAATAAAACCCAGCGTAAAGCCAAACAGAGGCTTCTATAGGCTGCCAGTCCACTTAGGGGCTACCAAATAGCCAATTATAGCTTCTATTGGCACCCCCAAGAACTTTTTCAATGCTTGTGTTGCTCCACAACACTTTTTCCATTTGAATGTGGCTCACAGGTATAAAAGGTTGGGGATCCCTGATCTAAAGACTGTTGTATCTGACCCAAGGTAGAGAAGCCCCTTAGTACCTCAAAAGGTAGAAGGTTAACAACTAAATCACTATGGGTTGTCTCATCCTTTGTAAACCTTTCCCCATTATTTTTCTGAGCCTTTATTGCTGGGCCTGCACGTGTTTAGTTCTGGGGTGTTTGCCCTAGTGCTGTTTAGAGCACCCTATTCAGAAAAAGAGGGTCAATCGAGGTAAGGGTAGCCATTGGGTGCTTGGCATGCTAAACAGCGGCTCTGCTCTTCCTCCAGAAAAAGGCTTCAGGGCTTCTGAGCAGGTCTGGACTGGGATTCAAAATAGAACCTGGGAAGTACAAAGAGGGCTAGTCCAATAAATAGTGAACATCTACTGCATCTTACAGAACCTACAGATCAGTCAGTCTAGGCCTGTTTTTGAGAATTGTAGTGCAACAACTGCTAAAAGTCACAGAGAACCAGGCCCTGCCACCAGTAAAGGCAGCTCTGATAGGAACACACTGCCGTAACCATGTTCATGGGTTAGAGAATAAATAAAATATCATGTAAGCGCAGTTATAGAACTACTAGAAAGGATGGGGTTGAAACATCTTTAAAAGGGCAATATCCAACCCAAGGGCTCCAGTTGGACAGCTCTGGGATAATGTCAGTGCATTTGCAGCACTCCTGGTATTTTCAGGCCCTTCAGTAAGAGTGGGCATCTCATTGCTCTTCAAGGTGTCAAAAATACAGCTGACATTTCACTATTCCATCAATGGCAGAAATGATGTAAGTTGGTTTAATTATGTTACCATCTTTTCCAAGCCCTGTAACTCAGCTTTAGTTTGTAATCTATCATAGGCCTAACCATAATGGTGTCAGGAACCTGCAAGTCGGAAACAATGAGCAATTAGCATTTCAATCAGCCTGACAAGAGGAGAACCGCAGGGGGCGCTGCTGTTAAACAGCCTCATACATTTTGCAAATAAGGTGCCATAGCTGAAAAGATACTCTGCCTTGGTGTTATTTCATGAGCTGAGTAGGAAATTCTGTGTTTATTTATTGTGTGGATGGGCAATGGGAATTAAACATGAGTAGTAACGTGCTTAATCACTGCAGTGCACTAAATTACACAGCAGACATTGGGGGTCATCTGCACTAGATCCATTGTGGATCCTCAGCAGCAGATACATAAGGGATCCTTAGCATTAGATCCATTTGGGGCCTCAGCATTAGTAACATTGTGCATCCTTGGCAGCAGATATACTGTGGATTCCCAACAGCAGAAGTATAGGGAGTCCTCAGCAGTTGGGGGCTTCCCAGAAGGGGATAGGTAAATAGCTTCTGAATCCACACTATCCAGTGCTATTGGATTCCACTGTATTCAAAAATGGTAACCATCTCCCCATCTCTACTAGCATGGCCAAGCAGAGCGCAATCTCCTTCAGGGCAACCTGTTCTTCAGTCTTACCCCAGGAACTGGTTGCTTTCCAAGGAAACAAGAGAACAGCAACATAAATACCAGGGTCTGAATTAAGGTCTATCAGTCAGTATTATCAGTCAATATTATAAAGTGGGGTCGCTGAGATGGTTTGTATATTATACAAATGTCACATTTTACACTTAGGGCTGGGGAGGCCACAGAATAATTACTACCTACATTGCTTGAGGCAAAGTCTTCTTGCATTGCTCAAGGCCCACTTACAGTAGGCTACCAATGAGAGCTTGTGTATGTGTGCTTGACATCAATAACACATAATAATTATATTATCCTTTCCAGGGCCCAATTTAGCATTTAGGCTTCCACGGCCATTTCCTCCATTATCACCTTATAGTGCCAGTGTTCCAGTGTGCCACGGCCTCTCATAATGATAACAGAAATTATGGATAAACCCAAAAACCACTTGGCAGCCTTCAAATTATTTTAAAAGTAGGGTCAGGTTTGCTGCCCTAGGGCCCAATGTACATGGTCTCTCTTCCTTTAATACTGTGAGTGCAGATGGTCATCTTTTCTCCTGTTCTGAGGAAGTGAATATACACAATGGTACTGGCCAACATGGTGCATCAGCAGATGGCATTTTCAAACCTACCCAGTCCCAAAACTCACCGATATCCATAGTACATGGTTATAGGTCAATATCAGTGGGACATTATTCAAGCACAGATAATAAATCTTATATGTGCTTGTATGGCCAACTTTAGGGCAATGGCAAATGGGGAGATCCCCTGAACCCTACCAGTGAGCTCACGCAAGCAACCATCGCTAGGGAATGCAACAGTGATTGCTTCTGAGATTTCCTAACCTGTGGGTCCATGTAATTACCATTAAAGTCAATAGAGCACTGCGGAATATGTTGGTGCTTTATAAATAAATGTTAATAATAATAATAATAGAGGGGTGATTATTAGCCCACCGAGCTGTAACCCACATGGGTGCCAAAATGCTGGGAGTCACCGTGATGGCCATTGAACTTGTAGTAGCAATACAGTCCTGGACTTTAAGGACCAGGGTTCAGGGTTTCATTAGTGTTTTGCACTCTAGTTATATTTGTCCCAAGTGACTGCACCCCAATGTGTAAGAAAATGCCCATGACATGCCCGCAGGATGTGCCACATGTTCCAATTTGTTTTGTTTTGTTTTTTTTGGTCTCAATTTAGTTTTTTCTCTCTAAATTTTGCCTTGTCACATGGGTTTCAAACGAGATAAGTAAAAAAGAAAACCATTGTTACTTTTGTGGCTGTGCCTTTTGAGTGCTGGGCATGGAAACAAAGTGCAGACACCTAAAGCTGGTGGCGTGGAATTTGAGAGTAGGAGGGAAGAGCTAAATGGCTATTTACCTGGGTAATGCTGACTCTGATGAGCCGGCTTCCTCTGCTGTCAGCCCCTAAGGAGACAGAATTCCTCAGCCCACACTTGGCTCCGTCCCTGATGGCTTCTTTATTTACTCATTGTGTCACTGAATTTTGCCTGGACTGTGCATTTTTCCCTTGTATTCCAGCCAAGCTCAGGCTCCTATCCCCATTGAAGCCGAATCCTGTGTAGCCTCCCACACAGTAGTTTCCTCAAAGAGGGAAGCAGGATGTCTCTTTTCATTGAAGAAGCAGTTTTTTGGGAACAATAGGATTCCCTATTTCTTGATGTGCCTGACAATTATGTCTTTCCCATCCCACATACAAACGTTATGAGACACATGCGCATCTGTCCACATCTGTTCCAAACCCTAACAGCCGAGGGGGCCACAATCGGCGCGGGCTTGTAATATGGCGGGGGAGCTGTATTGCCTCCCATACGCACATCACATATGCAAGAGTATTTGGCTGACTTCAGTTACTGCTCATGATAAGATAAATAAACTCTTGTATTTATGAGAAAACTCCTCCATACTAGTATACTAATGATTAATCAAAATTGAAAATATAATTAATATAATACAGGGACGTGCAACCTTCAACCCTCCAGCCATTGTTGCTAAACTCCCCCAGACAATGCTTCAGACTATTTATACATGTAAATAGATGGATATACAGGTATGGGATCCTTTATCCGGAAACCTATTATCCAGAAAGCACTGAATTACAGGAAGGCCATCTCATATAGACTCCATTTTAATCAAATAATTTAATATTTTAAAACTGATTTCCCTTTTCTCTGTAATAATAAAACAGTACCTATATTTGATCCCAGCTAAGATATAATTACCCCTTATTGGGGGCAAAACAATCCTATTGGGTTTATTTAATGGTTAAATTATTCCCTTTTCTCTGTAATAATAAAACAGTACCTGTACTTGATCCCAACTAAGATATAATTACCCCTTATTGGGGGCAGAACAGCCCTATTGGGTTTATTTAATGGTTAAATGATTCCCTTTTCTCTGTAATAATAAAACAGTACCTGTACTTGATCCCAACTAAGATATAATTACCCCTTATTGGGGGCAGAACAGCCCTATTGGGTTTATTTAATGGTTAAATGATTCCCTTTTCTCTGTAATAATAAAACAGTACCTGTACTTGATCCCAACTAAGATATAATTACCCCTTATTGGGGGCAGAACAGCCCTATTGGGTTTATTTAATGGTTAAATGATTCCCTTTTCTCTGTAATAATAAAACAGTACCTGTACTTGATCCCAACTAAGATATAATTACCCCTTATTGGGGGCAGAACAGCCCTATTGGGTTTATTTCATGGTTAAATGATTCCCTTTTCTCTGTAATAATAAAACAGTACCTGTACTTGATCCCAGCTAAGATATAATTACCCCTTAGTGGGGGCAAAACAATCCTATTGGGTTTACTTATGCTTAAATAATTTTTTAGCAAACTTAAAGTATAGAGATCCAAATTATGTAGAGATCCCTTATCGGGAAGACCCCAGGTCCAGAGCATTCTGGATAACAGGTCCCATACCTGCATCTTTTAATCTATTTTTTTGTTTCTATATAATAAGCCTCTTGGATATTGGGGGCAGGAATGCTGTCTTTGTTGTACCCTAAAGCTGGACTCTAAGTTCTGTTTGGTGGTCGCCAAACAAGTGAATCTTAACCTGATCTGGAAACCATAATGCTGGCCAAAACCAGACATGCCATATTAGACCAATGAATGGCTCATAATGGGGGGCTATGGAATATCATTGGATGACAACTGCTTTAATAAGCCATGGTAGTCCTTACCTATTGTGTAACCTGCCCAATAGATATCTAACCTATATTTGGGCATATATTGATTGGCCAGATGCTTCTCAGGGTCCTATAGACATACCAATAAGCTGCTAACTCGGTCCAGAGTTCCTTAACACCAACCCTCGACCAACTTTACACCTGACCAAAAAAGGCTGCTGTACAGCAAAGCATGAGGGGTATATGCCAGGCAAAGGTGAGGCCAGTTACTATAAACTCCTCTCTAGCCATGTTGCCACCATAATTACCTGCTTGCCCAAGCCCAAGAATATGAACTGCATCAGCACACCCTAGGTCAGTGAATGCTAAATGGCTGATATAGCACTGGTTTCCTATATGTGTAACCTTATTATGAGGCAAGGGGGGCCCTGAATGAAGGCTGGACTGCCAATGGGGCTTGAACTGGGAAAAGTCTCAACCACCAATGCCCTAGATCCTTCAGGGCGATTAACGGATCTGGAGGGAAAACTGACTTCTGTTACATTATTTCAAGAGTTGGAACCAAAGAACAGAAAGGATCAGGGTGAAACCACTTTCAATAGCAAATACTATACTATGAAATAAACAGTTTCTAGGTGGAGTTCCCCTTTAAAGACTTTGCTACCCCTGCTCCAATCATTATGAAAGCCACTGGCTTGGGGAAAAAAATAAAAAACTTTTGAATTAACGTAATTATTAATGATGATGATTTGTATTTAATTAACCCCTTCTACCCAGCAAGCGGTCGTAGGGTGGTATTTATTATCATGTTTGGTTGCAATAAATTGTCTGAATTATTCCGGGGTTTAGACACAATTGGCCGATGCCAATTAAATTGTGCCTTACCACTGAATAGAATTTTGATGGCTATTAAAGAATAAAGAGTACAGTGATATAACTGCACGAGGAAAGTGTGCAATTGGTCATCTTGGTTAGATAAAAGCAGAGCATTATGGGAAATATCCAGTTATTTAGGGCCCTGTTTTTTTACAATGGATTCTTGGATATCTCTAAGTTGCTTATACACAAATAGAGATGAGGGGACTCATCACTCACTAATATAATTACCAATAGTCCTAATTCAGGGACCGTGGAAGATGATTCCACTTGAGAGGGCTGGGGGGGGGGGGGGAGAGACTCACCATTGCAACCAGGGGTAAAACTGAGGGCCTTCCCCCTAGTTTTGTTGCATTTTCTCTAATTTCCTCCTGGTTTTAAGCCCCTGTCGCTTTCTCGGTGGAATTCTCTCTGTCCGACCAACTAATACTGAAGGTATTAAAGGGATACAAACTATAGAACCAGTCACTTGCGTATAATAGAGTCCTGCATGTAACAGAGTTGCATGAAACTCGGACCCATAACCTGCATTTTCACCCTCTTATACCCAACCTACAGCTGCCTTATCCGCAACCCAACCCGCTGACCACCATTAAACAGGAAGTGCTGTTGCTTCAAACCAGAAGTGATACCATCAGAAGTGGGATGGGGTAGAAAAAAATGTTTAAAAAAGTAACACAATATACGAAGTATAGATAAGACTTGGGTACCTGAGCCACTGCAGGACTCTAGCATGTAAACCCCCCCTTGCTTCAAAATACACTCTTTGCATTTCCATATTAGTTGCCCCAGTAGGCACAGACTACTTAAAACATGTGAACTGGAGCTGCCATATTGCTTGCCTCTAACTAGCATCTGATAAACTGCCTGTGTATGTATGTGATAGGGAGCTTAAATTGTAAGCTCACTGGGGCAGGGGCTGATGGGAATGCGATAAGGACCTTAGATTGTAAGCTTACTGGGGCAGGGACTGATGGGAATGTGATAGGGACCTTAGATTGTAAGCTCACTGGGGCATGGACTGATGGGAATGTGATAGGGACCTTAGATTGTAAGCTCACTGGGGCAGGGGCTGATGGGAATGTGATAGGGACCTTAGATTGTAAGCTCACTGGGGCAGGGACTGATGGGAATGTGATAGAGACCTTAGATTGTAAGCTCACTGGGGCAGGGACTGATGGGAATGTGATAGGGACCTTAGATTGTAAGCTCCACTGGGGCAGGGGCTGATGGGAATATGATAGGGATCTTAGATTGTAAGCTCACTGGGGCAGGGACTGGTGGGAATGTGATAGGGACCTTAGATTGTAAGCTCCACTGGGGCAGGGACTGATGGGAATGTGATAGGGACCTTAGATTGTAAGCTCACTGGGGCAGGGACTGATGGGAATGTGATAGGGACCTTAGATTGTAAGCTCACTGGGGCAGGGACTGATGGGAATGTGATAGGGACCTTAGATTGTAAGCTCACTGGGACAGGGGCTGATGGGAATGTGATAGGGACCTTAGATTGTAAGCTCACTGGGGCAGGGACTGATGAGAATGAGAGAGGGACCTTAGAGTGTAAGCTCCACTGGGGCAGGGGCTGATGGGAATGTTGTATAATCTCAGTACAGGGCTATGGAATATGTCAGCACTATATAAATAACCGATAGTAAACAAGACATTGTTGGGGTCCATGTTCCTAATCTCCTGCCCGAGAGCCCAGAGAAGTTCAGTCATTTTCCCGGCACTTGGCGCGGCTTCATCTCTAACTCCCGGCAGTGAATTTTCCCAGCTATCAATATGCCGGGGGCGCGATATTAGCTCATCCGTCATGATTTACTTAATGTTTTCTGAATATAGCCATATTTGATTAAAATGTAATGCAAACATATCATATCACGCCACATATATTATTGCGCCCATCAATCAGGGGCCGGGAGTAATGAAATGCTGAGAGGGTGGGGAAAAAAATGCCTAATTCTCCGCGTGGCGTTTGAGTGATTAACAGAACGGTGATGCGCGGAGCCCGACCCAAAAAGGCTCATTAATACGCATTAGCTGCCAGCGCTGGGCCTCCGCCTCGATGCCTTTAACTGTAGTTAAAAATGATTTCTTAATGTATTAAACACACAGATGTTAATACTGAAGATAAATGGGGGCTATTAACGTTTCTAATGGCAGAATGTGACTTTAATGTGGGGAACATAGCGCCGAGCGGCAAATCTGACAGGTAGAGAGAGATTGGTGCCGCCGGGGGGATCAGCTCCTCGCAACAAACACGGGGTATTTACTGAGTGTCATGGATGCGACCGACGCACTCGCTTATTGGGTCGATTTGGATGGGATGCCTTAAAGGGGCAGGGAGTTTAATTTGCAGCAATAAGAACACATGTACTGATTTATTTCATAGACTGGATGTCGGCAGTTTTGCCTTTTTATTTGCCTGATGGTAATAGGAAGGAGAATGAATAATGGTATTCCTGTTACAGGGCTTCCCCAGCGTCTATAAAGGTGTTACTGGCTGTCATTGCCCATTCTACCTTCTCTTTGGGGCTGTTACTCTGAGTCTTATTCCAGAATATAAATGGCACAATATACTGTATATATAGAATATAAATGGCACACTATACTGTATATATAGAATATAAATGGCACAATATACTGTATATATAGAATATAAATGTCCCACTATACTGTATATATAGAATATAAATGCCACACTATCCTGTATATATAGAATATAAATGGCACACTGTACTGTATATATAGAATATAAATGGCACACTATACTGTATATATAGAATATAAATGCCACACTATCCTGTATATATAGAATATAAATGGCACACCATACTGTATATACAGAATATAAATGGCACACTATACTGTATATACAGAATATAAATGGCACACTATACTGTATATACAGAATATAAATGGCACACTATACTGTATATATAGAATATAAATGGCACACTGTACTGTATATATAGAATATAAATGGCACACTATACTGTATATATAGAATATAAATGGCACACTATACTGTATATACAGAATATAAATGGCACACTATACTGTATATACAGAATATAAATGGCACACTATACTGTATATATAGAATATAAATGGCACACTGTACTGTATATATAGAATATAAATGGCACACTATACTGTATATATAGAATATAAATGGCACACTATACTGTATATACAGAATATAAATGGCACACCATACTGTATATACAGAATATAAATGGCACACTATACTGTATATACAGAATATAAATGGCACACTATACTGTATATACAGAATATAAATGGCACACCATACTGTATATATAGAATATAAATGGCACACCATACTGTATATACAGAATATAAATGGCACACTATACTGTATATACAGAATATAAATGGCACACTATACTGTATATATAGAATATAAATGGCACACTATACTGTATATATAGAATATAAATGGCACACTATACTGTATATATAGAATATAAATGGCCCACTATACTGTATATATAGAATATAAATGGCCCACTATACTGTATATATAGAATATAAATGGCCCACTATACTGTATATATAGAATATAAATGGCCCACTATACTGTATATATAGAATATAAATGGCCCACTATACTGTATATATAGAATATAAATGGCCCACTATACTGTATATATAGAATATAAATGGCACACTATACTGTATATATAGAATATAAATGGCACACTATACTGTATATATAGAATATAAATGGCACACTATCCTGTATATATAGAATATAAATGGCACACTATACTGTATATATAGAATATAAATGGCACACTATACTGTATATATAGAATATAAATGGCACACTATACTGTATATAATATGCAATACTGTAATATAAATGGCACACTATACTGTATATATAGAATATAAATGGCACACTATACTGTATATATAGAATATAAATGGCACACTATACTGTATAAATAGAATATAAATGGCACACTATACTGTATATATAGAATATAAATGGCACACTATACTGTATATATAGAATATAAATGGCACACTATACTGTATAAATAGAATATAAATGGCACACTATACTGTATATTTAGAATATAAATGGCACACTATACTGTATATATAGAATATAAATGGCACACTATACTGTATATATAGAATATAAATGGCACACTATACTGTATAAATAGAATATAAATGGCACACTATACTGTATATTTAGAATATAAATGGCACACTATACTGTATATATAGAATATAAATGGCACACTATACTGTATATATAGAATATAAATGGCACACTATACTGTATATATAGAATATAAATGGCACACTATACTGTATATTTAGAATATAAATGGCACACTATACTGTATATATAGAATATAAATGGCACACTATACTGTATATATAGAATATAAATGGCACAATATACTGTCCCCACATGTCTTCGCCCTAGGACCTTGGATTGGCCAGACACGTGGGATTCTGCCCTCTATAGGGGAGGAGGAGCAGTTACAGGTCCTGGTGGAAGTAGATAAAAGAGGGAACCTGCAATGTCAGAAAACTCTTCCTCTAACCAATCAGTGCCCATGTTTCATGAGGTTAACTTTTGTCAAATTTTGTCTAGAATAGAAACTAAGAAACTCATCCCTTCTCTATGGATCAATTGTGCCGGCGCAGACCTGCCGATGTGAAGTGCCTGCATAGTGCCCCATTTACCAAAGCTGCTTTATATAACCCATCAGTGAGCAAGTTCCCCGTGCCCCCAACCCCATTTATCCAGGCTAATGTCCCCGTTCCTCCTGGCGCTGTGATTTCCCTGCTCAGGGTGATGAAATGGGACATGGGGCACCTTGCTCCGGGGAGATGGAAATGCTATCGGTTGGCTTGGTGTCACTGCTGCAAATTGTAGCTGATGTTAATGTGAGCCGTCTGGGCTGCATATTACTCTTAGGAAATAAAAAATAAATAAAACATCCGATGTTGTAAATTGAAGTCTTTTCAATCTCACCTAAGTGATGTATCTTCTAGCGTTAGAGACACTATCAGTTAGACTATAACATGGCACGTCCTGGAGCTGCCCAAACCCTGCTTATATTCTCAGCCATTCTGGTTCTGACTCCTGAAACAATGAAGCAGAAGAAGCTGATTAAAACAGTGGTCCCCAAACTTGTTTCCACCACGGACCAGTTTCAAGCAAGACAATTTTTCCAAAGACCAGTGTTGAGGTTGGGTGGCGCAACTAGTGCATAGTATATAATTGAATTATTACATATATGATGTAAATGTTATTATTACATTTTATATTATGTATTTTATTTTATTATTATTGTTATTACATCATAAAATATAATAAAGCTCATCATAATGCAAAATCATTGGGGGACCTGAGCTTGTTTCCCTGCAACTAGATGCACCCAGCCCCCTTGCTCTTCTTACTCCCACCCAAGTGGTGGCACCCCTTGCTTAGTATGGAGCTTTAAGTACTTTGGCCCTTGTTACGGATCAGTAGAAAGCTTTCTGGGCTTCACATTGCTGTTGTCATGGCTGTGTAACACATTGGGGAATTGAGATAACAGGTAATTGGGACCAGAGGTTTCCCGGTTCAGCACAGCCCACGGACCGGCACTAGTCCCCGGCCCGGTGGTTGAGGCCCCTGGATTAAAAGACCTGGAGGAAAAAACTGACCAGCTACATATTTTCAGGAGTCAGAACTAAAGAACAGAAAGGGACAAGCAGACAGTGCTTCCAGCTGCACTTCCTTTACAAATATCCATTGAAAATATGTGGACTGTATAAATATACTGGAAACTTGCTTACAATTGCATTTTTTTCATTAAAGGAGAAGGAAAGTCTTGTTTGGGGTATCAGGTAACTGATTACAATCACTGGCCTAACATTTGGCTCCCCCCAGTGATAGTAACTTCCCTTCTCCTCTAAGCAAAACTCAGTTTTGGGTGAAGTTCCCCTTTAAAATCTAAAGGCTCGTTTACTAAATTCCTGATGAGTAATGAGTTGCACTGGGTAGTGGATATCATGCCAGGGAGTGCAACGTGTGCCCATTAGTAAGCTGCGGAACAACTGTTGGCCCAGGGGCAAACCAATGGGATTCGGACCAGCACACAAGGCCAAAGGTCGGCTCATTTGGGCACATCCCATAGGGCAGGCTGTTAGTAATTAAACTTTTGACAGACGGGAGACAGTCAGGCGCAGAGGGGGTGGGACTTGGGTGGGAATGGGTGCAGCATGGGAGAAGTCTTGTGATAGTGAGTTCTGTAATCACAAAATGAATCACTACTGAAATCATCTTGTTATCACTGTCACCCTATCAGTGCAAATCCCATGCTGGGTGCTACAGTGGGAGATCCCTGCACCCCTACCTTAACTGGGTCCCCCTTTCCCCTGAGACACTGACAGATCCCTACACAGTTCTCTATTTTATTATCTTCACAAATAAACCCTGCCCTGGGGCAGCAAGTACAGATGGTCCATTAAATCATATAAATAGAAACATAATTCAAGGACAAATAACAGGCATAAGCGAAACTATTCACTGACAGATAAATTCTCATAAATAATAATATTTATATTGCACTGTTCTATTCATAACAATAAAAATAACATACCATTATCATCACTGGATCATCATTACCATTCAGAGAGGCCACGAACATTCTTTTGCTTAGGGCGCCCTCTACTGGGAAGCTGCTACATATACACTCTTACGGGATTTTTAAAAACTGTCCATTTTCCCTTCTAACAATATGAGCCACATTTATTTTTTACACAGTATTATGCTATGGGATTCTTAATTAAAGAGACATAACCAAATAGGCCGCTATACCATCAATTTTCTTTTGCTTAGAACATGGGAATATTAGATCTATACTTAGATCTATACCTTCTCTTTGTTACTTTTCCCCTTTTTAGCATGTTGTATAACGGCCAATTCTAAGCAGCTTTTCAATTGGCCTTCATTATTTATTTCTTATAATTTTTACATTTTTTGCCTTCTTTTTCAAATTTCTTTGCAGTCTTCAAATGGGGATCACTGACCCCAGCAGCTGAGAAATTATTTCTCTCTAAGGCTACAGTTTTGTTCCTTTTTCAAATGTTCTGAAAGCTTGCTATGGTTATCTTAGTTAGCCAATAAAGATATCACCTTTATACCACTTTTGTTATTTCGTATTTCAAATGGGTTACCCTGTAACATTTTGACTGGTTAGCACAGTATATCAACTTTTCCTGCACAGAAGGAATCAGTAAAGCGTTCCCTTGTGCACCACTGTCCCCTAGTGGCCATCTCTAGGAATTGATACACATCCAATAAATTTGCCTAAAGAGAATTAAAGAGAAGCAAAGGTTAAAACTTTAGGGGTGTTTTCTTGTAAGAAGTGAATCCAGTCACTCCGTGAAACCCCCCCCAGGGCAGTGCTGGGGACCTGCAGTACCATTAGCAGCTAAGAAAAGCAGGGTTTTTTTGCAAAGACTAATGGCACAGGCTGTCAAAAAACACTGAGTGACTGTGGTCACATGGAGGGTTAATAAAAAAAAAAATTTACTTTTCCATATTCTTTAGATCCCAAAGGCTGCTTTGGCACCAATACCATGGCATAATGTTTAGGCAGGATTAATCCCAGCACCCCTGTGTTCAATGGAATGAGCTAAAATCTAATGTTTAATATAACAATTCCCAGTGTCCCCATTTGGTATTTTGCATTTGTTTTGTTTTAGTCATTAATAGATGATTTTGTAGGAGGGCCATGGCAAAAGCACCTGTAATTGCTATATCTAAATTATAAATCCGAGTTACTTGACCCCGTCTAGAATGAATTACTCCAAGCCCCATGTATAATGGCTTCCATTATTAATATACTCCAGGGTTACATAGTAGTTACATAGGGTTGAAAAAAGACCAGAGTTCATCAAGGGAATTAAACCCAGCACACACAACCTAAACTTACCAATCTATACATAGTAACATAGTAACATAGTAAGCCGGGTTAAAAAAAGACATACATCCATCAAGTTCAACCATAATGCCTATATATAACCTGCCTACCAACACATACATAACTATATATACAAACATTAATACTGAGTGAACAGGACTATCCCAGCTGAAATTTAATACTCCAAGTCCCATTTATTTGACCCCATCTAGTATATAATATATTACTCCAAGTTCCATTTGTAGTATCCCAGCTGAAATATAATACTCCAAGCTCCAATCAAAGCACCACAAAGTAGCAGAGCAATTGGGGCAGCAGAAATGAGGGGGGGGGCAGTGTGTATGATCAATACCCCTTTTCAAGCCCCCCAGTTATATAGGTGCTGGATATTATCAGCCCCATACTTGGTGGAGGGGACTCTGAAGTCTATATATAAATGTTTGCATCTATTTATCAACTCTGAGCATCACTGGAGGTTCTGGCGGTATTCCTGGGCACCCCAGCAGTCACTGCACCCACAGACTTCTACATTTAGGGTGAATCTAATAAATGCATGCTGCAGGGCTGAACAGATAGCATTTACATCAAATTGCAACCAGTGCAGCCCCTCTAGTTGGATTTCCTAAATGTTTCCCGGAATGTGTGAATTCACTGCTGGATTAAACAGATGATAATAATGCTGAGAGCATTTATCTGATGATATAGTGACACCCTCTGGCCAGATGGGTAAATAACCGGTCAGATACTCTGAGTAATGGAATAGATCACATTGATATGTACATTATGGGAGAGTATTCTCAATTAATGGTGATACTTGAGGCACACATCTTTATCATCATTATCGCCGTTATCATTCATTTATATAGTGCCAACAAGTTATGCACAACTTTATATTAATTTACAATCAACTATAATTTAAAGGGATTGTTCACCTTTCAATTAACTTTTAGCATGACACAGACATGGGTATTATGAGACAATTTGTGATTGGTTTTCATTTTTTATTTTTTTGTGGTTTTTCAGTTATTTCGCTTTGTTTTGAATTTCAGCAGCTATCTGGTTACTAGGGTTTTGTTTACCTTAGCAACCAGGCAGTGGTTTGAATGAGAGACTGGAATATAAAAAGGAGAGGGACTGAATAGGAAAATAAAGAATAAAACATAACAATAACCATAAATGTGTAGCCCCACAGAGCAATAGTTTTGGGGCCAGTGAAAGCTGAAAAGATGTAGAAGAGAAAGGTGAATAATTAAAAATCTATAAAAAGTAAATAATGAAGACCAATTGCAAAGTTGCTAGGAATAGGCCATTCTATTACATACCAAAAGTTAACTGAAAGATAAACAAACCAGGGTTCCAAAGTAAAAAATAGGATCAGCGGGTCCTGTGCTGAAGAGCTTACAATCTAAAGAATTAGTATAGAGTGATACATATGTAACACCTTTTTTGGAAATAGCCTACTTACTGGTACATTGTACCTTACTTAGTCTTACCCAGACTCACTTGTGCCATTTGCAACTGGCTGCAATTCCTACTAAAGCACGCTACATACAACTCTTTTTAAGGGGAGCGGATCAGTTTAAATTCAGGGACATGTCTAGAAAATCCAGCTATAAGGTCTGCACTGATTGTAATGTAAGGTAAATGCCATCAGTTCAGCCCTGCAACATGCATGTATAAGAGGTGCCCCTGAATGTTTAACTGACCTGTTTACCTTAAAACTCTTCTACTTAAGTGGGCTCTCGTTGTACAGGTGGAGCAAGGGTTAACCACGCTGTATTCACACACACAACTAATCTCTAAATTAGCTGGGAGTCCGAGGTTCTGAAGACCAAGGGCTAGCTCTTTATTAAATAGATGGGTCACAATCGCTTTTGTGGGTGCTGTGAAATGGCACAATTATAAATCAGTTAAGTAAATGCTTTCTCTTTGATACTCCCATAAGTACAGGTGTAGGCCCATAGGGAGTACTCACAGATTGGAGCCTAGCCCCCAGCGTTAGGCCATGCTTACTGTGGTCCCTTACTCATGAGTCTAACTGCTTGAGCCCCACAGGGTACTAACCCTTCCTCACCTCCTTGTTGGAGCCTCTGGCTGCTCTACTAACTACCCTGATCCTCTTTAGAGAGAACCCTGATACCTGTATCCCGTTACTGAACTGTCAGGGAAATGCTTAAACCTGGAATCTGAAACAACTCTCTCTCCCAACTGTAAGTCTGGCCCAACTCTTACTTGTCCCCAACCCAACTGGGGGACTACCTACCATCTTACACATATAACAGGAATAATGTATACTGTATTAAACAGCATGAGTTGTCTATGTACCTATTTACCCACTGTTATGTGCAGCTATAGTCATATACAGTAAATAAATAAACCTGAGGCAGATCCATAGCTATTAGCAAATATGTCCTGACAGCCATGCCTGGCAATCTGTGGGTTCAGGCAAATGCCAGAGGGGCTGCTGTAAGGTGCCATAGACACTCACTATTTATTGGGCTGGTGGGGGGGCCCTACCAGGCAGAGCAGCTGTGGGGCTTACAGAATTGTGATTGGATAAGCCTAATAAAAAACCTGCAGCCCCAGCCCACAGCAGCCAGGAGCAGGTCACCGTATGTCACTAAACTGCAGAATAAAACCAAATAAAAAATACTTAGACTATAACTAGAAAACCTCAATATTACAATTTAAACATAAATCAAAACTTTGATTATTAAAATGAATTTAAAAGTAAGTAAAAGAGGAAATGAGATTTGGCGCATCACTAGAAATGAACTGTATTGAGGCACTCGGTCTGATTCTGTTGCGCTCAGCGCAGGTTACACTCCCTGCCAGTAGGTGTCGCAATTGAGCTGTTGAACGGAAATGATGAGCCATCTCATAGACAAACACTGATTTGATAATAAAACACAGATATATTTATAAGCAAGGATAAGGGCCATACATCAATTGTACCTATATTTCACTTATAGCTCATCACTATTAGTATTACTGTTACCCTTTGGGAGGGAAGTGCCCCCTACTGGCCAAGGAAGTCCCGGTTACTGTTACCCTTTGGGAGGGAAGTGTCCCCTACTGGCCCGGGAAGTCCCGGTTACTGTTACCCTTTGGGAGGGAAGTGCCCCCTACTGGCCCAGGAAGTCCCGGTTACTGTTACCCTTTGGGAGGGAAGTGTCCCCTACTGGCCCAGGAAGTCCCGGTTACTGTTACCCTTTGGGAGGGAAGTGTCCCCTACTGGCCCAGGAAGTCCCGGTTACTGTTACCCTTTGGGAGGGAAGTGTCCCCTACTGGGCCGGGAAGTCCCGGTTAGTTACCCTTTGGGAGGGAAGTGCCCCCTACTGGCCCGGGAAGTCCCGGTTACTGTTACCCTTTGGGAGGGAAGTGCCCCCTACTGGCCCAGGACGTCCCGGTTACTGTTACCCTTTGGGAGGGAAGTGTCCCCTACTGGGCCGGGAAGTCCCGGTTACTGTTACCCTTTGGGAGGGAAGTGTCCCCTACTGGCCCGGGAAGTCCCGGTTACTGTTACCCTTTGGGAGGGAAGTGTCCCCTACTGGCCCGGGAAGTCCCTGTTACTGTTACCCTTTGGGAGGGAAGTGTCCCCTACTGGCCCAGGAAGTCCCGGTTACTGTTACCCTTTGGGAGGGAAGTGTCCCCTACTGGCCCAGGAAGTCCCGGTTACTGTTACCCTTTGGGAGGGAAGTGTCCCCTACTGGCCCAGGAAGTCCCGGTTACTGTTACCCTTTGGGAGGGAAGTGTCCCCTACTGGCCCAGGAAGTCCCGGTTACTGTTACCCTTTGGGAGGGAAGTGTCCCCTACTGGCCCAGGAAGTCCCGGTTACTGTTACCCTTTGGGAGGGAAGTGTCCCCTACTGGGCCGGGAAGTCCCGGTTACTGTTACCCTTTGGGAGGGAAGTGTCCCCTACTGGCCCAGGAAGTCCCGGTTACTGTTACCCTTTGGGAGGGAAGTGTCCCCTACTGGCCCGGGAAGTCCCGGTAACTGTTACCCTTTGGGAGGGAAGTGTCCCCTACTGGGCCGGGAAGTCCCGGTTACTGTTACCCTTTGGGAGGGAAGTGTCCCCTACTGGCCCAGGAAGTCCCGGTTACTGTTACCCTTTGGGAGGGAAGTGTCCCCTACTGGCCCAGGAAGTCCCGGTTACTGTTACCCTTTGGGAGGGAAGTGTCCCCTACTGGGCCGGGAAGTCCCGGTTAGTTACCCTTTGGGAGGGAAGTGCCCCCTACTGGCCCGGGAAGTCCCGGTTACTGTTACCCTTTGGGAGGGAAGTGCCCCCTACTGGCCCAGGACGTCCCGGTTACTGTTACCCTTTGGGAGGGAAGTGTCCCCTACTGGCCCGGGAAGTCCCGGTTACTGTTACCCTTTGGGAGGGAAGTGTCCCCTACTGGGCCAGGAAGTCCCGGTTACTGTTACCCTTTGGGAGGGAAGTGTCCCCTACTGGGCCGGGAAGTCCCGGTTACTGTTACCCTTTGGGAGGGAAGTGTCCCCTACTGGCCCAGGAAGTCCCGGTTACTGTTACCCTTTGGGAGGGAAGTGTCCCCTACTGGGCCGGGAAGTCCCGGTTACTGTTACCCTTTGGGAGGGAAGTGTCCCCTACTGGCCCAGGAAGTCCCGGTTACTGTTACCCTTTGGGAGGGAAGTGTCCCCTACTGGGCCGGGAAGTCCCGGTTACTGTTACCCTTTGGGAGGGAAGTGTCCCCTACTGGGCCGGGAAGTCCCGGTTACTGTTACCCTTTGGGAGGGAAGTGTCCCCTACTGGCCCAGGAAGTCCCGGTTACTGTTACCCTTTGGGAGGGAAGTGTCCCCTACTGGGCCGGGAAGTCCCGGTTAGTTACCCTTTGGGAGGGAAGTGCCCCCTACTGGCCCGGGAAGTCCCGGTTACTGTTACCCTTTGGGAGGGAAGTGCCCCCTACTGGCCCAGGACGTCCCGGTTACTGTTACCCTTTGGGAGGGAAGTGTCCCCTACTGGCCCGGGAAGTCCCGGTTACTGTTACCCTTTGGGAGGGAAGTGTCCCCTACTGGGCCGGGAAGTCCCGGTTACTGTTACCCTTTGGGAGGGTCTGGCATGGTGCCAAGAGACTGGCGGATTGCTAATGTGGTGCCGTTATTTAAAAAGGGATCCCGTTCTCAGCCTGAAAACTATAGGCCTGTTAGTCTGACATCAGTAGTAGGAAAACTTTTGGAAGGGGTAATAAGGGATAGGGTACTTGAATACATTGCAGTTCACAATACTATTAGTTTGTGCCAGCATGGTTTTATGCGTAACAGATCTTGCCAGACTAATTTAGTTGCCTTTTATGAGGAGGTGAGCAGGAACCTTGATGCTGGAATGGCAGTTGATGTCATCTACTTGGACTTTGCTAAAGCGTTTGATACAGTACCTCACAGAAGGTTAATGATCAAATTAAGGAATATTGGCCTAGAACATAATATTTGTAATTGGATAGAGAACTGGCTGAAGGATAGAGTACAAAGAGTGGTTGTAAATGGAACATTTTCTAATTGGACCAGTGTGGTTAGTGGAGTACCGCAGGGGTCAGTCCTTGGGCCTTTGCTGTTTAACTTGTTTATTAATGACCTGGAGGTGGGCATAGACAGTATTGTTTCTATTTTTGCTGATGACACTAAATTGTGCAAAACTATAAGTTCCATGCAGGATGCTGCCGCTTTGCAGAGCGATTTGACAAAATTAGATAACTGGGCAGCAAACTGGAAAATGAGGTTCAATGTTGATAAGTGCAAAGTTATGCACTTTGGTAGAAATAATATAAACGCAAACTATCTACTGAATGGTAGTGTGTTGGGGGTTTCCTTAATGGAGAAGGATCTAGGGGTTTTTGTTGATAACAAGTTGTCTAATTCCAGGCAGTGTCATTCTGTGGCTACTAAAGCAAATAAAGTGCTGTCTTGTATAAAAAAGGGCATTGACTCAAGGGATGAGAACATAATTTTGCCCCTTTATAGGTCCCTGGTAAGGCCTCACCTTGAGTATGCAGTGCAGTTTTGGGCTCCAGTCCTTAAGAAGGATATTAATGAGCTGGAGAGAGTGCAGAGACGTGCAACTAAACTGGTTAAGGGGATGGAAGATTTAAACTATGAGGTTAGACTGTCGAGGTTGGGGTTGTTTTCTCTGGAAAAGAGGCGCTTGCGAGGGGACATGATTACTCTGTACAAGTACATTAGAGGGGATTATAGGCAGTTGGGGGATGTTCTTTTTTCCCATAAAAACAATCAACGCACCAGAGGTCACCCCTTTAGATTAGAGGAACGGAGCTTCCATTTGAAGCAGCGTAGGTGGTTTTTCACGGTGAGGGCAGTGAGGTTATGGAATGCCCTTCCTAGTGATGTGGTAATGGCAGATTCTGTTAATGCCTTTAAGAGGGGCCTGGATGAGTTCTTGATCAATCAGAATATCCAAGGCTATTGTGATACTAATATCTACAGTTAGTACTAGTGGTTGTATTTATAGTTTATGTATGTGAGTATAGATTGGTAGGTGTGGGTTAGGTGTGCTGGGTTTACTTGGATGGGTTGAACTTGATGGACACAGGTCTTTTTTCAACCCTATGTAACTATGTAACTAACTATGTAACTATGTCCCCTACTGGGCCGGGAAGTCCCGGTTACTGTTACCCTTTGGGAGGGAAGTGTCCCCTACTGGGCCGGGAAGTCCCGGTTACTGTTACCCTTTGGGAGGGAAGTGTCCCCTACTGGCCCAGGAAGTCCCGGTTACTGTTACCCTTTGGGAGGGAAGTGCCCCCTACTGGCCCAGGACGTCCCGGTTACTGTTACCCTTTGGGAGGGAAGTGTCCCCTACTGGCCCGGGAAGTCCCGGTTACTGTTACCCTTTGGGAGGGAAGTGTCCCCTACTGGGCCAGGAAGTCCCGGTTACTGTTACCCTTTGGGAGGGAAGTGTCCCCTACTGGGCCGGGAAGTCCCGGTTACTGTTACCCTTTGGGAGGGAAGTGTCCCCTACTGGCCCAGGAAGTCCCGGTTACTGTTACCCTTCGGGAGGGAAGTGTCCCCTACTGGCCCAGGAAGTCCCGGTTACTGTTACCCTTTGGGAGGGAAGTGTCCCCTACTGGCCCAGGAAGTCCCGGTTACTGTTACCCTTTGGGAGGGAAGTGTCTCCTACTGGCCCAGGAAGTCCCGGTTACTGTTACCCTTCGGGAGGGAAGTGCCCCCTACTGGCCCAGGAAGTCCCGGTTACTGTTACCCTTTGGGAGGGAAGTGTCCCCTACTGGCCCAGGAAGTCCCGGTTACTGTTACCCTTCGGGAGGGAAGTGTCCCCTACTGGCCCAGGAAGTCCCGGTTACTGTTACCCTTCGGGAGGGAAGTGCCCCCTACTGGCCCAGGAAGTCCCGGTTACTGTTACCCTTTGGGAGGGAAGTGTCCCCTACTGGCCCAGGAAGTCCCGGTTACTGTTACCCTTTGGGAGGGAAGTGTCCCCTACTGGCCCAGGAAGTCCCGGTTACTGTTACCCTTTGGGAGGGAAGTGTCCCCTACTGGGCCGGGAAGTCCCGGTTAGTTACCCTTTGGGAGGGAAGTGCCCCCTACTGGCCCGGGAAGTCCCGGTTACTGTTACCCTTTGGGAGGGAAGTGCCCCCTACTGGCCCAGGACGTCCCGGTTACTGTTACCCTTTGGGAGGGAAGTGTCCCCTACTGGCCCGGGAAGTCCCGGTTACTGTTACCCTTTGGGAGGGAAGTGTCCCCTACTGGGCCAGGAAGTCCCGGTTACTGTTACCCTTTGGGAGGGAAGTGTCCCCTACTGGGCCGGGAAGTCCCGGTTACTGTTACCCTTTGGGAGGGAAGTGTCCCCTACTGGCCCAGGAAGTCCCGGTTACTGTTACCCTTTGGGAGGGAAGTGTCCCCTACTGGGCCGGGAAGTCCCGGTTACTGTTACCCTTTGGGAGGGAAGTGCCCCCTACTGGGCCGGGAAGTCCCGGTTACTGTTACCCTTTGGGAGGGAAGTGTCCCCTACTGGCCCAGGAAGTCCCGGTTACTGTTACCCTTTGGGAGGGAAGTGTCCCCTACTGGGCCAGGAAGTCCCGGTTACTGTTACCCTTTGGGAGGGAAGTGTCCCCTACTGGGCCGGGAAGTCCCGGTTACTGTTACCCTTTGGGAGGGAAGTGTCCCCTACTGGCCCGGGAAGTCCCGGTTACTGTTACCCTTTGGGAGGGAAGTGTCCCCTACTGGGCCGGGAAGTCCCGGTTACTGTTACCCTTTGGGAGGGAAGTGCCCCCTACTGGGCCGGGAAGTCCCGGTTACTGTTACCCTTTGGGAGGGAAGTGTCCCCTACTGGCCCAGGAAGTCCCGGTTACTGTTACCCTTTGGGAGGGAAGTGTCCCCTACTGGGCCAGGAAGTCCCGGTTACTGTTACCCTTTGGGAGGGAAGTGTCCCCTACTGGGCCGGGAAGTCCCGGTTACTGTTACCCTTTGGGAGGGAAGTGTCCCCTACTGGCCCAGGAAGTCCCGGTTACTGTTACCCTTTGGGAGGGAAGTGTCCCCTACTGGGCCGGGAAGTCCCGGTTAGTTACCCTTTGGGAGGGAAGTGCCCCCTACTGGCCCGGGAAGTCCCGGTTACTGTTACCCTTTGGGAGGGAAGTGCCCCCTACTGGCCCAGGACGTCCCGGTTACTGTTACCCTTTGGGAGGGAAGTGTCCCCTACTGGCCCGGGAAGTCCCGGTTACTGTTACCCTTTGGGAGGGAAGTGTCCCCTACTGGGCCGGGAAGTCCCGGTTACTGTTACCCTTTGGGAGGGAAGTGTCCCCTACTGGGCCGGGAAGTCCCGGTTACTGTTACCCTTTGGGAGGGAAGTGTCCCCTACTGGGCCGGGAAGTCCCGGTTACTGTTACCCTTTGGGAGGGAAGTGTCCCCTACTGGCCCAGGAAGTCCCGGTTACTGTTACCCTTTGGGAGGGAAGTGCCCCCTACTGGCCCAGGACGTCCCGGTTACTGTTACCCTTTGGGAGGGAAGTGTCCCCTACTGGCCCGGGAAGTCCCGGTTACTGTTACCCTTTGGGAGGGAAGTGTCCCCTACTGGGCCAGGAAGTCCCGGTTACTGTTACCCTTTGGGAGGGAAGTGTCCCCTACTGGGCCGGGAAGTCCCGGTTACTGTTACCCTTTGGGAGGGAAGTGTCCCCTACTGGCCCAGGAAGTCCCGGTTACTGTTACCCTTCGGGAGGGAAGTGTCCCCTACTGGCCCAGGAAGTCCCGGTTACTGTTACCCTTTGGGAGGGAAGTGTCCCCTACTGGCCCAGGAAGTCCCGGTTACTGTTACCCTTTGGGAGGGAAGTGTCTCCTACTGGCCCAGGAAGTCCCGGTTACTGTTACCCTTCGGGAGGGAAGTGCCCCCTACTGGCCCAGGAAGTCCCGGTTACTGTTACCCTTTGGGAGGGAAGTGTCCCCTACTGGCCCAGGAAGTCCCGGTTACTGTTACCCTTCGGGAGGGAAGTGTCCCCTACTGGCCCAGGAAGTCCCGGTTACTGTTACCCTTCGGGAGGGAAGTGCCCCCTACTGGCCCAGGACGTCCCGGTTACTGTTACCCTTTGGGAGGGAAGTGTCCCCTACTGGCCCAGGAAGTCCCGGTTACTGTTACCCTTTGGGAGGGAAGTGTCCCCTACTGGCCCAGGAAGTCCCGGTTACTGTTACCCTTTGGGAGGGAAGTGTCCCCTACTGGGCCGGGAAGTCCCGGTTACTGTTACCCTTTGGGAGGGAAGTGCCCCCTACTGGCCCGGGAAGTCCCGGTTACTGTTACCCTTTGGGAGGGAAGTGCCCCCTACTGGCCCAGGACGTCCCGGTTACTGTTACCCTTTGGGAGGGAAGTGTCCCCTACTGGCCCGGGAAGTCCCGGTTACTGTTACTCTTTGGGAGGGAAGTGTCCCCTACTGGGCCAGGAAGTCCCGGTTACTGTTACCCTTTGGGAGGGAAGTGTCCCCTACTGGGCCGGGAAGTCCCGGTTACTGTTACCCTTTGGGAGGGAAGTGTCCCCTACTGGCCCAGGAAGTCCCGGTTACTGTTACCCTTTGGGAGGGAAGTGTCCCCTACTGGGCCGGGAAGTCCCGGTTACTGTTACCCTTTGGGAGGGAAGTGTCCCCTACTGGCCCAGGAAGTCCCGGTTACTGTTACCCTTTGGGAGGGAAGTGTCCCCTACTGGCCCAGGAAGTCCCGGTTACTGTTACCCTTTGGGAGGGAAGTGTCCCCTACTGGGCCAGGAAGTCCCGGTTACTGTTACCCTTTGGGAGGGAAGTGTCCCCTACTGGGCCGGGAAGTCCCGGTTACTGTTACCCTTTGGGAGGGAAGTGTCCCCTACTGGCCCAGGAAGTCCCGGTTACTGTTACCCTTTGGGAGGGAAGTGTCCCCTACTGGGCCGGGAAGTCCCGGTTAGTTACCCTTTGGGAGGGAAGTGCCCCCTACTGGCCCGGGAAGTCCCGGTTACTGTTACCCTTTGGGAGGGAAGTGCCCCCTACTGGCCCAGGACGTCCCGGTTACTGTTACCCTTTGGGAGGGAAGTGTCCCCTACTGGCCCGGGAAGTCCCGGTTACTGTTACCCTTTGGGAGGGAAGTGTCCCCTACTGGGCCGGGAAGTCCCGGTTACTGTTACCCTTTGGGAGGGAAGTGTCCCCTACTGGGCCGGGAAGTCCCGGTTACTGTTACCCTTTGGGAGGGAAGTGTCCCCTACTGGGCCGGGAAGTCCCGGTTACTGTTACCCTTTGGGAGGGAAGTGTCCCCTACTGGCCCAGGAAGTCCCGGTTACTGTTACCCTTTGGGAGGGAAGTGCCCCCTACTGGCCCAGGACGTCCCGGTTACTGTTACCCTTTGGGAGGGAAGTGTCCCCTACTGGCCCGGGAAGTCCCGGTTACTGTTACCCTTTGGGAGGGAAGTGTCCCCTACTGGGCCAGGAAGTCCCGGTTACTGTTACCCTTTGGGAGGGAAGTGTCCCCTACTGGGCCGGGAAGTCCCGGTTACTGTTACCCTTTGGGAGGGAAGTGTCCCCTACTGGCCCAGGAAGTCCCGGTTACTGTTACCCTTTGGGAGGGAAGTGTCCCCTACTGGCCCAGGAAGTCCCGGTTACTGTTACCCTTCGGGAGGGAAGTGTCCCCTACTGGCCCAGGAAGTCCCGGTTACTGTTACCCTTTGGGAGGGAAGTGTCCCCTACTGGCCCAGGAAGTCCCGGTTACTGTTACCCTTTGGGAGGGAAGTGTCTCCTACTGGCCCAGGAAGTCCCGGTTACTGTTACCCTTCGGGAGGGAAGTGCCCCCTACTGGCCCAGGAAGTCCCGGTTACTGTTACCCTTTGGGAGGGAAGTGTCCCCTACTGGCCCAGGAAGTCCCGGTTACTGTTACCCTTCGGGAGGGAAGTGTCCCCTACTGGCCCAGGAAGTCCCGGTTACTGTTACCCTTTGGTACTTTTCTCCATAATGGTGAAGACACACAGAGCTACTAGTAGCAGCTACTTGTTGTGGCTACTAAAATAGACAATGCTGATCATTTACTGATAATTGTCTCTATGTGTATTTTAGCAGAGGCAACTCTCAGTATTGTCTATGGCAGGGGATTTTCTGGAGTTTAGCAGCCATGAAAAAGTAGCTGCTATAAGTAGCTCAGTGTGTCTTCACCCTAACGGACACATTAGTGAATGAGAGGGAACAGGAACCCCATGAACAAAGTATTAGACTGTTACAGTTATAAGTACATCTCAGGGGTGTAAGGGCTGATAAGCTAGAGGCCGCTCTCCCTAGCAATACTCTGCCTAAAGCGAAGGGACACCCAGCTGGGCTGGGACCTACTCCCTGAGATCCTTCTACTCCAAGGGATCTGGGTTCCAGGCCACTGGCCGGTATCTCTCTACTGGTCAACTTAACCTTTACCAGATCACTTTACCTGACTGGTACCTGTGCCTACATATCTACTTAATCTATATATATTGATAATGGGTGGGTGCTAAACAAAATAAACTTCACTAACACTATATAAACTATTTAAATGTTGTTTCCTTCAGTCTTGGAAGTCACAGTCACAGCAAGCAGGTAGGCGCCATTTTAGGGCACTGTTATTAAGGCAAATATTGTATAACCCTAAAACCTTGTGTATTCGCCATCTAGGAGGTGCTGCATTGAAAGTGAAAGTATTGGTAATTAAAAATCTGAGATGTCAGTCATATATTGCCTGCTCAATATCAGGCATAGAGGCGGGGCAGGCAATATATGATTGACAGCTCAGTTTAATAAAAAAAATGTCTTTATGTTCCATTTGCAAAGGACTTCTATTATACATATTTATGTGTAGGTCCCCTTTAAACAAGAGAGCAAGTAGCAAGCAGTGGTTAAATCCACAGGCATCCCTCCATGCAGTTGGTCAGTGCTAAATAAAAAGAGAGCTGCTTCCAGGGAGACTGCACTTTAACTGAATCCCGGGTGTTTCTGTCACACAGTGCAGGGCAGAGTGCGGAAGTTATGGGGAGCCCCTTTATCCCAGGCCAATAGGAGGCGAGGAATTTCAGACCCCTATTTGTACTTCATCCTCCAACCAAACTCGGTCAGACTAAACCAATGCCCCCCCCCCTACAGAAAGCATTAACGTTCCCCCTGTTATAAGGCACGTCTGCGCCCATAAGCCTCCAACCAGCCACAGCACCGGCCTATAGCGTTTCCTAGGTGCCCCTAGTACCGCCCACCAGCCCTTAACTCCGCCCCTCCGCGCCAACCACGTCCCTCCATCTTGTCTTGCCCCGCCTCTGCTGTTATACGTCATCATCACGCCGCTGACAGGCCGAGGCGGAGAGAGTGACGTAAGAGTGGGCGGGGTGAGAGGGCGGAAGTTGTTGTGTTGCTGCAGGAGGCTGTTTGTCTGTGCTGCTGACACAGCCGGGATCACGGAGCCAGAGATTTTCTTGTTCTCTTCTCCCCAGCGCAGCCCGATGAGCGGCCCCGGATACAGGCTCCTTCCAGTATAGCAGCCCCGCAGGCCCAGCCGGACTCTATGGAAGTGATGGAAAGTCCCCTAAACCTGGTGAGTGCCCTGTGTGCCACCTGTGCCAGACTATTAACCCTTAGATGCACCGCCCACAGGAACTGCCCAAGGCCCTGCCGGGTAGTTACTCTCAGAGCCCAGGGATAAACCAACTGCTGCTGTTGTGGAACTGTAACTACCTCCATTTGTCATCAGCCTGTCAGCCAATTGCAGTGCAGTTTGTTATATTGATGTGGCCCCCAGGGCCTGCACTCTTTCCTCACCAAGCCTGCGAGGGACAGGGGTATTGTGCTGGATAATAGATTATTATTATATTTATTTAGTACCAACGTATCCCGCAGCGCTGTACATACAGAAGCATTATTATTATTATTAACATTTATTTATAAAGCGCCAACATATCCCGCAGCGCTGTACATACAGAAGCATTATTATTATTACATTTATTTATAAAGCGCCAACATATTCCGCAGCGCTGTACAATAAGTGGGTTCCATACATTGGACATACAGAGTAACATATAAAGCAATCAATAACCGATACAAGAGGTGAAGAGAGCCCTGCCCAAAAGAGCTTACAATCTACAAGGAGAAAGGGTTGAGACACAAGGTGTGGGAGTGGGCATGGCCATTGGGAGAGGTGAGGATAACCTTATCCTGATTGGCTATGGGAAGGGGCCCCCATTCTATTGCTTTGTCCCACAGATATACTGGCACAACCCCAAGCCTTGCTGGGGCCACATTGCCTTGCACTGATAGGATATATCCCTGAGATGTTGCCCCGCAGCACTGAGCAGCCAATGGGTCCCTCTCCATTAAACACACTGCCCGACCAATGGGTAAATCAAACCTGCCCAACCGAGATGTGGGCAATTTTAAGCGGGGTAGGGCCATCGGGGTGCACATACACGGGCAGGGAAACAGCACAATTGGTCTGAGGGACCCCAATCAGCAGCTGATATCTTCCTGTGTGTGGGGGCCCTTAGGTGCCTGGAAGGAACCAATAAGCACAGGAGGGAGGGTTGCCGTGTAGGTACCTGGTAATATCAGTATTGTGTTGGTGTTTATATATCTGGGGTGTGGCGGCTGTGTGTGCCAATATGCATTACCCGGGGGGGGGGGGGGTAAGAGTGCTGGCAGTGTAACACATCTGTGACTTGCTATAGCAGAAAAAGAGAGCACCATGAAGGTGATCTCAAAAGACTCCAGTTAGGTGCACCTAACAGACCAAAATATAAAATCAATTGATTTTCCTGTTATAATGGGGAGGGAATGGTGCACCTAACTGGAGTCTTTTGAGATCACCTTCATGGTGCTCTCTTTTTCTGTGTATATTTTGGTCTGTTACTCCTGATGCACATTCTCCTTCCATCCTCACCTGATTTGAGATCCCTTTATGGGGGAATATAATTAGACTTGAGATATATCCAAGTGGAAGGTGCAACCGTACTCTCTTTATTACTTCCTATAGCAGGGAGGGGTAAATAACACATTATCCAATACAGGGGTAACAGGGGGTACTGAGAGTTGTAGTTGGTCACTCCCATAACCACGTGGGGATGCAGTTGGTTGCGGCAGTAGAAGAGTCGCTTTGCAGCAAAACTAATGATTAACCCCTCGCCCTTTTACTGGAAATCACACCGGGCTTTGCTTTCAGCTGCTGATCTACGGGAATCTTAATAACTAATGCACGGCTTTGGCCCAATAGGGAATCGGGTCTCGTCACATGATACAGCCCTATAAATAACCAATCAATAATCTGCATTCTTTTCCTACTTTCCCTACGCAGAATGGAACCTGGCGATGGGTTGGCCCCTGGCACTGCTCATACTGTCAGATCCCTGGGTGAGATCTTGGGTGTCATAGTATCACTCCCTAACTGCCCAGTGTGGGGGTAACATAAGTGTAGGCTGTGTGTCCATATCTGATAGAGGGGTCCCAACAGTCGCTGACTGGACTGCTCTGCTTGCCCAGAGTGAGCAGAGGTGGCCCTGTAGTAGTTCCTACCTGGAGCTGGATAGGGTCAGTGTGGGCAGCCCAGTTGCTCAGTCCTGTTATGCCAAGCACTGGATTTGTGCTTAGAATACAGGTAATTGTTGCACCGCCCCCCCCCCTCACCGTTCCTGCGCGTGATGCCAAAGACCACTTTGTTGTATTTAATTGCAGCACAATCAGCTCAGGTCTTGCTAATAAGTCAGTGAATCCTCCAAGGTGGCACAGATTTGGCACAGTTCCCCCGGCACCATTGTTCTGCTAATGTCATGGCTGGGACCCTATTGGCAAGAGAACCCCAAGTCATGGTGTCGCATTTTACACCATTCCAGAACCTAAATGTCTCCTACTACATTGTTTCACTTGGTTTTAATCCCCAAAATATGTATTTGCCACATAGTTTATTATAAAGAATGGTGAGGGGACATGCAAAGGCTAAGATTCTGCTCTTAGGGACCCGAGCAGTTACATTTTCACCCAAGTTTAACCAATGGCGATTATAGCTGTAGATAGACCTGGCCAAGCCAGAATGATCCCCAGTGGTCTGATCTATTTAGCATGAAAGGGTTAATGGATTTACAAATATAACACAGCAGATCAGTGTGTCCATACATCCAGATGTGTTCTATTGGCTCTGTTCGTACATTCCCTATCAATGGGTGTCAGTACTCAGAGCTGCTCGGCAGCGGCATCCAGCACTAACACCTCTCTGAGCCCCGGTGCTAATGGCATGCTGGGAGAAAGGATTCACACCATCTTTGTGTTTAGTAGGTTTGTTTTGGGAAAGGTTGGTTATACATTGATGTAATGGCAGCAGAGTGACTGGTGTTGACACTGGGAGGCAGGACTGGGTGTTTATTTACCCACAGGAGGAGGATATAGTGCGGCACAGGTTAGTTATTATGTCTTTCCCTATGCACAAGGCACGGACGCCGGCTCCATCATGCAGAACCACCACAACAACATTCCCCCCCCCCCTGTTTGTTTGGAATGTCCTGCTGGATAGGGTTAATCGCCTATGGATCCATAAAGGCGCCGTGTCAGTAATTATTCTGGATATTTCTTTGTTTCCGTGACAAGTGACTTGGACCAGAGCCTACATTTATAATTAGTGAATCACCTAATTGAACTTTAGCATAATTAGCACAAACGTGCTGGGGCTGCTGAGCAGGATGGGGAAAACCATCAGGAAGTTCAAGGGTAACTGACGTATGGGCACTTGGGCTCCCCCTGCTTCCCATAGTGGGTAGTGCACCCATACTCGGGGAAACAAGGGGGACCTCCAAGTCCATCACTTCTTAATGGGAAAAAGTGAGGGAGGGGATGTGGGTCTCAGGTATGTCTGTATAATTATTTACTAGAAGTTCAGATAATGTTTCCTGCAGAAGCCCAACTAAATTAATGTCAATAAGGGGGGGGGGTTATATTTCTCTTTAAATAAAATATATCCACGTGGGTTTTAGCTTCAAAACAGGCTGCAGGTAGTTTAGATCTCCCCTTCTTTAACCGGATATTAGCCCAGAGACCCACAATGCAATGCGCTACTCTTATTTCCTAGGCACATCAACAAAGCAGAAAAGCAGATCGGTTTCTGGCAACAGGCAAATATGAAGAGGCCATTGCTTGCCACAAGAAAGCTGCCGGTAGGTCACAGACAATATCCTTCCTAAACGGGAACTAATCAGTGATATTATCCCAGTGCCCAGCAGCGCCCCCTGTGCTTAGTGCCGAACCAGAACTCTCAGTGAGTACATGGCTAATGCCCCAGTGCCCTGTGTTGGGCCTTAATGCCCCCCCTTCTTTCTTCTTATCTGATTAACAGTGCTCAGTATTTGTTGGGAAACTAGGTAAGAAATATTTGGGCACATGTTCTTCCTGCCCCTCTAGCTTAGTCTATTTAGTGCAAAGCAGCCATATTGGGGGACTGGTGCTGGTCTGGGGGTGCTGGAGTAATGCTCACCAGTTGCAGAAATATTGGTTGTTTTGTGCCTCATTTACCTTCTGTCTCTTCTATGTTGCAGCCTATCTCTCTGAGGCCAAGAAGCTGACACAGTCTGAGCAGGTAAGTGTTTCCAGTGACCAACTGAAACTGCTAAAATTGTTCTCTCTGGACAAGGGTGTTTTAAGTTACTGATAGATGAAGCATCTCCTGACTCCCCTCTGCTCAGTTCTGTCACACTGAGTGATCCAGGGGGAGTGGGGTCAGGAGATGCTGACTTTTGCCATTCAGTGTGTCCCTTACCGGGGCAGGGGGTGCACTTCATTCATGCTATTATCATTATAAAAGCTGCTAATGTCATGAAATCTAAACCATAATGATGCAAAAGTGCTCAGAAGAGCACGTTACATGAAGGTATGGAGGTGCATATAACTCCTCTTTCTCCATAGACTGCATTGGGATTCCATTTTACTGGAATGCCTGCATTATTACATTATTACTATTCTAGGGGTTAAACACATTATATTTAATAAAATACTCAGCATTTACAGATGTTGCCTATAATCCCACAGGCTCAGCTGTCCCTGGAGCTGCAGCGGGAAAGCCACATAAAGCACCAGCTGTTGATCCAAGAGAGATTGAAGCGAGCGAGAAGGGAAGAGAAGCTCCGAACCCAACAAAAAGCAATAGTGGCAGAGAGGGAGCTGAGTGCCCACCTCCAGGCCTCCTACCGATCTGCCGCTGATAATGCCGACAGCCAAAATACACTTGGTTCTGCGGGGCAGAAATCAGGTTCCAACCCAGGGAAATACGTGCAGGATATCCCCAGCGTGCTGGATAGAGAGCCAGATTCCTTAATGTATTTGCTGCAGCGCCGGAAGGAGCCCATGGAGACGTGCAAGGTGTCCAAAGCCCCTAAGGACGACAAGACGAAACTGGAGGAGCAAGCGACCACCATCAAAGAGTTAAACCAACTGGTGGACACGCTGCTCGCCGAGAATGAGGCGCTGAGAAAGGAGAACAAGAAGCTGCGGGCGGAAGTGGCCAGGCTGCAGAAGAATCCAGAAAAGGATCTGGACATCGACACCGATTTCGTGGAGAAGTCGGAACTGTGGAATTTGCAGCAGCCGACGGGAAGTGCCGCCAACCCCACATCCGCCTGGCAGAAGTTTGTAGCGCACAGCGGGAAGGGCACGGACATTCCTATTCCCAATCTTCCACCTCTAGACATTCCTCTGCCAGAGCTTCCCCCTCTAGAGCTCCCGGAAGATATACAGTCCCAGCTAAAAGGACTTATGGATAGCTAGAGACCGCCTGAATCAGCCACGTACAATCTCCAGGAAAGGGAAATCTATCAGGGCAGCAATACTGTAAGGACAGTCGTACTGTGCCAGGATTCCCTGTAAGAGCAAATGAACAGGAAACTGGCAGACGCGTCACTGTGAAATGGTCAATACAAGTTCTCATGCTGAACCGACCTGAAGTCTACAACTGATAATGTCTCCCCCGTATTTCTCTATCTCCTCCTTCCATACTGCCTGAAATCATTGTTGCCTACAGATTATAAGCAGTGTGTGCAGTTCCCTAACTGAGATAATGCAGAGTCTGCCCCTTGCACCTAATGGGGCAAATCCTGTCTCTAACATTCTTGTATTCAGTATGTATGCATCTTCTTATGCACGATAAAGGCCGGGGTCCTTATAGGGTGGCCAAACATGGGAGACTGCCCAGAGCCATGTAGAGATTGGGGCCCCGGGGCATTTGAAAGTTGGAACAGCATAAGGGAAGCCATGCAATGCAGCACAAAATACCTCCTTGCACAGACCCCTTACTGGCATCTAGTAGCGGTAGTAGCCTGTGGGATAGCAGGTATAATAGGGAGAGATGGTGCCTATAGTAGCAGTGGGGGGATAATAGCCTCTGGGAAGGGACTGTGGCTGTGGGATAGCAGGTATAGTAGGGAGAGATGGTGCCTATAGTAGCAGTGGGGGGATAATAGCCTCTGGGAAGGGACTGGGGCTGTGGGATAGCAGGTATAGTAGGGAGAGATGGTGCCTATAGTAGCAGTGGGGGGATAATAGCCTCTGGGAAGGGACTGGGGCTGTGGGATAGCAGGTATAGTAGGGAGAGATGGTGCCTATAGTAGCAGTGGGGGGATAATAGCCTCTGGGAAGGGACTGGGGCTGTGGGATAGCAGGTATAGTAGGGAGAGATGGTGCCTATAGTAGCAGTGGGGGGGGATAATAGCCTCTGGGAAGGGACTGGGGCTGTGGGATAGCAGGTATAGTAGGGAGAGATGGTGCCTATAGTAGCAGTGGGGGGGATAATAGCCTCTGGGAAGGGACTGGGGCTGTGGGATAGAAGGTATAGTAGGGAGAGATGGTGCCTATAGTAGCAGTGGGGGGATAATAGCCTCTGGGAAGGGACTGGGGCTGTGGGATAGCAGGTATAGTAGGGAGAGATGGTGCCTATAGTAGCAGTGGGGGGATAATAGCCTCTGGGAAGGGACTGGGGCTGTGGGATAGCAGGTATAGTAGGGAGAGATGGTGCCTATAGTAGCAGTGGGGGATAATAGCCTCTGGGAAGGGACTGGGGCTGTGGGATAGCAGGTATAGTAGGGAGAGATGGTGCCTATAGTAGCAGTGGGGGGATAATAGCCTCTGGGAAGGGACTGGGGCTGTGGGATAGCAGGTATAGTAGGGAGAGATGGTGCCTATAGTAGCAGTGGGATAATAGCCTCTGGGAAGGGACTGGGGCTGTGGGATAGCAGGTATAGTAGGGAGAGATGGTGCCTATAGTAGCAGTGGGATAATAGCCTCTGGGAAGGGACTGGGGCTGTGGGATAGCAGGTATAGTAGGGAGAGATGGTGCCTATAGTAGCAGTGGGGGGATAATAGCCTCTGGGAAGGGACTGGGGCTGTGGGATAGCAGGTATAGTAGGGAGAGATTGTGCCTATAGTAGCAGTGGGGGATAATAGCCTCTGGGAAGGGACTGGGGCTGTGGGATAGCAGGTATAATAGGGAGAGATGGTGCCTATAGTAGCAGTGGGGGGATAATAGCCTCTGGGAAGGGACTGGGGCTGTGGGATAGCAGGTATAGTAGGGAGAGATGGTGCCTATAGTAGCAGTGGGATAATAGCCTCTGGGAAGGGACTGGGGCTGTGGGATAGCAGGTATAGTAGGGAGAGATGGTGCCTATAGTAGCAGTGGGATAATAGCCTCTGGGAAGGGACTGTGGCTGTGGGATAGCAGGTATAGTAGGGAGAGATGGTGCCTATAGTAGCAGTGGGGGGATAATAGCCTCTGGGAAGGGACTGGGGCTGTGGGATAGCAGGTATAGTAGGGAGAGATGGTGCCTATAGTAACAGTGGGGGGATAATAGCCTCTGGGAAGGGACTGGGGCTGTGGGATAGCAGGTATAGTAGGGAGAGATGGTGCCTATAGTAACAGTGGGGGGATAATAGCCTCTGGGAAGGGACTGGGGCTGTGGGATAGCAGGTATAGTAGGGAGAGATGGTGCCTATAGTAGCAGTGGGGGGATAATAGCCTCTGGGAAGGGACTGGGGCTGTGGGATAGCAGGTATAGTAGGGAGAGATGGTGCCTATAGTAGCAGTGGGGGGATAATAGCCTCTGGGGGGAAGGGGCTGTGGGATAGCAGGTATTGGGCACATGACCCATGGCACCTCCATTGTTCCAGTTTAACATCCAGAGCCCACTGACCATTGCTGGGAGTTGCTGTTATACCTACTTGGCTAGAGGTCAGACAGCCCTACTTATAAGACCCCACACAGTATGTTTGCCCCGGGCCCCACAACCACTAAGGGTGACCCTGCAAAAAAAAGTGCATTTCAGACTTGCCACAACTCCAGAATCCGTGCCACATTGCCCTCCTTATGACCAGGAGAAATGTGCAACTTTTAGTCTGAAGGTGGAACCAAACTACACGTTCTTTTATTTTTAAATAATAATAAGTTTACATAAAAAGAAAAAAAAAATCAGGTTGCATCTTGATTAACATTGCTGTATATGAACCGTATGCATTTGTTTGGCGAATACTGCGCAGTCCGTTGCTGTAATGGTGCACGAGTGCAAGGAATGCCGAATGACAGTGTTTGAAACAATAAAGAGTGTTTTTATCTGAAACTCTGGGAATGTTGGTCACTGGGTGTTTCTTGTGGATATTCCAGGTGGGCTGATCCCTTTGGTGCCTCCTCCCCTTCTACTATGGACCCGACCCGGCCAAATACTTATAGATTGCATGTGGGGTCTGTTGTTCTATTCATTTGGGAAGACCACCCATACGTTTGTAACAATAGCAGGTGGGGTTGAATTTCCCCTTCCCTTTCTGCCAACCAGGATCACAGGATTATGAGTTAAAATGGCCCCCAGAAGGTCAGATTGGCTTCAGAATCAACCAAATCTGGTGTTCATATTTTTGGAGGGTTATTGGAGTAAGTGATTTACAGCCAATAGCTGCGGCCAGTGGATTCCTCTCTGGGGTTTCTGCTGCGCGGTCATTGGCTGGCTCCAATGTGCTACACTATAGGGCAACTCTGCAGGTTTGAACAGTTTATCTGGTGATTGACTATGTTGGCCACTGTACGGTAAATTGGCCAATCAGATTGTAAAATGAAACTGTAGCTCCTCTGCACTGCTTGCTGCTCCTAATGAATGGAGCAATAGAAGGGCAGCCATACTCATGTTGGTCCCTTGTATGGAACCTATCTGTGGGGCCTACAGGGTGATTTGTTGGGCAGCACTGGGCTATGGCCGCCTTACACTGTGGGTTTTAGTACATTATAAGGGGAAACAATGACATCAAAATGATGTGGAAATGGGATTAGTTTGTTCCCAGGAGAGACAGACCTGGGGGGACCAGTAGGACAAAACGTAGGGATCTGCAGGTTCCTCTTGACTCCACCAAAATATTGGCAAGGGACTGTGGCTGTGAATGAAGCGCCCATGAATAAAAGCCTGGGTGGGCACCTAAGGGCTCCTGGCGCGCCATCTGGATGATCCTTTTCCATTCCAGCTGAACTGGGCGCAAAGAACTGCATTGGCCTTAGTGGTTACAGGTATTGGTGGCCTTGCACTTTGTCCCCTCAGGTTCTGGATGGGTTCCCATCACTGCAGGAACAACTTGAAGTCAACTTGGGTTTGAAGAACCATATCATGGCAAAGATCCAACAACGAGGGCAAGAGCTGTTGCCCTGCCTTTATGGACTGGTGCAACTGGTCTGTAATGAGGGGGACAGTCATGTTCCCACCTCCAGTCAGTAACAAATACTTTGTCTCAGATAGAAAGGTAAGTGGCACGGGTAACTCGCTTCTCTCAGAGGTTGCCATCAGTGAGTAAGTCCTTTCCATAGGCTTGGAGACGGGTGTTTTATCATAGGAACCTGCAATAAGTAAAGGCCCCACCATGGCTGACAGTGGGAACATCAGGGTACTGAACATAATGTAATGTCTTCCAGCAGGGGGTGCCCTACAAACACATGACTTTATTGAAGCATCTGGTGCATGTGACCATCCCAATTTAAACTGGAGTGCCAGATGCATCAATCCTATAGAGCAGTGCTGTCCAACTGACGGCCCATGGCCCCCCTCTGTGTGGCCCCCACCTGTCTGGCTGCTTTGATGGCTTACTCTTGTGTAAGCATTAAATGGTATCAGTACTGAGATTAACTGCCCCCCCCTGCATGGTTCCACCTCAGATTCAGGCTGTATGTATGTCACTGTATGTCACAGAGGAGGAGCCATATGGATTTAAGGGTGTCCTAAAAGCTCTTCTGATGACATGGGTGTGGTTGGTTAGTGGGTGCAGTTTGAAAAAGGGGCGTGGTCAAACCTGGCTTCCATTAGCGGCCCTCCACTATGTAGGCCAGAAAAATTCCGGCCCTTGGTACCACACAAGTTGGACAGCACTGATATAGAATATCGCCCATGGCAGAAATGGACATGTATGTTGTGCCTGTTTCTATGGCCGGGGGGGGCATCCAATAGGGTGTTTCTATGGCCGGGAGGGGAATCCAATAGGGTGTTTCTATGGCCGGGGGGCATCCAATAGGGTGTTTCTATGGCCAGGGGGGGCATCCAATAGGGTGGTTCTATGGCCGGGGGGGCATCCAATAGGGTGTTTCTATGGCCGGGGGGGGCATCCAATGGGGTGTTTCTATGGCTGGGGGGGCATCCAATGGGGTGTTTCTATGGCCGGGGGGAGGGCATCCAATGGGGTGTTTCTATGGCCGGGGGGAGGGCATCCAATGGGGTGTTTCTATGGCCGGGGGGAGGGCATCCAATGGGGTGTTTCTATGGCCGGGGGGAGGGCATCCAATGGGGCAAGTACTTGTTTTGGATCATTGCAATAACACAGACCTAGCCAAGTTCTTGGTCGCTGTGCCAGAGGTCGGGGTGCCCTACTAACTGACGGACCGTTCTGTTGTTGGTGCCAAGGGCTGTAATGATTACACAGCAGAGTACATAGAATTACAGATCTAGATATTCCCAGTGCTGCTCTATGGAGCTCTAAGCCCCCCCAGCCCAGGGTATAAATATAATATCTGTATACACCATTATACGCCATTGGGTTAGTGATGCATCAGCAGAGCAGTTACCAGTTACTTGGGAAGGTGCCCAGGAAAGTCTCACCCCCCGGCTCACATATCTGAGAGGTCACACCGAGCCATGACGCCAGCCCCCCCCCCCCAGTCACACGTACGGGGGCACAAACGGGCAGCGCAAGGGCAAACAGCAAAGGGTGAAGGGCCTTAAAATGGAGATTGTGGAAATAGCACAGATGCCGTCTGGGTTTGACTCACAGTTACGCTGCCCACACACAAACACACCAACTCATTGGTCATAAACCGGTGGCTCATTGCCCAGTTTGGCCACTTCCATGCCTGATGGGATTTGAAACCCTTCATACAGATGTCTGGGGGCTATTGGAAGGGGCTGGAGGAGTAGAACTGACAGGGTTAATTGGCCTGTGTATGGTATGGTGGGGCATATATATATATATATATCAATACACACACATACACATTGTATAATAAGCTTATATATAACATTAGGGCACCTGGATATACAGATAAAGGGTTGATATCAGTTTAAAGACTCATTATGCAATGTACCAATGTTAGTACATATATAGATCTGTATAAAGCTCCTGTCTGACTACAGAAGATCAGCTCCTAAACTCTTTCCATCCACTACTCCCTCTTTCCCCTGGAACGTACCACATTAGGTCATGGGAGGACACCCCCCCCCCCCCCCCCCCCCTTCCCCATGGAAAAATAGGAAACAATTCAGGAGACATCCAGATTTTGACATCATGTTGTTGGTTCTCACTGCCACCTAGTGGTCAGGATTAGAATTGCTGAACAGAAGGATTAAAACTATTTCTTCTGAGCTGTAGGTGTCTCTCTGCCTTAGAACAGAAACAGATCAGTAATGTAAGGGGTTTATAGCTTTCTGTTATTCTAGATTTATCACTCTTTCGCTACTTATGGGTAAATGTACAGCAGCCCTCCACCCGCAAAGGGTAATGGGAGCTGTAGTTCAACTGAACATACAAACTTCTCCCCCTGGCTGGAATTGAACCTAGAACCCCAGTGCTGCAAGGCTAAACATTGTGCTGCCAATCTACAGAACCAAATGTTACCAGGCTCTGCTCTCCCTTTCCAGGTTACTCTCTGATGTCAATACCAAAGGCACCTGGAAGTGAAGGGGTTAATACTTCAGTGGAGTTGGTACCCTTGCCAGGCTCTGCTAACTAATCTTATGAAGGGTTAAAAATCTTGGGAATCAGACAGGATCTCCTACTACTGTGGTCTGAATGCTCCATTATACAGATAGCTAGAACCTCAGCCATAAAGCAAGGCAGGGCTGCTGCTTAGCGACAGAAAGGAAGGAGAATTAACCCTGTGAATGCATATGCCGTGCAAGCACAAACATAACATTTTCCACAAAAATGACTCCCCCTTACAGCATGTTGGACATTATGTTTATGTTATATCCTATATTCGGGGTGATCGTCTCCCTTAAATGTCTCTCCTAGATGAACTCCCAGTACAACAGTCAGTACAAGTGCCATGGAGCTCTGGCCTGGGGCTGTCTGAGCCTGTGAATCAGCGACCCGGAATATTCTTAGTGCTGAGAAAGGAAGGGCTCGGTGGCAATATGTGCCAGTGACGTGGGTGCCCGGCCAAGCCACACAGGGGCCATTGTTAGGAGAGTGAAGCACAGGAAGAGGGAAATGCCAATGTGCATCACTGGGAGGTCAGAGCGGCACGATGGCAACTGGCACCGCCGGCTCCTTCCCAGAATGTGACATTTAGGCCTGGGAGCAGTGAGAGGAGCCTTTATAACTGCCCAATTCAAAGGGAAATGACCTGCAAGGGTCACTGACCCCAGGCCACGTCTCTATGGGCCAAGGGGGGCGGCTACCAGCCCTACAGGCACCAATAGCGCTGCTTGGGGACGGCGGGGATTCCTGCTTTATTATAAAGTTTCCTGCAGAGTTGTGTTTAGTGCAGGGTGACACCTCCATGCATAGTAAGCCCCACCCCTGGGCAGCTAGGCCACACCTCCCTCTGCCTCATTGTAATGGAATTATAACAGAATATTATACCTAAGAAGAGGGGGAGACAAGGATAAATGCAAACAGATACGCACCATAAAGGGGGGGGGGGGGTCACCTTTACATAAATGGTTAGTGTTACAGAATGGCCCCCAGGTTATAATTGTGTTATTTATATACAATATGTTTTTTTTCCTTGTCCTTCTATTCAGGTCTCTCCTATTTAATTTTTATTCTCTCATTCAAACCACTGTCTGGTTGCTAGGGTAACTCAGATCCTAATAACCACATAAACTGGAGGGCTGCAAAATAAAAAGCTAAATAATTAAAAAAAAAAAAAAAAAAAGACAAATAAAAAATGAAGACCAATCGCAAATTCTCAAAATTTCACTGCCGCATACTAAAAATTATATAAGGTAAACAACCCCTTTAAGCGCTGGCAGAGGTAGAGGGTGGGAGTAAGGATGTTCCAGCCCTGCCTCTCTGAGTGTTCATAAGCTCTTATTGGCTAGAGGTGCCACTCCCCGGATTTCTCTGATTGGCTACCGGTCTAGCCCTGTGAAATGTCCTGATTGGCTGTTTCAGGTCTTTAGCGCTTATGGCCTGACGGTGGCTCTCCTTGTGCCTCACACTCAGTCCTCCAGCCAGCCACATCACTCCCATATCCCTCCCTCTAGAAACCGTATAGTCCGGTGGCGCATTGGTGCTCTAACCCACAGCAGTGATTTCTATACAGGATGAAGCCAATCGCTTGCTGGATAACACCTTGCAAAAGGAAAAGTCCAGTCCGGATGGCCCTGCCCTACTATGTATTACTCTCATTAGCAACCAATTAGAGCCGTGTATGGCTGCCTGTAACAAAGGGATATTTAAATGGAACTTTTAAACGATAAGAAAACCTACTTCATATTTGGAAAGTGACCAGCAGGTGGTGCTGTTGTAACAAAATACATTCATATATATAACAATACTTTTAATAGTGAATGTGCATTGCAAATATGCTTAGAATGGGACTTTTAATCAATTTTAAATCAACTTATTTGAAAGGATTACTTATCCTTTAAAGCCCAACATGCATTCCCTGCCTGAATATTAGCACCACAGCCCTACGTGGTACCTTGGCCTCTGTGTGCAGCTCCTAAAGCCGGGGCAGCCCACTCTCTCCCACTACTGTAACTGCTGCCAGTGGGCAGCCCACTCTCTCCCACTAGTGTAACTGCTGCCGGTGGGCAGCCCACTCTCTCCCACTAGTGTAACCGCTGCCGGTGGGCAGCCCACTCTCTCCCACTAGTGTAACCGCTGCCGTTGGGCAGCCCACTCTGTCCCACTAGTGTAACCGCTGCCGGTGGGCAGCCCACTCTGTCCCACTAGTGTAACCGCTGCCGGTGGGCAGCCCACTCTCTCCCACTAGTGTAACCGCTGCCGGTGGGCAGCCCACTCTCTCCCACTAGTGTAACTGCTGCCGGTGGGCAGCCCACTCTCTCCCAAGAGATCTGAAACATCCCCCACGATTGGCTGAGTATTCCCCCCTCCCCGTCACCCATAATATTACTATATAACAATACAGGGCTTGGCCAGGCAGCAATGCATCTTGCTACTCACAGCCGCCCCTATATTTTATATACTGTATATATATTTGTATATAGAGAGAGTGTAGAGGATTTACCCCCTGTTGTAAAATATAAGGATACTATAATATCCTCATATTTTACATTATTCATTATAACAGACAGGTTTGAGCGAGTCATGTGACAGAAATTCCATCACTAAGTACCGATTATAACTGATGACCGAGGCCGTTTATAAGGATATAATTGACAGGAAATTCATGGCTCTTGTGTATTATGTATATACTGTATATATATGTATTGTTAGCGCCCCCTGGAGGCCAAGAACAGAAACGTGCAGCGAGGTGACGTTCGAGAAAGTCTTTTTAATGGAAAATGTAAAACCCCTTTCAACTTGAATGTACAAAGCCATGTGTAACACTTGCACTTATAACAAATTAAAGCAAGCCAATGTCTTTAAAAAAATACCTCATTGAATGTATATAATATGTATATATTTACATAGCATATTAACTTTCATATTTAGCTCCAAAAGTTTCACATAAATTTTACCAAAACAAAAAAAAAAAAAATAACGAGACAACTTGGTCTGAAATAAATTACATCTCCTGTAAATGGCGAATTCTACACTGAATCGGCTTCAACCAAGCATTGAAGTGTCTGTCTCTGTACTCGGCGGCGGCCATTTTTATCATATACAAAGTGTACAGGGGGGGTATTTGGCAGTAAAATCTCTCCGACCGTGTCATGGATGCTCCCGGATAAACGCAGGCAATAGCTGGTGATTTGTGTTTAACCCTCACAGTTACTGTCTCAATGTAGTGAAAAATATCGCAGTTCTCTTAGCAAACTATACAGTCACATTTACATTTGATCAGCAATATAGTGTAGAACCTTTGTTGAACTTTGTTTGTCTTCAGAAAAATAAATACATTTAAATCTTTTGAACATTTTTTCTTTTTTGTTTTGTTTTTTTTTCAGAAACATTAAATTTACACTATGGTACAGTGTAGCGGGCGGCGCGTCCGTGCTCTGGAACCGGTGCCAGCCCCTCCCCCCCATCACGCAAAGGGTTGGACTCCTGCAGGGGGCGGGGTTTCCGGCTCTGCGTGGGTGGGTCTCTGTGATAATGACTGATACTGGTGCGGTGTTGGTAACACAGAAATACTGGGAGCAGGCAGTCTTGGCACAGGCGGGGGGGTTGTGCAATGTGTCCCTCGGCGAGTGCGCGCGGGGGGGTCCCTTCCTTCGAGAGAAGTCTTTGGACTCTGGTTCGGATAGTTTAGCTCTCCTCCATCTCTTCCATATCTTCCTCGTGAATCTTCAATGCTCTTACCATTTCCTTCACTGAATGGTATAGGATATTTTTAACCTGATTGGACGACAGAGAAAAACAAGGGTAAGTACAGGAACTGGACATGAACATTCCCCTCCGACCCCCTGGGTTCCTCTGATGGGGCCCAAAGTGCATATGTACCGATACCAGGTGAGGAGGAGGAGGGCTGCCCAGCAGAAACCCAGAAGGGAAAAGAGAAGGAAAGGACTATGGCACCCAGCTCTAGGAATCCATTAACAACTATTTCTGTACATACAGCTGTGATGCCCGCGGGCACTGGAAGCTTATGGGCACAGGGCAGGACTCGGTAATTCCTATAGAGAATATTTACTGCAGCATGGCAACAACATGGCAGCCAGCGTGCAATTAGCTCTTCTGCCTGAGGTGGGTGCCAATTGTAGCCAGAAAGTCACCAAGCCTTCCCTGTGGCACGGCCCCTCCTTATGACCAGCAATTACTAACTCTTGGTAGCCGCCTTTGTAGGCCAGAAAGGGAACGGCTTCAGATGGAAATTCAGAACAGGGTTGTATTTCTTTCTACAGATGACAAAGGCCACTTACAGACTAAGCCAATCAGGTGGCAGTTATAGGGTCCAGTTGTGTTCTAGATCAGAACTCTGCTGGTCCTAGGAGACCAGGAGGGAATGCCCAGTGTAGTCTGTTTGTAAGTTCTGCTCAGACCCGGACTGGCAATCTGTGGGTTCTGGCAAATGCCAGAGGGGCTGCTGTAAGAGGCCATAGACACTCACTATTTATTGGGCTGGGGGGGCTGTTTGGGCCTCTGTGTACTTGTAATGCCAGGGCCCAATTTGAATGTCAGCCCAGGCCTGGTTCTGGTATGTAAACAGCTGCACCAAATGGACTTGGACATGCACTGTGGCTTAAAAAACAGAGAACATTAGAGAGAAGATAAAGGCACAGCCGCAGCAAGAACAGAGAGATAAAATGGCTGCAGCTCTGCATCCCCTCTACCAATCAGAAGGGTGTCCTGGCCCTTTAAATAAGCCAATCATTTTCTAATATTAACATTAACCCTTGCGGGTGAGTATCAGGTAGGTGACCAGTATTTTACCCCTTTGTTTCAATTGCCTCTGTGCAACAGGGCCACCTTCTGAAAAAGAACAGCGCCCTGCGGCTACCAATAACTATATAGATTCCTGGGCCGAGGGACGGACACAGCCGAATGCTTGTATAGAAAGATCCAGAGATAATAACATGGCAGCCAAGCTTCCGGAACATTCCAGCTGCCTTACCCTGTGGCAGTGCCAGCAGCACGTGTGCCTATTTAATGGGATATTATGGGCGCTAAAAGCCCTCTAAATAAGAGCAGTGCCTCGTCCGACTGCGCTAATCCCCTCCGTACCTGCAATTTATCATCGTAATTGATTTCTTCCTTAGAATGCCGAAGTTCCTGCGTTAAATGGAACGACTGAACGAGATGTTCCGGAGACACAAAGTCCTGAGTCACTTGGATGCAGCTGTGAAAATTCTGCACCTGTTGAAGGAAAGAGAGAGAGAGCGGCGCGGTTACATTAGGTTTTTGTGCGAGGGATAAGCACGGCTATTAGAGCACCGCGCACGCTGCCGGCCCCACTGTTCCCTTACACTGAGCCCCATGGCGGCTATAGATATAAAGTACAGGACGCTCATTGTTGCCTTTAATCCCAGGTAAGGAGATTGCTGTCATTAAGTGGCAATGGCGTCAGTCACGTTTCTCCCAAGCAGCAATGAAACGGCGCATTATGTCTCCCCTGCACTTCAGAGAGGATCCATTTCCCTGACCAAAGGAAAGGTTCTGCCCAGCCAGGGGCCACAGCGTGGCCTATTGATTACATAGGGTTCTGTTTGGGCCGTGGCCTACAGCTTCTGCACCATCTGTTCTACCTCCTGACTCCACCACTTGGGGTCTCAAAGAAAATCTCCCCCTCTGTTCCCAAGGCTGCCGTGCCGGGGCCTCACCTGATAGATAGCTCCAGCGGGCAATATGACGGCATCCCCAAGGAACTGGACCAGTGTGTAGCTTTTCACCCCATAATCCTCCAGAAGGCTTTGGCGGAGTTTCTTGCTAAGGTACCAGTTCTGGTCTCTGATTGGGTCGTGATCAGGTAGTATCTCCAGACACTGCTCTTTTGCTGCCTGCGAGGGGTAGAAGGATACACAGGGTTAAGCGCGGAGACTATACACATACAGACATATGTTCAACTCCCATCATGCTCTGTTGGTCCTCAGACAAGTGATCAGGTTATTAAAAAAATGTTAGAGACTCCTGGGAGTTGTAGTTCAGCATAAGCTGAGGGCTGTGGGATTTCCCATCTCCCAGAAAGCTACAAGTGTGCAATAAAGGGAAACGCAGGGGACTTTACCTTGTGCAAAAACTCTCGTATTTTGTCGGCGTCTCTGGTCTCGTATATGTGCCATAGTGAGCCAGGGACCTCCCCGGAGTCCTTCAGCCTCTTCCTTAAATGTTCGTCCAATTCTTCCTCCTCAAACTTCTTTAAGACCCCTGATAAAGAAATGGATCATTATTATCCCAGGCTCAGATGATATCGGGGTTCTGCGCCCCCCAAGTGACAGGACAAGTATCCCACATCCTCCCCACTGGGTAGGAGAATTCCTAGCAAGACCGGGGGTGGCACCTACCAGATTTGGGCATGACGCCAAGGCCCTTGGCAGCGCCCACATAGACGAGGATATTGACCAGGTCTGACACTTCAATGTGAAGGTTCGTCGTGCCCGTGTCTTGATCCTTCGTTGCTATGACTCCTGCAAGAAATGAACAACGCTGCTTATTATGGTTCTGGGGCAGATAACTAGAAGCAGACCTACATTACTGCACCCATCCCCCCCATAATGCCCACACACAAACAGCTCTCTATAGGGCTGCCTGGCAGTGCCAACACTATGGGGTATATTTCTCATGCTGTGTAAAAGTGGAGTGAAACATTACCAGTAATGTTGCTCATAGCAGCCAATCAGATGCTTTGCTTTGGTTCTCTAACTGTTGAAATTGCTGATTGGTTGTCTTAAGCAACATCACCGGTAATGCTTCACTCCACTTTTTACACAGCATGATAAATATACCCCTAAGTGTAACCCATTCTTACCACCCAAGCACCCCCTTGGGCAACACCAGATAAAGATCTCACCATATGCGCTGCACATTCGGGGGCCCAAATCCGGACGCACAAAGAATGACGGCATGTGAGAGGCGAGGTTGAACTTCCCGTCGGGGTTGCAGTATTCCGGTACAGGGAGCATTTTAAAGAACTCTTCGTGCCTGGAAATAAAGTCACAAAATGTAAATAAACTGCTGCCCCCTAGAGGATGCCTCTGGCATTACCTTTATACAAAGTGCCACATAGGCTTCCGGTCGCCTTACCTTGCCAGCATCATGTTCTTGAAGTCCTCCCCCGAGGGCTGATCTTTCAGTTTCAGGAGGACGGTCTCCCCATTCTTTACTTTCTGCCTCTCTACAAATCAGAGGTTACAGAATGAGATTAATACAGATGCTAAAGGATCTCTACACTAATACAATGTGGGTGCTTGGCCAAAATATATTCATATGGTTCTACACGGGACCCTTTGAGCTGCATGAAGGAACCGTTTTCACTTGACCTGATGTGTTGGTCCTGCTAATTCTGCAGTTAAAGGCACCAAACATGGGTGCAAGGGTTTATGGGTGTTCATACACAGGGAGAGGGTCCCCAAACCAGCAGATATAACTGATATGACCACAACAGCTATGGCCAAATAGGGCTGATCTGATCATTGGCCACTGGGCTAAAGGGACAACTAAAGTGAATAAATAATAATAAATGACCGGCCCAATAGCTGGACTGGGAACCTGGCTACTATCACATTGCCCCTGGCTAGAGACTGTATGGCCGTATGCCAAGGGCAAGTGGAAAGGAACACCATCACTCACTGGAAACATCCTCAAATCCTTCCCAGAAGTCAGTGACGTTGCCGCTCGACACAATGCCTTCTTTGCAGTTAAGGAGGTCTCCTTGATGATCCCCAAAATCACTGCTGATTGCCTCCAATTTCCACAGATTGGCGTTCATTCTTTTGTGCGTCCCAGACACCACGACGGTCTGTGAGAAATGCGGATATAATTAATGTCATTAGGTTGGAAGGGGATATTGTCTTTGGGAAAAAGCTAAATAGCATCGGGGGGGACAGAAGGGAACAAGTGGAGCCAGGTCTGGGCTGGGATTCCAAGTACACAGTGGCCCAAACAGCCCCCACTACATAGTGACTGTCTATGGCATCTTACAGCAGCCCGTCTGGCATTTGCCAGAACCCACAGATTGCCAGCCCCCGGATTCCCAATACACTACAACCCCCTTTGGCTGTAACGGTTCTGAGTTGCAGTTTAACAACAGCTGGGGGATGATCCTTATGAAATCCACTGTCAGTCACCCAGGATTCGTGCTTGGCAGAACTTCCAGTCGTGCCTCAGCTGATCAAGCCGTGGTGGGAAAGTTCCCATCAAACCCTCCCATTGCCTTGCCGTGCCAGGGAGGGAGTCGGGCCGTTACCATCAGGAGACGGCGTACAGGAGGTGCTTCTACATAACAAATGCACATTCCAGCTGTTCCCTACACACGCGCGGTGCATTCTACCACCCCCGGGGCCCTTCTGACCTCTCATAAACTCCTGGTATTTCTGGGAAAAGGTGGGCTGAGACAGGAATACAGCTCGGCACTGCAAAGCAGCCGCAAACAGAGGGAGAAATGCGCGGCCAATGATACAGAGTTTGGCTCAGGATTCTGACTAAGCCCAAGTTTTCTTTAATCCCTGGGCAAGGTGACTACAATACCACATAAGGCTGTTTCTGATTAGCCATGACTTAATGACATTATACTGCAACCCCTGTTGATGTAACAAAACTGGAGGCCTATGGGCAGTAATATGGAAAGCAGCCAGCCTGAAATAGTGAGTGCGGCACTTAGAGATCATTTAGTGAAACCTTCATAGACACTGGGCAAAAAAAACAAACATATGACCCCCCCGCCCCCCCCCCACAAACTTTATAGGCCTCAGATGAACCCCGCAGAACCCTGTACTGACCTTGCCCTGTTTCCAGCATTCTTGGAACATCTTCCAGTTGCGGCTGTGTTTGTGATCCTTTAGCCACAGAATGTGCCTATCGCAGATCCAGGAATGGGGGATCTCCTGGTGCTCGGTCTCCGGCTCCTCCAGGGGCACCTCTACGATTTCCTCCTTTGGCTCGGACTGGACAATGGGTTTGGGAGTCTTGGTGGCTGGAATTTTGTTTTCAACAACTGACGCAATGATGTCATCCAAGATGTTCGGCATGGACCGGCCCCCTTTATTGCACTGTAGGGAAAACATTTGTGTAAAGAAGAGTCTTGTTCATGGCCAGAATAGCGGAGTATGCTATAGCCCCCCCCCCATATAGCTGTGCTGACTTATCCCCCAATACACAGAGGAAGAAGCAAGCTAGGCACCTCTAAATATGATTTGCCCAATCAGATTGCATAATTCAGTTATAAATGTGCACTCAAACCTGCTTCACCCAACCAACCATAATGCACAATGGGCATCTGCTCTGCCAATCAGAATGTGCAGTGTGGTTGTTTGTTTAGCTGACATGCCCCCACATATTTAGCAATGCCTTATGCCACACTTACTGGATTTGAGGCTGAATAGACAGGTGCAAATGCAATGCCAGCGTCCGTAGAGCCAAGGCGCAGCTTCCCAGCGGTGGTGGTAAGCAAGTCGCGTAACGTGGAACCCTGCTCGTTACTATGGGACGTCGGGGACGACTTGCAGTTTACAGTCTCAGAAACCTCTTGGTCTCGCTCTTCCTTGATATGTTTCCCACCGGGACACTCCTTGTTCTCTGCAATGAGAAGCACGGCTGTTACCACACAGAACAAATATCTGCGCAAGTTGCACCACCTCCCGCCTTCCTACAGGACCCCCCCTTACCTTTCTTTTCTTCCCTGGACTTCTGTTCCGCCAAGTCTGCCAGCCAGTGCAGAGAGGAGTGGGACTCGGAGGAGGTGAGCTTGCTGTCGGTGCTGGAGTCGCTTCCCGGGCTCGCGTTGCCGTTGGTTTCGGGCTTTTGGGGCGAGCTCTGATGCGGAGACTCAGGCAAACACAGGGATATCTTGTTACTGTGGTTGAGGACGTTCTGCAATACCTGCCATATTGAAATGATTGAAGAAAGTAATGTCAGCGGAATGAAACAGAGTATGCTAAGGGGAAAGGAAGAATGGCTTAATGTAATGCTCGGTGCTGCCCCCTGGCAGTGTTAAGGTGCCATGGCAGATTTCAGATGCCAATTCACACCAATCTGCCTGTCTATAGGCACACCTTATGGGCCTACCCAACCAATATCTAGCATTTATTGGCCAGATCTTCATTGGACAGGTTCGACTTTTCCCATTGGATCAGGAACGGCATTGGCTCGTCGATGCGATCCTCTGTCCGACGGCCCATATACCCTAGGGCCAAATGATCGAATTAGCCCGCTATTGCCCGATATTTGGTGGCCATATCAGGAGAAGATCCGCTCATTTGGCAACCTCACCAAATGTGTATCACCCCACCTTTAGGGAAGAAGAGCTCCAGCGCGTTTATACTGAGACATTGGACTGAAGCAGGCCCGGACTGGCAATCTGTGGGTTAAGGCAAATGCCAGAGGGGCTGCTGTAAGATGCCACAGACACTTGCTATTTAGTGGTGGTGGGGGCTGTTTGGGCCTCTGTGTAATTAAAATACCAGGGTCTATTTTAAATCCCAGTTAGGCCTGGCCAGAAGAGAAGGAGAAAAGGAAAGCGCTCATTATGCAGCCTTCTTACATATTAGCTATCCCTTAATAGGGGCTGAGTGGCAATTTGGCTTCACAAGTGCAACTTCTTGTATCCTGTGAACCAGACGGTTACAATGCTGAGAACTGTGGCACTATCCCCATCAGACTCAAGTGGAGATATATATATACTGAAAGAGCTGAGCAGAAGCAGGATTTGCCCCTTACAGTAACACAAAGCTGTATTTAGAACTCTGGGCCTCACGTTACTCAGCCACATGCTGGCAAAACATAGAATTATACTGAGAGACAAACGAGCCCATAGCAGAGGCAGCAAAGCATGTTACGGGCTCGGTGCCAATACAAACACTGAAACGGGCGCAGAGTTATTTCTGTAAGCTGGAAGGAACAGGATTCCGTGATCCAGTAACATACAAGTCTGTTCCCTTGGTTGGGCCGCAGGGCGGGCTCAGGGCTTGTTCTGTTTGCAGCCAACCTACAATTAAAGGGGTTGTTCACCTTTGAGCTAACTTTTTGTATGATATTGGGAGTAACATTTGCAATTGGTCTTCATTTTATATTATTTGTAGTTTTTAAATGATTTCAAAAATTGTTCTGGTTGCTAGGGTCCAAATGACCTGTTCATTCTATAATATACTAAAAGTTAAATTAAAGGTGAACCACCCCTTTAACAGAACTGGTTCTAAGATATGTTCCCAGCAGGGTCCCCCATAAGGCAACGTGTTTCCAAAGTTCTGAAACTGCCCAAAAGTCTGGCCAATAACAGCCCGGCCAGCAATGGCACGAGCCGGGTCAGTATAACAGTGACAGCCTGTGGGTGGGGTCATTCCAAGCATTTTGCCATGTGCCTGTGAGCTAGAAATTGTGCCCTTAATGTGACGATACATCAGGCACCAGGGTTCTCTTTCTAAACCCCAGGACAACTGCCCACAAGCTGCCCAACACAAGCCCCAGTAGTCAGTAGGTTACTCCAATGAGATCTTAATCCTGTCCCTCTGCCTCCATTAAACAAAGGCTCACCTGTGAGACGCCATTCATGGCCGGGTACTTGGGCGCCGGGGGGCACGGCTTGCTGGCACAGTGACAGTGGGATTTGATTCCAAATCTATCTCTGAGATGATGCATGGCCTCCAGAAGATCCGTTAGAACTGTGAGGGAACAGAACCAATAGAATACTTGTTACGCTAACTTGCCAATTGGAAAAGGTCAGGGCGCTATGAATAGATTTCCATAGTGAGAAGTTTTCCGGGAGTTTTATCCGCAGGGTATATGTATATAATGAGCAACCAAAGCCGCCTGCTATGCTACCCCCCTGCCATGCTTGTAATGTATGGCAGCCTCTTGCATCTCTCATTGCAGGGGTATAGGGGGCAGTATCCATCATGGAGGGTCCTTGCTCTGCAGCAGGACTGGGTGTGGATAATCTTATGTGAGCCATAGGCCTAAACAATAGTCTCTTCCCTTAGAGATGTGCTGGCATACTTAAGATGGCATTAACAGTGCCAGTGGGTGACATACCTGTGCCCTGGCCAACCAATACCAAGATCAGTGAATAGGTACATACCTGAACTAGGGATAATCTGGGTGGGCATGAGGTGCTTGTAATCGTGCGGCTGCCCCTTCACGCATTTCATCCAAGTGTACAGCTCTTTATCTGCAAATACAAGACACACTGGGCTCTAAATAAAGGCAAAGTAAACAGCAAGAAAAAAAAAAGTACCCTAAATAAAAGAAGTGCTGAAGTGAAAGTGACAGCTCTGTGCCCACAACATGTGACTCCCTCATGGGACACAGAGGCTGAATGAGGGGAAGAGGAGGGGGCAGCCTGTATGCATTTAGTAACAGCCCCAGTAAGGGAAGACTGCCTGGACTCCAGCACAGACACGCACTCTATGCCAACAACTGGATCAGTCACATTTGCCCTTTACATACCACAGGCGGGCCTCAATCAACAGGGCTTTCTGTTCTGTCCCTATCTACCTAAACCCGCTGCTGTGCGTGTAATACAGGCAATCACGCCAGTCCCTGAGCACATGGAACCGGTATGACTAGATTCTAACCTCAGTCAACCTACCGGCCCTTTAAGGGCACTGCTAAAGTGAGGCACCTTTTTTTCAGGTCATATTTGGTGTGTTTTGTTTTTCCAGGTTGCTTGAGGCCGCTCTGCCCTGTAATTGGGCGGCACATGTCAGCTGGTTTGCTCGGCCTGGGGTCGTCCTTCACCGCACCCTGAGATTGCAAAATGCCGCCCCTAGTAAATGGCTCCATCTGTTTCCAGCAACAGGGGCAGCACCGTGTGCCCTGGGCATGGGGGGAGCGAGGGAACGGCTGGGGGGCTTCCTCTAATGCTCACACAAACAGCAGTGTCCCCGAATGTCAGGGGGTCAGTAATGTTCCTTATAAAGCCAAGCAGGTATTGCTGAGAATATAATCCGGTTTATATGAACAGCAGTGCAGGACACCCCCCTTTTATAACACCCCCCAGTTATCATTAATAACAAACGTAACAGCCCCTATATTAGGGCATAGGGCTACAGTGGCCCATGAGATCCAGGGTGGCCACTAATTACACATATAATACATAAACTGTTAATAACCCCCTGAAACCCCTCATTAAACACTGCTGCTCCCTATGACTTTCCCTTTACCCTGGAGTCAGTAGGCACCGATACCAAGTTGTATTACTAAACCCACTCCAGGTTATTTAACAAGAAATTTGCATCTGGGCAGGAAGCCATGGCAACAACAGATTGGTTGCTAAGGGTTACTGCCCTTGGGCAAAGATGCACACTTTACCTTGCTAACCCCACTGTGCAGCAGTTCCACGTCCCCCCTGAAAAGCAGCAGCAAAGTATCTTTACTTCCCCTTGGCATGCAACTGCCACTGGGGGTCTCCCCTGCCCTGTCCGTGTAAATATCCCTCCCCCAGCCCACAGAACAGAGCTACATTAATCCCATTAGGGGGCTGTCGGCCTGTACCCAAGCCTGGAGGATTTCATTTAGCGTGGCCAATAACTCCCTGTTCCTTGGGAAACTGTAGGATGGAGACGGCGGAGGAGCCAAGCAGGTTACACGGCACCAAAAAGTTCAGCCCGAGACCTTTCCTCCCCATTAAATTTCCAATCCAATTTCCTTTCAAATAGAAATGGAATTTCTGCACAAGCCAGCGCCATTGGGCTTTTATTCATGGCTGCAATATCGCCCTTAATTGCTGATTAAGCTGCTCGGCTATAAGGGGCGGTGAGCATTATATGAAATAGCTGGGGCGGCGGCGGCACGGACTGTACCATTACACAGGGGGGCTAAATGTATGGGAACCCCAAAGGCAGAAGAGAGGAACCATCACACCCAGCACTGTGTTATTATCCAGAAGCAGGTCCCTTATTTATTGTACTCTGCCATGTAAGCCCAGGGGGGAGGCTGCAACCATCAAAATGCACATTTGCTACTGGGTAATCCAAATATATAACATAACTCTTTGTGCCTGTGTTGGGATAGAAAAGGGGTATAAAGGGGGTCTGGGAAGCAGATGTGGCTGATCACAGACTTGTCAGCAACTTGTAGCGGGGGGTTTGTAGTCACACATCCCCCCACCAAAGAAATACAGAGTCCCCCCGAGACATGTTGGTACAACCTCTGGCTCAGAACCGTATGGAAAGAGTTAAAGCTGCAGGGTGAGGGGAAATGAGGAAATGTCCCAGTTTAATGACAGGAAGGTGGGGGAGCAGGGGGGGGGGGGCACAGACACAGCAGCTCAGCAGATAGGAGCTTCCATGGGGCAGACTGCTTCATAAGCATTTCAGGCAGTAGCGGCAGGAACAGAGGGCCACTCACCTCTGGATATTTTCCTTTCCTTTGCCTTGTAGCAATCCAGGCAGACCACAAAGCCGCACTTCTGGCAGACCCAGTGAATGTTGAACAAGGTGGCCTCACAGGCGTCGCACATTTCCCGCACGCCGCGCACCGCCCGCTTCCAGGCGATTTTTGCTGAAATGCAGAACATTGCGAAACCTTTAACATCTGCTCTACGAGAACCTTTCCTTTCTGATCACATGTAGCTTGCTCCTGCTGCATGATGGGCTACAATCACAACATATACGGCAGCACCACATGGAGTAATGTGCGCCGGCGTCACCCAGTAGGAAAAGGGCTTATTATACACGCGTCATAATGGGGCCTCCAGAACCCAAATACATTTTATGGTCACTCAGTATAGCAACACACGCAATGGGGCTCATCTACAATCACATGTTCATTAAACAAAAAAAATTTGAAATCAGCCCCCTTATAAATAGTGAATATTTCCATTGATCAATAATAATCAGACCCTGTATTGCTTTACAGGCTCGGTTATTCTGACCCACTGATTGGCAAGGCCCATGTCAAATGGGGCATATTCTCTGCTAACTTTTCTCAGCTGGCAGTGAAGCACCTGTGTGGGGTATAAAGTCCTTGTGTGCCCCACCCCCAAGTTACACATGACCGTACGGCATATGGAAGATCACATGACTTGCCACATCCACTTACCATCCTTTTTCACCCAGGACACAGCGGCTTTCTCCGAGGTGCCGAGCTGGCAGAACTTATCCCCAATATAAGCCAAGATATATTTGATCGTGTCCAGGTCCAACTCATCATCTTCATAATGCTCATGTGACCACAGGCTGAGGGCTTCGTCGTCGTACTGATCCGGAGAGGAGAACCCATCTATTCGTACCACCCCGTTTTTACTGAATGATAACCTAGAAAGGGGGGAAAAGGCGATAATTATATGGAACCCTCTTGCACAACTGCACACCCCTGGCGCATACACCGGCGCACACCCCAGCGCATACACTGGTGCGAGGAGCCGGACGTACCTTCGGAAGTAATAGAATCTACAAAACACGGGCGAGTGGGTGGATTCCTCCCCTTTCTTGGTGCGAATGAGCCGACACTCCCGACACTTCTGTAGGTTGGGCCCAATCTCGCAGCAGGAGTCGTCCTGCAGGAAGGATTCGCCCGTCTGCTTCAGCTTCTTCACCTTCCGCCAGTCTTTTAATACTGAGCGAGGGATGCCTGCTGCAAAGGAATCATAAGAACATGCTATAACTATAACTTCCAGCATGCACACTGACAAATGTTACAGAAATATAAAGCAGGGCGTAAGGCATGTATATCTGTCCTGCACTTCTGTAATATTCATAAGAATTCTTTATATAAGCAGTTATTAAACACAGGGCAAGGGCAGCAGCAGCTTCATTATGCAGAATGCATTGCTCTGACTTTGCTTGGGAACCGTGGAAGTGGCAAAACAATTCTCCCCCATACATCCACTAGGGGGCAATGTGCTCCTAGGAACAACTGGTGCACTTGTATCCAGATCACTGCTCCAGAGCAGGGGTAATAGTGTATGCAGTGTAACAAACAGAGGGTCGTGGTTAATAAGAACCCCAAACAACAATGTACGACTGCGTCTCCAATCATTCTTCCTGCCAATTTCACTTGTTACATCAATTAATCAAATATGATTATCACAATATCACATATTATATAATGTGCAAAAACCTTTATACACATATTAGAAAGATTATTCTTATTGTAATAAACAAACTGAGTAAAAGCACAGCAGCAGTGTGGCGCTAAATAATACCCTGGGGCTGTGTGCCCAACCCCACTGTAACCAGGGGCACAAAATCACCCCCAAAATGGAAACAACTTTCCTGCCATGTAAGTATTTACTCCCCACTACAGGGCACTGACACAGGAACCCTACTCCCCACTACAGGGCACTGACACAGGAACCCTACTCCCCACTACAGGGCACTGACACAGGAACCCTACTCCCCACTACAGGGCACTGACAGAGGAACCCTACTCCCCACTACAGGGCACTGACAGAGGAACCCTACTCCCCACTACAGGGCACTGACACAGGAACCCTACTCCCCACTACAGGGCACTGACACAGGAACCATACTCCCCACTACAGGGCACTGACACAGGAACCCTACTCCCCACTACAGGGCACTGACAGAGGAACCCTACTCCCCACTACAGGGCACTGACACAGGAACCCTACTCCCCACTACAGGGCACTGACACAGGAACCCTACTCCCCACTACAGGGCACTGACACAGGAACCCTACTCCCCACTACAGGGCACTGACACAGGAACCCTACTCCCCACTACAGGGCACTGACACAGGAACCCTACTCCCCACTACAGGGCACTGACACAGGAACCCTACTCCCCACTACAGGCAGGTCTGTGCAGCCCTCGCACACAAGGCTGACACTCAGATCCCATGAGGCTGCTGGCAGAATGTCACTATACTGAATGCCTATTAGTAATGTGCCGCGGGTCGGTTCCGGCTGAGTGTTCTGAATAGCGCAGTCAGTTTGTGCCCTGTGATTAAGAAGCCAGGAGTGAGGTGACTGTGACCTGCCATTCTCAGCCCTCCATCTCTCTCCTACTGTTCATAGCCATTTATTCGCCAGCCAACCCATTCATTACTCAAGCTTCCTGTCACCATGCTAATGGCGAGCTGCGTAACCCGGTGGCCTGAGGAAGAGTGGTTACATTTCTGTTATTGTGAGCGGAGAAGAACAGAAATAGCAGGGAGGAAGACAAACAGCCTAATACCCCTTGTGCCCCAACTGGTGGCGGCGAGAGAGTCCCTGGGATTCTCACTGCTAATCCCCCACATGAATAGATGGGAGTCATTTAACGGTGGGATTAGCGCGGCCGGCTATAACAGGAGCGGGTAGGAGAAGTAACCCCTGCACAGTGGGGCTCATTCAACAAAGCTGAGCAGTAAACCATAGCAACCAATCAAAAATTTGATTTTTTTTCTGGTTGAACACAGCAAATATGATTGGTTGCTATGTGTTACAGCTGGGGTACTCATTTAAACCACTGCCTGGTTGCTAGGAGAAATGAAACACCAGAAACCAGACAGCTGCTGAAATTCCAAATCAAGAGCTGCTGAAATAAAGCTAAATTAAAAAAAAAAACAACCCCCACAAATGTAAGAGATGAAGACCAACTGCAAGTGTCTCAGAATATTATTCACTCACAGTTAAAGGGGCGCTATCCCTTTAAGCAAGGAAGCCAGCCGTTCCCTTTAAGTGCTGCATGATGCAGGCCACTTTCCCCTGCACGGCGTAGAATAACCGCGCGGCCCAGCACGCTATGAGTCATGGGCGACTTCCAGGAAAAACCCACAGAAAGGGAACCTGACCCTTGCTCTAAACAACAACACATGCATTTCGTGCGAGGCCGGAACTGCTCTCACCCCCCTTTGATCCCACGTTCCCAGAGATACTCACTGTTGCCGCTGCTGCTCTGCAGCTTTAGTTTGCTCTTCTCCTTGGCGCTGCGGCTGAGAATGCCATTGGGTTTGCACTCCTCCTCTTTGTCTGTGTCGCCTTTCCGCCTCTGCATATCGTTTTGCTTCTTTTTGTACGTCGGCTTCGGCTGGCGTTTGAGCCTCGGCCCTGACCTGCTCTCGCTCTCGTCAGAGTCCTCGCTCTCCGAACCAGATTCGTAAGTCCTTTTGACTCTCCTCCTGGTCAGCCTATCCTCTTTGGGAGATTTATCGTCCTGCGCTCGGAGGTCAAGGTTATTCTGAAGTTCCTCGGAGGTTGAGGCTATGAGATTGACAGTGCAAGGCTTAATGATTTCCGAGACCACAGTGCAGCCTGCGCTCTCGGGCTTGTTAATGTTTTTATCTTCTTCTGAGTGCCTTGTGAGCCAGGCCTTCTTTAATTTTGTGTGGTAGTTAGGCTGGGCAACAGGCCCGTTGCCTAAAGTGCTCAATGCATTGGCTGAACTGCAGGCCACGTTACCATCCGGGGAACTCGATGCAGGCAATTTGGGATTTTTCACAGCACTGGGCTCCGTCTCATTGGCATTGGTGCTTTTCAGCTGAGCTGCCGCCAACGCTGCCTTGTGCTTTTTCAGGTGGATGAAGTCACTGGAACTAGAATAGGCAGCATTGGGTTGAATTGCACTTGTAGCCTTGCCACTCGCTGGAGTAACTGGAGCTGGGTTGATGACCTGGTTCTCTGGGGTTTGGGCGCTGGTTGGGTTTCCAGTCTTGGAGGTGTTACATTCTATTACGGCACAAGCTGACACAGAGTAGTTGGACAGGGAATAGGTCACCTCCGATCCGCTGCTGCTGGAAACACTCGTGGTCGTGGGAGCAGAGGTGGTCACGTCGGTTTTCGTGCTGCACATAACACTGGATCCTGGTGCAACAGAGTTGGCGACGTGCAAGGGAGCAGGAGATCCCTTACCCGAATTGACAAGAGCACCGTCGGAGCAGACAGGCGGCTGGGTGATCCTCGCTGTCTCTCGGGGTTCCAGAGGCTTTAAGCACTCAGTCTGATTTACCCCAGCTAAGGGTTTATCCCCAACTCTCTCCTTTGAGAGGTTCTGCGCCATTGGAATGGGATCGTACTTTGCACTCGATGACGGGCGCACAATGACAGAGGCAGTCGCAGCTTGCACCTTGCCGTTACTCTTCTCTGGAATCCACACCCCTTTGCTGATGTTCTGCTTCTCGTTCGCTTTCCACCCATCCTGGATGCTTTTCTCTGGGGTCTTCTTGTACGTGCTGGAACCTTCTTTGGGCTCAGGAACTAGAGTTGGAGGCTTCTGAAGCTCTTGAATTTTGCTGCCTGTGCTTACTGGCTGCACCGGAGTTAAGGTGGGCGGTGAAAGGTTACTGTAGCTTGCGTCCTTTCTCTCCAAGCTGTGATGGATGGGCGGGTGAAAAACAGGGGCTCTGTGCAAGGCAGGCATGCTACGGAGGGTGTTAGTAGATGAAATGGATAGCTGGGTGGGACTCCGGCTGTCTCCTCTGTAGGAAGTGATGGTGTGGCTTGTCACTTGCTGAGAAAGTGGCTCGCTTAGCTTGCCCGCCGACACCTCCTCAGGCTGGTGCTTGATAAGCGGCGGCGGCTTGGAGAGGGACGACATGTACGAATTGAGCGTAGTGGAACTGGCGGAGGATGGGGTGCAATTCTGCTTTTCAGGGTACAAGTTCACCACTTCCTTCGAGGCAAACGACCGCGGCGGATCATTGACCACACTGTTCGATAAGGTGGTAAAATAGTTACTTTGCGGTAAACTCTGAGAGACTGAGTTCTTCAGTTTATAAAGCTCAGTGATATGGCGGTCAATGTTGTTCTCCTGTTTCACCACGTGGCTTTTAGGGCTGGAGGAGACGATGGACGTTACTCTGGGATAACTGTCACGCTCGTTCTCATGTGCTTTCACCTTCATCGGAAAGGGTGACGCTTCTGTATTTTCTTGAAGTATCCGCCTGTGTTCCTCCTTATATTTACTTGGCCTTTCTCCGGAATCCTGCGGGACCCTCTGCAGCTTTGAGTGGCTCAGAACAGGTTCCATGTAATGTCTATGTATGTGGCTCATGTGGCTGTCCTTGCCAGCATGAGTCCGGCCATGATCGTGTTCAGACTTTACTGTTGCTATTGAGCGTAAGGGTTCACTGAAAGCTTTCTTGTCGATCTCTCTGTTCGGAGGGAGAAGAAACCATGAGTAAACTGCTTGACACAGAGGAAAGCACAGAATAAAGCTACTGCTGGGCTAAAAATGAAATGCTATGAGCAGGCTGAGGGCCATAAAAATACCCTCTGGGTTGTTGGGACCACCCAGTCTTAAGTAACATGCTTTGTTGCTAATTTAAAATAAAAGCATCTTAATGGCTGGTCTATTTTTAAGCCTACATGCCCAACTAGTGGATAGATGGCTAAAGTTAGCGCCCCAAGCCGACTCTGCTAGCCGAGTACTGGGAGCCAATAGATGAAGCCCCTATCAGTGACGCTGGGCACTTACTCCTTGTGGTGCTCTGCTGCTGGTTTGGACAAAGGCGGGCTGGAGTGCACAGAGAGCTTGATGGGTCGGTGTGCGTCTGCGCTTGATGGGCGCACCGGTAAGTGGCCGATTAGGAGACTCTCAGCTGAAGTCACAGGGGTGGGTTGGTGCAGCCAGGGGCTGGCGGTGTTCTACAATGAGAACAAAAAGAGAGTGTGAAATTAAATAAACAAAAACCCAGAACTTCAATTAACACTGGCACGGGCCATGTATAGCAAGGTAATATCCTTTAATGGGCTGGTTCACTAAGTTCATTTTTAGTATGTTATAGAAAGGCTAATTCTAGGCAACATTTTAACTGGGCTTTATTATTTAACATAGATTTTGAACTATTTGCCTTCTTCTGACTCAAACAGGGGTCACTTACCCCCAACACCTACAAAAAAAATACTCTCTGAAGCTACAATTTTATTGTCATCGTAACTGTTTATTACTCAGCCTTTACTTAAGCCCCTCTCCTATTCATACTACAGTATTTCATTAAAATAAATGCCTGATTGCTAGGGTAATTTGGACCCTAGCAACAAGTTAGTTACTGTAATTCCATACAGAGCTGCTAAATAACTATATATATATATATATATATATATATATATATATATACATATACATATATATACATATATACATATATATATATATATATATATATATATATATATATAAAGATACAATGATGTATATAGTGGCCTTACTGAGTATGAGTGGAGGCCACAATGTATTATAAGAGGCAACTCAGGAGCTGTTAAGCAGAGAATGAGTGTAACCCAGCCCCATATTAGCTCTGGATTAAGGGATGGAATGGAAACAAAATGCTGCCTATAATAAGCTCTTTGTGTGCCAGAGGTATCAGATTTGGCTCGGCCCTGGGGTTACCGAGTACCCGCTCCCCCGTGGAAGGAAACAGGCAGCTGACAGTCACAGAATGAAGTGCGTATATGTTCTACACTGGGCAGGAATGTGCACATATGGGTCCCTGACCCCAGCAGTTCCATGTAACATGCCTGTATCGGAGAGAGTTAATGCCGCTCTGGACTCTGTGCAGTTGAAAGGCAAATGATATATGACTGCATGTGGAAAAAATGCATGTTATAAATGATTTGAGCCAGATGTTTACATTGGTCTGCCCGAGCAGAAGTGTACTATTATATCCCAGGCGCGCCTCGTGCCAGCTCCCCCCACTATTCATTTCCACTTTCCTTAACACAGCAGTTCATGTTCAGGATCTCGGCCCTGAAAAATAAATTCTCCCTGGCACAGGGCACAGAGGAACGGCGCTCCAAGGGCTGGAATGTCTCAGTCACCAGCGCCCCGGGCTTGTTTGCATACCCTTGGGCCGGGCGTTGCACAATCGCAAAACACAAGTGGTGGGATTTATGAGGCCTGCCAAGTCGGACAATGGCTTTTATCTAGGGAAGGGATAATGGATACAACGGCTGGATGGCTGGGAGAAACCTGAACAGAACCAGAGAAACCCATTATGGATCTGGCCCAGCAAACAGTTTTACAGGATGAGTAAAGCTACGATAGGCTTAGGTCAGAAATAACATTATTTGTGCAAAGATTTTAAGCCCACCAAAGGGGAGGTATCAGGCAAAAAGTTATAAATAACCATGGGTAATATAGTTGGTGGGTTGGGGGTCCTTAGTCACACCACCCCTTTTTAAAAGTCTTTCCTATCTGCCTGTGGGCATTCATATTGGGGGCCAATTTAACCATATTTCTTCCTTCAACTGCTGAGCCAACCAAACAAACACAGAGCACCTTCTGTCTGCAGTTGACCTTTATATATTTTTTTGAGTTCGGTCACCCTTTTCAGTTGGTGGCTCTAAAAGTCGAAAAAGACATTGACACCAAACAAAGTCTAGGAGGATATGGACACCAGACAAAGTCTAGGAGGATATGGACACCAGACAAAGTCTAGGAGGACATGGACACCAGACAAAGTCTAGGAGGACATGGACACCAGACAAAGTCTAGGAGGATATGGACACCAGACAAAGTCTAGGAGGACATGGACACCAGACAAAGTCTAAGAGGACATGGACACCAGACAAAGTCTAGGAGGACATGGACACCAGACAAAGTCTAAGAGGACATGGACACCAGACAAAGTCTGGGAGGACATGGACACCAGACAAAGTCTGGGAGGACATGGACACCAGACAAAGTCTGGGAGGACATGGACACCAGACAAAGTCTGGGAGGACATGGACACCAGACAAAGTCTGGGAGGACATGGACACCAGACAAAGTCTAGGAGGACATGGACACCAGACAAAGTCTAGGAGGACATGGACACCAGACAAAGTCTAGGAGGACATGGACACCAGACAAAGTCTAGGAGGACATGGACACCAGACAAAGTCTAGGAGGACATGGACACCAGACAAAGTCTAGGAGGACATGGACACCAGACAAAGTCTAGGAGGACATGGACACCAGACAAAGTCTAGGAGGACATGGACACCAGACAAAGTCTAGGAGGACATGGACACCAGACAAAGTCTAGGAGGACATGGACACCAGACAAAGTCTAGGAGGACATGGACACCAGACAAAGTCTAGGAGGACATGGACACCAGACAAAGTCTAGGAGGACATGGACACCAGACAAAGTCTAGGAGGACATGGACACCAGACAAAGTCTAGGAAGACATGGACACCAGACAAAGTCTAGGAGGACATGGACACCAGACAAAGTCTAGGAGGACACTGACACCAAAGTCTAGGAGGACATGGACACCAAAGTCTAAGAGGACATGGACACCAGACAAAGTCTAGGAAGACATGGACACCAGACAAAGTCTAGGAGGACATGGACACCAGACAAAGTCTAGGAGGACACTGACACCAAAGTCTAGGAGGACATGGACACCAAAGTCTAAGAGGACATGGACACCAGACAAAGTCTAGGAGGACATGGACACCAGACAAAGTCTAAGAGGACATGGACACCAGACAAAGTCTAGGAGGACATGGACACCAAAGTCTAAGAGGACATGGACACCAGACAAAGTCTAGGAGGACATGGACACCAAAGTCTAAGAGGACATGGACACCAGACAAAGTCTAGGAGGACATGGACACCAGACAAAGTCTAGGAGGACATGGACACCAGACAAAGTCTAGGAGGACACTGACACCAAAGTCTAGGAGGACATGGACACCAAAGTCAAGGAGGACATGGACACCAGGCAAAGTCTAGGAGGACATGAACCGTCAAATGACAACTTGATGCCCAGATCTTGATTGACAAAGGGGCTCCTGTACTACAGGAGGGCACAGCAGTTTTATGTATGGATTATCTCCTGACCTGATAGATCACTGCAAATGTTTTCCTGTGAATTAACCAATACAACTACGGATTAATTCATACCAAACACCACCCTATCATATACTCTATATCACTATAAACCCAAGGCAAAACTACGGACAGGATAGTTGAATATCGCCTTACCCGTCTTATTGAGGCTTCAGCACCCACATGATTCTCTGCATGAACCCATTTTGACGATGGCAGGCCAAGACCGGAATAAGCATGGCTGCCATTTGGATACTGCCAGATGATAGGATAAAGGCCCAGCTGGTTGTAAGAAGCCGACGGGTGAGCTTGGCCGAGAAGGTGTGGCGACTGATGCTGTAACATTTGCTGCTGCTGTTGATGTGCCAATGCCAAATGACTAAGGCTGCTGGCATGTGCAGTCTCTAGCTGTGGGTGGCCACCTAGTAAGGAACCTGGGGTCATGCCAGGTAACACAGTAGGTAGTAAATGAGGATGATGAACTGGATGATGGGATGCACTGCCAAGCGGGTGAGTATTAATAGCAGCTATAGATGCTTGGTTTGAGGAGGACGTGAGTAGGTGAGGGTTTCCTGTTAGTGCCGGGTGGTGGCTGTTTGGAGGTAAACATGTTCGATGAGCTGGAGAATGAAGAGCAAAGTTATGCTGGTGCAAATAAGAAGATATGTGATTCGCTGCAGTCTCTGGTCCAACAAGTGCTGGGTCCCTGTAAACGGTAAAGTGTTCGTTTTTGTCTATGATAAGAGGACTTTTCGTAGACTCGATGGCGCTCACTCTGGCTGCCACCGGGTGAAAACTGGACCTGTGTGGGTCGCAATCCAATTTGCTGGAGGACCTTACAATGCCAGACGTCTGACTATTGTGATAGTTCATTTTCTGCTTCACGGGGTCTGGGGAGTGGACGGACCGCGACTTGATAACGTCCGGCGAGGCGTTATACTTTATTTTGCTGGAAACCTCTGGGATGTGAGGTTTGGCCTTCATGGCGTCCAGGGTTTGCTTCTGAAGCCTCTTCTGCTCATCTGTTAGGGAAGTGCTACCGATGACAGAGCCGTGCTGGATCTTCTCTCTCTCGTGGGCGTCCTTGGCTGACTGGCAATTCTTTAACACGCCCAAGTCTCCTTTGTTGTTCACCTCGTTCCACGCTTGTTCCGTATCCTGCCTCTTCGAATCGGAAAAACCGATGCTTCCAAACGAAGGCTTTAATTCTCCGCTTTGTAACTCCACCTTGGGAACGGGCTGCGAGCCGAACGTTCCGGCGCCGCTTTCTTGGACTGCCTCGTTGGCATTGTTTTCGTTATTTAAGACAATGGCATTTTTTGGCGTGGGGGGCTTGCTGACGAGCGGCTCCATTTGTAACAATTCCGTAGTGTTGCTCTTCTCCGCTAGGCTATCTAGAACATGCGGGTTATTGGGATTCTGCTCATAAAGTGCTGTCTGCTCCGATAGAAGAAACGGAGGTTTATCTTCCTGCAGCTGGGACTCAGCTGACTTCATTCTCTCCGCTTCCTTTTTATCGTCCTGTATTTCATCCCAGGGAGAATGCCTATCTATTAGTGTCTGTTCCTCAGCCCCGTCGCTACTTTGGGATTTTCCTTCGTCTCCGTTTATCTTTGAAGTGTTCTTGCTTTTCAGCTCGTTCTCGGAATTCTGCTCAGAGGAAGAATCTATTATCCTTTTATTTGAATTTTCTGAGTCGCTGCTCTCCGAGAAGTCGGAAATATTGTCCGTGCGCAGCCTTTTCAAAATTAATTTCTTTTCATCCTCCTCGGGTTTCCTCCTTTTGCTGTGGAAATGTTTGTTCCTTTTCAGGTTTTCTGCAAAAGGTGAGGGAAAATAAGAGAAAAGTGAGTGAAATGTTTGGCCCAATGTAAATGTATTGTTTTGTTTATAAAAAAAAAAAAAAAGATTGCTAAATACTCATTATTAAAAGGCTAATTAGCTTGGGGGGGGGGGGTTTAGACTTGAGAGAAGCAATGGGAACAACTCTCGCCCCAATTGTTGCACCTAGCATTGGGCCTGCCAAAACTAAATGACTGCAGTAAGGTAAAACTGGCCACTGATATGTTTCAAAAGGCTAATTAGCTGTAAAAGAAAATCCCCCCAAAGGCTGACCATTATCCCCGTCTGGCATTGGCCTAAGTATCTGTGAATTTAGAGGCTTCCTGGGTATGGAGGTAAGCAACTGGCCCAACTCTTGCACCAATTTCTGCAGCTAGTCTTGGCACCTACCTACATAAACGACTGCATATGGATAAAACTGGACACTGAAAAAATTCAAAAGGACAGATAGTGGCAAATTTAGATGCACAAAACTGTTGCTGGAAGTGATGGGTGCAACTCTAGTACCAATTTCTAGCATAAGTCGGGACCTGCATAAATGCCCTTTGGCAGCACTAACCAAGGATACTGACCAAGTAAACTGATATGAAGCCGAGTACTGGTGGGGAGTGAGACAGAACAGACACATGGTATAATTCCTTCCGAAAGGGAAAAGGTCATTATGCTTTTATATGGCTACCGAGCTTTCAACAGAGAAATTTAAGAGTGTATTATATTTATCCGCTCTGTGACGGTGCCAACAGGCATGCCTTTTGTTCCACGGCAGCTTTCCTACTTGATCCGCATTGGTTTGTGATGTTTATCTATCTTGGCCAACTCAATAAACCTGCTTTGATCTACGGTAGCGCAGGCAAAGTTCAGAGGAAAAGACTAGACCTTTTGTGAAGCGGAGATTCTGTTATTTATGGTCATAAAAAAAAGAGTTAAAGAATGGCTCCTCCGAGTCGCTGTGAGAGAAACCACTTAACCGCCCATTTAATGCCTATGTAAGAATATCTGAGAACACAGGCAGCACAGAGGGGGGAAGAATCCATCGCAGAGCTCACACTCTATTTACCAACTCCGATTACGTGCACCAAAACGTTTTCATTGTTCTCCATACTAAGTGGTAGTTTCCTTTTACTCCTGCTGCATTGGCTCAGGTTTATTGCTTCCTAACGTCAGGGAAACATGTTTTATGGCTTCACCTTTGCCGGTTCAGCGTTGCTCTACTCAAAAATGTAATTACGGAGGGAAATCCAGTGTAATTAGCTCAATCTACTGCACTAATATGAAGGAAATGGAATCTTCCCAGCTGGTACAACATTATAAAGCTATTACCAACTGTACCCAGCTGCTCGGGGAAGGCCGCTGAGTTATGCGGCACCTGTTTTACAATGGATAACGTGCCACATGGCTCTTCTGCCACTTCTGTCACATGAAACCATCTTTAGGGGCAAGGAGGCTGCTTGAAACATTAGTTACAGATACAATTATTTCATTCTTCCATGATCTCCATGTTAAGGCTAAACTGTCGAGAAGTTTCAGTGTTGCATGAGACTTGTTCTTTAGGTTTCTGACCACAACTTCCCTTAACTTTCCCCATAACCCTCCTTAAGTGTTATAATTATAGATCACCAAGGGTGCAGCCTAATGACCCAAGAAGGTGGGCTACGGGCAGGATCTAACAGATAAGCTCTGTAGTATACAATGGGATTCTGCACAGCTTATCTGTTATGTACTGTGTATCCTGTGCTTTAATGGTTGCCCCTGTGGCTACAGAGCCGCCAGCCTGTCATTCAAGGTGATCAATAGCTGCACCAGTCACAGTTGGACAGGTACTGAAAACCTTGTGATATTATAACAACAATGTGACATTACGTAGATCATTAGCTGCCACCACTTGCCAGTCCTGTAGGAATCTGACTATGGCGCCCTACATGGTCACCCTTCTATTGTCCTGCACGTTCAGACAGCTCATACAGCAGAAGCTGCTGCTCTTCTTCACTTCCGCCTCTTGCCAATATGGCACACCAAGTCTCAAACTTGCCTAGTTGACCAACTGATGGATATCCACTATACATAGATATCGGCCAGCATACATATACCGAAAATTGTACATGTACGGTCAGCTTAAGGCCAACTAGGTCACATGTTCAATCACATGCCAATCACACGCCACCTCCCTACCTGCTCTACCTGTGCCGTCGTATCTCTCTTCTTTAATCCTATCTTCATCAGGCATGCTGCTGTCCGATCCTTTCCTCTTGTTTAAGCGGGCGTTTCTGTGCTGCTGACCTTGCTTGGATGCGGAGCTTTGCGAGTTCATTGCTGGCCTGGGACTATTGGCTTGTGCACGCGTGTAATGACCCTGCGAACGATAAATTTGCGAGATGAAGCAACTATACGCGCGGGATGGAATAATTGCAGAAAACGAAATAGCCTTTTGAGGGTGATTACAGTGAGAATGCAGCTTGAATATTAATGTTCATATAAAGCTGAGAAAAGGATTTTTAACCTCTGGTACCAGACAAAATTACGGGTCCCCCGACCTATTGAGTGAGTACATAAGTACTCAAATGCAGACATTACTTATTCTATACTAAAAGCTAGCAACAAATGGGCCAATTAAAGCTGAGGACTCTGCCCCAAGGGACCACGTTAGAAGCTTATTGGCCCAAGCCTGGGCCTCTGGGGTGCTTGTCCAAAGATATCGGGCAGGTTTGAAAATACCACCAGGCAAGAAAGTCATGAAAATATAGTCCCCGTCCAGCAGGGCCCCCGAGACAGGGACCAATCAAACACCCCCAGGCCAATGATCAGCATTAGACAGCATCTTACATTTCAGTAGGGAAATGCACAAAAGCAAAAACATATACTAAGAAAAATATCATGTATTCTTTCAGTCCCTGTGACTAAACTCACAGCAATACACAATGTTCTGGCAAAACAAGGGAATTGGAAAGGAGAGAATTACATACATGAATTGTGTTGCTGTTCTGATTGGAGCGAGACCTCCGGCGAGATGTGATACCAATATTTTCCCCTTTCAACAAAGAGTAAACAACATCATCTAGAAAGGTCATCTGAACCATAGAAGGGTCAACATTCTGTGGCTCTAGTACCTGGAAGAAACAGTAGCAAATAAGTGGCATGTTTATTACTTTCTGGCGGCCCAGATGTACGGGAAACACAAATCTAATATGGATTGCACTCCCACTTAACTGACTAGAATAAAGTTAGACTGAGCTTTTGGGTTGAAGGCAAAATGGAATAAAAATATAAAAGACTAAAGTTTTTATCCACTATTGCGATTAGGAGTTGTTATCTGTCAGGTGTTTTCTGTACCCATTAACTTTCTTATCAGTGAACCAAGCAATATAAATAGGCAGCACAGATAGCGGCCCTTGTTTTGCATAAAGCAGCTGAGTTCAAGTATCAGGTGACAGGAAATTCCTCCCATTCACTAACAGATTTAGGGCCAAGTCAAACAAGGTGTTCTAACCACCACTATGTGTTTCAGCAATCAGACTCCTACTCCTCTGCAGTTTGTGTATATGAAGCTTTTAGCAATGGAGGGATAGTAGGACAGCAGGTATAGTAGGGAGGGATGGTGCCTATAGTAGCAGTGGGGGATAATAGCCTCTGGGAAGGGACTGGGGCTGTGGGACAGCAGGTATAGTAGGGAGAGATGGTGCCTATAGTAGCAGTGGGGGGATAATAGCCTCTGGGAAGGGACTGGGGCTGTGGGATAGCAGGTATAGTAGGGAGAGATGGTGCCTATAGTAGCAGTGGGGGGATAATAGCCATAGTAGGGAGAGATGGTGCCTATAGTAGCAGTGGGATAATAGCCTCTGGGAAGGGACTGGGGCTGTGGGATAACAGGTATAGTAGGGAGAGATGGTGCCTATAGTAGCAGTGGGGGGATAATAGCCTCTGGGAAGGGACTGGGGCTGTGGGATAGCAGGTATAGTAGGGAGAGATGGTGCCTATAGTAGCAGTGGGATAATAGCCTCTGGGAAGGGACTGGGGCTGTGGGATAACAGGTATAGTAGGGAGAGATGGTGCCTATAGTAGCAGTGGGGGGATAATAGCCTCTGGGAAGGGACTGTGGCTGTGGGATAGCAGGTATAGTATGGAGAGATGGTGCCTATAATAGCAGTGGGGGGATAATAGCCTCTGGGAAGGGACTGGGGCTGTGGGATAGCAGGTATAGTAGGGAGAGATGGTACCTATAGTAGCAGTGGGGGGATAATAGCCTCTGGGAAGGGACTGTGGCTGTGGGATAGCAGGTATAGTAGGGAGAGATGGTGCCTATAGTAGCAGTGGGGGGATAATAGCCTCTGGGAAGGGACTGTGGCTGTGGGATAGCAGGTATAGTAGGGAGAGATGGTGCCTATAGTAGCAGTGGGGGGATAATAGCCTCTGGGAAGGGACTGGGGCTGTGGGATAGCAGGTATAGTAGGGAGAGATGGTGCCTATAGTAGCAGTGGGGGGATAATAGCCTCTGGGAAGGGACTGGGGCTGTGGGATAGCAGGTATAGTAGGGAGAGATGGTGCCTATAATAGCAGTGGGGGGATAATAGCCTCTGGGAAGGGACTGGGGCTGTGGGATAGCAGGTATAGTAGGGAGAGATGGTACCTATAGTAGCAGTGGGGGGATAATAGCCTCTGGGAAGGGACTGTGGCTGTGGGATAGCAGGTATAGTAGGGAGAGATGGTGCCTATAGTAGCAGTGGGGGGATAATAGCCTCTAGGAAGGGACTGTGGCTGTGGCATAGCAGATATAGTAGGGAGAGATGGTGCCTATAGTAGCAGTGGGGGGATAATAGCCTCTGGGAAGGGACTGTGGCTGTGGGATAGCAGGTATAGTAGGGAGAGATGGTGCCTATAGTAGCAGTGGGGGGATAATAGCCTCTGGGAAGGGACTGGGGCTGTGGGATAGCAGGTATAGTAGGGAGAGATGGTGCCTATAGTAGCAATGGGAGGATAATAGCCTCTGGAAAGGGACTGTGGTTGTGGGATAGTGGATTTAGTATTAAAATATCAGGTAGATTCACTACATAAATACTCAGACATAAGGAGATTACAGCATTATTTTCTGAGCTGCCCAGCACATCCATAGGCAGAAGCAGTGTTGAGACTTGGGGCACTTGGCTAAGGTGCTGCAGGGATACAGGGGGAAAAAGAGCAAAAGGTTTATTGTGGGTTCTATTACTCACCTGGTCATTCATAACAATCATAGTGCGGGTGAATAGGTCATGGTGGGTGATTATGCCAGTGAACCACTGGGTGGCAGAGTCTTGTCTGTATACCCTCACTCGATAGCCGTTTAAGGAATATGGACCTACAGGAGATGCAATTGGACAATAAACACAAAATGGAAAACTGTAGTTCAACATTACACTGAAGTTCAAAACACTATTCCTGCTCATATCCCCCTGTATCGGCCACACAAAGTGAAAAAGTGGCCACGGCACTTAGCCTGTGTATGGGCACTACTGACTGGACTGCCCGACCGATACAGTGGCTTGCAAAAGTATTCGGCCCCCTTGAACTTTTCCACATTTTGTCACATTACAGCCACAAACATGAATCAATTTTATTGGAATTCCACGAGAAAGACCAATACAAAGTGGTGTACACGTGAGAAGTGGAACGAAAATCATACATGATTCCAAACATTTTTTACAAATAAATAACTGCAAAGTGGGGTGTGCGTAATTATTCAGCCCCCTGAGTCAATACTTTGTAGATTTTCAGTTTTCAGATCTTGCCACAGATTCTCGATTGGATTTAGATCTGGACTGTGACTGGACCATTCTAACACATGGATATGTTTTGGTTTAAACCATTCCATTGTTGCCCTGGCTTTATGTTTAGGGTCGTTGTCCTGCTGGAAGGTGAACCTCCGCCCCAGTCTCAAGTCTTTTGCAGACTCCAAGAGGTTTTCTTCCAAGATTGCCCTGTATTTGGCTCCATCCATCTTCCCATCAACTCTGACCAGCTTCCCTGTCCCTGCTGAAGAGAAGCCCCCCCAGAGCATGATGCTGCCACCACCATATGTGACAGTGGGGATGGTGGGTTCAGAGTGATGTGCAGTGTTAGTTTTCCGCCACACATAGCGTTTTGCATTTTGGCCAAAAAGTTCCATTTTGGTCTCATCTGACCAGAGCCCCTTCTTCCACATGTTTGCTGTGTCCCCCACATGGCTTGTGGCAAACTGCAAACGGGACTTCTTATGGTTTTCTGTTCACAATGGCTTTCTTCTTGCCACTCTTCCATAAAGGCCAACTTTGTGCAGTGCACGACTAATAGTTGCCTATGGACAGATTCCCCCACCTGAGCTGTAGATCTCTGCAGCTCCCACAGAGTCACCATGGGCCTCTTGGCTGCATTTCTGATCAGCGCTCTCCTTGTTCGACCTGCGAGTTTAGGTGGACGACCTTGTCTTGGTAGGGTTAAAGTTGTGCCATACTCCTTCCATTTCTGAATGATCGCTTGAACAGTGCTCCGTGGGATGTTCAAGGCTTTGGAAATCTTTTTGTAGCCTAAGCCTGCTTTAAATTTCTCAATAACTTTATCCCTGACCTGTCTGTCAATATTCTCTTAGACAACCTCTGAGGCCGTCACAGAGCAGCTGTATTTGTACTGACATTAGATCACACAGGTGCACTCTATTTAGTCATTAGCACTCATCAGGCAATGTCTATGGGCAACTGACTGCACTCAGACCAAAGGGGGCTGAATAATTACGCACACCCCACTTTGCAGTTATTTATTTGTACAAAATGTTTGGAATCATGTATGATTTTCGTTCCACTTCTCATGTGTACACCACTTTGTATTGGTCTCTCGTGGTCTCTCGTGGTATTCCAATAAAATTGATTCATGTTTGTGGCTGTAATGTGACAAAATGTGGAAAAGTTCAAGGGGGCCGAATACTTTTGCAAGCCACTGTATCTGGCCTGAAATTGGCCAGATCTCAATCGGGCAGGTTTAAAAATGTAGTCGGATCGGGGACCGCATCGGCTCGTTGATGCGGTCCCTGAACCAACTACCCAATTGCCGCTAATACAATTCGATCATTTGGCCCCAGGGCCAAACGACCGAATTAGCCTACACATTCCCCGATATCGCCCACCGCGTAGGTGGGGATATCAGGTGAAGATCCGATCGCTTGGCGATCTCGCCAAGCGAGCGAATCTTCACGTGTATGGGGACCTTTAGACCTAAGTATAAACCAGTCATTATTTCACCCTGTGCCTGGGGCACCCATAGTGGGACTGTATCTCCAGGCAATTACAAGTGAGTATTAGCTGTGTGGGTTAGAGTATATGCTCAGTGTACAACCCCCACCCCATTCACTAGCATGGCAGGGCAGACTACTAACAAATCTTATAAAAACGGTGCCGCCGCGCCAGCAGTAGAGCCGACTGCCCGTAAGGAACCACAGAGATAGGGAAAGTGGATTTCCGTGCTTGAGAAGCGTAAGAATGAAAGGGAGAGCTCTAATAGGCTCCTCGTGCCTGTATAATGATTAATGGGCAATTTCTTAGTAAGCGAAATAAACACCCAGCTCAGCAAAAATAATATGAAAAAGCCAAGTCTCCCCCCCCCCACCCTCCCCGGCTGCTTGGCGTTGCCTTTCAAGTCGTTTGCTTAAAAATACCTAATTTTTATGCTGCACACGTCATTGTAATTTATCCGTGTGGGGGGGGGGGCGCAATAGGTGGGATTCATTTATTTAAGAGAAAATTGATGCACACACACAAAATAATGTTTCATTCAAAGCTGCAGATGTTGCTAAACTATAGAGATGCCGGTTTGGTTATTTAAAATAGAAAATGGGGAGGAGTGCCTGATGGCAGCTGTGCCAGCCTTTGTGTGCAACTGAGCTGGAGCTACAGTGGGTCAGAACCACCAAGGGTGTTTGCCCAAGAGCTGGTTGGTAGGTCTCATATAGATCTCTGTGAGATCAGTAAGTGCATATGGCCTCTTTACAAACCCTATTCTACTACCTACATTAGAGAGGTGGCTATAAGTGGCCATACACTGGCCAGTATACAATCTATCGCTCAGAAGGGCTGGATATCATATAACGCTATACAGGGTATGGGCGGACGGCCCGAAATATTAGAACAGTAAGAAGTAAAGGGGCACTGCAGCAGATGAAACCTTCCGTGTCCAATCAATGAACCAGCCAATATCCATCTACCATCATCCCTTTGGCTGTCAATTGCAGTTAAAGAGCACATGTAGGGCTGCACATAACGGTGGCCACACACAGGCTGACCCATATGGTACAGATACTGTACAAGAAGCTGTGCATGTGTATGGCCACCACTGCATTGTTTTGTTTGTTCTGTTCGGACTGATGAAGGACTGGAATAGTAGGAAGTAAAGAGGAAGTGCAGCTCTATACTTCCTTTAGGCCAGCCAATTGGGTTTATCTGTTGGAATGGCCGCCCAGTTGGCCACACATGCCCACATTTTAAAGCACATCTCACAGAGAGAAAGAAAGAAGTTCTTACCTTGCATAAAAATCTCCTGAACCTTATGTTCTTTGACCCAGGCTTTCACCTCTTCGTGAAGCTGAGGGTTATCCCTGAGAACTGGGTTGAGACTATCTACTTCATCCTATAGAGAGAGGGAGACAAGAGGGGACAGGTTAGTATCTGCACAGGTTACTATCAGCACAGGTTTCTACCCGCCCAGGCTACTATCCGCCCAGGCTACTACCCACCCAGGCTACTACCCACCCAGGCTACTATCCGTACAGTTCCTCGGAGTGTACACAAAGCAAGAAGCAAACACAGAGCGAGTGGGATCAGGTGAGGATTTCTCGCTTATGTTTAGCCTTGTGGGACTTAAATTCGGACCAGAGTGAGACAGAGCGATTGCCAAGAGAGAGCGACAGGTTTATTTTTAGGCGGGAGCTCGCTCTGCGGGCGCTACATATAGACGCAGGCTAGACAAGCTTGAGGCACAAAGAATAACAAACGGCACGGCTGTGGGGCCCAGAGACAACATTGGTCGGGGTGACGCGCGTACAAGGTGCTGTGCCTCCTTTCTACTGTGCTGATCCCAGCGAGGCCCCGTAATAGGAGTCTGGAAACCCACCACTTTTTAACAGCACTGTTTCAGTATATACTGACCCCCACGCTGATAAGTGGCACTTATGTTTGCCCAGGTACAGTAATAGTAACCAATAAGATGTTTGCTTTTACATAGGGGACCAGTAAATGCTACCTGCTGGTTGCTATGGGTATGTAGATCTGTAGCAAACTTTGCACATCTCATTACATAACCCCTTAAGTGCCTAATACCATCCTATTTTCCTGCTGCCATGGGGCAAATCCCCTAACCACAATTCCTTGCTCTGTGCCCCTACCCAGATTCCGAAGTGCAACAAGGCTACACCAAGGATACACGTGCCACAATACACCAAGGCTACAAATGCAATGCAATGCTGCACCAGGGCTACAAATGCAATGCTGCACCAAGGCTACAGATGCAATGCTGCACCACGGCTACAGATGCAATGCTGCACCACGGCTACAGATGCAATGCTGCACCACGGCTACAGATGCAATGCTGCACCACGGCTACAGATGCAATGCTGCACCACGGCTACAGATGCAATGCTGCACCACGGCTACAGATGCAATGCTGCACCACGGCTACAGATGCAATGCTGCACCACGGCTACAGATGCAATGCTGCACCACGGCTACAGATGCAATGCTGCACCACGGCTACAGATGCAATGCTGCACCACGGCTACAGATGCAATGCTGCACCACGGCTACAGATGCAATGCTGCACCACGGCTACAGATGCAATGCTGCACCACGGCTACAGATGCAATGCTGCACCACGGCTACAGATGCAATGCTGCACCACGGCTACAGATGCAATGCTGCACCACGGCTACAGATGCAATGCTGCACCACGGCTACAGATGCAATGCTGCACCACGGCTACAGATGCAATGCTGCACCAAGGCTACAGATGCAATGCTGCACCACGGCTACAGATGCAATGCTGCACCAAGGCTACAGATGCAATGCTGCACCAAGGCTACAGATGCAATGCTGCACCACGGCTACAGATGCAATGCTGCACCACGGCTACAGATGCAATGCTGCACCAAGGCTACAGATGCAATGCTGCACCAAGGCTACAGATGTAACGCATATTTATGTTGATTCATGAGTCACTAATCACCTTAATAAAGTATAATTCCATTTCCATTCATAAACACCAATGAGGCAGCCACAACATAAACAAGAATGGGTGTGTGGCTTTACCAAGCATTAACTCTCCAATCAAGCATGTAAGACAACAAATCCTGACGTCTGATAAGATTTTTGTACTATTATACTACTACTCGAGCAATGAAAGAAAGGTATTTGGCACCACATTCATTCTATGATCTGCACATTTACTATTATACCGTGTAGGCCATCACCAGTGATGTTGCCCATATCAACAAATCAGTAATTAGAAAACAAAAGCAAAGATCTAATTGGTTGCCATAGGCAACATCACCAGTGATGGCCTTCACGGTATAATAAATATGCCCCCCTAAGTGTATAGCCTCTGCTAATATATTGTAACACAACAGAAAGCACCCAGAAACAACTTAGGGACCTTACATCAGGGATCGCAGACTTTTCCCAAAGCATGCTGGGAACAATTTCAGCTGAGGGTCCGGAGCAGACAACAAAAGGTATAGGATTTTACACAGGGCCCAGGCAAAACAATCAGCAGAGTGCAGTCTGTGGGCCTCCAGTTAGGCAGCCCTGCCCAGCATGGGAATGGGGCAAAGGGGTCTCCCAGCAGCTCTATATACACGGGGTATATAACCCATGGCACATACGCACTTGCGTGTAGAAATAAAAGAGCAGGAGGAATACAAGCGCCCATGGGTTCCGTGCGTGTCAGTAGAATGCGCACAAAGCAAATACAGATGTGGGGCTGGGGGTGACAGCGGGCGCGTTTCAGTACGAGCGCCAGAAAGCATTAGGCGTATTCCCAACTGGGCGCCTCCCCTCCGCAGATACAGTTACCAGAAGGCTTATGTGATCAGACCAAATGACCCTGAGGTTTTCGGAGAGGGGTCACCGGGAGTTTGAGAGGTCTGATTTCCCCGTGAAGAAAAACACGCAACGGGGCTTGTTGTTATGGCGCGACCCAGAACCACCCCTTTCTGCCTGGCGAGGTGGCATTTTCCACTGCCTGACAATAGGGCTTTTCTAGGGTGGCAATGAGGAGCCACATGAAAAGGCGATGGATCATATGTTTATAAATAGGGAACACATGACTCATTTGGGTGCCATCCAACAGTCCCTGGAAGCCGCTTCACACAAATACGTCTCTCTATAAAGGGAGCGCGGCTCACAGCAAGCGCCACAATCGGCCCAATAGAATGCTGCCCCTCGCTTCCATGCCAGGCTGCCCAGTAAGGCACAATGACCCCGCGGGCGCCAAGCAAGCTGCTTACATAACCCCGCCCCCAGCGCTCCCCTTGTTTAGTCGGAGCAAAGAGACACCAGGTGAAAGTGCAGGTGACGTCAATGCAAGGCTGATTATATTGTCTTCTGCCGGGGAGGGGATTAACCCATACGCTGCTGCCAGGGAGGAAGCGTAACCCATACGCTGCTGCCTGGGAGGAAGCTTAACCCATACGCTGCTGCCTGGGAGGAAGCTTAACCCATATGCTGTTGCCTGGGAGGAAGCTTAACCCATACGCTGCTGCCTGGGAGGAAGCTTAACCCATACCCTGCTGCCTGGGAGGAAGCTTAACCCATACCCTGCTGCCTGGGAGGAAGCTTAACCCATATGCTGTTGCCGGGGAGGGGAATTAACCCATACGCAGCTGCCTGGGAGGGCGCTTAACCCATATGCTGTTGCCGGGGAGGGGAATTAACCCATACGCTGCTGCCTGGGAGGGCGCTTAACCCATATGCTGTTGCCGGGGAGGGGAATTAACACATACGCTGCTGCCTGGGAGGGCGCTTAACCCATACGCTGCTGCCAGGGAGGGAGCTTAACCCACACGCTGCTGCCGGGGAGGAGAATTAACCCATACACTGCTGTCTGGGAGGAAGCTTAACCCATACGCTGCTGGCTGGGAGGAAGCTTAACCCAATACGCTGCTGGCTGGGAGGAAGCTTAACCCATACACTGATGTCTGGGAGGGGGCTTAACCCATTCATTGCTGCCGGGGAGGGGGGATATTGCATACACACACATTACTCACTGCCTGGGAGAGAACTGTGACCCATGGAGTTCCGTGCCAGGGAGAGGAAGGAAAGCATGCTGGCGCTGGCTGTGCGGGGGGGGGGGGGGGGGTACTAATCTCATTACTCAGGCGCTGGGGCTGTATGTAATACTCTATAGGCTCCCAGGGCTGGGGGCATGGCATCATTATACACTCACTGCCTGCCTAGCACTTTAACCCATAACCTGCCCAATAGCAGGAGGAAGCTTTACCCCCATTCGTGGCCTACTGTCAGGAGCAAGGAAAGAATTTAACCCTTTTATAGCTGGCCACTGACAAAAAGATTTATCGTGCAATTAAACTGAACACACCCCTGCGTATGTGGCCGTAAAAAAAAAAAGGGCATAGGGCCCAATGCAGAAAGTATGCAAGGTCATGGGGTTGGCCTGGAACTGCACAGGGCCCACATACACCTGTCATGTAGTCACTGATTGGTCCGAGAGCAAACCTGCCGATTGGGCCATCCACATTTCAAACAAAGCCTCTTTCTGTTGCACAATAAAAGCTAATACAGGGGAAAGTCTAATATACATTGCATTACAAGTAGCCAATGGCTTTAGGGACATTTGTGAATGTAATTGCTTATATTGTGTGCAGTTCTGTTGTTCCTGCACTCAGAACCTGAAACTCCACAGAAACCCAAGATCCAACCCAAAAGCCTTCTGCCCTGGTATTGAAAATGTTAATAGTTGTGCTCCCATGAAGTCCATTGAACCCTATACACTAAGAGATAAACATTGATACATACAACTCTCCCTTATTTTGCCCCCCCCCCCCCCCATTATATCGGCACTGCCACCTGCCTTTTGACTGTGAGAGCATGGCTCCATAGAGGGGGCGCCACAATGGCTTCCTATCCCTGTAACAGTCCCGCTTTGTGTGAGCCTGCCTTTCCCAGCGCTGGCACCGTGCCACTGCCAAATGAATGCACGCGGGGGTGCCACCATTACAGGGGCTTTGCTTCGGTTCCACGGAAACACAAAATGAGCACAAAAACAGCGTCTAATGATGTACAACCCTGTGGAGAATTAGATGGTTCCTATTATAAGGCAACTACATACTGAACTGATGGGCAAATAGGATAGAGAAGAGGCTACGAGTAGATAACTAAAATCAATTGCCCCTAAACCTCCCCTCTGAACCCCTAAGTGTGTGAGACTGGCAGCCATGTTTTTAAGGGTAACAAGAACTAATCCTTGAGACTCCCCGAGAAAGAGGATTTTCTATACTATACAGGCACCTACTGAGGATGTACCCAGCCGGCTCCCCCAGGAATACATAGTGGAACAGCTATTTTTTTCCACATATTAAAGGGGAAATTCACCTTTAGGTTATGTATGGTTAAAGAATGTCCTATTCTTGGCAACTTTTCATTTTTTACAGCTATTGATTTGCTTTCTTTTGCCTCTTCCCAACTTTGAAATGCTGAGTCACTGACCCGGAGAGCTACAGATCTTTCTTTGTGCAGCTACAAGTATTTTGCTCATTTGTACTGCTTATCTTTCTTATCAGCCCCTCTCCTATTTATATTCCAGTGTCCTGTTCAAACCACTGTCTACAGTAATTGCTAGGGTAATTTGGACCTTAGCAACCAGACTGATGCAAACTGGAGAGCTGCCTAGCAAAAAGCTAGAGTAAAAAAATGACAAACTGCAAACTGTCTCAAAATATCAGTCTGCCACCTGCTAACAGTTAATTTAAAGGGGAACTATACCTTTATCTAGTAAAATCTCTAGCCAGAGGGCAATGTCTCCCCAACAGCAACTGTATCAGGAGGGAAAACAAAGAGAAAGGAGAGAGGTATCTTGTGTTTTGCCCCAGCTCCTCGCCTTGTATCACTCTCTCCGGCTTCTTATTTCCTGCGCAAACCCAATAAACAATTCACGGCCTCTATTTTTAGAAATAAAAACACCCAACCACCTGTCGGACAAACACGCAGAATTCATTTGCATTTCAACTGAAGAGATTTCAAGTAAAAAACAATAATCAACAGCGCTAGGGGGAAAAAATACCCAGAAATGCAGCTCCCCGGGTACCGGTCACACAGGAAACAGAAGAAGAAATGGTTTCCTGCGCCTGAAAGAAACCTGATCATGTGACGGAGTATAAAGGCCACATCGGAACAGAGTTAACCTCAGGGTAAAGGCACACATGGCGTTCTCGTCTGGCAGAAAGATGTCACATGTACTGTTCCCCTTAAGGGGATAGATTGCCTTTTAGGATGCTACTGACAAGGATATTCCAAAGCAATTCACCTTTATTTTGCATTTGTGGAGTTATTTGAGTTAATAGCTTTGTGTTTATCAGTTTGGGATTTTAACTTCTATCTGGTTGCTAGGGTCCAATTTACCCTAGCAACCAGGAAGTGGTATGCATGGGGCAGAAATATCAATAGAAGAGGAATAGAAAGAAATAACAATGAGAATAAATTGTAGCCCCACAGACTTCCCACCGCCTTGCACAGCACCGAGCAGTCATTTTCCTCGGGTAGCACATTTACTAAGCCGCCCGGTGACAAACGGTTCAGCATTAATAAATGAAATTAGCTTACCCTGCATTAACTCTCATTTAAATGAATATCTGGTTTAAATCCTTTTCATATCATAGTAATGCCGTAATCCTAGATTAAAGGGGACAGATAAATGATGAAGTGATGCTGGGCGACCGCTCCGTCGCAGTCTGTACCGGGCAAAGCGCTGCTTCTGGTTCCCAATGGGTCTCTATCAGCACCAAACACAGCAACAACTGCTTCTGCCCACTTTGTACTGAGTCTCACACTTCTCTTCCTTCCCATGAGTACATGGTTTCATAGATTGTAAGCTCTTTAGGGCAGGGACCTCCTTACAACTCTATACTGAAACTCACAATACATATCTGTACAGCAAAGGCATTGAAAAAATGGTCTGTGAGCCCACAGGGGTCATTTGCTTATCCCCCCTGGTAAAAAAGAAACTATAGGCTCTCCTATTCATCTTCCTCTTGTTAAACCACTGCCTGGTTGCTAGGGATAAAGGAACCCTAGCAACCATATCACTGCTGAAATTCCAAACTGGAGAGCTGCTGAACAAAAAGCTCAAGAATTTGCACAAAAGTAAAATATGAAGACCAATTGCAGGTTGTTTTAGAATATCACTCTACATCAAACTAAAAGTAATTTAAAGGTGAACTAACACTTTAAAAAATAAGTTAAAATTTCCTAATCCTGAGCCTAAACATTATGGGCTAGCAGCTCAAGCAGCCGCTGCATTGCATCCCGGAGCAGTGACCCTTTTAGGGCTGGTCTGTAGGTCACGGGTGCATGTTGAGCTGGCGCTGGGTGTGCCCTGCGCTAAAGAGAACGCGTGCTCTAATTATATAAGCCTCAGGTAGTTTCCTCTAACCGCACAGGAAGCGCCCACACATGGTGCACCAGCGATTAACGACTGAATACTCGCTACTACCATAACACAGAAAAGCAAACAGCTCTCAGTAGTCACATAAGGGGAATGTAAACCCAAAAACAAGAATCCTAAGCAACCTTGCAATACACATTCATCCCAAAATGATTGGCGTATATATCTATATCTATCTATCTATCTATATATATATAACTGCAGTGTCTTTCCTTTCTATTTTCTGCCTTGTTGGCTCTGACTTTTGAAACAATGTAGCAGAAGCCAGCTGGTTGCCAGACCTGGGAGGGAGCAGGCCAAGGCTGACTTACTGCTACAGACAGACACTACAATTACATTATAAATAACCTTCAAACCCTTGTACACTGACATGTTGCTTAGCCTCATTTTGTATTTTTGGGTTTGTTTACCCTTTAGATGAAATGGAACAGGTGAACGCCTTCCAGCAGAATTCTGATTTATTTACATGATCTGGTAAGCACTGGGGTGTATTAGTCTAAGCAGGGGAAAGAGAATCTGTAATTTCCAACTCCTGAACCCACAAATAAGAATCCTAACAGAATCTCAAAGCTTCCGCCTGAAATGTGGATTGAATGGGCAGAGCCAGCCATCTGTGAGCCAACTTCCTGGCTAGCCAATAGGAGCTTGCAAGGCCAAAGCCAAATACCCCCCCCGCACCAGGTGCCTGGCACGTGACCCTTTGGCGTGTAACGCGCTGATGAGTTCTGACAGCTGTAAGGCTACACCGAACCTGCGCCCCCCGCCTGCTGTCAGAGCAAATACATCAATCCCAGCATTCATCTGTGAAACAAAGATCTGGGGCAATCCTTCCATGCAGATGTACAATCGCAGCCATTCATTCTCCCCGGGTTCTAAACTGTCCCTTCTGTGACACCCTTGTCTATATTAAGCCTATACACAGGCGCATCTCTGTATATTTAGATGCTGTTACTATGGCCTTCTGATGCTCTGATTGGCTGGATACAATCGCATATATTAATTGTTCTGCTGCTGTGCATTGTGCTGTCCTTCTTCCACTCGCACCGGGTCATACTGTCTGACTATTGGTAGTAGTCACAGCCGTATCCAGTCTGGAAACCCACAACCAATCAGAGCAGCAGAACAGTCACATGGAAACAGCCAATTAGGACACTAGCATGCTTCTAAATGTTATCCAACCGCCAGGAGCAGCAAGAAAACAGGTAAAATGATCTCTAGGGGTAAGTAACGTTATACCTGGGTGCTATTATACAGCAAGGAGGGCAGCTATGCCTGGCTATGGATAGGAGGATGCCATTGTTGCCAGTGATAGGATACGTCCTGTATGATTGGCAGGTTTCAGCAGTGTTAATAAGGGCAATAAATGGATATATATATATATATTGCTAACAATGTAGTGAATCATAAAGTAGTCCCTGCCCAGCACCCTTCCTATTAGCCTGCAGCCCGTGATGCAACAGTTGTGTCACTTGTGCTTCTCCCTGTTTTGCCCATTACCGTACACGCTCGGCCAAGTCTGAGGAATGAGCATTCTACACATTCCATTGCAGGGAAGAGGGAACACTCCCACTAGGGGGCGTGATTTACCGTCACAAGTGAAAGCACCTTTGTGTGAGCTCAGGGAACAGCCAACCCATGCACAACAATGTGGCAGCGGCAGAACGCTACTAGAAGTGGAGCCGGCGGAAGTCTGAGCTGCACCTCTACAAACCGCAAGCGGGGTCAATAAGGTTTGAAAGGCAAAGCAGATTTAGCCAGGTGACTCTGACACAGGCTGCCATATAAATGTAATTATTTAAGCTTTTCATTATCATTTAAATCTTTACATTCAACTTGAAACTGAAGGGAAAGTTCACAAATTCAGCCTGTGTCATGCTGTAGGCAATAGTGTTCCAACTGTTCCAATAGTGTTCAGTTTAAACCTTTTAACTACCAATGGCTGCTCCGGTGCCAAGTTCTGCCTAGCAACAGTTCTCTTTGCCATTCATTTAAATGGAATGCAGAAACAGACAATCTACATTGCTGCCCCTCTGCAGCTGGCCAATCAATCACCATATGAGCAGATCATATCTGCTTGATTGGATATTGGTCAGGCAGGTTGCCATAGGCCCCACTAAGCAGGCCAGTAAGCTGCCAACTTCATCCAGAGGGGCCATACCACTTTTATTGACCCATATATGGCCACCTTGACTTTGCCAGCAACAGAGATTGTAAGTTGTAAAGACAGAACCAATAACAAGTCGCATCGGTACAGAAGATAACTTGAGACTATAATCTGTGTGACCATGTAAAGCCCTGTACGTGCTAATGAGCACATTGCAACAGACAGTGCCACGCGCCTCTATACGCCTTACAGCAAAGAGCAATTTCAAGGTTAGAGACAATTATAGGGAGATCATATATCACTTAGGGCACACTGGGTGATTAGTCGTCGCAACTTAAAAAAAAAAACTAATTGCAATGATTTAGCTGCCATAGGCTAATATACGAGTCATCGCGACCAATCACATACTGTTTGTGGCATGCCGATTAGTCACTGCAACTTTTTTAAAAGTGTTATTGCTCTTCTAGTGGCCCCTGCCCTGTGGAATCTACAATCTCAATCCCACAGAAGGGTCAGCTGGTTCAGGAGCCAATTAACTTGCCTGTATGTTTTAGAAGTGTAGGTGGTAGTCTATGCAAGCACATGGAGTAAATACAAACTCCTTGCAGATAGTGTCCTGGCTAGATTCGAACCTAGGACCTCCAGTCTTAGGTTTGATTGCAGCCAGGGCACTATCTGCAAGGAGTTTGTATGTTCTCGTCATACCCGTTTGGGTTTCATCCAGGTACGGCATTCCAGCTTGGGATGGCATTTTTACACATTATTATTATATACTTACTATATTTATATGTATGAGGCAGTCTTACGAGATATGCATGTCTACGATATCAATTTAATAATGTCACAGGTGGTGTTTTCAGCTTTTCAGAACCATACTCGACCTTATGGGCCCAGGGGAAAGATGCGAGTCCATAGGGAGACAGAGGAGAAAACCTGCCTAAATGCTGTTTGCAGGGATATAAATAAACTGGGCAAGAGGCTTGCTTAGCAAGACATGAGTAAACACACACACACAAACCAGGGCGAGGACTGAGCAGCTGAATAATAGGATTATACATGCAAGCTGGCACTGGCAGCAACCCAACACGCTATATAAATAAAAGAGAATATACATGGAGGAATGAAATCTTGTATTTCACGGCCGAGGGCCCCCGCTTGCAACTTGGGAGCCGGCCCCTTTAAAAAGATCTAAGAATGCGGGGCCACATCTCTGCGAGGCAGCCATCACTGTCTCGCTTGTTCTAGGAACGGAGCGGTGCCGAGAGCGCATAAATAAATGAATACCAACCAGTGTTTTATGAAACATGACGAGGGCTTGGATGGAATTACTTGACGTTCCCAGCAGATGTCTGGCCTGGAATCAGCATTCCGAGCACACACTTGGAACATTTCGGCTGCAGCTACCATACACATCTATTCCAAGTCATTACAGCTGCCGGGGGACGTTCTCACACTGCCTCGCAGGAGACTTAAACCAGATCCAATAAAGAAGGAAGGAGGGAGGGAAGAGGAGGCTTGAGCCCTAACAAAACAAATGCATGATTATCATGGCACTGACTATGTGCCACTATGCTAAATAAACAACCCCCTACTCCCCAAAAAAATATCTACTCCGTGCTTCTTATACCCTCAACCATGGAAGGTTTCTTAACATCTGCTATGATCCAAGAAATGTGGCCAACTATCAGTGTCCAAGAAATATATAAACATTCATACTGCCCAATGCTTCTCGTCCACCACTTCCTGGGTCATAATCAACCTGCAACCTTCTGCTTCGGCATTCTAATAGGTGCAGATATACAGGCCTTTAATAGGAAAGGCCCTGGCCTAGGGTTCAGGAATCTGGCGGACAAGTACATAAAGTGCCATGTGGGTGGGCACTGAATATGCCCAACTATAGGCCTAACTACTTGCATGCAGCTGTAACAGGCACATGGATTACTGGTTATTCTATATAGCAATCTCTATTTTCATATACTACATACTAATCAATGCAACTTTACTTGACCTTTAATACCATAATGGTGCAGAAGAAGCTCATCTGAGCAGCCAGTATGGCTTCTTCCTAGTGAGAATATGCAGCTATGCTGAGACAGATGGCTCACTAAGCACAATGACCCGTGCCATTGTAGTAACGGGCAGTTCTAGAAATCCAACCATCAGGAGCCTGTACCCTGGAGATGGCACCCCTGGCATCCCTGACTGAAGCAAACAAGAAGCTTTTGGAAAGCGTTTGGGTCACAGAGCCGGACCCAATAAAATCCCAGTGAGGTAAGGGCACATCATTGCCAGCAGCTGCTCTCCTTCTCCTGTTTCACTCTGCAAGGACTCGCCTGGGCCAAAGATGGCCGCACATACACACTGCCCACAGATACCAGAGAAGCCAGGAGTTGGTCACATTAAAGGGGCTGCTCCCAGTCTGCAAATGACGCAAGTTCAAGTACAAACAGATCAAGTGATGCAACAACGGAGTTCTGTTTTGTTTGTTATTTTGAACTATTTGCCCTCTTCTGCTTTTTCCAGTTTTCAAAAGGGGTCACTGACCCTGGTGGCCAAAACTACTGCTCTGTGAGGCCACAATGTTACTGTTATTGTTCCTTTTTACGTATTATCTTCAATATTTAATCACTCATCATTCATCTTCCGACCTCTCATTGAAACCACCACCTGGTTGCTAGGGTAAAATAGACCATAGCAACCATTAAAGAATAGGTTATGGGACTTTTTGAGTTCAAGACTCCATTGCGGTAAAGAATATGTCCAGACTAAAGGTCATTTCAGTTGCCACCCTTCAAAAGTATTCAAATGTAAACAGTAAATTAGTCTATTTATCATAAATAACAAGGTCTAGCCCCCCCCCCCCACACTATTTAGGGTGGGCAGTGCCCAAGTATATATGTAGCCACTAGATGGCACAGTTTCATTAAAGCCTATGGATGAAATATTATATTTAATATGGCAGCTCTGAAGCAATAAACACTAATAATAATCTCCATCTGAAACAGATCACGTTATTATATTTCAATAACATTAAAAAAAATTAACTTTCCCTTTAAGACGGCTAGCAAAATCCTGAAAACTCTTCACTAGCGGTGAAGGTAAAATTCCACAGCGGAAATAGTATTAACACATTTTTAATGCTGAACATTTTCCGACACCGACCTATAAATTTAATGGCCACAGGACGGTGGGACACAGTGAACCCGCCTGCTTGACGGAACATACTGGAGAGCTGCTAAAGTTATCAATAATGTTCAGCCAAAAAACCCCAGCATTAATGAAGAGCGGGCAAATCCCAGGGCTGGAGCACGGCACTCCTATTACCATAAAGGATTAATCACGGTGACTCATAAAGCTCAGCGATTCAAACAGCCAGACATGTGGAGGCGGGTGTTTAAGCCAGTAATGCTTGGGCCCCCCTAATGCAATGGTTTATTGGCAACTCGCTGACAGGAGATAACATAATGTGAGACCTGCATGTTTTCCCTGGGAAAAAAAGCTCTACAGATCCAGGGAGAGTACAGCCTGTTAAAGGGACAGGAGAAGGCACACAATTGTATTACTAGTGTCGAAAGAAACCAATGCAGACACGGGAGGAATATACAGACTCCTTGCAGAGAGTGCCCTGGCTGGAATCGAACCTAGGACTGAAGGACCTAGGTTCGATTCAAGCCAGGTTACTATCTGTAAGGAGAACGTCTCTTATGTCTGTAGCTCCAAAGTTCGATAGGACTAACTTAGAGCTGGGCAGTATGACCAAAAATTTATATCACGGTATTTTTCAAAATTATATCGGTGTCACGGTATTTGACAGTATTTTTTTTTTTCATGCATGATTAGAGAATAAATTAGAGAATAATTACTGCAGTATTGAAAATCAGAGTCAGGCAAGCGAAGGATCGGCAACAGAAAGTCGTAAGGTAAATCAGGCAGGCTTAGTTTCCCAGGCAAGGCCGTAGACAACATAGCACAGGAGGAGGCGTTTGATAGCTTTAAATACCCCCCACGCATGCGCAGAACCGGCGCCGTCAGCACGTCGCGGACGTGCACGCTTTGACATGTACGTGCGCTTTGACGCACGCGCACCTGGATGCGCGTGCGCAACGTCCCACGGACAACAGCCCGCATGCGCGCACGCAAGGAGGCGCGCGAGACCTGGCCGCACGGGTGAGTACCCTGACACCCCGGTATTGCGGTATCTGAAAAATTAATATAGTTTTAATAAAAAAAACACCGGTATTCGGTATTAAAGGGTATATCGCTCAGCCCTAGACTAACTGCACATCAATATAACACCATGATCTAATATTCTGCAATATTCCATCTTGTACCAACCAATGAAAACACCAAACACATGTTCTAATAAGCCCCTCCCTTAATGCAAAGATGCACCTTAGGGTGAGCTGCAAGAGAGACATGAAGGTCAATAAATCTGAGATCTGGGGCAGATGTTACGGCAATGAAAGGAACCCTTGGCTCTGTGCTTCCCTGCGCATTATACAATGAAATTATACAACCATTTCCCGGTGTCCCAGATATTATGCAAGCAGAAAACAAATTTGGCTAAGGCCGCACAGCCACATAAAAAGGATTTGGGCTCTGGATGTGAATAACCTAATTCAGAAGAAACAGTTTGTGCTTTCTCCCTGTCAGGCTGTTCTGCTGCTACTAGGGGCCTGATATATAAACCCAAATATCACATTTTACATAATGAAAGAAAATAAATGTTCTTTTTATACTTTATCTGCATGGTGTTAAATCAGTAAATCTCACTGAAAGTCAATGTGTTGTTAGGGCAATGACAGATAGGATGTGTTGTTGCTTGGCTACAGGGGCAACAAAATGGCCTTTGTTTCATCTCTATTGGCTAGCATGCCAATTGCTGCTGTGAGTAACCCGAAGTTTCCACGTGAGGAGGTAGATATAAGCCCAATTTGGCCATTTATGTGTTGAGCCAGATTGACTGATCTGATCCTCGAGACCCTTGGCAATGACCAATGTAGACGACTGTTTAGGGCCCAAAGACACCCAAACTCACTCATAAAGGCAAGTGACAGCCAATGTATGAAGTACATGGTCAACATTACTCCACAGAGCACAAGTGGTTACTAAATGTCCCTTAGTACTGACTGACCTTGGCCATGTTACACCATGCAACCTTGGCCTGAAGCAGTAGAATCTGCTCAAGATAAGGTATGGCCTTGATACTAAAATGTAATTAGGACACGGACAGCCACCTGGGTCGTAAGGTTCATGGTTCATGGACAATACTACGAACAAAGGACTACCATCATTGTGCTCGAGACTGGGAGGGTATGGTGGCCTTTTAAATCTTGGGCAGAAATGAATCATCACAAACCCCCATCTCCCCACTGGCCGCACAGTAGAAACAGGTGCCGAGAGCCCAAACAAAACACAAATATGGTAACCAAGAAACGATACAGCTCCATGATCGCTGTGCCATAGCTGCTCCAAAATAGCCCAGAGAAAGCCCAAGGGCCCGGCGAGGGGCGGTTATAAGAGAAAGGTTCTTTCTGTAAAGCTCCACTCGGCACAAATCCCGACCTGTATATCTCAGCCGACTTCCGTTCCAAGTGCCTTTCTGCTCCCCCAGCAAAGCTGCTGCTCTCTGATGTGATTGAGGATGGCAGTGTAATTTTGGTCTCCAGAAAGTCCAGGCACTGATCCAAGAAAGGAAAAGTCAAGGGAGCAGTCATGAGAGAAGAATAATAACCCGGAGTTGGAAGGAGAGAGCGTTTGTAAGGAGATGGGGAGGGCTTGCAAATCTGGATCCCTGTGTAATTCATCTCTCTCCTGCTTCATTTTCCCCATCAGCAATACCAGCTGAAGATAAATGCTTGGGTGCCGCAGGGTGGGCACCATTAATTTAACCTTTTCTGTTCTCACAGGGGGCAAATGAAGGGAGGGGAGACAGGAAGGCTTGATCAGCATTCCAGCGGCACACACGCTTTTAAGCACTGAGCGCCACAGAGCTCTGTATCGGCTTTCAGCATGATAAAATCCTGCCCTGCGGTGCCCAAACACATACAGATATGAACACTGCCGAGCCTGTGCGGCTTGGGAAAATAGAGGGATCCTAGAAAGCAGCAGAACAAATCATTTAAAGAGATACTGACATCCGCAGACTCCTTTTCTTATTTCATTTTGTTAAGGAAATGGCTCGTGTTTATTAAATATTAGTATATGTATTAAAGCTGCTGCTGAGTTCCTCTCTTATCTCACGCTATGGGTTGCAGCATGAAAAGCTCTTAAAAGCTAGTATGAATCTCAGCCATAAAGCAAAGCAGAACTGCTGCTATGAGGAGGAAAGGAAACTCAAGGTGGCCATACACAGGAGAGAAAAGCTGGTAACAGAGAATGTTAGCAGCTTATTGGTCTTGAATGGCCGACCGATATCTGTCTGAAAATCGGCCAAAAGACAACTGGCCAGGTATGAACAACCCACTGGGATGAGAAATGCATCAGGTTTATTAATGAGGTCCTCGCCCCGATGTTGGCTTGTACTGCCTACCGCAGGGCACATTGCTCATTTGGCAGCCTCGCAAAGCAAGTGGATCCTTTACATGTACGGCTAGCTTTACACAGGCCAACATGCTCTGCCCTCAAGCTAACTGGCTCACGTATGGGGCTTTCCCAAACCACCTACACAACAAACGTAGGGCCGGAAAATGAACCATATATCTTATCATAAGAGAAGCACAAATAGGCATGTAGCGCTTCTCTTCTAGGCTCCCAAAATGATCTAAACGTCGGATTCAGACCAAAACATTGGTGGCCAAGTCGGACAAAGGGCTACTTGTTTGGCACCCTCGCCCACCACCATTTAAATGTTGCTAAATTCCAGAAAGGATCTAAGAGGGAGTGAACAGGGACGGCCAAGTGGAGTGTTCATAATGGAAAACCGAGTTGCAGAAAATGAGGCCCCTCAATAGCGCGGTTGGCTAAATGAAGGTTTTATGGACATAACGGTAGTTTTGCATGGTGGATTATTTTCCAATATTAGTATATACCATACAAATCAATGATCCGGAACCTGCTCACATAACCCAGACAATAGTAGAAGCATGGCTAAAACAGAAAAAAATGTACTAGCTCAAATGGCAAGGCTAGTGCTATCCGGCTAGTACCGGCACTTGAGATGCTATTTTCGGACCGTAAAGAACCAGTACCACAACTCACACTTCCTATTGAAGTGAAAGGATGACCCCGCAGGGGTAGTTTCGCCGTAAATAAGCTGGTGGAGAACATGTCCTGGGAGCTTATAACTGGGATTACTATGACTTGAATAAGAATGAAAATAATGACAAAACCCCCGTTGGCCGTGCTTGGGGGGCTACTGACAGTATACCCTGCACAACCCTGGATCATGCTGATGAAGGAAAGCAAAGGCAGGCGACTTGCTCCAGACTCGTTTATTTGCCGCGCTTCATTTACACAAGCAATGGCACAGATTGCAAAACTCGTGTCAGCATTCCTGCTGTGTAACTGCTCATAGAATAACTATCCCCGTATAACCCCGCACTTTATGGAGGCTGTTCTCCAGTACAATAGGTTCCCGGGGGCTGAAGGCAGTAGACAGGAACACATTTCACTATATCACAGGTACAATGGCAAGGAGAGGTGCTCCTTTTTCCTGCTCTTTAAAGGGGATTTCTTATTTCAGGCCTTTGGTCTCTGAATTAGGACTGATTAAAGGAAAACTATACCCACAAACAATGTGGGGGATCTCTATAAAAACCAGCTCATATGCAAAACCCTGCTTTATCTAAAGGCCTGCCCACTGTCGCAGTGCACACAAACAAGCCAAGGCACACATACAGGTTAGGTCACATCAGCCAATTAAATTAGTCTTTTACTCCCACACTACTTCCTGTTACTGTTAGAGCTGCATCACTTCCTGTCAGCTGATCTCTGAGGGAGCACACAGCCCATCACTAAATGGCGGCTCAAGGGAAAGGATGTAAAGGGCAACATTTACTGATATATATATATTCCAGTTTGGCGAGATTCTTTAATAGGTCACTTAATATGATATATAATATCTGTTGGTTAAGCATTTACTCTGGGGGTATAGGTTTCTTTTAAGGACACATTCACGTTTGCAATAAATTGGTCTATTCGGAGCAACTTTTCATGGTGTAATTCAAATGTTTATTTAATTATTAGCCTTCTCAGCACACAACTGAAAACACCATCTGGTTGTCAGGTGCACTTACCCTGGCAACCGAAAACAATAGTGCGGGAGGTTTTCATTGTGTTGTTCTTTGTGTCTGGTGACCCCTTAATCGCTCCTGAGGCAGTCTGGGAAGTGCCATCCCAACAAAAGTAACTAGGCCCATACTGGTTTACAGGGAGCTGTAGTTGAACTACAGCAGGAAAGCCCCAGCCTAGTGACCCCCTCCCGCCCCTATGAATCCCACTGCACTGGAAAGCACTTCCCTTTCACATGCAATTCTGTTCTGTTTGATGTTTGTTTGGATTTAAAGCCCCAGAGGGGAGAAAAGGAATTCGACATGCCGGTTCCCACACCAGTACTGACTGTCACCTTAAACGGGGTCAAGTCCAGGAGTGCCTGACAAAACAGAGGCAATGTTTCCGCCAGCTCTGTGCCCAGGGTGCCATTCCCAGGCTCTAAACAAACACAAATATTAGAAATCTATTCTCAGTTACAATATCAGCGTCACTCGTCCTGCTAAATAAATCCCCTAGTGCCAAGTATCCCCTTCACCCTGAGAGCAGATATGCGGTAATGCTCCTGTGAGCATTAGAAACAGCTGCAGTATTTACTAGGGGCATGGTGGCACTGTTCTACTGTTACCTATGGAAGGGATTTTGCTGCCAGCAGCAGGTACAAAGAGGTACTGCAAGTCACTATGATATCTGAACCACAATAACCTTTGCTGAGTATTTTCATGGAAAAAGGTACTTTCCTAACCACTGGCACTTTCAAAAATAAGGCATCTACTGACTTTACAATTAACAAGGTAATTAAAAGAGGAAATAAATGTTTATGACGGTTTCTCATTCATTGTATTATAATTAAAAACACAACGGCCCCTTTAATATTTGTTGAAGAAGTACCCGGAGCCAGTGTTCTATTAGCAATGCATGTCTGCCCCTTTAAATACCAGCTGTCCCCTACTGCCAGGCCCCTAACCCCCTGGCTCCATTCCTGGACATGTCTGACAGGAGAGGGCCCGATTAGAAGGAACATCTAGGAGGTGAGCTTTACAGTTTCCGCTTGGCAAGGTAGCAGAGTTCTACTCACATCTATTTTTAAATGCCAGCCTCTGCAGATGCTCTTAGGATCCCATCCAGATGACTGGGGGTCACAGGGGCCAACGGCACATTCAAGTGGAACGCCTGAAGGGCCCAATCCGAGGGTTTCAGGAAAAAAAACACGATTTTGGTTATTCAGAGTCAAACCTAATCAACTTCACTTTTCCCCCAATTCCAGGAAACACACATGCAAGAGATCATTCATTTCCATGCAAATAGCGGGGCCCCGCTCGGCCCTCGGATGTGTAACGCGCCGCAGCTTGATGGCAGATGTGCTCCTGGGCTCTCTGCACATTCAAGTGCTGGGCCGGATTCTACAGAGAATTCTACAATTTTACAGAGATAAATAACAGGCTCTGCTGTGGAGCAGAAATCATGTGCTAGCGCTTAATAAGGACAACAGATCCTACTGGTTTACATGCCAAGGGTGGGGTCCGCTTAGAAGGAAGGAGGGATTCAACTGGGAATCTAGCACAGACAGAAAGTCATATTTTCCCCTTGAAAGTTGAAGTCATATTTTATAATAACATATTGATTTATACAGTGCTGCTATTCCATAGTGAGATAGATTTTTGGAGGGTGGAAGGAAACTCACACAGGTATAGGAAGAATATACAAAGTCATCACCTACAGTGTCCTGACTGGAATCGAACCTATGGCCTTTGGTTCAAGGTTTGATTCCAGGCAGGGCACTATGGGCAAGGAGCGTGTACGTTCTCCTTGTGCCAACATGTCCTAGATTTGATTCTAAGGTTATGGCAAAACAGGATAAATAAGAGAAAACAGAATTTTTATACCCGTTACCATACACACAACATTTCCTCACTAAACAGGAAACTAGACAACACCTCGCACTCTAGGGACGGCGGGTGGAGACATGCAAATCGAGCCGTGGAATGCTTCTTTTGAGAATGGGGTCACTGCAATGTATGAGTCACCCATGTAAACATCCGCCTCGAGGCTCTAGGGCCCTATTATCTAACAAGCTGTTGCATTTAAGTATATGATTGTCTTGTAATAACCCGCTCTTAGGCAGAAACAAACCAGTCTGGCCAAAACATAGCCACCAATTCTGTTCCATAATACGTCATTTCACATTTGCGTTCTTTTTTAGTGGAACTTTTGATAAGGTTTGTGCCACTGCGGTATCACTGGCAGATGACTTTGGGAGTCCATGCCCCACGGTGGCAGCTAAGACATGGGCAATATCCATAATAGCTTGGCTGCTACAGAGCGCTACAGACTGTGCTGGAGTATTAATGGCACGGAACAGGGATGATAAATCAGATCTGTCGGGAGCGTCCGGGGTGCTACTGAGGACACAGCTGTAATCAGGAGAGGATACGGGAACAGAACACAATGTGCAAATCCGCAGCTCGGATTTAATTGTCTGATGGTGTCATTGGGACGCTAGCTGGAAAGCTTCAATAATGTCAGCGGCAAAATATGCAGAAATACAGAAAGTGAATGGAAAAGCAAAGCCCAGGGCATTTAGGGCTGTGCCACATGGAGCTGTTATGCCTGCTGCTGCCCGTGGCCAAAAATGCCAAACGCAAAGAGGTGCCCCTTAAGCTGTAACTCCCAGAATCCGCTGACTGCTGCTATTAGGGTACCCAACAAACAGTAGTGTAATGGCAGCCGAAGGAAACATATAAGGCCACAAAGAGTTAGGTTGCTGGCTTTTGCCTTTTTTTATTTAAGTAGCCATAACAGGTGAGGTCAAATGTACTTCCCCTAAGGGTAAGATCACACAGGGCATATTGTCAGCCCGTGAATAAAGTGCAGCCTGGCAATATGCTCCATAACCAGCTGCCAGGATCACTGAGAAAACACTGCTCCCCTCCGATAGGGTACCAGAAATTATACCACCAGTGTTCCCTTCTGGCAGGGCACTGTTCTGCCCCTCAGAGAAGGTAAAATACCACAATTATAACACCAATGTTACCCGCCAACAGGGCACTGTTCTGCCCCTCAGAGAAGGTAAAATACCACAATTATAACACCAATGGTACCCGCCAACAGGGCACTGTTCTGCCCCTCAGAGAAGGTAAAATACCACAATTATAACACCAATGTTACCCGCCAACAGGGCACTGTTCTGCCCCTCAGAGAAGGTAAAATACCACAATTATAACACCAATGTTACCCGCCAACAGGGCACTGTTCTGCCCCTCAGAGAAGGTAAAATACCACAATTATAACACCAATGTTACCCGCCAACAGGGCACTGTTCTGCCCCTCAGAGAAGGTAAAATACCACAATTATAACACCAATGGTACCCGCCAACAGGGCACTGTTCTGCCCCTCAGAGAAGGTAAAATACCACAATTATAACACCAATGGTACCCGCCAACAGGGCACTGTTCTACCCATCAGAGAGAGCAAAGTACCAGAAATTATAACACCAATGGTACCTGCTAACAGGGCACTGTTCTACCCATCAGAGAGGGCAAAGTACCAGATATTATAACACCAATGGTACCTGCTAACAGGGCACTGTTCTACCCATCAGAGAGAGCAAAGTACCAGAAATTATAACACCAATGGTACCCACCAAAAGGACACTGTTCTGCCCCTCAGAAAAGCTAAAATACTAGAAATTATAATACCAATGTTCCGCTCTGACAAGGCATTGTTCTGTACATAATAATTTCCCTTTGGGAAAGCACTTTCTGAGAAAGGGCAGTACTTATTGCACCAATGAATCACAGGCCAAAGGCCAATAAGACCCCCTTACAACATATTATAATTCCTGCCCTTCCTGCCCCCCCCCCCCACACCACCACCATCATTACCACCAGAACAGACATACACAAAATGCTATACCCCAATAGGTTTTCAAAATTAGCTCAGAAAAGGTAGTGCATCAGCTGTTACAGAACTACAACTCCCATGAGCCTCTAGAGAGCTTTCAGTTGTTCTGTGGCAGCTTGGACTGTCACCTGTCAGCTGACCTTGTGGTGTGGGAGGGTAAGGGGTAAGAATGGCTTACCTAATAGATATTAATAATAATAATGGCTTACCTGATAGGGCTGAAAGGCACTATCTTCAGTTGCAAACTCCAGGTGTCTCTCTACTAAGAATTCTATTGCAGTAATTGAATTATATGCACCTTTTCCAACCAGGGGCTTAAATGCCTGCAAAAAGAAGAAAGACAACGTTCAGTAAGCGTTACAGGAAAGAGATTACTTAACAAGCAGCAGTCTTATTAAAGTATATATATATATATATATATATATATATATAGATATAGATATATATATATAGATATATATATAGATATATATATATAGATATATATATAGAACTAAATATCAGCAACAGTGGAACCTCAGCTGCTGCAGAACTACAGCTCTCAACCAGCAAATAACTGCCCTCTGTCCCCTCCTATAAAATGGAGAATGCCTCTCGTGCTTGCAGCCTGAATAAGCAGTGAGAGTGCCAGGAGCCTAAAGGAACCTGTTTAAAGTTCAACAGAATCTGGGAAAAAATAACTGGGTCATGGGCAATATGGTAACACGGGATCCGAGGGCAGATAAGAAGGGAGCACCGTCCCTACATGTAGCACGGCTGCCGTCCTTAACTTAGACCGGTCTTGCCGCAGTCTTATCTCCGTCTGAGGCTGGCAAAGGGGTCTATGTGGGGAGCCACCAATGCGATATAAAATCATTTTAAAGGGGTGGGTAACCGGCAGCCAAAAATCGAATGCTCTGTGAGGCTACAATTTTATTGTTACTGCTACTTTTTATTAATTATTTTTCTATTCAGGTCCCTCTCCCATCCATATATCAGCCTCCCATTCAAACCATTCCCTTGGTTGCTAAGGTAAAGTTGTCCATCAGGCAGACAACCCATTATTCAGGCCCCACGTGACCAGCTACAGACCAAACTGCCAGCATAAGGCCCAGGAATGCCAGTTCGCCATCAGTCTCCTGGCACTATATACAAATACTCAATAAAAAATAAAATATCCGTGCATTAAATTTAACGGGTAATAAAAGTGGAACGGTTCCCAACAATTTCTTTACTTTAATGGCAGATAATGAAGCCCTGGCATTTAATCTCAAGGAGCCCACAGCACCTTTCCGCATACTGTCTATCTCTCACGCTAGGCAGGCTGAGATAACACACAAAATCTGGGTTAAATTCTAAATAAATGATTTACCAATCCGTGTGATACCGCGTAGGTCCACGGGCCGCTCGCACCTGCCCAGAGACAGTCAAATGAACTTCAAGAACACGGCAGGTATGGCAAACATGTGATAACCGTGCAACCACTTCCAGAATATTTGCCTTAAGCAATCATTACGCAACGCACTTCCTATGTATGAATATGGGATCCTCGCCAGACGGAAGGCCTACACCTCCGGTCAGAAGATGCCGTTGAGGCCATGGCCACCCAACTGCAGGGCAGCTTAGCAATATCCAGTAAGGGACAGTCTAAAGCTGCCCATCCCCATGCCAACACTGGCTGATATGTGGGCTGGGTATGGTGCCAAAACATTGGGGCTTATTCACTAAGGCAGAAAAATACCATTGCGAAGTTCTTGTTCAATCTCAAAGATACATAGGACCAGGCACAAGGACCCCCATCTCTCAATAAAACAAGGGGATATCCAACATGGTTGCCTTATGTATGAAGGAGCGCTATGTACATAAGGCCATCAATAAAAAAAAACATAACTCCCAATGGAGTGCCGCTTCTCCACTTGTCAGAGATTACGTGGCAGTATTTTGCCCACACGGCTTAAGGTTAAACCCAAATTCTGCAGACACCTGATGAAACAACACAGTGGCTTGAAAATTTCCCCAAAATTCCAGTAACGAGCAAGGAAGCATGTGATTGGTAATTAAAAAAAAAAAAAAAAACACGAAGTGTGAATGAGTGCGTTCCCTGAGCCTGCCTGAGACAGTGTGGTAAGTTCATGGGCACAAACATGGTTCCCTTGGCTGTATATTAACCCTGTATCATGGCACACACATTATAATAGTACAGTTAGACACAGAGACTGCCAAAATACTTGCCAATCTGTTAGCCCACATGCTATTTACCCACTTGCCCTGACCCAACTGCTTGGTTTGCCCACCGCCCTCAGCACCCTATTAGCTGCTGCTCTTCAGAGCAATGATAAATGCCAATGTCTCCTGTGTGCCCAAGGCTTAAGTTACACAGGGACTGTCTGGAGTAGGTATTGTACCAATGGGGCAAATAGTCCAGTGAGCCCTGAAAGGAAACTCTATACTACCCAGCATTCTGTGGAACCAGCCCAGACGTATCACTTTGCACAATACTTGGAACGGGAATGCTGGCCGGACAATCTATGTGCCATGGGTATGGCACCAACCTCCTACCCACCTATAGACCGAAATAAAGGTGCAGAATCTGAGCCCATAAATAAAACAGGTAGGGCAAAATGGCTCAGATCTTATACCCCAGTGAGAAAATGTTACATGGGGGGGATGGTAAAAGCAGTACCAAGGCAACTGCCTGCCAATCTATACGGGCGATACTGATTAGAGGTATGTAGCTTTAAAGGCCAGGGTAGGGAATGCCAATCTATACGGGCGATACTGATTAGAGGTATGTAGCTTTAAGGGCCAGGGTAGGGAATGCCAAGCTATACGGGTGATACTGATTAGAGGTATGTAGCTTTAAGGGCCAGGGTAGGGAATGCCAAGCTATACGGGTGATACTGATTAGAGGTATGTAGCTTTAAGAGCCAGGGTAGGGAATGCCAAGCTATACAGGCGATACTGATTAGAGGTATGTAGCTTTAAGGGCCAGGGTAGGGAATGCCAAGCTATACGGGTGATACTGATTAGAGGTATGTAGCTTTAAGGGCCAGGGTAGGGAATGCCAAGCTATACGGGAGATACTGATTAGAGGTATGTAGCTTTAAGGGCCAGGGTAGGGAATGCCAAGCTATACGGGCGATACTGATTAGAGGTATGTAGCTTTAAGGGCCAGGGTAGGGAATGCCAAGCTATACGGGCGATACTGATTAGAGGTATGTAGCTTTAAGGGCCAGGGTAGGGAATGCCAAGCAGCCAGTGAATGACTAAGTGGAAATAGCTAAATTGACCCCTGGGGTTAAAGGTCCCCGGGGGCATCATGACGCAACCTGTCAGAGCAATTCTCCTGAATCCAACTCAAGACTTAGCAGCACCCAACACTCTGGCCTTTATCTAGAGAGCGGAGAGGGCAAGTCAGCCGGAAGGCGATGGCAGCAAATAAACAGCAGGGTGACTGGGTGGCAGGTTTTGCTGAAACAACAAAGCCCCATGGTGTGCGGAACCCTCCTTACCGGAGAGGAAAAGCTACAGTACAGAAGCTGCTTGGCCCAGTAGGCACTGGCACAGCCTGTATATATCATATAGGCCAGAGATGGGCAACCTGCCACCCTCTAGCATCCCAGCCCTGGTCCACCTGATATTAAGTCATATATTCTGCATTCATTCAGCAGTTCATTTTAGGAGTCTGACTGCCACCTAGTTCCTATGCATACTCTCCTTAGCAACCATGCATTGTATAACAAACCTGACCCACTTATGTGGGAAAAATAAAATTTGAATTTTTAGGTGGACTTTATACCATAGTACAGCACATACACACAGTTATGTGCCCCAGACATATAGAGTGGGAAGAACTTTAATGAATCCCATTCATCTGGGCAGAAACGATGCGCAGCTCAGACAAGCCCTTCCTAAAAGGGAAATGGAACCCCGGCCATAAAACCGCTGGCCCCGTGATGTCAGCGCAGTGTTTAAAGTGCAACAGGAAATGCATGTGGGAGCTGACATGTGCTCGCTCTGTGTGCCTCCCTGGCCAGGAACCCGCTCATTCACTAGCCAAGGGCACACTAGCCAAGCGCCCATTAGCCAGCCACACACTAGCCAAGTTCCAACTAGCCAAGCGCCCATTAGCCAGCCGCACACTAGCCAAGCACCCATTAGCCAGCCACACACTAGCCAAGCACCCATTAACCAGCCACACACTAGCCAAGCGCCAACTAGCCAGCCACACACTAGCCAAGCACCCACTAGCCAGCCGCACACTAGCCAAGCGCCCACTAGCCAGCCACCCACTAGCTAATCACACACTAGCCAGCCACACACTAGCCAAGTGCCCATTAGCCAGCCACACACTAGCCAAGCGCCCATTAGCCAGCCACACACTAGCCAAGCACCCACTAGCCAGCCACACACTAGCCAAGTGCCAACTAGCCAAGCGCCCACTAGCCAAGCACAGACAGGGATTTGAGAGTCACAACAGGCAGTGACAGCAAGCTGGCAGCAGTGGATAAATGAGCTGTGATGAGCTTCCCCCCTTAGTCACCATGGGAGGTCCGTGGGACACAAAAGGCCGGAGTGAAACTTGGGGCTGCTGCCGGCTGCTTCTGGGAAATGGAATGAATCACGCAGTTGTGTTTCCCAAAGAACGCCTGGTACCATTAGCTCTGCCCCCCCCTCCCCCAAAGAGGTTCTGCAGCAGCCAAAGTCATCCCACGGTCAATTGAAAAATGCTTTACAGCTCCATTCCTCAATTCAGCAACTCCCAGGGTTTCAGAGGCTAGAGAACTACAACTCCCACCACCCCTACAGCAGCCTCCTACTGCCGGTGGGTTACTGGGAGTCGGAATCGACAACAAGAGCTGCCCCCCCCCCCCCGGGTGACAGTGACGGCTGTGAATGAGTGAAAGCTGACTGACTTCCTACCTATAAATGGGTGAGGTGGGACCATGCCTACAGGGACTGACGTGCCCACATTGGCCACCCCGCACCCCGCTGGACAGGGCACATAGGGTACAGAGCATTCCCAATCAACTTTGTCCATTCCTTGTTATGGGCAAATTGCAGGCACTGGATAGGAAGCGATGGCGGCGTAGGAGCTGGGCACCCAGGGTGGGCACCGTGCCAGGATTATATCTCATGTAGCACTGCCATGCCACCCATTGTACAGCACAGGGGCTGGCACAGCAGGAACACTAGCCGCCTGGCATGGGGTTACACAGGGAAGCAGGGAAGGTTCCTACCTGTGTCCTTTCCCACAGCAGGGGAGCCCAGAGACAGATCCCAGCAACAGGCCAACGGGCTGCCACAGTAAGGGCAGGGGGGCAGCCTCCCTTCTAGCGATCCGGCCCAAGGGGGAGGCTGCGGGGCCCCTCCAGTCCCGGTGCCCGCAAAGCCAGAGGGGTGAGGGGCAGCAGGAAGCCGGGGCCACAGATATCCGAGCTGCCAGGGGCACTGATCGCACCGAGCCGGGAGATGAGGGTGCCGGGCACAATTCGGCCGCTTACACAAGCCAAGCCGGGGAGGGGAGCACGGCGTACGGGCCTCCTGGTGGCGGTGGGATCCTCCCCGCAGGCATTGCCTGGGCTTCCCAGGGAGTCGCAGAGCTTGAGTGGAGCCGAGTGAGGATGGCGGATCTGGGGCTGGAGGAGGCGGGGCTGCCGAGAGAGGGAGGCGGGGCTGAGAGGGAGGCGGGGCTGCTGAGAGGGAGGGAGAAGCTGCTCTCTCACAGGCGCTTCCAGCCCCACAGCAGCAGCAGCACAGACAGAGGGGAGGGAGGGAGCGGCTCTCCCGGGCCGGGCAGGCACAGGGGGCGGTGAATGTGCAGCCACAGGTGCTGATGGAGTCACTTCCAGGCGGCTCACATTACTCATGTGGCGGCGGCTGCTGCTGCCTCACAGGAAGCTCACAGGGTTAGGATAGGGGCTCCCTGCGGGGAGATACAGAGACAGGGGATGCTGGGAGTTGTAGGCAAACACCTGAAGGTCCAGCAGGTTTATGAACCTCCCTAAATGGGGGGGGCGCTATAATGTGCCTATGGGGCAGGGCTGGCTGCTGAATGGCCCCCTGGCAGAACACATGTTGGCACAGAAGCAGTGCAGTCTGCAGCATTAAGGCTTCCTTATGGGCTAGGGCTATGGAAAGGCTACTGCAGGTAGGAATGGGCCAGTTGGTAAGGTAAGGATTTGGGACCTAGCTATTCTATAGCCAGTGTGGGCTCTCATTCAGTCTGTCACCCCCAGCTGTCACTTTACAAGGAGACAGTGCTGCCTGGGGTCATGGTTGCTGTAGTAGAACAGCTGACAGGCTGGTTAATAGATTTTGCCCTGGGTCACACCCACCCCACATTATGGATTGCCCTGTTTCCTAGGTGCCCCCCCCCCATGCATTTAGATCATTCCTGCCCTGCGGGATGTATTGTATCCCCGCTGCTCCCAGCCCTCCTCCAGCCAGGGGCACTGGTGGGAACCTACTGGGATTGGTTTGGCATTCTGCCCTGATACCGGCAGATTAATCAGCTACTGATAAACTCACCCAAGTGTACGTCCGATAGGGACCATAGAGTGTAAGCTTACTGGGGCAAGAATAGGAATGATGTGTAAGTGCTGCACAATGTGTGACCCCTTGGATTATTACCTCACCCCTCTCTATGCCACTCTTGCCCACACTGAAGGGCACACAGGCCCGGGCATGTAATGCGTGTGGAGCTGAGGGATCCCAGACACCGGAGTGTGACTTCCTGGGTGCATGATAAATCCCCTCCCTGCTCATTCGCCACTTCCCCAAACAATAAGCTCTGCATGGAGATTCTCCAGCCTGAAATCTGGTTCCACCGCTATTCAATACCACGGCCTGGGGGGGATTTTCCTCTAGTAAAAAGTAATGTAAACAGTCAAGTTCTGGCAACATTCTTTACAAGGTGCTTTTGTCTTACTACTCACACAGCACCCCGTTCACTTTCACCCAGGCCGAGGCATTCCAAGCGCCAGTACCCATACAGTGCCTGTGACCTAACACCCAGCCTTCAGGCTCATCAGATAAAATAAGGGTTCCAACCATGTTCTGAAACACTATGCTATGAAAAACAAGACAGAAACAACTTTGAAGGGGAAGTTAGCCTTTAAATGAACTTTTAGTATGACATAGAGTGATACTCTGATGGGTGCTGAGATGGTGAAACCCCTTACCTTCAGCCAAAATGACCTTGCCGGGCCAAACGCGGCCATTCAGAGACACCAGTGATACAGGGGCCTTTATCCAATGCACTATTCCTACATTTGCCTTGCGTAAGCCGTTATTATTTACCGTAATTACAATCAAAACACGTTTTCCTTTATGTAAGGGGAATAACAGGCAGGTTATATAAGGGGTCCTGCTGGGCGGCTGCGCTTTGCTTTGACTCATTCAATCCCACTGGTCCCAACCTCACAATGATCCGTACAAGGGGGAGCAAGTCGTTGACGTCACCATTGGCTGCCCTAAATATATAGAGTTTCACTGTACAGTAGGGAACCAAGCGACTCTACTGTACGCAAATCAATACAAAAGGATCAGAAATCACAAATGGCTACCCAAAATAATTACAAATATTCCAGGTTGAGTAATGTGGCCATGTCTCCAAGGGCCCTAGCACTCTGGTATGCAAGGAGTTAATTCTAATCCGGTGCCTAAAGTTCATCTCCCAGACGGTGCTCTTCAAATCACTTACACGTGATAGGGTCATGAGAAGGGGATCAGCAGCACAGAGCCACTAACATATATTGGGGGGTTTCAGCAACAAACATACAGAACTGCTAGTAGTTAGGGATGTGTGCATAGTAACAAGCAGAATGGCCTTATGTCAAGCAGAACACTAACTTGATATTGATCTTGGTTGCTAGGCAATACATATAAATAACAGGCATTTAAAAACGTATTGATATTGATTTGCCCCAATTCAGATATTGTTGGTGAGCTCTGACCAGTCTAGTGCAAAGCTATTGGCATATGGTTTTGGGTATAGAAACATGAAATGGTGCCTATAGTAGCTGTGGGGGGATAATAGCCTCTGGGAAGGGACTGTGGCTGTGGGATAGCAGGTATAGTAGGGAGAGATGGTGCCTATAGTAGCAGTAGGGGGATAATAGCCTCTGGGAAGGGACTGTGGCTGTGGGATAGCAGGTATAGTAGGGAGAGATGGTGCCTATAGTAGCAGTGGGGGGATAATAGCCTCTGGGAAGGGACTGTGGGATAACAGGTATAGTAGGGAGAGATGGTGCCTATAGTAGCAGTGGGGGGATAATAGCCTCTGGGAAGGGACTGTGGGATAGCAGGTATAGTAGGGAGAGATGGTGCCTATAGTAGCAGTGGGGGGATAATAGCCTCTGGGAAGGGACTGGGGCTGTGGGATAGCAGGTATAGTAGGGAGAGATGGTGCCTATAGTAGCAGTGGGGGGATAATAGCCTCTGGGAAGGGACTGTGGCTGTGGGATAGCAGGTATAGTAGGGAGAGATGGTGCCTATAGTAGCAGTGGGGGGATAATAGCCTCTGGGAAGGGACTGTGGCTGTGGGATAGCAGGTATAGTAGGGAGAGATGGTGCCTATAGTAGCAGTGGGGGGATAATAGCCTCTGGGAAGGGACTGGGGCTGTAGGATAGCAGGTATAGTAGGGAGAGACGGTGCCTATAGTAGCAGTGGGGGGATAATAGCCTCTGGGAAGGGACTGGGGCTGTGGGATAGCAGGTATAGTAGGAGAGATGGTGCCTATAGTAGCAGTAGGGGGATAATAGCCTCTGGGAAGGGACTGTGGCTGTGGGATAGCAGGTATAGTAGGGAGAGATGGTGCCTATAGTAGCAGTGGGGGGATAATAGCCTCTGGGAAGGGACTGGGGCTGTGGGATAGCAGGTATAGTAGGGAGAGATGGTGCCTATAGTAGCAGTGGGGGGATAATAGCCTCTGGGAAGGGACTGTGGCTGTGGGATAGCAGGTATAGTAGGAGAGATGGTGCCTATAGTAGCAGTGGGGGGGATAATAGCCTCTGGGAAGGGACTGGGGCTGTGGGATAGCAGGTATAGTAGGGAGAGATGGTGCCTACAGTAGCAGTGGGGGGATAATAGCCTCTGGGAAGGGACTGGGGCTGTGGGATAGCAGGTATAGTAGGGAGAGATGGTGCCTATAGTAGCAGTGGGATAATAGCCTCTGGGAAGGGACTGTGGCTGTGGGATAGCAGGTATAGTAGGGAGAGATGGTGCCTATAGTAGCAGTGGGGGGATAATAGCCTCTGGGAAGGAATTCTGGGATAGCAGCACTGCCCAGTTGGTGTCCCTTAAATTGTTATTAAATGGGTGGCGCTAGGATGAGCAGACAAATAATACACATGGCAATTGTTTATGTCGCCCCCCAGAATGGGGTGAAAGAAGAAGCAGCAGTTACAGAATGCAATCAGTGACACAGTGCTGCCTTTGTTTCCTGGCACTCTCAGTCGGGCAGAGATTCCAAGCGCTCACTGGGCCACACTCTCTAACAGTCTGACCTTCAATTACTATCTTGGCTCACAGCCGTTGCATGCTTGTTGTGCAAGAAGCTCTGTGTCCCCAACGCTGATCTGAGCCACAGTTTTACTGCAGAAAGGGACAGTAATATGACATAATGTACTGCGGGGACACCATCAGTGCCCTTGTGATAAAGATATCTCCCAGGCTGTATATGTAAGGGTGTGGATATCCCTTTAACTGAATCTCGTGGGGGGCAGAGAGTGCTGGAGCAGTCATGGATGAATGAATTGAGGTTTCACGACGTGATCTGTGATTTTGCCTGAGCTTTTTTTAGCAGGGAAAATCCTTGATATGCACTTCTCACTTCCTGCTTCGTTAGCACAGTTGATTAAAGTCTCTGCAAAGTAGCGAAGGGGAAAGGAGCTTTATACCCCCAGGTCATCTGGGAAGATTGGCACGTAATACACTGTATATTCATACCAAGCGCTATTAAAGGGAAAACACATCCAAGCAATTTTTCTCTGTTTATAATTTCAGAATATAAACCGGCCCACGTCCACTGTCAGAATCAGACACGGTGATCGTACATGAGATTACGGATATGGAAGCGTCTGTCGTTTTATAAACAAAGCCATTCATAAATTGGTGGAAATGTATGTTTAAGTTCAGGGAATACGGAGCCGGAAAACAAGCTATATTAATAACGCAGGTCCCTTTCCTGACTCATATTAAACTGGAAGTGGCAATATACATGGATTTCTTCTTTATCATAAATGGTCAGTGCACATTGTCGGCGAATTCTCATTATAAAACTGCTAATGAGATAGCCCTGGGACCACAGAATATTGTGGAATTCTATGATACATTATTGGGCAGCAATCATAATCATGGCTGCCCACTGTGACCTTGTGGTACAAGGAGGGAATTCACTGACAGATACCGTTTTTTTCCTTCCCCGCCAAGAAAAGTGGGACTCCCATGAAAGGGAAGGGCCAGCTGCTGACACAGCAGTGATGGGGTTAAGCAAGGTTTCTCAAGAATCTCTTCCTTTTGTTTTCTCAGAGATGACAACTTGTCACAGGGCCTAGAAAAATCCCCCAAACTTCCTCCCTGCGCCACCGCGGCGCGCTCATTCGGTTACATGGGTTTTGCACTCTCGTTTGGCCTGCAAGTACTTTTCAATGTAACTTGTTTTTTCTGTTCTAATGGTGAAAATAACAAGAGATGTCATGGGGGGGGGGGATGGGAGAGGCAGAGTGATTTGGCCTGGCACACTAAGGGCCCCAGTCGCTGTCACTTTCAGGGGCCCCTTTTTCCTTTTTAAGAATTATTAGCCTTTATTTATATAGCACCAATATACTGCTCAGTGCTTTACAGGGATTGTGTATCAGATGTTTATCACAGTCACGCACACATGGTAGGGAGCCAATTAAATTGCCTGTACGCACTGGTAGTGTGGGTGTACCCGGGGGAAACTGACAGACACAGGGAGAGCATGCATACAAACAAATAGTGCCCTGGCTGGAATCGAACCTAGGACCCCAGCCCTGGCCAGGCAGAAATGCTAATTACTGAGTCACCATGGCGCCCATTGTGGGGCACAGACCTGGACTGGCAATCTGTGGGTTCTGGCAAATGCCAGAGGGGCTGCTGTAAGATGCCATAGACACTCACTATTTATTGGGCTGGTGGGGGGCTGTTTGGGCCTCTGTGTACTGGAAAAGCCAGGGCCTATTTTGAATCCCAGTCCAGACCAGGCGGGGCAGAGCAGGGGCCTGCCAATGAGGCAGAAGTGGGACACAGTAAAGCCACCATTTCTGTGAGGGCCCCTAGGCTACTGCCACACGGGGCAGATTCTTAGGAATCAGCTCAACTTGGCATTGGCCTAAACAGATATTCTAGCTATACACTGAGGATCCAGTGACCCACAAGGCCGAAGCAGGATCAAACACCCTATATCTAACAGACTCATTAACATTTATTGCACTGCTGCTGGGAATGCCCGTGGCTGACTTAACAATGAGGCTGATACAGAGGAGGCTCATGTGATGCATAGCAAGTACTGATCTTATACACAATATAAATATATATATATAACCTACACCTCTAATGGGACAGAAAACACCAGAAGTGTACTACTGCCTATGCTAGACACTAAATACCATTATAATGGAACAAGGAGGGGGGGGGGGGGTGTAATTAAGTGCTGACTGCATGGAAGGAAAGGATTGATAGAGGAAAGGAAGCCGACAGTAGAGTTCCCCTTACTGAATGGGTTAAACCCGAGTGCCTGCCTCGAGGAGAAGAAGAGAGACAGCTGCATGAAACCCTCTCGCTGCTTCTTCTCAGACCTTGTGACTTTCTTTCCAGTAACGAGTTCATTTCCTAACGACTACTCGGATAAATATTTCATTAGGGTGCATCAGAGAAGCCGCTCACGGAGCCAACTCATTGCTATTCACTTTAGAAACGTTTCAGAGTCAGACATTTACATTATCTGTGCCCGAGTGGTGGTTAGCGCCGTGGCTCCGGGCCAAAAAACCCAAACAAAGAGCACTGGAGAGCCACGGTGTGAATGGCGCGCTCACATTCCATCGCACTGATCGTGACTGACAGGGAAGGTTACACGGACAACTTGGGCCATAGTGGTTATTTCAGTAAAATAGGTTATTTCCAGCAGACTTTATTTTCCGATGGGCTAACTGAAGGAGGGACTATATAATAGAGTGGCTGACTAGTCATGTGACAACTTGGATTGTGACTGCAGTGGTACTGTGACAGGGCCCACCAGTCTTGCATTAGGTCAGGTACCCGTGGAATACCCGCAAAATGGTTGTGTTCTGGGCAGAAAGTCCCTGATACCCTGACCATGGGGGTACTCCCCGGATACCTAGCTTGGGTTCCCTCCTTCTTACCCCATGATAATAATGGCATTTTTCTCCATTGTGGGTAGGGTCAGGTAGTGGGTCTGGGTAGGGATCATAGAAGGGTGGCAGGTTGGGTTGTGAGTCAGCAGGTCCAGGTCCAGTACACTTCTGCCCATCCGGGCCTGTGCAAGTTTATACCACCATGGCTGACCCTCATCTGTCAGGACCCAATGCAGCCCACTCCATTTTCTCTTTTACAAGTGACACTTCTAATTCTAAGCCTCAAAAATACATTCAAAGTTATTTGTAAGTATAATTTCTACTGGGAAACCAACACGTGTGTCCCTTCCTGCACTCCTTACTGGTACGTTTGTAACAATAAAAAGCAAAAGCCAGATCTCCTCCAATCAAGCCAAGGCCTGTAAATCAGATGGCAAAAACCAATGATTTCAAAACCATAAAAGCAGAGAACAGAAATGGATAACCAGACGCTCGTTTCAACAGCAATTATATTTTGAAATCACTGGATATGTGTAACAAATTTATATTGTAAATTCATTTAAAATGACATTATCTTTTATTGTGCAAAAACTTGTTTTTGGTTGTACTTCCCCTTGAAGGTGCATTTTTAGGTTGAGGGCACCTAGTTTCAGGGCTTTCATGGCCCCTTGGTTATTTCTGTCTATGTCTATATATTTATGTTTTCCTTTGTCATTGGGTGGGGGCAGTTCTGAGCACAGCGTCATGCTATGTGCCAGTTGCAACACTTGTTTTATGACAGAGCACACAGGGCAAGATAAAGGGCTCATTATCTGGGAGCAGAATGTTTGCAGACTGTCAGCGTTAGGAGGAAATGAGTGCAGAACAGGACAGATAAAGTGGCAGATAGCAGTGAGACTGCAGAGGGCTCATCGGGCCAGGTTCTGCTCTTGGGCAGACGCCGTTTCCTAGATAAGAGCAGCTGCAGGCTTGTTTGTACAGTTGAGCAGCTCAGGCAATTGCCATGGGCCCCCAAAGTCACATGGGGCCCTAGGAAAGGAACTGCTTTAGTCCAAGTGCAAATCAACAATAACGAGATTCAGTACCCAAGGGGCCCGTACACATAAATTATAGCATTTTGCATAATAAAAGCAAATTGATTTCCAATATACATTACACATTTTCAGGGGTTTTACAGTTATTTGTAAATGTCAATGCCACTGGAATCTGTATTTGTCTGCCCCTTATTGGTTCTGACTACATCATACCATGAATTCTCTTCCGACTATACCTTGCTCACTTCTGTGACCCTTCTGTACAGGTCTGACAGTCCTAAACGGAAGGCAGGAGGGAAGGACCGGACTGGCAAGCTGTGGGGTCTGGCAAATGCCAGAGGGGCTGCTGTAAGAGCCCATAGACAGTCACTATTTATTGGGCTGGGGGGGCTGTTTGGGCCTCTGTGTACTTGAAATGCCAGGGCCTATTTTGACTCCCAGTGTGGGCCTAATTGTGGGAATGAGTGTCTAGGCTAGAGGAGAGCCAAATACTAGTAAACTGCTTTATTAGTAAGTATGTATTTAGTAAGTATATTCAGGGGTGCCATATAAGGTAGTAAGGCCTGAAAAACAACCCCTTGTACCACCCAACCCTCACCCAGATCTACACCAACCCTGCCCCTATCTGCCCAAGCCTGCTGCATCCTCCAGTCTCCCCGTTTGACAGCAACCCCAAATACATATAGTCAGGGCCAGCAGCAAAGAGAATAACCAAAGGACCAACAGATACTGCAATTTAAATAGAAGAATTGAAGATCAATAGCAGCTTACTGGAAACCTGCTTTATAGTTGTCAGGGTCACAGGGCCTAGCAACCAGACACCCACAGGTCCAAGAAAAGTAGAACAGGGAAGCAAATCATTATAACACAACAGGTACAAAAAGGAAAGACTGATAGAAAAGTTTTTTAATCCCCAACTTGAAAAAAAAACAACTAAAAAGCAACAGAAGGTTTAACTTCCCCTTTATAATAAATGCAAGAAGATGAGATGAAAGTATAAACAGACAGGTTCAGATCACTTTCCTTTTGAGAATTAACAGCAAAGCCCATACACACCACAAAAACCGTTGCAAAGCCCCCGGAACAGTAGCATGGGGTTTCCTGTGCGCCCTCGTGCCGAGCCTTTGTAGCGCGACGGCAGCCAAGCGGCACTCTCAAATGAGGAAATGTGAGTGGCTACAAAGCCAGACATGGGTTTAGTTTCCTTTAGTCCCTTTGCATGGCATTAGTGCTTATTACTGGCTCCATAGCAAGAGGATATGTGAAGAGACCCTACAGATCAAACATAAGGTGCTTCTAAATAAATGATGTAAAGAGCGAGAGATTATTATGGAAATGCATTCTCAACAGCCCTCATTCAGCCCTCATCGCTACATTATATATGCACTTTTCATGCTGGTAGAAGGGGAAGAGATTTTCTGAGCCGCCGCGGGAAAAGGCAGGAAGGTATCAGGGAGTTGAAGGCAGCTAAGCTCCCTGCTATGGGCACGCTGGGGCCCGAGATACTGTGGCTCAGGCCCGGACTCTGATTTCAAATAGTCCCTGGCATTTAAAGTACAGAGGCCCCACCAGCCCACTAAATAGTGACTGCCTATGGCATCTTACAGCAGCCCTTCTGGCATTTGCCAGACCGAGCCTGATGTGGCTCTACAAATACAGGTATAGGACCCATTATCCAAAATGCTCAGGACCAAGGGTATTCTGGATAAGGGGTCTTTCCGTAATTTGGATCGCCATACCTAAAGTCAACTAAAAAAATCAATAAAACATTAATTAAACCCAATAGGATTGTTCTGTAATTCAGAGCTTTCTGGATAACGGGTTTCTAGATAAGGGATCCCATACCTATAACAGGATTCCACTGGCATCCCCACACTCACAACAGTCTTTCCAGTTGACTAGAGCCTATGGCTGAAAGGTACACATCGGATATGGGTCTTTGGGCAATAGATTCAAAATGGCTGGACACAGAGAGCCAACACACTTCCAGAGTGGCCTGGGAGGCATTCAGCTAAATATGCCATGGTTTTAACAATATTAACTTCCCTTTCAGTCATTTATAATAATTAGAGAAGCAAAATCAGTTGAACGAATGTCTGAAATGTCTTTTCTTGGCTGCTGTTGTCGCTTAGTGGTTGACCCCTTACGTGAACTGTTACAGCGGCAAAGGTTAGCAGATAGAGCGACAGGACCTTGATCCGTACAAATAATGATTGACGCGGATAGCGGTTAATGTTAAGTGAACTCTATCCTGCCCTATAGTAGCATGAATCATCCCTACGGGGGCTCCGCCGCTTCCGCCACTAAAGGTCAGGCTGGAGTTCTGCAATGTAATAAAGAGGAATATTTCTTATTATAGGAGTAATATTGCACACATTCTATTGCTTTAGTGATAGTGGCTGTAAAAGATGCAACTTTATTAGCCTTCATGCTTGGCATACAGGGAGAACTGGTCTCTCTATGCTGCTGTTGAGCCGAGCTGTTGGCTCGCTTCCTGGCAGGTAGATTGGGTTTGTGCTGACCCCATTATGGCTCACCAGCTTGTCGTATAGAAAACAATACATTTCCGTTCACTTCTATATGACAAGGTTGCATTGAGGTTTGCCTAGGGACCTGCTAAACCAGCCATGCAGGCAGCCCATCAGCACTACCCTGGGTATTGGACTGCGGGCACCTTGGCTAGAAACCCACCAGTACCACGTCCCCATACCCGGGGGTGATTTTGGGAATCCCTCTGAAATCCCTACAGGTGCCTAATCAGGCCTAAACAGGCAATATGTGCCAGAGGGGCTGCTGTAAGATGCCAGACAGTCACTATACTGTTGGGGGCCCTGGCATTTACACAGAGGCCCAATTTTGGCCAGGACCTAAAACACTTTCTCTATATTCAAATCAAATAATCTAATTATTGTTTAGATATCATTCCCCTATAGTGGCAGGCTGTGGCATCACCATAGCAATGTATTACCGAGGGAAATTCACGCTCTGTGCCCATATGGGGCCGGGCGCGGGAGCCAAGACGCTCCTTCATGAATCACCCTGCCTGCAATTTCCCTGGGGCACTCCCTGTTGCAGGGACGTTACAGGCAGGTCAAATATAGGCAAGCAAACAAACAACACATGCACACTGTGTACATTGCCTGCACTTGTTGGAATGTCACTGTCACATCAACGGGTTCATTTCATTCACAGAAACTTAATGAGCTATTTAATAACATGCGTGCTACATTACATCAGTGCAGTTACCAGCGGCAACCGGCCAACAATTGAGCTGGGAAGGAAATGAAAACAGCATGGTTTCCACAGGCAACTGGATTAGTGCAGTTTAGCACCTATGTCAGTAAGTCACTCTCTATGGGGGTGGAAGTCTAGCCTAGTAGATGGGCCCTGCCAGTTGGGGTTACAAGGTGGGCAACAGTAATCAGGACAGGACTGGGATTCAGAATAGGCCCTGCCATTCCAAGTACAGAGAGGCCCAAACAGCCCAATAAATAGTGAGTGTCTATGGCACCTTACAGCAGCACCTTTGGCATTTGCCAGAACCCACAGATTGCCAGTCCGGGCCTGACGGTAATGCCTGCAATGTATTACAGGTTCCGGAACTGATGAGGACGAAAGAGAACTGAGCTCCAGTAAGTAACCGCCACAGTGTGGCCCTTTCACGTGGCTAACACTAGCACTACTGTATCACTAATGTTTACACTGCTCTACCGACAGCACTATAATTATACACTGCTCAGTATAATTATTCATGGGAATTATTCAGCCATATAAATAGGGATGGGCAGGACCATACGAGCTGCAGCTCATAAAATGTTGTTTTTGGCTCGCGGCTCTTTAAATACACAAACGCGGGTGCACAGTTAGGAAATAACTCCCTGTGTGTGTATGTGTGCATAGATTGTATGGGCAGCGGCTGGGTCGCTCTGTGCCGGGGTAACACTTGTGTCTGTGAGAGGCAAATGGCATTGAGGTTACACATAATCAGCAGTGCAGAGCTCTTTTAAAGGGCAACTAAAGCAATACAGTAACTACTGACCGTGCAGCTTGTATCTGAATGATTTATAGCCCTTTGCAAATTATGACCCCCCCCCCCCATAATCACAGTGCGGCTCAACCACTGTTCTGATTCTTTACAACAATAAGTCTGCTTTTAAACAATATACTACTGCTTGCTGCCTGGTTGCTATAGGTTACAAGAAGTGGGTTATACTTATAATTTAGAAAACAGGTAGGGCTAATGGAGGTTTGTACAACAGTCACACCTGTGGCCCCGCAGACATTGCTAAAGAACAGCAGCTTTATCAATCTCTGGTTGAATACTCCGGCTATAGTAGGGCAACCAGAAAATTCAGAGCTAAAATGGTTACTGAATTTAAATGCGATCTGTGCAGCTCTGCAACATGCATTTATTAGATGTGTCCCTGAGTTTTCAAATAATCTGGGTACCCTAGGCTATAGGAGATCCCAGGGAGCTGGCCCTGTCATGAAGAGTGCCATTTACAGCCCTCTTTTTCTAGCCACACCCGCCCTGAGATTCAGGCCACACCCCACCTGGCTGTTTATAAACACAATGTGAGACCCGGGGGATAGGGATATGGTTAGAAAATGGCTAAAACTGATGACAGCCATCCATCAACTGCAATAAAACAGTGTTCCCCCAATGGGACTAGATTTCAAAATGATTAACTGGTCTGTGCAATGTCCCTTTAAATCAGAAATCTTGATTCCTGTGACCCTGTTCAGGGAACTCTAGCCCCATGACTATTTGCCCCCATGGTACTTATGCCACTGGTCATCATGATCCCACCAATTGCACTGCAATTTCCTCCTCCAATAGAAACTAGTTATTAAAGAGGGTTGCGGTGGTTTAATAGTGTAAGTACTCGGAGCAAGGCCCTCTAGCCGTTTAGCTTCACAGCCCTTGTTCCAGGCGCTTATGTTCCAGGCGCTTATGTTCCAGGCGCTTATGTTCCAGGCGCTTATGTTCCAGGCGCTTATGTTCCAGGGGCTTATGTTTGGCCTGGGCTGTGCTGCTGGGTTATGGAATACAGTGACACATTTTCCGACTTATATAAAAGTGAATAGAAGGGGGAGGCTGGGATAAGATAAGCCGCCAAAGGCTCCCAGAATGTTGGTCTCACAGCCACTTCCCATGATTGGGAGCCAGAGCCCTGCTGGCTGAATACATTGCCAAGTTCAGTCTTTTGTATTTCTCCTTAAAAATATTCTGTTTCATTGAATAAAAAGATAATTGTGAGGCTGGGCAATGGCAGGGGCCCCACGACTAAATACTACGCCATGCAGGGAACATGGGACTTACGACAGAGCCCAGAGCTCTTCTTATACTGATTATCACACACAGTCTGCTATATAATAAGCATTAGTAAGTATACATCATACAGTTTCATTTGTAAACCTTGGTCTTTGTTCAGCCAATCACAATAAGACTTAACGGAAAGGGGTTGTACACCTTCAAATTCAATTTTAGCATGATGAGAGTGAGAGTGCTAGTCTAAGACAATTTGCAATTGGTCTTTAATTTTTAATTATTTGTGGTTTTTTTAATTATTCAACTCCGTGTTCAACAGGTGTCCCAGTTTGAAATTTCAGCAGCTATCTGGTTGCTAGGTTCCAGTTTACCCTAGCAACCAGGCAGTGATTTGAATAAAAGACTTTGAAATAAGAATAGGAGAGAGGCTGATTAGAAAGTAACAGTAACAATAAAAATGCAGCCTTGCAGAGCAATGTTTTTTTTGGCTGCTGGGGTCAGTGACCCCCCCATTAGAAGGATGGAAAAAAAAATCAAATAACTATAAAACTATTACAAATAAAAAAGTTCCTAAGAATGGGCCATTCTATAACATACTAAATGATGATATTCTGGGGGCTCCAACAAGTCCCCCCCATACTTGTTCTTGCTGGTGTCCCAGGTACTGAAACCTTAGGGGTAATTAAGAGAAATAGACAAAAGCGCGGCCCTTAGTGGCTGCACTATGCACTTAAATGCCGCCCCTTGTACCAATGGAAAGCTTCTGAGAATCGGGGGGACCCCCCACAAGTCCGGGGAACAGTAAGAAGGACGGAGGGATGAATCTGAGCTTCCCACACAACTTGTGCAGCAACCTTTCAGCCATGTAAAAAGGAAAATAAAATCGGCGGTTAAGGGGAGGGGGGGGATAAGCGGCTTTTCCATGACACTGTGCGAAAACAATGTATTTGTTGGCTGCGGGGCCAAACCCTGCTGGATGGATTTTCCCTCGCTTTCTCAGAAATGGAGAGCTGTGTGAGTGCCATCTTGTTTGCACTTCCCTGCAGAATCACAGCGAGCAGTTTTGGAGACTAAGGGCCGTTGCCATAGTAACAGCTAGCTGCTGTGGTTTTATATATTTTTTTTTAAAAAAAAGCTCTTAATCTCCCCCCCCCATTCGAGCACCAGGTGCCACATTTTACATATTGATGGCTCGCTTTCAGAAGTTTCTAGCCACGCAGCGTTTTAAAAAGCAAATTTGTGACACTGACATTAATAATGAAATAAAGATGTGGAAATGTAGGAGAAACCGGCCAGTCCTTCCCTAAGAACTAATAACAGATATATTCCATGTGCTTGGGGGGTATTCAGTAGCAGTAACCCATAGTAACCAATAAGATATTTGCTTTTAAACAGGTGACCAGTAAATTCTACCTGCTGATTGGTTGCTATGGGTTACTGCTCCTGGGCAAACTTAGTGCCTTTTATTACATGACCCCATAAGGCTCTCCCAGCCTATACAGATTAACAACAGCTTGGGTGAAAGTTGGAGATAACTGCTGAAGGGCGGTGGTTGTCAGACTATTCCAGTTCAAGTGACACTTGAAGGTCCAACCTTTGGTCAGGGCCTCCCCTACTGCACGAACTGAGTACAGATATAGAAAGATACCAGCATATCAATCATTCTGCCATAGTTCCAAGAATTTTTATCACCCTAACTGACCTTCAAGCTAGGCTTTTAGTTGCGTCTAAAACAAATGGTAATATTCTCTGATTCTCACCCTAAATGGCTGCCCCCCCCCCTACCACTTCTAAGTCTCATAGTTTGGGAACCACTACTCTACAGGGTAGTATAAGTTAGTAAATACAAGACCTCAAAGGGTAACTGAAGCCCCACAATGTATTAGCTAATGTACAAAGACCTGCTGTCCCAAGCCCGATAGTGGTGAAGATGCCTCCAAAATACTCTACGAGCTGGTAATGGACCACCCACCCCACAAATGAAGATAGAGGAGCAATTTGGGAGTCAAACAGTGACATAAGTCTGTATCAGATTCACGGGTAGGAAAATATGGGTGCCGGCAGGGGAGGTGCCTGCTCATCTATGGGTTACAGATTGTTGGTTAGATTGGGTTCCTAAGCTGCAGGCCTGGACTGGGATTCAAAATAGGCCCTGGCATTCCAAGTACACAGAGGCCCAAACAGCCCCCCCAGCCCAATAAATAGTGACTGTCTATGGCACCTTACAGCAGCCCCTCTGGCATTTGCCAAAACCCACAGATTGCCAGTCTGGGCCTGCTGAGTTGGCAAACTGGCTATATAGCACTGGGGCAATGGTGGCAAAGCAGGTTACCCATGGACCGCCCACATGTCTGAGAATCAGGGACTTTCCACCCGAAACCCGACCGCTTAGTGGGTATTCCACAGTAACCCAACCCGACCACCCCGTGTAACCAGTGCAGAGATCCCAGCTGTGTCTCCAGTTCCACCTGCAGGATGGGGTTAAGCGTTATTCCATTTTTAATCAGGCCGCCTTCTTAAAGAATATTAAATTGCACTGCAAGGTTTTGGTTCCTAATTAGATTTCCATCACGTGACCCGCCGGAGAGTCTTGTCGATCCATGTGCATGACATTTTAGTCTTGTTGCCCAGCTGAAATATGATGGGGAGATTTGTAACGCCTTGTAGAGTAATTGACAGCAAACATTACCCAGATGACTCAGGGATAATTAATCCTTTGTCACTGCCATGTCTGAGACCTTCTAATAGTGCAATTACATAACAACCGCGCATACCAATTGTCACTTGTAATTCAACTACCACATTATCTCTTACTGAAGGGGGGGTATAATTAATTATGAAATAAAAAACATTACTTAGTAATAATAGAAGAATAATCCTAGTAAATTTAACAGTTGAACATTTGGGACACAGTTTATTGCATTTGGGACACAGTTTATTGCCCAACTGCCCTGCTCCAGAATCAGCTCTGGCAACAGACTCCAGAACTAATGTACAGGTCTGGGCTGGGATTCAAAATAGTCCCTGGTATTTCAAGTACACAGAGGCCCAAAAAGCCCCCCCACTAGTCCAATAATAGTGAGTGTCTATGGCATGTTACAGCAGCCCCTCTGGCATTTGCCAGAATCTACAGATTGCCAGTCTGGGCCTGCCAATTAAGGATGCCACCTGGTTAACCAGTATATTTTACCTGCTGATTGGTTGCTATGGGTTACTGCTCCTGTGTCTTTTATTAAATAACCCACTAACTCTTTAAACATTGGCCATACTATGTTTATATCAGGACTATACACCCAAAATAGCCAAGAGACTGGCCACAAATTCCACATTATATAATTTCTTTGGGGATTTCTGAATATGCAGCATTTCAGTGACCAATGCCTGATTAGGCCTCCAAAGACCCACCGTAGATCATAAGGACCCACTCTATGAACCATTAGATACGGAATGTACTATATGGTATACGTATTAAACAGCTTTAGGGTAGAAATAACAAAGCTGTTAATAATTTGTGGGGGCCCACTAGGGCAATGTAATACTTAAAAATCCCTCCCTTCCCTGACCCTCTCCACTGGAGGATTACTCCTTATAATAACAGACCTGCCTATACCCAGCCTATTTCCGCACCCTGTTACATAATTGCCCCGCTCCATGTTATGCTCCCACCTATTCCCCCAAGCCAAAGACAAAAAAAAAGGTGGCACCCCTATCCATGACCTGCCTGTCCTATAAACCTGTCTCTTATGTCTCCATTCTAACAACTGGTGATCCCTTTTGGCAAACACCCCGCCATTTATACATTTTACCCTTGCTCGTTTCTCACCCCAACGAGAGTAAGAGCTCAGGCTATTTCTATCCGCTGCCCTGTTCCTCTCATCGCTTCCCGTACTGAGCAGCTCTAAGGAAAACGCTGGCACTTAATATAATGGATTAAAATCACATTAAACTTCCGCAGATCATCGATGCAATTTGTTACCTACTTAGTACATAAATGTCAGACTCTCATTAGAGTAACCAAAAAAAGGAAGGAAGCAGAGAAAGCAGAGCAAGGTCTAATACACAGAGATGTGAGATAGTGGGCCAGACACCGGTGGGAGGGGGCCATTAGCCTGGACTGAGTGGGCGAAGGCAGAAAAAGGACCTGGAGGTACTTTGAGTTACAATGTGCAGTGTAATGAGGGGTTCTCTCATGTGCCCTTCAGCCAAGCATGACAGGGGCCGCTACCCAAACCATATTTTTGCCTAATTAAACAGAAAGCTCCTTTCTAATACAGGAATAGGATCTATTATACAGAATGCTTGGGACCTGTGGTTTTCCAGATAAGGGTTCTTTCAGTAATTTTGATCACCAGATCTTAAGTCTTCAAAAAATCGTTTCATCATTAAATACACCCAAATAGGACTGTTTTGCCCCCAAAAAGGATTAATTATATCTTAGTTGGGATCAAGTACCGGTACTGTTTTATTATTACAGAGAAATGGGAATCATTTAACCATTAAATAAACCCAATAGGATTGTTCTGCCTCCAATAAGGGGTAATTATATCTTAGTTGGGATCAAGTACAGGTACTGTTTTATTATTACAGAGAAAAGGGAATCATTTAACCATTAAATAAACCCAATAGGACTGTTCTGCCCCAATAAGGGGTAATTATATCTTAGTTGGGATCAAGTACAGGTACTGTTTTATTATTACAGAGAAAAGGGAATCATTTAACCATTAAATAAACCCAATAGGGCTGTTCTGCCCCCAATAAGGGGTAATTATATTTTAGTTGGGATCAAGTACAGGTACTGTTTTATTATTACAGAGAAAAGGGAATCATTTAACCATTAAATAAACCCAATAGGGCTGTTCTGCCCCCAATAAGGGGTAATTATATCTTAGTTGGGATCAAGTACAGGTACTGTTTTATTATTACAGAGACAAAGGGAATCATTTAAAAATTGTAATTACTTGCTTAAAATGGGCTCTATGGGAGATGGTCTTTCTTTAATTCAAAACTTTCTGGATAATGGGTTTCAGGATAACAAATCCTATACCTATATATATATAAATATATAGATATATATATATTCATTAGACATTTGAACTATGTAATTGCTATAGAAAGCAGTCTGTCCATTGCAGTCTGTTCTCTAATTCTGACTGATTCTGTGCGGAACCAATTTTTGAGATCCAGATCCAACGCACGGGCCAGAACCTACAACCCGGACATGCATTTTTACTCACAACTGCCTTATCCACAACCTGATCCGTAAACTGCTGACCATCATTTAAAAAAAAATGTTTAAACAAGTAAATTCTAGATAATACTGGTAATATAACATAAGAAATATAGATAAAACCTGCAACGTAACCTGCAGACGTGCATCTATACCCGCATCCAAAGATCCTACCCGCAACCTTGCGGGTAACCCATAGGTAATCGACACGCTGCAGGACTCTGCCATCAGGTTTGTTTCATGAGTCAGAACCAGAAGAGTTATTATGGAAAGGAGGAGGGGTGCAGATGTCCCTATGTATCCCTGGCATTAAATACTAAATAGGGGTGACTCGAGAGTGCAGGTTTCAATTGGTTTCATGAGTCGGAGCAGAAAAGCTGCAGGGGTTTTATATATAATTAACAGCTTTGTTAGAGTCTGAGCTGATGTTTCTACAGAGCTGCCCCTGCTAACATAATGTGACACCCTTCCTTCCCCTAACAAGAGCAGGGAGTGCTTGGCCCGACTCCCTGCACCCTTATGTAACCTTGAGAGAGCAGCCGAGTGCTGCAGTACAATGCGCCGGCGGCGGCGGCTGCTGACTCTAGCAGCTGTGTGTGTGCGCCACATATTCCTATTCCCCTCAGCATGCAGTATTCTCTCTGTACCATTAAACCTGATTCATGAGCACTACACTGCCAGAATGAAAAGAGCCGGCCAGTACAGCAGTCAGACTGCATTATCCCCTGCCTTCCCGGCTTAGAATACAAAGCAGTAATAAGGTCATCAGTCTTAGTGCTGCCCCTGGGGGGGGCACCGCTTCTAACCTTCCATGCAAGCATGGCGGGTATATGGAATGCTGACAATGCAAGCAATGCTGAGAATGGGTGCGCTCAACACAGGTTACAGGGTAAAATGTTCTGCCATTAAATAATATAATCAGGATTTTTTAATGGCTGTAATATTGCTGAGTGTAATTTCGGAATGGGTTTATATTTACTTAACTCCCTTGAGCTCCAGTGATGCTTTGGAGCGGAATGAAGCACATTTGCCTACGGGAGAAAGTGATATTATCTACCCAGAATGCTACCTGATTTTCCCATCAGCCCCTTCTTCTATGGCCAATTCCAAGAAACTGCAATGTGCAGCCTGGCTACATGTTCCATAGGCTGTCGATGCTGGGAGGGCTGCAGGTTGGAAAAGGCCTTTCTCTGGCCCACATCCGTAGCTAATGAAACAGAATATATCTCAGAATATTACCATTTACATAATACTAAAGGTGGCCATACACGCCCAGATAATATCGTACGAAACCTCGTTTCGTACGATATTCGGTGCGTGTATGGTATGTCGGCGAGTCGACCGATATCGCAGGAAGCTGCTGATATCGGCCGACTCGCCGATCGGACCAGTTTGAAAATTTTGATCGGGTGCCATAGAAGGCGCCTGACCAAAATCTCCCTTCAGCGCTGAATCGGCAGAAGGAGGTAGAAATCCTATTGTTTCTACCTCCTTACCTGCCGATTCAGCCCTGAATGGTGTGTGGCGGATGGTGGCCGATGGTCGCACGAAACATCGTCAGATCACCACGTGTATGGCCAGCTTTAAGGTTAACTCAAAGGTGGAAAACGCCTTAAACAGCTTTTGACAGCTTGGTCCATTTCGACCATACCACCCAACCATCTGAGAATGTATGGCAGGTAGGAGCTGGTCCACCCTATGATCCTTTAGCCTTGCAGTTGATCTGGCCAATAGACAATGCCAATGGGTGCCTTGGCAGATGAGGAGCCAACAGCCCTAATGATCAAAACAATAAAATGAGGCCATGCCTGAGTATAGCCACTCATACAGAATTTGGCCAATTAGCCCCTGATCAGACATTTGGGTAAACCAGCAAAAGTATGGCCACCCAAACCAACTAGCCAATAAATTCCTTTCTCCTGCTCCACCAATCGCTACCATAGGGCAATCAGATGCATGACTAAGAACTGATACCAACCAGTCAGGTTCTGGCTCTTACACATCTCACATTTCCTATAATTGCCCCCATCTTTAACACTAAGCCCCAGGGTGCTGGCCACACTAGTCTTTGGCTGTTCTGGGTATAAATCCCAAAAATGATCTCCAACCTTCTTAGGTATCAGAATCTAGACTTGCTCAAGTGCGCGGTGTCTGGTAGCCCAGAACTTTGGTTACCAAACCATGCGCCAAACCCCATAAAGCCCCAGCTCTAATCAGGCGTTACCTAATGATTTACAATGGCTGAGATAATTGAAACCATGACTGAGCAGTGAAAAGAATGCCCAAGGGAAAGCGCCGCTCACATCAGCTATTGTCACATGGCGCGGCTAACGGATACGCCAAGCGGGCAGGAAATTCCGGCATACAGTAGAAACTCAGCCAAGGATAAAAGCAAAAGAACAAAGTGCTGGGCAGGAAACCCCCTCGGGAACAGAAGTGGAACTTGTAGGGAAAGTATCCTTAGGAAACAAGTGTTCTGCGGGAGATTTATTGCTGTGGATCCCAGTAAGAAAGAGAAATGGAACAAGATAAGGCTGGAGGCTATGGTGGTGACAATACTAACAGAAATACCTTTTTATTATGTTACAAAATGTCCTATTTTTTGCAACTTTGCAATTGGTCTTCATTATATATTTATCTTTATTATTTATTTTTCTTTCCGGCTTTCAAATGGGGGGGTCACTGACCCCGGCAGCAAGAAAATTACTGCTCTGTGAGTTTACAATTGTATTATTATTACTTTTTATTACTAAGCTTTCTATTCCGTCCCTCTCTCTTTCAAACCACTGCCTGGTTGCTAAGGTAAACAAGACCCTAGCAACTGGAGAGCTGCACAACAAAAAGCTAACTAAAAAAAAAAGAAAAACAACTCCCATGTTATCAATGTCTATATCATACTAAGAGTTAATTTAAATGTAAACAACCCCTTAAAAGCATATTTATTAACATGTCAGGGTGAGAGCAATTGGACTTCAAATGCAGCCCTTACCTATTCACCTGGTCAGCTTTATCTTACAAGATACCTAGGCGTTGGCATGTTCCATTTAAAGCCTTCTTCAGCTGGAAGTGGCTGCAGTGATGTGACGCCATCCCCCCATGCACTGGTACACCCATTCCCATTATTGCTTATAACACAACAGGAGACTCGTGGAAGCTTGTGGCCAGTTTGCCAGCAACCATTCAAGGCTGAACCAGTAATAACTTAAAAGTAGGAGGAAAGGAAAATCTACATTCAGCTTTTAACATTTTCATTACAGTGACAAAAAAAAGTAAAAAGGATTGGTTATAGTTTCCCTTAAAAAGTCACCTAGAAAACAGACATATTCACACTGTAGGTTTCATCTTGCAGATTAAGTAATTTCCTGTGTGATTACAGCTTCCATAAGGTCAGTCCCTGACCCAACAAGCCCCGAGCAGGCCCGCTGCCATTGGCTGCCTTATCTCTCGCAGGCTGCTATTTAATTCCATTAATACTTGTCAGGACGCCTCCCAGATAATGAAGCCTTTATCTTGCCCTGGGTCGCTCTGTTTAGAACAAGTTTGGTAACTGCCATATAATCCAAGTAGGCCACTCAATTACATGTGGCACTTCTGTTGGCAAGATGAGCTCGGCAGGGCAATGGCAAACGGAATTATAACTGGCACACAGCGACAGGAGAGGTGGGTAAGAGCTTCTGCCATATATATTGCCAGATATAAAGGCAAACTAAAACTATATATACATACACATACACAAGAGCCATAAATACCCTGTAAATTATTGGTTAGTGATGTCATCAGTTAGCTTTCGGTGCTTAGTGATGTAACTTCTGACACATGACTCTATATGACAAGGCCACAAAGGCCCGGGCCTGAGGGATGGGGACAGCCTCTGGGCGTGTGTTTTGAAAATCAGTGCTGAACTTGTGTATTATAATAAATATTATACCCCCTATTTTAAAATATTAGCACAGCAAAATTCGGAGTCCCTGTATAAATCACTTAATGAATTCCGAATTACGGAAAGGCCATCTCCCATAGACTCCATTATAAACAAATAACTCGAATGGTTAAATGATTCCCTTTTCTCTGTAATAATAAAACAGTACCTGTACTTGATCCCAACTAAGATATAATTACCCCTTATTGGGGGCAGAACAGCCCTATTGGGTTTATTTTATAGTTAAATGATTCCCTTTTCTCTGTAATAATAAAACAGTACCTGTACTTGATCCCAACTAAGATATAATTACCCCTTATTGGGGGCAGAACAGCCCTATTGGGTTTATTTAATGGTTAAATGGTTCCCTTTTCTCTGTAATAATAAAACAGTACCTGTACTTGATCCCAACTAAGATATAATTACCCCTTATTGGGGCAGAACAGCCCTATTGGGTTTATTTAATGGTTAAATGATTCCCTTTTCTCTGTAATAATAAAACAGTACCTGTACTTGATCCCAACTAAGATATAATTACCCCTTATTGGGGGCAGAACAGGCCTATTGGGTTTATTTCATGGTTAAATGATTCCCTTTTCTCTGTAATAATAAAACAGTACCTGTACTTGATCCCAACTAAGATATAATTACCCCTTATTGGGGGCAGAACAGCCCTATTGGGTTTATTTCATGGTTAAATGATTCCCTTTTCTCTGTAATAATAAAACAGTACCTGTACTTGATCCCAACTAAGATATAATTACCCCTTATTGGGGGCAGAACAGTCCTATTGGGTTTATTCAATATTTAAATTATTTTTAGCAGACTTAAGTTATGGAGATATTATGGAAAGACCCCTAATCCAGAAAACCCCAGGTCCCAAGCATTCTGGATAACAGGCCCCATACCTGTACCGCAACCAGCATTCTGGGAATTGTAGTCCAACAATATCTGGGGGCATAAGGTTAGGGCCTACAAAGGCCTGGCTGGCAATCACACGTGAGGTTCATGACCCAAGCAGGTAAAAGGTTATTGAGCGCTGCCAGAAACATTACTAATTAATATTTTAATGAGGTCATTGATGGGGAAACCAATTTGCATTGCATTCCCAGTGATGCTCAGTGTAATGCGCTGTAATGTTCTGAACAACATCCCGGATAATTACAAGTGTGATTCATAAAGGAGATGAGATGCTTTGTTCCCTGAGAAGGTGTCCCGTGGGCCGAGCCCATCAGCCGCCATGCAGGATGAATCAGTAGCGCCGACATAATACCGCGCCGGTGTCTTTGCTTCCCGCTCATTGGGACTCACAGAGAGAAAGGGAAATGTGCAGCTTTCCAGGAAGAGAAGCGGAACGGTTCTATATTGAAACCCGACACGTTGGCACAATTCTGGGTTACGGAGGAGAAACAAATATCACATTTTTTTTGGCAGGGGGGGGGGGGCGGTTGAAGTTTTTAGGCCAATGGTACCTATTATTCCATTGCATAATGGAAATAGTAAGTGAAATGATTCGCCTTTGTTTTGTTTTCCTTCATCCTGTACATGAGCGACTGGCAGGCACTTGAGACCAAGGGAGTGGGGCCTGGAAAGCCAAACAAGCCCAAAAGTGAACTCATTCAGGCAAAGCTTTAGCAGCAACTGGTTCCATATGCCTCCAAGCAATCCACTCCCACCCCTAATTCAGCCAAACTCCTCCTCTCACTGCCCACACTTTCCCCCTTTCATAGGAAGTCTGACCTTGACCTCCACTGATTTCACTGGGACCCTGACATGACTCCTGCCCGCCCCCCTTGATGGCAGCCTATCAGTCGCTCTGGAGACCAGAAAGCTCACAGATTGCCAGGGTATTCCCTTCATACACAGCCTCTAATTGCACTGCTTACGTCAGGGCTGTCCAACAGGCGCTGCTCCGGGGCATTTCTATGGCCCTCCCAACCGGATTCACATTCCATTGACTTTTTATACAACATAATCACCTTAAGAGAATGTCGCCACAGATTATTTTTTTCATGATGTTATAATCCTACGATATAAATAAACACAGGGCATAGCCACTTGTCTGTCCTTCCCTAATGCGAGTCGACCACCTGAAAGATCTGGAACTGGAAGAGGAGGCCCAGCTGGTAAATCCCCAGTTAGAGCCGGGGCCCCACAATTCCATCCGTTCCCTGACCTTCTCAACTAAAGGATTACGTTCTTATAAGTACAGACCTGCCTATACCCTACACATCCCTCCCCCACCCATCCCCGCCCTGTTACGCCCCTGTCTACTCACCTGACCCAAAGGTCAGTATAAGAAAAAAATAAGGTGGTACCCCTAATTATGGAACTGGCATGTATGGCCGGATTAAGAGGCCTTTAAAATACGAGGAGTTCTCTCCTTTTCAATCTGTCTGTTCTGCATTCAATCTTTGCGTTCTTTCCACACGACATGGCAGGGATTTCCCTAACGTGCAATAAATCAGGGCCCATCAGACACAACATAGAATCTCATATATTTTTACAGAACACAATTGGTCAATGTCATGTGACAACTGAGTGCACCCCCACTGTGGAATGGCTTCTCCCACGAGTGCAGGAATTAGTGAGTGTGCGTGTATGAGTGCACTCGCATACTAGTCCCCCCCTTAGATCCAGAGTACAAGTAGGCGCTGGAGCTTTACAGGCATCTTTATGAGGGCCGCATGTATTTGAAATGGAAATTGGTGTGTGAGTCACTTCCATCAGCCCATTGTGCTTGGTATTCTCCTCATACAGCTGAGAATGCAGCAGAGACAGTCAATAAACGGCCATGTTATGCGCTCTGAGCGAGGAACAGCATCTTCATTAACCTTTACTGTCTCCCAGTCCTAAACCTGACACATCTCGGCTCTAACACACACAACCAGATTTAAAAATAAAACAACTATTTCCTGCCTAATGATATAAAATGGAAATGGAAATGTATTGGAAATGTTAAATTCAGTTTCCATTTGTCCCTTTCTATACCCTGCCCCTGTTGGCTCTGTCTTTTGATATAATGTAACAGAAGCCAGCTGGCTGACAGACCTGTGGATGAACAACACAAGGCTGAATGTATGTACAGGTATCGGACCCCTTCACCGGAAACCTATTATCCAGAAAGTTCCGAATTACGAAAAGTCCATCTCCCATAGACTCCATTATAAGCAAATAATTCAAATTTTTTTCAACATGATTTCCTTTTTCTCTGTAATAATAAAACAGTACCTGTACTTGATCCCAACTAAGATATAATTACCCCTTATTGGGGCAGAACAGCCCTATTGGGTTTATTTAATGGTTAAATGATTCCCTTTTCTCTGTAATAATAAAACAGTACCTGTACTTGATCCCAACTAAGATATAATTACCCCTTATTGGGGCAGAACAGCCCTATTGGGTTTATTTAATGGTTAAATGATTCCCTTTTCTCTGTAATAATAAAACAGTACCTGTACTTGATCCCAACTAAGATATAATTACCCCTTATTGGGGCAGAACAGCCCTATTGGGTTTATTTAATGGTTAAATGATTCCCTTTTCTCTGTAATAATAAAACAGTACTTGTACTTGATCCCAACTAAGATATAATTACCCCTTATTGGGGGCAGAACAGCCCTATTGGGTTTATTTAATGGTTAAATGATTCCCTTTTCTCTGTAATAATAAAACAGTACCTGTACTTGATCCCAACTAAGATATAATTACCCCTTATTGGGGGCAGAACAGCCCTATTGGGTTTATTTAATGGTTAAATGATTCCCTTTTCTCTGTAATAATAAAACAGTACCTGTACTTGATCCCAACTAAGATATAATTAATCCTTATTGGGGGCAGAACAGTCCTATTGGGTTTAATTCCTGTTTAAATATTTTTTTTTAATATATTTAAGGTAGGGGATCTGAATTACGGAAAAACGCCTTATCCAGAAAACCCCAGGTCCCGAGCATCCTGGATAATGGGTCCCATACCTTTATATTAAATGGATGAATGTATATTAAAAAAGTTCCTTAGAAATGTGTTCGTCAGGCAACATTTTATTTTGGGCTTTATTTCCCCTTTAAGGCTGACATGTTAGGAGAAGGTATAAGAAAGCATGTTGTATTGGCTGTGTTATCCAGAAAACAATTTCTAGAGACCAATGAAATAAAAAAATAAAAAAATCTCACCATGTGGCAAAGCATAACGATTCTCCTCTGGGCTGTAAATAATAGAAGGCCTGGCCTTTCAACTGAAAGGATAAATCAATCAGCTGGAATTGTTTCCAAACAAGCTCTATAGAAGAATGTTATATTGCCGGCTCTATTCCCAAGGCACCTACCAGAGACGAGCGCTAGGGCCATGTGACTCACACTAATGATGCCAGGAGAATACCTTGCTTTACAGATGAAGAGGTAGAAGAGTGACGGTGATGGTAAGCACTCATCAGCCGGGGAGCCAAAGGCTAAGGGTCATGTCACAGAATGTCAAGAAAGAATGGTTCCTCCCCATTATTGACCACGTTTCAGAAAGCCCTGATGATTTGTAGATAGTGAATTGAATCCCAAGCTGCCTTTAACTTTTGATTATTGGGTTTGAAGGCCACAACCCAAGCTCAGCTGTTAATACACACAAAGACTCCTTAGGGCAATATGGTTTGGCTTTCCTCGCGAGGCAACTTCGGGAGACTTTGGACAGCCGAAGCAATGCATTTGTTTTCTAACCGGTATTTACATTTGAGAGGAGATTAGTCGCCACCTGTAGATGAGATAAATCGTGGGGCAACTGGTCTCCTGTGCGCCATAGCCCTTACTGGGCAGCTACTCTCAGCCTGATACAAGCCATGTTCCCAAATGTTATTCTCTTGAGAGTTCTGGTTCTATATATAGATATTACAAACTATCCAACATGCTGGAAAGGGGGTACTTTTTATAGCCTCTATACCAGGTCAACCCATGGTAACATCTAAGTCACTTTACCTTCTTTGAGGCACATTTTCCCTTTACAGGCAACCACAGATAACCCAGGACTATATATAAAATAGGGGAAACCCTACAGGTCTTCTAAAGCATCTAACAGCTTCTTGTTTGTCCCTTAATTTTAGAATCCCAAGAAAAGAAACAGTAAGAGGCTCAGAACAGAGCTGGGTATTAATAAACGAGGCACTGCTGCCTATTGCATCACACCATATCAATTTGCCCCTGCTAGCTTTCAGTAAGGCCTTGCTGCTATAAAAAGAAGTGCATTTTCTGTTTACTAAGCAAGCATCGTTATATCAGAACAGGGGTCCTCAAACTTTTTAAACAGGGGGCCAAGTCCACGGTCCCTCAGACTGCTGGGGGGCCGAACTATAGTTTGAAAAAAAAAAAAAAACCTGAACGAATGCCCATGCACATTGCACATATCTTCTGAACCATGAAAGAGCAATACAATATTTTATGAGCTTTAGGGCCTGACTGGCAGCATTGCTGTTGTGTAGGCAGCTAGTAACTGAGCAGCTAGTAGTAACTAAGCAGCTAGTAGCAACTAAATATGCCTGAAAAGTGTGTGAAAGAGAGGGCCGGGTGTATCAGCCTAGACCAGTGATCCCCAACCAGTGGCTCGTGAGTAACATGTTGCTCCCCAACCCCTTGGATGTTGCTCCCAGGGGCCTCAAAGCAGGTGCTTATTTTTGAATTCCAGGCTTTTGGGCAAGTTTTGGTTGCATAAAACCCAGCATAAAGCCAGAGTCTTCCATAGGCTGCTATTCCATATAGGGGCTACCAAATAGCCAATAATAGCTCTTATGTGCACCCCAAGGAACTTTTTCCATGCTTGTGTTAAAAAGTTGGGGATCCCTGCCCTAGACAGAGCCCAGTGACAGCACATTAATACAATGTCCCTCTGTGACACATAAAACTCAGTGAGGCCAGTTAAGAGCTTAGCAACCAACACAGCTCCAGTTTTGCCCTTTAGTAATTACTGGCCATAAGCTGAATGTTAATACTAATACAAACAGAACAGGAGGAAGGAGAGAATGAACCGCTATAATTCTATCCAATTGTAATATATAAGCCATGTGTTGGGAGGTGGCAGGCCTATGTAAATGTTTAATAAACCTTGTTATTCTTTGGGAACAGAGCTCCTGGTCTCTACGTAATTGAGTTCTGCACCAGTGCACAGCTCTACAGGCTACTCTCAGTGCACATCCCAGGCTTACCCCCCAGGAGATGCAGCCCATGGGTTACACCAAAGCATATGGCAAGGGTTTATAGACCCCCAATGGAGTGCGTTGCTACATATACATAATTAATAAATATCTGGGCACTGCAAGAGAATTCCCCACAGGAATAACAATACATTACTTTAGGGGTGCACCCTACATCCTAGTGTTTACATCAATATTGCAAGATAATAACGTTAATTATTAACACAGGAGAGCCAGAAAAAGCATGGCTCAGTGGCCAATGGATTGTAGCACATTCCCGGGGGAGGCTTGGAATCGATTCCTGCCATCTCCTTATAACCCTCTGCCACTAAAATAATATTTTAGTGACTGAGGTGCTGTAAGAACAACCATTCGACTGCAAAGTTGAATAAGCAGCGCCCTCTTGTATTGTATCTGTGCACATCTGAACTATATAATATATATATATATATATAATGAACAGAGAGGAGCACACCCTTCACAAATCCAAGTGCCCTGGGTGCAGGTAAAACATAAAATATAAAGAAAGGGTACTGCACACACAGGGGCTTAATGCAAACAAAAGAAGTGTTTATTGAACAAGATCCAACGTTTCGAGCACAGTCTGTGCTCTTCCTCAGGGCAAACCTGTTTTTTTAACAAATTTGGGTTCGGAAGCTTAAGTTCCCCAATAAGTTATTGGGGAACTTAGGCATCCGGACCCACATGTTATTGGCAATAACATGCGCCAGCACCACCAGTATAATGGTTTTGTGCCTGATACATATGTCTTGACCATCTTGTTCTATGAATGCTGCTCCCCAAGCATGTTCCCAGATCCCCCCAATGGAGCCAGGATCCCACTGCACTCAATGGTTATAAGCCCTTCAACAAAAAGTAGAATTAGGCTCAAGTCAAATAGTTCTTTATTCAATAAGCTGGTCTGTATACGAGCGACAAAATTGACAAAAAAAACAAATATTATTCACTTTGTGCACCCAACCCTGAAGCACTGAGGAAAATTATTTTCGGTCAGAATGTGCCAAGGACTTTGGCCTTGCAGGCTGAATGGAGAAAGCTGTAGCAGCGGCGGCCTGTTTATTCGGAATTTAAACAGCTGCTCACACAACACTTTCATATATATATAAAACCCTCCACTGACTTGAGATGTTGTAACTGGAGAGCCTTGGCCTCCGAGACTTGAGCTTCAACAAATCTTGGCTCGGGGAAGGGGTATGATTCAGACAAGGGCAGAGCTGTCTGGGCTGAATTTCTTCCTTCACAAGATGACCTCAGAGCTAGAGAGAAGCCACATCATCTATAATATGTCAAACGGGTTTGTTGATTCAGAACTTTGCTGATTACTTTGCAGCATGTGCCCTGGAAAACCTTTTAAAGCAAACGTCTACTAAAGTTACATATGTAGGCCTGAAAAAACCCAATCCCTTGTTTATCTTACATTTCATGTACGGCTGTGCTGAGCTGACCTGTTCGGCTGGACTGTTCCCCTAAATGGGGGACCTTAGAGACGGGGGACCTACAGGTTAATGCTATTAAAACTCCCAGCAGCTCACCTATCACTCTTACCATCGGCATTAAAGGGGTTATTCACATTTGCGTTAACTTTATGACATAGAGAGTAATATTCTGAAACAATATGCACTTGGTCTTCATTTTTCATTATCTGCATTTTTTTAGTTGTGTTACTTTTTGTTCAGTAGCTATTCAGTTTGGAATTTCAGCGGCTATGTTGTTGCTAGTGTCCAAATTACCTTAGCAACCAGGGAGAGGCTTGAATGAGAGGCTGGGATATGAATAAAAGAGGACCTGAATAGAAAAATATGTACAGGTATGCGACCACTTATCCAGAATGCTCGGGACCTGGGGTCTTCCGGATAAGGGATCTTCCCGTAATTTGGATCGCCGTAACTTAAGTCTGCTAAAAATCATTTAAATATTGAATAAACCCAATAGGATTGTTTGCCTTCAATAAGGATTCATTATATCTTAGTTGGGATCAAGTACAGGTACTGTTTTATTATTACAGAGAAAAGGGAATAATTTAACCATGAAATAAACCCAATAGGACTGTTCTGCCCCAATAAGGGGTAATTATATCTTAGTTGGGATCAAGTACAGGTACTGTTTTATTATTACAGAGAAAAGGGAATCATTTAACCATTAAATAAACCCAATAGGGCTGTTCTGCCCCCAATAAGGGGTAATTATATCTTAGTTGGGATCAAGTACAGGTACTGTTTTATTATTACAGAGAAAAGGGAATCATTTAACCATGAAATAAACCCAATAGGGCTGTTCTGCCCCCAATAAGGGGTAATTATATCTTAGTTGGGATCAAGTACAGGTACTGTTTTATTATTACAGAGAAAAAGGAAATAATTTTTTAAAAATTAGAATTATTTGCTTATAATTGAGTCTATGGGACTCAATTATACTATGCGGCTCTGGGTAGGAGAAATAGCGGGGTTGTGTTACCCGACTAGACCCATGCAGGACTCCAACACACGCACCAATAAAATTGTACTAAATGATATTTCACTGGGCAACACGAGACATTGGTGATAAGGAAGTGAAGAGGCATCACAGCAGCTCTGCCCTTGATACAGTTGTGACCATTCAGGCCATTGGTGTGAATGAAAGAAACACTATAAGGGTGAAGACACACTGAGCTACTAGTAGCAGCTACTTTTTCATGGCTACTGAACCCCAGAAAATAAGTTGCCACAGGCAATACTGAGAATTAAAGAAGTTATTAGTAGATGATGAAGTAGAGACAGTTATCAGTAAATGATCAGCACTGTCTATTTAGGGCTCTGGTACACGGGGAGATTAGTCGCCCGCGGCAAAACTCCCTGCTCGCGGGCGACTAATCTCCCCGAGTTGCCTTCCCTCTGCCATCCCACCGGCGAACATGTAAGTCGCCGGCGGGATGGCAGACGCGGCGGGGCAATTTCGGGAAATCGCCGAAAAAGCCTCGCGAGTCTTTTTCGGCGATTTGCGCGAAATCGCCCCGCCGCGTCTGCCATCCCGCCGGCGACTTACATGTTCGCCGGTGGGATGGCAGAGGGAAGGCAACTCGGGGAGATTAGTCGCCCGCGAGCAGGGAGTTTTGCCGCGGGCGACTAATCTCCCCGTGTACCAGAGCCCTTAGTAGCCACAACAAGTAGCTGCTACTAGTAGCTCTGTGTGTCTTCACCCTAAGGGCAATGACACACAAGGAGATTAGTCACCCTGCGAAGTTGCTTTGTGAGGAAACTTTGGGTGACTTTGAAAAGCCAAATCGACCCTTTTCTAGCTGGTAGGAAAGCATTTGAGGAGATCAGACGCCACCACCAGAGGAGATTAATCACAGGGTGACTAATCTCCTAGTATGTTATTGCCTAAAGGGGCTCATAACAAGTATGGCCCCTGGAACGATATCCATCTTTTTGGCCAACGCTACAGAGGATTGTCCCCTGTATAGCCACTTTAAGGGACATACTATTATTTTCCCACAGAGGAACCATAGTCAAAGCTGCCCAGAGTGAGAAGATATTCATCAGATCGCTGCTCAGTAACCGCAGGGCAAGGGAACACGTCAATTGTATTCTACAGCATTGATCTATGATTAATCATGGCCTCGGGTCACCAGAGCTTGAACCGGGAGTTCTGGAAATAACCCATTTCATGTGTAAGGCCGGCAATCATTTCTTCCATTACATTGTCTAATCTAATTCTGACCTGTAATATATCTATGGCTGATGCTTACCCAGCCTCACTAACTGCTTGCCTGGATGCAGGCAGGATATGCAGTGCCGGCTACCTTCGGGCTACTAATTCCCTTCAATGCTGGGGGCGGGGAGTCTTACTAGGGGGACAACCTGCGACACTTGCTGCGGCACAGAACCTCAGCTAAAATCGTTTAACCTTTAAGCGATCCTGCCATGACCCCCTGGCTATTACACTCCGGAAAGTAATTAGGCTAAACCCTCAAGAGACATACTGGGTCAGGTGTAAATACCATGACAGTAAGATTTTTAAAGGGCCAGTACAATCATAAAAAAAAACACAACATGATGCAGTGTTACAGTATCCATAGAAGTCGCCCAAAGCCCTTTGTTGGCCATGTAAGTCTATTGGGGTTGTTCCAGGTACTTTAACACCATGTGTTTTGGGTGCCAAAAATCCCCTGTGCCATAACCCTAGGCCTAGGGTGTGTAGGTAGGTATGAATGAAATAATTTTCTCCACTAAAGCAATAATAGCATTGTATTCTATACACAGGCCCAACAACCCTCTGACTTGACTGGCAACCCCCGGGGAACACAGCAGCTTATTTATAGAATCTTATTAAACCATCAAATGCAAACAAATCATTTATTTCCAGTGCAGAGTGTGAGTACATTGCATATAAATGCATAAAGAAACCTTCATTTCCTGGCTCTTTAGGTGAGAAGCCCTCGGTGCATTGATTATAAAGGGTCAGGGTTGTTCCCAGGTCCAAAGGGATAATTGAAACATAAATCTCCCGAGGAGACACTGGGAAGGGAGGTGATAAAGCATCTGGTTTGTATCTCTAGAACCTTCTCCCTGGATAAATAGCATTAATGTCATTATAATGTCCTACTTATAGCAAAGAGCTGAATGACTGACAACTGGATCAAACATGAGGGTTAAAACTCAATCATTCAAATAATTCTTATTGGTCAAGACTAGTAAGACCTAAGTTGGCCATACAAGGGCTCATAAAAGCTATCGACTTGGCCTGTTGACTAGTATATGGCTAGAAATCAGGCAGATATCTATTGGGCTGTAGGGTAAGGACTAAAGCTGGCCATACACGCACCGATACTATCGTACGAAACCGTCAGGGCTGAATCACCAGAAGGAGGTAGAAATCCTATTGTTTCTACCTCCTTACCTGCTGTTTCAGCCCTGAAGGTGTGTGGCGGATCTGACGATGTTTCGTGCGACCGAAACATCGTCAGATCACCACGTGTGTGGCCACCTTAACTTATACCGTTGATATAGTAGTTTACCAGAGGATCCCCCTAGGCTTTGTGATATGATTATTGGCCTGACTGGTGGCCAAAAACTTCAGAATATATGAGTATAGGTGGCAAAGATCCATTTATTTGGGGACACTGCCAAAAAGGAAGATCTTATAGTGTATGCTCAGCTTAAAAAATGCCTCATTAGTCCTTTAGATAGTAAGCTTGCCAGTAGGGCCTTCTGTTCCTATTTGTTACTGTAAGACCCCTGTTTGTTAGAAATGAATGTAAAGTGCTGCACCATATAAATAAATGATGACTGGTTCAACGGCCAACATGATATCTATTTTATTATTAACCCCCCACGCTCCATAGGACTACAATATGCATCACATTTTTGGGCTTCTCATTTCCAGCAAGGGGGGGACCTGGGGCTGATTCAGAAACCTTTGGAGGCACCAATACTAATGCCCATAATTGGTGCACAGCCCTTAAAAATGGTGTCATTTTGGCACACATAAAAGATAAATATAAAGTGCAACCCCCCTGGCTACCAGCTAGCAGGCAGTAAGGGTGAAGACCCACACAGCTACTAGTAGCAGCTACTTGTCATGGCTACTAAAATAGACAGTGCTGATTGTTTACTTATAACTGTCTGTGTGTTTTAGCAGAGGCAATACTCAGTATTGTCTATGGCAGGGTATTTTCTGGTGTAGCTGCTACTAAGTAGCTCCATGTGTCTTCACCCTCATAACTCCCAAAGGCAGCAGACAAAGAGTTAATGAAGGAAAGCTGTCGGCAGCAATTAAAGGCAGTTGCTTTGCCCAGACAGGCAAGTAGAAACAATATATACTTGTAATTCCTGCTCGTAAATTACTGAGCAATTATAGAACCGGAGAATTCCTAAGCAGCATGCTCTTCTCCATAATCAGCGCTCTTACAACAACATTTATATTTTTATCTGAGAGATCTCTAACCACAACAAAAATACAAGCAATATCCCGCATTCACACTGCGCCCGGCTGAACTACACACAACGGAGACAGGGTTGGGCTTCTGCTATTCTCTGAAGGGACATTTCTGTTCCAGTTCAGCAGCAGCTTCATTCAGCGGCAGTGTATTTCCCCTTAAACAGACCGTGAAGTGTAGGATACACAGTGCTGTGTGTTATCAGGCTGGAGCCTTCCCCATACACAATAGCACTCCTAGTGGACACAAGTAAGAAGTGCTTTGGCTTTTCTTACTTAAAGGAACAGTAACACCAAAAAATGAAAGCTTTAAATTAATAAAAATATAATGCACTGTTGCCCTGCACTGGTAAAACTGGTGTGTTTGCTACAGTAACACTACTATAATTTATATAATAAGCTGCTGTGTAGCCCCGGGGGCAGCCATTCAAGCTAGAAAAAAGGAGAAAAGGCACAGGTTACATAGCAGATAACAGATAAGTTCTGTAGAATACAATAGTGTTTTATCTGTTATCTGCTATGTGCCTGTGCCTTTTCTCCTTTGAATGGCTGCCTCCATGGCTACACAGCAGCTTATTTATATAAATTATAGTAGACTTTCTGAAGTAAACACACAACTTTTACCAGTGCAGGGCAGCAGCACATTATATTTTAGTTACTTTTATACACTTTCATTTTTTGGTGTTACTGTTCCTTTAAAGGGTAACTAAGGCACACAGGTTTTTAGTGTTATTGTTAGAACATATTTATAAGGCAGCAACATATTTTGCAACACTGTATAATACTATTATTGTATTACACATATGTGTACTTTACATATATATTGCTTATCACTTGTATTAGTGCCTTCCCTACTAGGTCCCAAATTCAGCAACGTGGTGGTTCAATGGTTAAACTGCAGCCTTGCAGTGCTGGGGTCCTAGGTTCACTGTCAAATGGGATAGGAACCTACAGAATATGATGGCACTATATAAATAAATTCTAATCATATAAGGCAGCAGTGCCAACCACTGAGCCAGTGGAATAACTATGCTATAAGAAAACATGGGCATTGTCCTTGGCACTAAAAGTGGCATTTATAGCCACACACTCAGCTGCTGCTTTCTGGCATTTAGCATTATCATACAGAAACATACTCTAGTGCAGATTCAGGGAGCAACTGCCTGAGCAGTGGCGTGACTACAACTATCAGATAATTATTACTGCAAGGAGGCCCAGAGAAGACTCAAACCTCCATATGTAATAAAATTCACTAAGTTTGCCCAGGAGCAGTAACCCATAGCAACCACTAAGATATTTGCTTTTAAACAGGTGATCAGTAAATGCTTTCTTCTGATGGGTTACTGGCCCTGGGAAAACTGTGGGAAGTATTTATTAACAGTGGATGCCAACATTTTGGGGATGTTGCCCTTAGCAACCTATCAGTAATTAGATTTGACCACTCCCCTACAAGTGAGGAAACAAATCCAAGATCTGATTGGTTGCTATGGGCAACATCACTGGTAATATTTGTATTCAATGTTAATAAACACCCCTTGTGTCTTTTATTACATGAACCCCTAAATCTCCCAACACCCTCTCTCCTGCCTGCAACCATGCTGTCAGATCCAAGGGGGACGCACTAATGTGACACAGAGGAGGACCCCAAACACAACTACCCCATATTTGTTGGTAGCCTCCCAGATTTAAGCCCCTCCCTCCTCATATCCTATAAAAGGTCCATCTCCCGCTGTCAGTAAATTGCCCCTTAAACCTAACTTACCCCGAGCATGGCACGGGGTGGTGCCAGGGGTGTGATAGACGCATCCAAGAAGCCCCTGGATCACTTTTATTGATTATAAGCTCTACGGGGCAGGGACCTCCATCCTCTTGTGTATTTGACTCTTAACTTATTGCAACTGTATCTTGTATTTATTTGTATTTATTGTTATACTGTGTATTTATCTATAATTATCTTAATAACCCCGTTTGTATGAATGTATTCTACTGTACAGCGCTGCGTATATAAGTAGCACTTTATTAATATACATACATATATACTTCTAACCCAGCATAATAATGTTACACCACTCATTCAATATAATAGTAGAAGAGAGTGTTTCTGGGAGCAAAATAATTAAATACCAGCAATTAATACTGGACTCCCCAGTTCACCAAAATATTTTACACAACACCCATAGGGAAAATCCCACAATCAGCGCAGTAAACATTCCCTGCCTGATATAAATGAAAGTTTCCCTTTCCAAAAGTAATAACTGAGCGCAGGTTTACCCGTAAGTGTGGCACGGCGCTGAAAAACAATCAATCAGAAGGCGAAGATTAACATATGCAGTGTCCCATTAATCACATGTTTATTGTGATAATCATAGATTTTCATTAGGCTGGTTCATCCCTCAAATGAATTATCCACATAAAGGTTAGAAAACGCACGCGGAATATTAATGCGGCTTGGTGGGCGCTGCGGCGGGGAGGCAGCTGGATGTGGGGTGCCATTATATCTATAGCGCAGCGGCGGTGGGCACGGAGCGTACCTAACAAGATTTCTACAGGCAGAAAGATATAAAAATAGGGTAAAGGTGAGACAGAGGCGATTAAACTCATATGATCTTGGCTTATAAATGGAGTCTGCCACGCTTAATGCGTCTCCGTCACAAGCACGATTCTCATTTAATCACGGTGCAAGATGAATATTGATTGGGGGGGAGATTATTGGGAAAGATATGAGGCGTGAAAAGGCTGAATAACTAAACAGTGCTAAAAAGAGACGTTTGATTCGGGGTCTGTAAGGGAAAACTGTTCAGAGGCCTGAGGTCGATCACAACTAGGTTCGGGATTCGGCCTTTTTCCGCAGGATTTGGATTTGGCCTAACCCATGCCTCTGGCTGAACCAAATTCATGTGCTTATAGTCACATAAACATGGAAAATTAAAATTTCTGCATATACAAATTAGGAATGGGATTCGGTTTGGTATTCGGTAAAATCTTTTGCAAAGGATTCGGGGTTCAGCTGGTTCTTACCAACCAGCCCCCCATTCCCAAGCAGTAGCATTTCATTATGCCATGGGATCTATACAAGGAATAATGATGGAGAGGAGTGAATTTTCCAATATAATACGCTGCAAATGTTATTATTACTCATTATGTATATAGCGCCAATACATTCTGCACTAGTGATGTGCAGGTATCTGATCCCTGGGGGCTAACCCACAGGTGGGGGCAGTTTGTGGTGCAGGGGGGGGGGGGGGGTAAGGAAGGCTCAGCAGGGGCCCCTGCGGGGGGGGGTGGCGGGGGGCCCTGCATCCCCCAGTCTGACCCTTGCCGGGGTCATTGTATCCACAGTACGCAAGTTTGAAAGCCAGGCATAAGGTTTTGACCCAGAAAACTGGGCAGTTTGGCAACCACAGGGTCTATGCAACCGATATCTGCCTGAAAATTGCCCAGATGTCAATCAGCCAGGTGTGATTTTCCCATTAGGACCAAGGACTCCATCTGCCCCAGTATACTGCCCCAACTGAGCTTACCATCTAAGGTCCCCGCATTCACACATATTGGTCAATTTTATCGGGAGCCAATTACCTGTAAAGGTCCCCATACACTATAAGATCTGCTCGCTTGGCGATGTCGCCACGCGAGCGGATCTTCACCCGATATCCCCACCTACGGGTGGGCGATTTCGGGTAGCAAGTAGCTAAAAAAAAAATAATCCGATCGTTTGGCCCTGGGGCCAAACGATCGAATTACATTTGCGCCCATGGGGCAGTTGGTTCAGGGACCGCATCAACGAGCCGATGTGGTCCCCGATCCGACTGGATTTTCTAACCTGGCCGATCGAGATCTGGCCAATTTCAGGCCAGATATCGGTCGGCCAGGCCGCTTGGTTCTGCACATACACGGGCCGATTAGCTTCCGAATCGGTCCAAGGGACCGATATCGGCAGCTACTGTTGGCCCGTGTATGGGGACCTTAAGTTTTTGAAGCATGGGAAGAACCTAGATTCCCTAGAGAAAACCCAAATAGAACCGGGGAGAACACAGACCCATCCTGCATGGAACCTAGCAATGGGTAAATAGCAAGGTGCCCGGGCAGGCCTGGGATATTGGGGTAACCTTCACATGATAACAAGGTTTAGTCATTTGTATTTATCCTGCTATAAAGCAGCAGAAGAGAAGAGCTATCCAAACAGAGCCATCTAAATATCACTAAATGCACAAGCCGAATGGATATCACTGCTCTGCATACACTCAGCAACAGATGGTCCCTTTAATCATTAACAGCCAAAGCAAACCATGCAGCCTGATTAGCCACTCACTTAAAGGGGACCTGTCACCCACACATAAAAAGCTGTATAATAAAAGGCCTTAAAAAAAGAATTAGGATTTCACGTTTAATTTTTAAATTAAATCATCCATACCTGTTATAGATGCATTTAAAAATCTGAGCTGTCAATCATATTTTGCTGCCCCGCCTCTATGCCGGAGGCATAGAGGCAAGGCAGGCAATATATGATTGACAGCTCAGATTTTTAATTACAATTAGTTTAATTTTTCAATCAGCACTTCCTAAGTATCACTAAGATGGCAAATGCATAAGATTTTGGGCTGATACAAAGCTTGGCTTAATAACACTGTACACAAAATGGCGCCGGCCTGCTGGCTGTCACTGTAAATTCCAAGACTAAAGGGGGAAAAAAATAAATAGTTTATATGGTATAATTAACGTTTATTTTGCTCAACTCAATATGATAGAAAAGGATTTGGAATTATTTTTTAAGGTGACAGGTCCCCTTTAAAGGGAAAGAATCTCTTAATTGCAGATCTTGTGGTTTAGTACAGGCCTAGCAAGGTAACTAGCCACACCAGTGCATGTTGTGTGCCATCAGCCTTCTACCTTAGGTCAGTAGCCCAAATAAGCATTTTCTGGGGCCAAAATGTCAGGCAGCTTAAACTGAAGCAAATGGGGGGCAGGGATCTACCATTAGTCTAGGGCTTTGGCTTTCAATCCATTTCCCAGCATGAGTTAGCAGGTAATGGGCTTGCAGGAGATTATTGGCTGACAAATGGCCGTTACAAATCAGGCACGCAGGGGAAGAGGTGAGAAGCCTGATACGCACCCAGTGACATGCTAATGGCAAAGCCGGGGAGATGCCACGAGCTGTTAATGATTCACTCGCTGAAATGGTAAATAAGAGCCCTTTCCATGGTTACTGGAAGTCACGGCTGTGCTAGGTGGGGGAAATGGAAGTTTCCAAATTCTAAAATGTATTTTCAGTCTAAAAATAAGGGATAGAAATATTAATTACTGCACAATTTAATGATATTTAACTTTTATCATGTCCATTTAATGCTCATGTAGATTGTAAGCTCTTTTGGGCAGGGCTCTCTTCACCTCTTGTATCGGTTATTGATTGCTTTATATGTTACTCTGTATGTCTCCTTGTAGATTGTAAGCTCTTTTGGGCAGGGCTCTCTTCACCTCTTGTATCGGTTATTGATTGCTTTATATGTTACTCTGTATGTCTCCTTGTAGATTGTAAGCTCTTTTGGGCAGGGCTCTCTTCACCTCTTGTATCGGTTATTGATTGCTTTATATGTTACTCTGTATGTCTCCTTGTAGATTGTAAGCTCTTTTGGGCAGGGCTCTCTTCACCTCTTGTATCGGTTATTGGTTGCTTTATATGTTACTCTGTATGTCCAATGTATGTAACCCACTTATTGTACAGCGCTGCGGAATATGTTGGCGCTTTAAAAATAAATGTTAATAATAATAATGTCTCTGAATCCCAGACTGGGGATCCTGGTTAATACCCTCTCTGCTTTATTGTACCACCCTGTACCCATGCCATCAGCCTTCCATAACCCCCAGCATCCCACCAATGGGCAAGGCTTAGCTGCAGTAGGCCCCTCCCTACCTCATCTGATCCACATTGGTGCTGGCCATCGCCTCTCCTGCCTCTGGTTCCCATAAGCTCAGGCAAGACTGGCACTGACCCACGAGTATGAACAGGGCTGCCAGTAACACTGGCATAGAGAAGGGAGGGTATTACACATTACAGGGAATTGGTGCCAGAACACCTTGTGCCGTCATTGGGAATCCCTTGATAAGGCTGCCAGGACAAGATGGATTTAGTTCTTTATTACAATAACACTGTTGACAGTTATTCATAGTATCTGTACTATGTGCTATTACATTTTCCAGACCCAAATAATATAGAGACAAATTGTGTACCATTAGGTCAGGTTATGGCGCAGCTACTTATTACTGCAGCCAATTCAGCTGATTAAGCTGTGCTGTTGGAATAATTTAGCCAACATAAGACTTGGGACTGCCAAGAAGTGCCAATATGTTACCAACTAACGCAGCTCAGTTACTTGGGTGCTGTACAATATAAGATCCCTATTACATTCACACAGTAGGGTACGTTTATCAGGGGCCAATTAACCTGTGTTTGGAGTGTGGGAGGAAACTGGAGTACCTTGAGAAAACCCACCAGGCATAAGGAGAACATTTAAACTCCTTGAAGATACGGCCCTACCTGGAATCGAACTTAGAACCTTCGGTCCTAGGTTCAATTCCAGGCAGCACACTACATTTAAGGAGTTTATATTTTCTCCTTGTACCTGTATGGGTTTCCATTTAGAAGATAAAAAACAGAACCGCCTTTTACATTCTGCATTAAATTCTGTAAAAACTGTAAACGCGCATTGTGGTTTATCTTTTAGCTGGCTATGCCCTCCCCTTTAGCTATTAGGTCATGTCTGTGAGGTCTAAAACAAAATATACTGTAGGAGAGTGAGAACAGTGTGCGGCACTGACATGATGAGACTGTACTGCCTTATGTCAGCTGCTCTACATGAGTGTTATTGTAGGAGTTCCTTGCACAAACACAGCTGCTGCTAGGGTGGAGGAGGGAAAGCAGCTAGCCACAACTGATAGCCAGGTCGGCCATTAGCGTAAACACTGGGACATCCCATTAAACAATAAGCACTACCTCATATAATCACATGCCAGCGGCATTCCAAATTACCGGCCTTCCCTCCGACTGTGCGTTACATGTTCATAAACTTTTTATTGCACTTCAGTGTATAAAATACAAATGATTGCGACAGACTAATTTCTCGAACTGGTAATTTGGAAGGTTAAACCATGATAGGGCTATGGCAGGTCATGCTGTGGGCGGATCTATGGCTTTTCATTCGCTTCAAAAGTACAGATAGAATTAGACATTTACTATGGAATAAATCTGAGAAATGTAACCTTTATAAAGGAAAAGTTCATGTAAAAATTAACTTGACAGGTCACGACAAGTAAGACTTGTATCCCAGGGTATCCCAGGCAAAACAGATGGATACTGTACGACCGGCCATGTACTTGGGTGGCCATGTTCTGATCTGTTTGTTCACAGTCCAAACCATCAGAACTGCAGGAAGCCAAGTCTATTACCTTATGCTAATGCCCCAGGTACCCTCCTAGGTAGGAAATACTATTTTTAGTTTGGGAAGAATATCTACAGTCTGATAATACTACAGGGCTGTCTGCCTAACCCAATCCCTAAGCTGAGATACAGGCCTGGATAGTGGGCAGGTGCTTGTGTGCCATGAACCTTAAGGTGGCCATACATTATAGGATTCCCCCGCATAAGGCCTAGGGCCAAGCAATCAAAATACAAGATGGTGACAGGAGTGGTTGGAGTAAGGACTACATCAATGAGCTGATGCGGTCCCCGATCCGGCTAAAAAAATCAATCCCGTCACATCAACACCTGGACGATTTTTGGTTAGGGCCGTCAGGGATCCCAGTACAGATAAGCTGCTGAATTGGTCTAAAGGACCCAAATCAACAGCTTAAATCTGAATAGTGTGTTTGAGAGACGAGTTCAGGACTATAGGAGTCCTACTGGTGACCCATAAGCCAGCATTAAACAGACCTGGACATACTGATGAAATGTAACTGACAACAGTATTTTTTGTACTGAGAGTAAAGCCTAATAATAAGAGGGGGTATTGGAAAGTGAGTGAGGGCTAAGCTATATTAGGAGGCTTGGGGACATAGCTATTAGCACCATTAACACCTCCACATACATGGAACACTTCTGTTCTTCCATTTTCTTAGGGGAAACGTAAATAAGTTATAGTACCAAGGGGCAGGGCCAAGATGGCGGACAAAGATCTGAATAGATACAGGGCTTATGGGAACCTTACTGGACATTCATATGAATGTCATGAAGCATCACAACACAATGGAACTGCAGTATGAAAGAACATGGCTGTGTTTTTGGAAATCACCCGCTTAAAATGCATATATTGTATCGCGCTCCGGCGGGGAAACGTGCGCCTGAGAGATTCACATCTGCCGCGTCCTTATCCCTGTAACCGTATCCACATGATCCAAACAGGGATCTCAGTAATTGAGCTGCCAAGCGGCAGTTTCCTAATGAACAAATGTACTGTGGGGCTCAATAAGAAAGCGGCAATTAGTATTTTGTCCCCGTTGCTCATTTCCATTCGGTCTTTGCCTTCCTTGTCAAGTCGCACCGCATCTTGCTCTTTTCCATTATTCCAGCCTCTTGTGGGGGTGAAAATGTACAGCCTGTTCTTAGCCGATATTTTATGAAAGAGCCATTAAACTCGGTCCTCGGGGAATTTTTATATTGCGAGCGGCGCTGGCTGGCGAATACTGAGCAGCTAGCAAATGAATGCGAGTCAGAGAGACAAGTTAGCGGGGCTAACCTCAACCTCGCTCTAGAAGGCCATCTGCATTCATCAAATTCATAGTTTCATTGCGCGTTAGCAGACAGGCGCATATTATCCATCCCAACATAACCTAGCATTAGCGATATCTAATATACACACGGGGGAAGAACACAAACGCCATTTCCCAGAGTAATGCTGGAAACCCAGATTGCATCTATAGGGACAGATTAGGAGGTGGCTACATGTTTACTTTGTTTATAGGCCTTTAACAGCTTTATGTCTTAGAAATTCCATTATTTAGTATTACTATGTCCCTAGACCCTGGGCCGTATTTATCATGTAGGCCCAGGGCGCACATGGTGGATTCTCAGTCTGCAGATAAACGCGGGCCCATGCAATTGTTCCGGGGGCAGGCAAGGAAGAAGGCCAATGCCAGCGTAGGGGCAGATTCTCAGTAGGGTTGCCACCTGTCTGGTTTTGAACCGGACAGCCCAGTTTTCAAAGGGCTTTCCGAGTCAAAACTGCCTGCTCAGTTTTCCAAATTAGGCAGTGCCAGTAGGGCAATATTTACATTATAGGCACTTGAGGGCCTGTACCTTGCGGGGCAGCCTTAGGGGGGTGAGAATCTCCCTAGCTGAGGTCCTTGGCTGGACCTAAATACAGCACTGTCTGTACCTTTAAGTTTTTTCCCGGTGCCCCAGCCGCCCAGTCCGAAGACACATGGAGCTACTAATAGCAGCTACATGTCGTGGCTACTAAAATAGACAATGCTGATCATTTACTGATAATTGTCTCTACGTGTGTTTTAGCAGAGGCAATTCTCAGTATTCTCTATGGCAGGGTATTTTCTGACGTTTAGTAGCCGTGACAAATAGCTGCTACTAAATAGCTCCGTGTGTCTTCAACCTAAGGGCTCTGGCACACGGAGAGATTAGTTGCCCGCGGCAAATCTCCTGTGTCTCGGGCGACTAATCTCCCCCAAATGCCATCCCACCGGCGAAAATGTAAGTCGCCGGTGGGATGGCACACACTGCGCAAGCGATTTCGGCAAATCGGCGAAGTTGCCTCATGAGGCATTTTCGGCGATTTGCCTAAATCGCGCTGTCGCGTGTGCCATCCCACCGTCGACTTACATTTTCGCCGGTGGGATGGCAACTGATGGCAACTCGGGGAGATTGGTTGCGGGCGACTAATCTCCCCGTGTGCCAGAGCCCTAAAGCAGCCACACACAGGCCAACCAGGTATGCTCTCCAGTTTATTTGTATGATATTACTGGTACTTGTATGTCTTTACTTGATTAAATTCCCCCCCATGACAAGAAATTAAAGCTAGAACTGCCAGTCTAGTAACCATAGCACCCAATCAGCAGTCAGTTTTAACTAGTCCATTGCAGTTCGTATGTTGAAAGAGGGGGCCCTCGGCACGTGGCACAACAATAATGACAGACATTACTGACAATTAAAGATAATTAGATTTTGAACTTCAGCAAAGTAGAAAATTGTAAGACAAGCAGATGTTTTTGGCTGCGGGGAGTGAGAAGGGTGAAATAATATTATGACGAAGGGGATGCACAGGAGTGGGAGGTTAAAAATACAGTGCAGGGAATGAAAGATGAGACTGCTCCTCCCCTTAAACTTCATTTAACACTCTCCCTTCTTATCTGCCCAGTTCTAATTATAATCACCTACCCCCACCCCCCACCTTTATGTAAACAGAATGCAGGGAGTATGCGAGGCTGCTCCATGCTGTCTGTACTGGCTAAATAGCTTTTATGGAGGATAAGGGAGAGAAAGGCAAACAGGAAGTGTGCAGCCATCATTTGGGTTTGGGAAAGTGACAGGCGGTGCTGTGGTGTCAACAAAAGCTTTTGTGTGTGTGATACACGAGAAGGAAATGTGCAGCGATCACTTTGCATAGGGACTTGTGCAGATAGGGGAATGGCAACACTGCTTGTGAGCTGCTTGTGCGGGAAGCAAACAGGAAGCGTGCAGCCATCACTTCAGGTCTGGAAAGTGACAGGCTAAGCTATGATGTCAACAAAGCTTTTGTGTGGGATACATGAGACTGAAGGAAATGTGCGGGGATCACCTTGGGTAGGGACATGTGCTGATAGGATAAGGACAACATCGCTTGTGAGTTATGTCTGACAGAGGCAAACAGGAAATCTGCAGCCATCACTGAAAGCTGTGCGACCAAGTTATTCCAGGTCAGACATCTGTTATTCTACATGTTCAGCCGTTGGATAATTATAAAGTAATAATGGCACAGAAAGATGTATCGCAGGCATGCTGGGGTCCACCCACGGCGTCCCTTCTGTAGGCCTCGCGTTGGACAGGCCTGACTTAGGGTGCTTTGGATAGGGACACTCAGAGCTAGGAGCTCAATGCTTTTGTGTTGGAAGCATGAAAACAAAATGTGCAGTGATCACTTTGAATAGGGATAGGTAAAGCTATAATAATGAGAGCAATGTTTCAGAGTTCGTTGTGCGTTAGAGGAGGCAAACAGAAAATGTGCAGTGATCATTTAGGGTTTGGATGGGGACATGCAACGTTACATCAACAAAGCCTTTGTCTAGGATACTGGAAAAAAAGGGAAAAACGCATTGATCATTTAAGGTTTGAACAGTCTCACACAATGATAGAATGTCATCAAAGCTTTTGTGTAGGGTACTGGAACCTATGGCTAATGTGCAGTGATCATTTAGGGTACAGACAGTGACATACAATGATAGAATGTCATTTAGCCTTTTGTGTAGGGTACTGGAACCAATGGCTAATGTGCAGTGATCATTTAGGGTACGGACAGTGACATACAATGACCGAATGTCATTAAGCCTTTTGTGTAGGGTACTGGAACCAATGGCTAATGTGCAGTGATCATTTAGGGTACGGACAGTGACATACAATGACCGAATGTCATTAAGCCTTTTGTGTAGGGTACTGGAACCAATGGCAAATGTCCAGTGATCATTTAGGGTACAGACAGTGACATACAATGATAGAATGTCATGAAGCCTTTTGTGTAGGGTACTGGAACCAATGGCTAATGTCCAGTGATCATTAAGGATCTGGTTACTGCACAGTGCAGAGAGTTGAAGCCCTCTACATACTACTGACTACTATTGAAGTTTTGGTACTGTAACTAAATAGTAGACCACAGACAGCCCATTCCTTTAATAAAGTGGCACGGTATTCCTACTATAGAACTGCCCAAAGATGGGCCAAATCAGCGGGCCAACTGAATCTGAACTCAATCAACATATTCTCAATAACTGTACAACTCCGCAGGAGCATTACCCTGTTATTATCTGTAATCAGTAACCAAAGTACTGAATACTTGGGGTCTAGGGAACATTTCATATCTCTTTAGCATAAATGTAACATAATCTATACTTATTTCATAATTGGACCCCTTATATTATGCATGCATAAAAGGACACCATTTGATGAAGGATATAATTAGGGACCCAATAAAAAACTGCTGCCCTGTGCTATGTGGCAGAGATCATGTATCTTCCTGACCAGCGTAGAGCCTATTCCTAGAAATGACACACCACTACTGCCCGTCGGCATACAGAATGTTCTGCCAGCGCCCACAGAGTTAAATAACTGGCAGCTTTATTAGAGTATTGCTTTTCGTTCTTCCTGCGCCCAATTAGTGATGGGAAAGGCCACTTCTAGACTGTTCATTACCGGAATAGATGAGATCTAAAAGGAAAACATGTTCCTTTGGGCTTATTGTTTGGCAGTAAATGTGCCGGTGGTAGATTTGCCGTGACACATCGGAAAGGGGTAAGTGGATCTCAGTGCTAGAGAATGCACAATACAGCTGTGATTTCTGTCTGCCAAAAGGGAGTAGGTTCAGCATTCCCACCACCCTCAGCAAAGGAAAAACAATAGCCAATCAGATTGCACAAAGAGGGGTGGCCTATCAAGTAAGGTTTTGCTTCAGGAGGCTCAGAGAAATGGCCACCGGAGATGCGGTCGTCCCTGACAACAATTAAAGTGCCGGTGCCGCACACAAGTAGCAAACCCAAATAAACAAAGCAAAATAGGTTCAGGGAACACAGCAGAGTAATTCCCGCTATATAGCGAAGGGCTAAATATGTGAAATTGACAACTGTCTCTCAGTCAGGTTTAATACAAGGAATAAATAAATACAGTAAGGTGGATGCAAATGCACAATAAAAAACTGAATTCAAACACTTAATACAAAAATAATCAGAAAAGTATATAAAATGACCACATATCACAGCATTGCTAAGTAGGTACAGACAAATGTGGATCAGCTATCAAGAATCTTGGCATTTGGGCTAAAGAACATTTTTTTAAATACTTGTTCTCTTGCACTCTAGATTACACCCCTAAATAAGGACTGTACCTTTCATGACCATTGCTCTCTAGACTGTAGCCTTTCATGAGTATTTCTCTTTAGACTGTAGCCTCATTAAAGCTTGCATTAAACAGAACAAGGATGCTTAGGTGCAATCTAGAGAGCTATGATCATGGAAGGCTACAGTCTAGAGAGCCTCTGAATAGTATTGTTCTCTAGACTGTAGGGTTCCCTGAGCACTACCCTCTAGACTGTAGCCTTTAATAAGCAATTCTCTCTAGACTGTTCCCTTTTATGACCATTGCTCTCTAGACTGTAGCCTTTGATGGCCATTGCTCTCTAGACTGTAGCCTTTGATGGCCATTGCTCTCTAGACTGTAGCCTTTGATGGCCATTGCTCTCAACACTGTAGCCTTTGATGACCATTGCCCTCTAGACTGTAGCCTTACATGATCATCGCTCTCCAGACTGCACCATTTCCGCACATCTCTGTTCTGTTTAATGCGAGCTTTCACGAGCAGCACTCTTCTTTAACATTCATGTTGTTGCAGAGGTCACAGCAGAAAAGGTTCTATATAAAAAAATATATATAAAAAGCTTTAAACTCCTTACCAATGCAGGCCACTGGATGTGCTTGACCTTTGATCCCTGAGACTGGCTGGGGTCTTTTCGCTTAGCCCAGACCAGCTGGTACTCCACAAAAAAGGCTGTAAAATCTTCATACACTTTCACCCACTCTCGTTTATCCCATTCCAGGTCATCAAATTCCACATACACCTGATAAAGACAGAAGAAACATGCAGACATTAATACGAGGGATCTAGAACACATATTTGCGGGTAAATTGGTTTTTATTTGTGAGATACAGCTTATATAAAACAGGGAATGGCAAAGTTGAATGTATAGCATTAGAACGAGGTTTCCTTCAGTATCATTTGTCTAGCAAGGAGACTGAACGCATTAGCGAGAGTGTAAGAGACAGGCCAAATGTCCCTCTGGGCTCTGGCACTCAAAATAGCTTTTCTAAATATACAGTGTTTGCAAATCTCAGCTGTGAGGATCTGCAGCAGAATGAAACGCAGGCACTAAAGCCCACTTATCACTGTAGTGTTACACAGACACACACTTGAAGAGTGTTCTGGGTCCTAAATGTTGAGCAAACGCAGCACTGGGAATGGGTACAAAGAGGATTTGATGCTTCGGGACCATGGAAGAACAGAAAGATGGCGGCTAAAAACACCAACAGGCCTATCTAGACTGCCCACTTGTGTATAAGCAGTCTTAGACAGCTAGTGGCTGAATGCTGTCCACTTTGGTCTCCCACAGACAGCCAACTAGCTGTCAACAATGCCAAAGTTAGAATATGATTGGTCCATATGGAAATTACAAAAAAACATCACACATTACGCCATCGCTGCCCACGTTCTCGTCTGGCTCACAAATGACAAAAACCATTCTGATTTCAACAAAACAATGCAATAAAAACACAGACACTTTAGTGTCGCATTCCCTTTAGCGTGAATGCTATTTTTAACTTGTCTGAATGTCTATTTTCGTGACCATCTGTCTGCATGTCAACAAACAAAATGACAACTGCCACTAGCATACTCTACATGGCATTGGAAGCGAACATTTAATCCACTTAATAGGGCTAAGCTACATGGCCTGTGCCCCAGCTGTGCCCTGGAGAAGCCCTCAGCAGGACCAAATGGCAATTTATCACACACCCAGATAAGAAGTGTGCCGAAGAGATTGGGTTACTCATTGGATGACCTTCAAAAATATTCAGGGTGGGATTTCCATCTCTGACAAAACATGGTAATATTACAAAATGAAGGTGAATGTTTTATGGAGATTACACAGCAGTTGGCAGTTACGTTATTTAGGTTGCCCTAAGGCAGTGGTTCCCACACTGTGGTGCTTGCCTTCATGGAGGAACCTGGATCAGTGGCAGGGAAAGACTCATCCTGAAGGCCAGTAAGATTGAGACTTAGGGAAGAATGTCTATTTGTTCTCCTAGATCTGTGATCCCCATCCAGTGGCTGACAAGCAACATGTTGCTCCCAACCCCTTTGATGTTGCTCCCAGTGGCCTCAAACCAGGGGCACATTTTTGAATTTCTGTCTTGGAGGCAAGTTTTGGAGGCATAAAGACCATGTATACAGCGAAACAGATCCTTCTGTAGTCTGCCAGTCCACATTGGGCTACCAAATAACCAATCATGGCCCTTACTGGGCAACCCCTAGGAGCTTTTTTCAGACTTGTGTCACTCCCCAACTCACGGGTAAAAAAGGTTGGAGATCCCTGTCCTAGATACACCCGAAAACCCAGCTTGAATGTCATTTAGGGAGAGACTTGGGGTACATATGTATTTGTTCTCCTAGATATTCTTGAAACTATAAAAGAATGGCTGACACACCAATGTTTAACTAGATCTCTAACCTTTGGGTTCTACCTCCAAGGCCAGAAGAAGCCAGACAACCACTGCCCTAAAGATGTGATGAAATCTTTTGAGCCGGGTCACAGTATGGAATAAGAAGCCTACTTGACAATTCAAGGTCGCTGTATGCACTGTCACTTAAAGCGGCTGTCAGGGGAGTGAAATAATGCCTGCTCCAGCAGATTACCCTGAGCACCATCAATCAAACGTGAGCGTATGTCATGGCTTGTTCAAACAGTGCCCTTCAGTTTAGCTGTTAAGACACATACCTGTCCAACTGGGGCCATACAGTCAACTGAGGGTTTGCTGAGCATGTTCCTTTCATTATACGTCAGCCAACAGAAACAGACATTTAATATAATTAAGAAACGTAAATGCACTGACATCCACTGAACCTCAAGTGCTTTCTTTAGGCCAAAGGAATCCATCCGTAGAGATGTTAACGCTTTAAGAAAACCACATTTTTGAGCCTTGACACCTGACAATGGGATGTTTTTTTTTTGGTATTTTGGCCCATGAAGACTAGGCCATTTGCTGTTGGGGTTAGTCTCAGACATACATTGTTGAGGTTATTTAAGGACATTGATTTAGAAGCTTTGACTTGAGACAAGGAACCTGAATGGTAAGTCTATTATCACAGGGACAGCATTGTGCCTCATGGAAACATCATCTATTTACATTGTCATATTACTTTCTCTCCCCATGTCTGAAAATGGCACAGGGGCTGGGACGGAAATACCTGTTTATCTTGTTCTCTTCATTGATTGCTTCCCTGAACACTACATTACACACATTTTTAAGATTTACAGTTGCACGCCTCCCAACATTGGCAAATGGAAACTTAGGAAAATGTAGTACACACCATCAATCCACCGACCATGTCCAGTTATAGACAGACATTGGCCAATTTGCCCTAAACTCAACCTGCTTTCTGACCGGGTAGGAGGCTTAATTCTGCAATAATGTTTAACTCACTTCTCTATAGTGGAGATCCCCAAACTTTCTTTTCCCCTCGAGCCACATTCAAATGTAAAAAAAAGTTGTGCAACACAAGATTGCAAAATGTTCCTGGGGTGCCAAATATGGGCTGTGATTCGCTATTATTAGCCCCTAGGAGGACTGGCAGCCTGCAGAGGGTTCAGTTTAGCAGTACACATGGTTTTATGCAACTAATGCTTGTCTCCCAGCCAGGAATTCAAAGCTCCTGCAATGTCGTCACTGGGAGCAACACCCAAGGGGTTGGGGAGCAGCATGTTGCCCACGAGCCACTGGTTAGGGAAATAAATTGCCTCCTTTCAGGTAGGCCAAGATAATTCAAGATCTAAAAAAAATTTAAGCAAGAAGAAAAAAATACAGCCATTCAGACCAAGTCCAGCAAAAGTGCATATATATTACCATGAAAGGATAATAATAAATGGAGCACTATATATATAGTATATAATTAGCTTTTTATCATATTTACCTTTGAAGCTGCACTCACATCCTACTGATCAGCATCTCTGCTTTTAACCCAATCCCATCTGCTAATTATCTCCCCAGCCTTACAGTTCATGTTCCCTCCACCTCTGAATAGAGACGTGAGCTTCAGATGTTCCACTTGTCTACTGAGAGGCGGTTATAGCGCAGATTAAAGATGCCCATAAACCAGCAGTAAGGCCATTCCTGACCAAGTTGGTGGCTTATTTTACAATATGGAGCCACCCTGACCCATCGGATGGGGCTTGGTCAAATATATATACTGGGAAGCCCCACTGAGCAAGGGTCTACATTGGGCACAAATCTGATCGACCTACCAACGAGTTTACTTGTAAAAGTGGCATAATATAAAGCATCGGGTCTCCCCACAATGCTCCACACCTCACCCCAAATAGTGCCCAAAATGAGGACCTCAATAGCATTCTTATTATATGGAGATTTGGTGGAACTAGACAGTCACTATTTATTGGGCCTGTTTGGGCCTCTATGTACTTAGAATGCCAGGGCCTATTTTGACTCACAGACCAGACCTGGCCTTGATGCACAATTGGGTCAGGGGAGACTACTTGTCCTTTAAAATGACAATGGTACAAAATACTTAATTCTACCTTCTCTATTCCCCCAACTTCTACAGACTGGAGTGTGCGTGCCCCTTTCTCTCATTTGCGATACCCAAGGGCTCCCCTTAGGTTCTGGGGTCTAGTTACCCCTACTAGTGTAGTTAAACACAAGGAACGTGACCTACACACACACACAGTGTCTGGCTATAAGGAATTCAAGATCACTGGGGGTCCTTAAGGCACAGTCATTGGGCAGGCAGGGAGTCATTAACAACTAATTAATCAAAAACAAAATATGGAGGGGGGGGGGAGTAAAAGTCTCTAATGCCCCATTCTGCATGAAAAAGAATATATAAATCTTAGTTATTTCAATCTCATTTAAAAGATTGTCACCCTACTTCATAATTAATAACTTGCCTGCATGCAAGGCTTTCATACATCTGTTTCTGGATTTATATTCTCATATATTGATCACTATGGAAATTCAGGGACCCGGTGACCTTCCCATGTAGCGCTGGGCTCATCCGAGCCGCAGACAGCGAGACGCTCATGAATATTAACGTTCGCTGAAGCAATATTGAATATTTCAGAAATCATACATCTGGGTTGAGTATAAAAAGAGCCTACCTACAGCTTTGGTGCAATGAAGATAACTGAAATCTGCCAGCTAGCTATAAGGGCCCCAAGTGGGGCAGACAGGGGTCCGCAATACTATGAGGTTGAGTGGCATGGGGCAAGCTATCCATAGTGGAGCACCCTTGCAATGAACATTCAGTCCTACTCATGTATAGTGGGTGGCCCTACTGTGGGCCATGGTGTATCTAGTGTTCACTGGCTGCAAAAATCACTATGGTGTAAGTGGCCATCGGCAGTCAGCTGGGCTACTTACAATGGGCCCCATCACGTGCCCTTTGGTGGTCCTTGGCAACAGCAGCATAACTTTCAGAATGAAGTACACTTTGGCATTCTAGAACATTCATCCCTTGATGGAGATGTTTTTGAATTTATGTTGTTGTTCTTTATCTCTCCTGTTAAAAAGGTAAGCCATCATCTGGTTGCTAGGGCACTGACTCCTAGAATGCCAAAGTCTACTTTATTCTAAATGTTATGCTGCTGTTGCCAAGAACCTCCACAGAGCATGGCCACGGAAACCACAATGAGTAGCCCAGCTGACTACCAAGGACTTCCACAGAGAATGGCAATGGAAACCACAGTGAGTAGCCAAGCTGACTGCTAAGACTTCCACAGAGCATGGCAACGGAAACCCCAGTGAGTAGCCCAGTTGACTGCCAAGAACTTCCACAGAGTATGGCAATGGAAACAACAGTGAGTAGCCCAGCTGACTGCTAAGAACTTCCACGGAGAATGGCAATGGAAACCACAGTGAGTAGCCCAGCTGACTGCCAAGGACTTCCACGGAGAATGATAATGGAAACCACAGTGAGTAGCCCAGCTGACTGCCAAGGCCAAGGACCTCCACAGAGAATGGCAATGGAAACAACAGTGAGTAGCCCAGCTGACTGCTAAGAACTTCCACGGAGAATGGCAATGGAAACCACAGTGAGTAGCCAAGCTGACTGCCAAGGACTTCCACGGAGAATGGCAATGGAAACCACAGTGAGTAGCCCAGCTGACTGCCAAGAACTTCCACAGAGAATGGCAATGGAAACCACAGTGAGTAGCCCAGCTGACTGCCAAGGCCTTCCACAGAGAATGGCAATGGAAACCACAGTGAGTAGCCCAGCTGACTGCCAAGGCCAAGGTCTTCCACAGAGAATGGCAATGGAAACCACAGTGAGTAGCCCAGCTGACTGCCAAGAACTTCCACAGAGAATGGCAATGGAAACCACAGTGAGTAGCCCAGCTGACTGCCAAGGCCAAGGACTTCCACAGAGAATGGCAATGGAAACCACAGTGAGTAGCCCAGCTGACTGCCAAGGCCAAGGACTTCCACAGAGAATGGCAATGGAAACCACAGTGAGTAGCCCAGCTGACTGCCAAGGCCAAGGACTTCCACAGAGAATGGCAATGGAAACCACAGTGAGTAGCCCAGCTGACTGCCAAGAACTTCCACAGAGAATGGGAATGGAAACCACAGTGAGTAGCCCAGCTGACTGCCAAGGCCAAGGACTTCCACAGAGAATGGCAATGGAAACCACAGTGAGTAGCCCAGCTGACTGCCAAGAACTTCCACAGAGAATGGGAATGGAAACACAGTGAGTAGCCCAGCTGACTGCCAAGAACTTCCACAGAGAATGGGAATGGAAACCACAGTGAGTAGCCCAGCTGACTGCCAAGAACTTCCACAGAGAATGGGAATGGAAACCACAGTGAGTAGCCCAGCTGACTGCCAAGAACTTCCACAGAGAATGGCATGGAAACAACAGTGAGTAGCCCAGCTGACTGCTAAGGACCACTTTCCACCTGAATGGCGACCCCTGCAGCAACTGATACACTTAAATGCGCCGTAACCCAACTAGAGGAAACAGGCAGATGGCGGAATATGCATTAAGGCCACATCTGTGTACCAGCATCACAAGAATCCCGCTAGATTCCCATATTACCTAATGAGAGTGCTGCGCGCACAAAGCATTCCTTTCCCTTTATTTGCCATGAAACAAACGAGTGATTTTTTTTTTTCCCCCTGGAGAGGCATCAGAGACAACTACAGAACATTTCATATAATTAGTTGTTGCTGTTCCGCAGCTGTCTGTGAAGGCTGTCCAACGGGGACAAGCAATATGGCACCACCCACTCATACATATAAAAGCAAATATGCTAACATGGACTCTTCCGCGCACACAATGGAACATAAAACCTGCTAATGAGCAGAACGTATGAGCAATGGAATATAATACCTACAGGATACACCCCCGGAAGGTTCTTTCCTGCTAGAAGTATAAGGCGTTTAGCGGTCAGGGGATATTGGGAGTTGAAGTCCAACATCACCACGGACAATATGAAGTTAGAAGAAAATGGCCAGGCATCTTGGGGGTTAATAAGCATAATTCCCGATACCGACACCGACATAAATTGGCAGAAATGAGGCAAACAGTGCTAATCTGTTCCTGGGGATCATGTAGGATCACGTTAGGGTAATATATGAACAAAGGCGGCTGTGTGCGGCGGCGGCGGGAGTGCTCTGAGCTGTACTACGTTACCTTCTAAACCTGGCAGGGGTGATACTTAACAAGCGTCTCCATTCACAGGCTGCCCGCGGGTACCATTATGCACTATACTCTACTAGACAGTGGCACAGCCATCGCGGGAAATTGAGAAACACTTAGTTTCCTACTGGTACTTCCCATTTACCCTCGGAGACTTCCCTTTTGTTATTGCCGAAATTCATGTGTATATTGCCTCGAAACGAGGGGGGCGGAAATAACCTCTTCTGTACATTGCGCAAACCCAGGGCTGGCAATGTGGGGCCCTGTGACTGGCCAACCAGCCAGTAGCCTTCCAGGGGGTATTGGACTATAATTCCCAGCACCCCCGGTGCCTTGTACCCAGGGCTGGCAATGTGGGGCCCCGTGACTGGCCAACCAGCCAGTAGCCTTCCAGCGGGTATTGGACTATAATTCCCAGCACCCCCGGTGCCTTGTACCCAGGGCTGGCAATGTGGGGCCCCGTGACTGGCCAACCAGCCAGTAGCCTTCCAGCGGGTATTGGACTATAATTCCCAGCACCCCCGGTGCCTTGTACCCAGGGCTGGCAATGTGGGGTCCTGTGACTGGCCAACCAGCCAGTAGCCTTCCAGCGGGTATTGGACTATAATTCCCAGCACCCCCGGTGCCTTGTACCCAGGGCTGGCAATGTGGGGTCCTGTGACTGGCCAACCAGCCAGTAGCCTTCCAGCGGGTATTGGACTATAATTCCCAGCACCCCCGGTGCCTTGTACCCAGGGCTGGCAATGGGCGGCCCTGTGACTGGCCAACCAGCCAGTAGCCTTCCAGCGGGTATTGGATTATAATTCCCAGCACCCCCGGTGCCTTGTACCCAGGGCTGGCAATGTGGGGCCCTGTGACTAGTCAACCAGCCAGTAGCCTTCCAGCTGGTGGTTCTGAACATTTTAGCAGTTTTAGACGGCTACTACAGAGGCACCAAGCAACCCAGCAACCCTAGGGTTAATGCCTATGTATGGAAAGTGCATAGACATTTAGAGGCACAACTGCATAAAACCAAATACACCACCCTCTGATCGACAGGTATTGCAGAAAAAAAACTGCCTATTTATCAAGCTGAGTATTACTTTTTAGGGCTGCCTAATAATGATGAGTACAAAATGGTGATCATTTGTCACATTTCTTAGCTCCAGAATGTACTTGCTGCCTGAGTTTTCACCTTGACTTTGACTTGAATAAATAACGCCATAAATATAAAGGTGTAAAATAACATCATTAAATGGAACAGTGTCAGAGAAAACACACAGCTAATAAATAAGCCTTTCATTTACACCAGTTTTCTGCTGTGATAAATAAGCCCCTAAGGGTCGCTGACACACTGACCTACAAAGAGAGCTGCTGACAGGGTCACACTGGGCCTGCAGGAAAGCCTGGTAAACACAGTCTAAAACTGCAAATATCTCAGAAGCCACTTAAAAAACAGGTAATTAATGTAAATTGTGTCATCAGGGAAGTGATACATTGATACATTTTTTTTTGGGTGGGGGGGTACATTTGTCAATTCCCTTTAGTAAAGCCAAGCTAGCCATACACTCTTGGGTGGATCGGCATTATGGGTAAACCCAAAAGCATTTAATGTCATTGAATGGCAGTTTATTTGGCTAACTGTGAAAGCTGGCTGCAGTGTGTTTGTTCAAAGGGGGGGAAAGAATGGAAATCTAAATAAACTGCTGGATATACCCCACTTACGCTCTTGTCCCAAGCACAGCCACCATTTGCCTACAGAAAGAATCTAAGGGGGTTACAACGTCTCGTTAAGATTAATTACCAGGAATAACAATTAGGGTTAAAAGGACAACTGTATCACTGCCTACAGCTGGGAGCGGCCATGTTTCCCTTATATAGCACAGTATGAGCATATAGGTGAGCATCATGGGCGTCCCTCCTCTGTAAATCTGCATTTCTATAGATGGATGGGAGCTGCCATTGTGCTTTACTGTGACCACTCTGTATATTGTACAAAAAACATTCCTTCTCTGCAAGATTATTATGTTTATTGGCTACATGTTGACTGGGAGTTGCCATAATGCCGCCAGCACAAATAGAAAAAAAGAATAACTGACAGGGCAAAAACAAACACGTGCTCTGTGTCCATTAAGTTCCATTTCCTGCTCTTGGGTCAGGGGTGTCACATTTGCCTGGCAACCACCCCGACACTGGGTTCTGATGCGAGCACCGCAGCCTGCACCATTGGGCTTGTGCTCTGCAGTTGCTAGGCAACTGGAGACCCGTAATGCTGCAGCCGTATTGAAATGGCACAGCGGGGAGACAGGATTAACTGTGCTGAAAATACAGTGTTTTATAGAAACAAGAAATAATACCTTCCGGGCGGGCAGGAAAAAAGGAACCAGAGTGGGTTTGGACAGGGGCTCTTAAATTCTGATCCATTTTTTTTTTTTTAAAAAGTAAGATCCAAAGTGAATAAATGAACACTTGCCACCACATAGCAATGTTATCTAATTAGAAAGCACCCTGCTTCATGCACACAGAGCAAAAAAAAAAAAAAAAAAAAATATTTGTGGGTTAACTTCCCCTTTAGTAACAAATGAAATGCCAAGACTATTCTTAAAAAATAAAAAGTGTTTAATCCCCCCCCCCCCCATGCCTTCAAAGGGAACGTGAGAGTCACAAGGGGTGTGTGGTCACATGATGCCAGGGCACATGATGCAGCCAATGAGGCTGACGAATCAGCAACGTGACCGAAATTCCTTTATGTGAGACTGGTATATCCAACCTGTGTATTTACCATTCTTCGTTATTAGGAACGACCACAGTAAAATGTATCAATGTAGGTCTTAAAATGTTATTAGCTATGCCTTGGTTCCAGGTAGGGCTTTAACTATCCAACATAACATGCTCAGGGCCCGGGGCCCCATTATAATGAAATTTGGTCCAAGAGCCATAGTAGGGGTTTGGCTCCAAGTATTTTCTTCTATTTGACTACTTCTTAGGGGCCCACACTTTTATGTCTCTTGGGGGCCCCTCAACCACAGGGCACCTGACTAGGCGAGGCCTTACTGGCTAATGAAGTGGGGAGTTGTGACGTTTCCAAGGCCAGATGGCTCGGAAGGGTTTGGGGGAGCAGAAGGAGGGCCCCCCCCACCCCCCAGCCAGTGGGCCTAAGGCAGGAGGGCCCATAAGGGCCAGGGATTTTTCCAGGTGCCCAGTTCAACCCTGTCTTTTCAACCAGCCCAGTCAACCTCTTGGTGAGCCGCTACCAGCTACTGGCATTCTATTGGGCCCTATACACAGGCCAACGAGTGGCCAGGCCTGCAGGCAATATCAGCCAGAGTATGCCTAATTCTATTGGGCCCTATACACAGGCCAACGAGTGGCCAGGCCTGCAGGCAATATCAGCCAGAGTATGCCTAATTCTATTGGGCCCTATACACAGGCCAACGAGTGGCCAGGCCTGCAGGCAATATCAGCCAGAGTATGCCTAATTCTATTGGGCCCTATACACAGGCCAACGAGTGGCCAGGCCTGCAGGCAATATCAGCCAGAGTATGCCTAATTCTATTGGGCCCTATACACAGGCCAACGAGTGGCCAGGCCTGCAGGCAATATCAGCCAGACTATGGCCAGTACCAGTACCAAAGCTGGATTAAATAAAAACGTTCCTAGGGCCCTTCCACGAGGTTTCTACGGGAAGTGGAAAGAGAAAGGGCTTTTATATGACATTTACAGTCAAACCAATCCCCCCCCCCCCACCCCCCAGCCAGTGGGCCTAAGGCAGGAGGGCCCATAAGGGCCAGGGATTTTTCCAGGTGCCCAGTTCAACCCTGTCTTTTCAACCAGCCCAGTCAACCTCTTGGTGAGCCGCTAGCAGCTACTGGCATTCTATTGGGCCCTATACACAGGCCAACGAGTGGCCAGGCCTGCAGGCAATATCAGCCAGAGTATGCCTAATTCTATTGGGCCCTATACACAGGCCAACGAGTGGCCAGGCCTGCAGGCAATATCAGCCAGAGTATGCCTAATTCTATTGGGCCCTATACACAGGCCAACGAGTGGCCAGGCCTGCAGGCAATATCAGCCAGAGTATGCCTAATTCTATTGGGCCCTATACACAGGCCAACGAGTGGCCAGGCCTGCAGGCAATATCAGCCAGAGTATGCCTAATTCTATTGGGCCCTATACACAGGCCAACGAGTGGCCAGGCCTGCAGGCAATATCAGCCAGAGTATGCCTAATTCTATTGGGCCCTATACACAGGCCAACGAGTGGCCAGGCCTGCAGGCAATATCAGCCAGAGTATGCCTAATTCTATTGGGCCCTATACACAGGCCAACGAGTGGCCAGGCCTGCAGGCAATATCAGCCAGACTATGGCCAGTACCAGTACCAAAGCTGGATTAAATAAAAACGTTCCTAGGGCCCTTCCACGAGGTTTCTACGGGAAGTGGAAAGAGAAAGGGCTTTTATATGACATTTGGAGTCTCACATGTGGGATAGATACATTATGAATTTCTGGCTTGGGAGAGATTAAAACGGGGGAATTCTTAGATGTGGTTGCTAAGTAACAGACACACTGTCAGTTCTCCATTTGTAGCCCCACAACAGATGTCGGCAGTGGAGAAGAATAATAATAATAGCCCTGATTCTGTAAATGTTGAACAGCAGGCGCAGGAAGGGAACTTGTCGAAAGACACATTTGCATTGTGGAAATAGGGCAGGCAACAATCCGCGAGCTCCCTCTCAGCTGCTTTTGTCAATTACAGTTAAACAGACGCCTGGTGCTACCCCCCTCGCACACCCCAGCGGCCCACCCAGCCCTCAGAAAAGCCCCTTTTCACTGGCGGCTGTAATTAGCTAGGTACTGTACAGTATGGGACGTGTAAAGGGCAAGTTTCATGGTAGCGTTTGGCCAAGTCCCACTATTTGTGCAACTCTCAACCCACAACAAAGGCTCATTTGTCTCATTGGCACCAGATCTGCCTCTCTGACCCTCTGGTGGCAAGTGATTGGGTGGCAGGGTGAGACCAAGTGCATAGAACAGCCAATCATCCTTGGCCCTTGCCCAAAAATCTCATTCCTGCCCTGAATAAATCAACTATTTAGCTGGGGACCCAAAATAAATATATATATATATATTTATGTGTGTGTGTGTGGGGCTTGGAACCCTCAGCTCAGCACCCAGCACCCCTGACAGCCAAATGCTGGTAGATTAAGCACCTGCCTGCCAAGTTTAACTTGGCATACTATACCATACTATATATATATATAGTAGGTCCCTGCCTGCCAAGAGTTAAACTTTAACTAATCAGACCAATGGGAATTGACTCTCCTGGCTAGAAAAGCTCATTGGGTGAGGTTTCCAAACGTGCAGATCTTTGAATGATTTAGCCCAGTACTAAGGCTGATTCTTGGGATTAGATGATAACAGAGAGCAATGCTTGCCCATCAGAAGAGGAGCAAATCGATGCGCCAAAGTGGTTCCTGCCCAATGGGATCCTCAAACCTGACTGATAGCTCTCTGTTTGGCCAAATATCTGTCCGGAAGGGCCCATACAGCGGCACAGAAGCTAGGGTGGTGAATTGGCAGCTTGCAGCCAGCTTAAGTCATTCTTCCTTCTCTTCGGGCAACTACTGAGGGACAGAAAAGGGTTCATTTATCAACAATAGGCTCCTAGGCAGTAACCCATAGCAACCAATCAGTGATTTGCTGCTTTCAGCCGGCTGCAGGTATAACAATGAAAGCAAAAACTTGATTAGTTGCTATTGGTTACGGGCCAGGTGCAGTACTAATAAAATGAACCCTATGAGGCCCTGTATTAGCCATTCTGGCACAGAATCAGCCCTTGCAGATAACATCAGACTGAAAGGGTAAGTCTACCTACTACATTTCAGCGCCCGCGCTCAAATTGCCCAGAGCAGTAAGAAGAGAGCTGCAGGTATCGCAGCAGGCTTGGGGCTGCTCCTATAATCATTTCTAACCATTAGATATTCATTAACTGGGCCATAACACTGGAAGCATATTTAGCATTCTAGCTTGGGAGCTCAGCTGCTACATGGTTGCTAGGTTCACACCCACCCTACCAACCAGGTTGTGGGTTAAATGCCAGACCATTAGACGAATGCAAGAAACAGTAATAGTAATAATAAATCACTCTGCCCTGTGAATACTGGTATTTTACTTACCCTTTAGTTAATACATATTAACAAACAGTGCTTACAGTCTCTGTGTAATGCAATTTCAGGCAGGCCCAAAGCTGTTTATCTGATGGGGACTCTCCCTATAGTACTGAGGCAGAACCACTCCATGAAGTGCTCTGTGCTTTATCGCTGTCACATAAATATGTTTCTTTTTTCTCCCCGGGTTTGCTCTGAAATGCAGCTGGCAACCAGAGTGGCCATTAGCTCATAAATCTCGCCAGCGTTTCTATGTGTTGGCAACGGGCTTTTAGACGTAGGCTTTTAATCGTCATAATGCATTAAGAGTATTGGAGCGGTCCCTGCAGCGGCCATCTCATCCAAATATGCAACAGTAAAACCATGGCAACAAAACAAAGGCAGCGAGGCCATTAACAGCTGAAAATACCGCGTGGTAATTGTATCCGGAGCGCTTTCTCGCTAACTTTTCCCTTAACGAATGCGTGCGGGTTCCACATGTACATACAGTGTGTGCGGTGCTGTACCTATTACCAGAGCTAAGGCCCCTTCTGCATTAGGCTGATGCCACACGTGGCGTTTTTACGCTGCGTTTTTTCTCAGCCTAAAAACGCTGCACAAGCCACACATGGCGTTTTTCAGCCTAGAACTGGTGACGTAAGCAAATCCCGTTGCCATGGTGCTAATAGTGCGAAATAGCAAAAAACGCCGCGTATTTCCGCTAGGTCTGGCAGCTGCCTTTGCGTATCCATAGGAATAGCTTGCTTTGCAAGTACTGGCGTATTTCAGCCAACGCTTGAAAAATCCGTGCTTAGGCGTTTTCTAGCGTATTTCCGCTTTGTGTGGTTTGCTGCGCGTCTTTTCAAGCTATTTCTATGGATGATGATATCAGGCGTTTTTCAGCCGCCGAGAGAATTAGAAAATACGCAGCGTAAAAACGCCACGTGTGGCATCAGCCTTAAAGTGATATTTAGGGCACAGCTACAAGATATACACAGTCAGAACTGGCATGGAACAGCTGTCTCTTAAGCTATAACTCACCGCCCCACAGATATAGCTGAGAGGTTAGGAACAAAACTGGGGCTTTTAAAAAGCTTGTTGTATGTACAACACTGGGGTCAGGCACATTTTAGTGCAGGGAAGAAAGAAAATTAAAGGGGGCCCTTGAGGGGGTTACAGTTTCAATTAAAAAAAAAAAAATCAACATTAAAGTAGGCTATAAATGCTACAAATGCTGGGCTTCTGTACCAGCCCCAGGAACCAACATCCCTTTAGCAGTGAAGATAGCTCCCCATCTTCCCACCTCTTGGCTCCTTTCTCCAGGGAGGGGGCGGGTCTATGATGTTGGGGGTGGAGTCATGATGCAAATGGGGGCCAATGCATGACATTGTGGGCCATATCCAAGGGAAAATAGGGAGTAGGGTGGGCTAGAGGGGATTGGAAATTGACCGGGGGCAGATCAGAGGCGGGCCAGGGGCGGAAGACAAGTAATTACAAATTTACCATCTAGGTCGGGGATATATATATATATATATATATATATATATACAAAACATAACATTCACACTAAGAATTTTTAGTAATGTAGTCATTCACTTTTACATTCACAGAAACATATGCATTCTGTATCAGAATTGATGTATAATCAGCCGACAGATGGAGCTGATGCCTGCTAATGTGTAGATTTCTGCCGATCCCTAAGCTTCGCTTCCCAACACCAGCCCAGCGCACACTGAGCACGTGCAGTGCCACTGACACTCACAAGATGGCCTAACAAAACGGGGAGCTGCTGTGGACAACTTTAAAGGCCTGGATTATAACTGTTACAGGGCAGCCGAACCCCTGGACTAGCACATAAGGGTTACCATATAAAATACAGCATTTCTACCCAAAATGTTTTATAGGATGAAGTTGCCATTTCATTATGTGGTCAAAATATTTACTAGTACCAACAGCTATTGGTTGGGGAAGCGTTTCCAGCAACTCATATGGCCATATTTATTTCTGGGAAAAAATGCTACCTGGTCATACTTTATGGCAGGGAGTAAAGATGGTTTTTAAGACTGAAAAGTGTCAGTACCGGCGCTGTCAGGAGATTCATATTCTAGTCAATGGGAGGAGGTGATATTGGCTGCACAGCAACGAGGGTAAGGGATGGAGGCAGAATAAACAAACCACTGACACATTTCAAAAGACATCAAAGCATGAAGGTTGCATGGTAATGAGACAAATAACAACCCTATTAATTAAATGCCATTATTAAAGGGAAAGCGGCCCTATTATCCCACCTAATTACAAGCCCCCCGGCCACAGGAACAGGCATCTGAATCCATGAGTTAAGCTGCTACGTACAATCTGTGCCACTTCTCCCGGTAAATGCCCTATGAATAGCGGCTGCCAGTGTGGTGCCATTAGAATGAGGCAGTCAGAGCAAAGAGAGGGACAGAGTGATGGGAAAATAGGTTCTTTTCTTCCACGCGCCGGTTACTCAGCATTCAGCAGCTCTCAGTATTTGCAGCAAAATGATTGGTGTCGGCTACATAATCACAGGCCTCGGCTGCCCTACATTTCCACTGAGCCATAACACTGCCATTTGTATGTTAGTTCCTATGCCGTAGCGCCAGCCTTTAACCTACTGTCTGACACCAGGGGCCACAGGAACACCATAACAATCGGCGTTGGACTTTATTTATATAACGATCACTTATTCCTCAGCGGTAATGTTAAAGGGCATGTAAACCGCAAAATAACATTTTGTCTAATGATATCTGCCTGTTGTTTTCTGCTCTCTGCACTGCTGAAAACAACGACAATAAAGTAGCCGTACATTCTACTGACTTCTACTACATTGTTTCCGAAGACAGAACCAGCAATGCTTTCAATAACTAGTAGAAATAACTTTAAAACCATCATTTGTATATTGGAAAGCTGCTTAGAATTATATTTTTTGGGGTTTGCATGGCTTTGAATCCTTAAAATGACATTCCTCAGCACACAAACACTTGGCCAATTAACCTCCTGGAATATATTTGGATAGTGGGCGGAAACCCACACATACAAGAGGAGAATATACAAGCTCCAGGCAGACTGTGATCTGGTCGGAAATGAACCCAAGCACCCAGGACTGTGAGGAAGCAGAGCTGACCGCTATTCTGCCATTTGTGGTGGGCCGAGCAACAAATAAAAACAATATGGAAAGGGCTGCAGTCATTCTCGCAGGCCAATCCTGCCCCAGGGGGCTCAAGCTTGGCCCACCACACTAAAAAGAGACTATGTTGTTTTATAAGAGGATCCGTAAGGGGATTATAACACAATAGGAGGGCAGTGGGAGGAGTTTAGGAAAGACAAGTGCATTCTGAAATACTAACAGGTTCAAAGAGGCTTTAGCAATTTCCATTAGAGTGGAAGTTAGTAGCAAGATGTATATATTGTGAGACAATTTGCAATTGGTCTATTTCTTATTTGCTTTTCTGTTCAATTTTGTTTGTCAGGTCAGCAACTTTCAGCAACAAAGAAGCCAATTCATTCCTTGATGTTCAGACCTTCTACACCAGTGATCCCTAACCAGTGGCTCGGGGGTAACATGTTGCTCCCCAACCCCTTGGATGTTGCTCTCAGTGCCCCCAAACCAGAGAGTTATTTTTGAATTCCTGACTTGGGGGCAAGTTTTGGTTGAATAAAAACAAGATTTCCTACCAAATAAAGCCCCCTGTAAGCTGATAGGGTGCATAGAGGCCCCTAATAGCCAATCACAGCCCTTATTTGGCTCCTCCATGAACTTTTATGGTGCTTGTGTTGCTCCCCAAGTCTTTTTACATTTGACTGTGGTTCACGAGTAAGAAAGGTCGGGGATCCCTGCTCTACACTTTATCATCAGGGCTTGCATTCAAACCACTGCTTTGTTGCTAGGACAAGAAGGGCCCTAGCAAGCAGATCAAAAGGAATATCTATAGATTAAGAAGACCAGTTGCAACAACCTAATAAATGCAGGCCATTGGGGTGGGAAGTGCATCAATGAGCCAATGCGGTCCTTGTCCTGGAGTGATTTTAGATATCTTTCAGATATAGGTAAGGCGGCCACATCCACGGGTCAAGAAGCCTCTGACTTAGTACGGAAGGACTAAAAGTCACCATACATGTAAAGATCTGCTTGTTTGACGACTGCACGTGGGGGAGATATCAGATTGATCCAATCATTTTAGACCAAGGCCCAAACAATCAGATTACATTGGTGGGATGCAGGCCATAGGGGCAAGGAGCTTGTTGATGCCCATTGGGATTTTTAAACCTGCCCGATCGGCATCTGCCCAATTTTCACCCCCATACCCGGGCCAATAAGCTACCGTCAGCAGCTTTAATCAACCCTTGTACGACCACCTTTTAGAATATTATCATCCTACAGTTTCATTTTACGGTTAATATCCCCTTTAAACAAATACAAAGGGAACTGAAGGCATGAGGGTCCTTTGGCAGCACAAATGCACAAAACATTATAGAATCAGAATTTATTTTTTTTTGTACATTTTCATCCTGTTTTTTTTTTTCCCAATGTACATTATAAAAATAAATCCGCCCATACGCGGTTCCTGAACACGCACAGCTAAATTGTTGCCAATCAAGGCAAAGGAAAGAAGCAGTTGAAGCATGTGAAGCATGGAGTCTGCTAAAACAAACACACCTAGTATTCCTCTGGGCTATCAGGGAAATCAGACTCATGACAGGTAAAGGAAATGCGGCTCAAGCCAGCACTTGTTCCAGAAATTCAACTGCGGCCGCTCCCTGTTTCTCTCACCCCAGCCAGCCAGCGTCTTTAAAGGGGACGTGTCAAGAACACGTATTAAACGCCTGTGCCTTTAAAAGACATTAATATTATGGAACAATTTGCAACTGGTTTTTATTTTTTGTGGTTTTTCAATTATTGGGCTTTTTGTTCTGCAGCTATACGAATTTAATCTGGTTGCTAGGGCCTTGTTTACCTTAGCAACCGAGCAGTGGTTTGAATGAAGGACTGGAATGTGAATAGGAGAGGGACTGAATTGAAAGATAAGGAATAAAACATAACAATAATAAAATGGTAGCCTTACAGAGCAATAATTTTTTGGCTGTCGGGGTCATGGACCTCCATTTGAAGCTGAAATGAGGCAGAAGAGAAAGGCAAATACAGGTATGGGATCTCTTATTTGGAAACCCGTTATGCAGAAAGTTCCGAATTGCGGAAAGGCCATCTCCCATAGACTCCATTTTAAGCAAATAATTCTAATATTTAAAAATGATTCCCTTTTCTCTGTAATAATAAAACAGTACCTGTACTTGATCCCAACTAAGATATAATTACCCCTTATTGGGGGCAGAACAGCCCTATTGGGTTTATTTCATGGTTAAATGATTCCCTTTTCTCTGTAATAATAAAACAGTACCTGTACTTGATCCCAACTAAGATATAATTACCCCTTATTGGGAGCAGAACAGCCCTATTGGGTTTATTTCATGGTTAAATGATTCCCTTTTCTCTGTAATAATAAAACAGTACCTGTACTTGATCCCAACTAAGATATAATTACCCCTTGGGGGCAGAACAGCCCTATTGGGTTTATTTAATGGTTAAATGATTCCCTTTTCTCTGTAATAATAAAACAGTACCTGTACTTGATCCCAACTAAGATATAATTACCCCTTATTGGGGGCAGAACAGCCCTATTGGGTTTATTTAATGGTTAAATGATTCCCTTTTCTCTGTAATAATAAAACAGTACCTGTACTTGATCCCAACTAAGATATAATTACCCCTTATTGGGGGCAGAACAGCCCTATTGGGTTTATTTAATGGTTAAATGATTCCCTTTTCTCTGTAATAATAAAACAGTACCTGTACTTGATCCCAACTAAGATATAATTAGTCCTTATTGGAGGCAGAACAGCCCTATTGGGTTTAAATGATGTTTAAATTATTTTTTAGAAGACAAAAGGCATGGAGGGAAAGATCTCTTATCCAGAAAGCCCTGGGTCCCAAGCATTCTGGATAACAGGTCCTATACATACTAAAAGTTAAATTAAAATTGAACCACCCCTTTATATCAGGTGCCCTATATTATTAATGGGCACCTATCACAGAACAATTGTGTCCCCCTCGCTAAAGGCTTGGTCTTCGGTTGGTAAAAACAATACCATTTTTGCCAGACAATGCCCCTCTATTTAGAGTTGCCATCTAGTTAGCAATTCATTTAGATGCATGCTGCAGACTGAAATGACTTATGTGCAGCCATGCAGCATGCATATTATAGATATATATATATATATCCCTTGAATGATTTAAGGGGGCCTTTCATATTCATGTTAGTGGCCCTTTAAGGTTCTGCTTGTCTTTAGTGTCCGATTCTCTCTTTATCTGTGCTGGAATCACAAGTCAACGGGAGCTGTCAGGCCACTCCAGCTCCCAGCCCGGGCGGTTCTGCTCGGGTTTCCTAAGCAGCCCTCTCAGCAGGCACACAGTTGCTTGCATGGGAACCGAGCCAGGGAAAACCGCTTGCACGGCCAATCACATGCAAAAGGGATGTACAGGAAATCAAATCACTGCGATAGGGACGGTTATACTAAACATCGCTAAAGCGTACTGCAACTGGAAACGACTGTCACATATTTTGGCCACGAGGAGAGCAAATCGGTGAGCCTAGCAGTAAGGCACCTAAAGGGAAAGGGAACATGTGCTGGAACAAGGGGTCACGCTGAGAAGCCGGGGGGGACGTATTTGCTTTGGCACACAGTCCCATTAGATATATAAACAGCCAGAAGCCCAGAGGGACTTGCAGAAAGTTGCAGAACAATGCGCTGCTATCTAGTCCAACAGTGAGAGCTTTACATGCAAGGGAATAACATTACTGTACAGTTACAGGGTGGAGAGGAACCACATATGCGGGCCACTAACTGTATTATATTTAGGGGATGGTCAACTTGAGGTCCAGCGATTACCAGCACCGCAGTCTTGGGTTCCATAAAGACCACAGCACTGTTCTCCTTGTGTTGGCGTACGCTGACTATGAGGGCTCCAATCTACTCCCACAGCCCCCCGTGTGCAGAATTTTTCTGCTTATCAGTATTTATACACATGGGTTGGAACGGCCACCAACTATAAGACAACAGACCAATGAGACAGTTCCCAAATATACAGAACTTAGCCATTTCCATGATTGTTACTGGCACATAAAGTTAGAGACATCTTATATAAATAGACATCACTGTGGCACTATTGGTCATATTGCTCGTTTGTATCACTGAGAAGCATACCGCTCATGCGAGCTACACAACAATATGTACTAAATAAGAACAAAATAGAGTAACTCGAGGCAGGATGTCAAACCTAGATTATAGTCAAGCAAACACAAGGAGAACATAAAACTCTTTTCAGATGGTGTCCTGGCTGGAATCGAACCTAGAACCCATGGTCCTACGTTCAATTCCAGCTGGGGCACTGTCGGGAAGCAGTATGTATAGTCTCCTGGTTTCTGTGTGGTTTTCCTCCAAGTACTCGGTTTCCTCCAACTTTCCAAAAAAAAAATACAGGTGGGTTGACTATCTCCTGATAAAATAGATTCAAGTGAATGTGATAAGAAGTGAACTGTAAACTCCACTGGGGCAGGCACTGCTGCATAATCTCTGTTAAAGATTACAAATAATAAAAGCAAACCTCCAGCCTACCTTGCTGCCATTGACATACTGCCTGTAGATGGGACGTAGATGGGACGTAGATGGGAACACAGGTTGGACTTGCCTAATCCCGACATAAATACTAAAATACTGAGTTATCACATTATGTAATCCTAGGAGGTAAGCTAGTCAGTCATGCCAAACCTATGCCCAGCCTACAATTCCCAATACCCCCCCAGTCAGTCTCTACAATATCCAGAGGACTACAAATTGCCCGTGCTTTGGTTGAGCAATAAAGCCGTGATGAATTCCACCCTGTGAGCAGGAATGTGTTGATTGTACAAGCCCTGCGTTACTCCTGTCCATACACCTACTACTATTTAGATGACTAATTTTAGCAGTGTAACCTGATCTTGTTTGTGGCTCATTGCCATTACACTAAAAAGGATGTAAACTAAACAGCTGACGATATCATCTATCATGCTCAACAGCTCCTGAAACAGAAGATGTTCTCGTTCGCCCGCCCTTTACTAAACGGCCTTATTCAGGACAGGTACAGTACAAACTTCCTTTCTGAAAGTTGCTACAAGGACTTTCCCACCCCCAACCCACAATACAATATTCTGGGCATGGAACCACTAACACTACATACTGTTTATATATCTATCAATGTATTTGTGTGTTCCTCAACCTAACCTCTTATCCCCAGCTGCAGACCACGCGCTCATGCTGTGAGCCACTGACAGGTTTCAACAGCTCTAATTGGCTGATTCCAGCTTGAGTCAGCAATTTGCATTTCACCAGTGGTTTGCAGCAGAAATATACGGATAGGTGAAGGGAGCACACTGATAAACCATTTATATGCATATCAACTAGAAGAAAAATATTAAAACCTATGTGTGAAAAATCTTTTTAATGCATCCACTTCACCTCAGGGCATGTTTATACCAGTGTGAGATTTAGATGGGGGATTCTGCTGATGCAAGGTAGATTTTGCTCAGTTGCAATGAGATTATTACCATGGAGCTCCATCTCCTTTAAACGAGAACTAAATCAATTTACACAACCTATGACCCCTGACGAAGTCTACCCCCGACCCCCCCTTAGACTCATTATTGCACATAAGGGTTGGTAGCTGCCACCTATGGCCACTTTATGGCAGTGAATATATGCCTATACGGCTATCAATACGAACTAGTCCTGGCTTCTACTGGCCATGCTCCTGCTTGGTGTTTGGCTGTTTGACTTCCTTACTCAGGCTCTCTGCTGGCAAAGATGGCAGCCTCCAACCACACTCCACTATTCTGCCTGTTCTGGCGAGGTACAGGGGGGGTGCAGTGCCATATTGGGGTGCATCTTTGGGCGGTACAAGGGGGAGGCTTCTGCAGTGTGTCAAACTTGTGTAAAGGTTATTTATTCTCCTTCAAAAACTTAAAAAGTGTTTAGTTGCTCTTTAAAATTTAGAATGCAAAAAAAAAAAAAAAAAAAAGTGCCTTTCATACATATTTCTGAGGCGGGGGGAGAAATGGAGTGAAAACATTGTATTTACACATAAAGTTTGCTCAGTGCCTGCAGACAAAACATTTTTTGGCAGCTCCATCCCTATTTTATATGAGACTCCCCTCCTACAGGTGCGTCGAGAGTCGTGAATGACAGTTCAGATATGTTGGTGTGACCTGCCGGTGCACAATGAAAACGCACACTCGCACGCAAATACGCAAATTCAAGAGGCCAAGAAACAGAAGTGGACGCAGGGCATGAAAGTTTCAGCAGAATCTTGTTTCCACCTACTGAATAATCCATGGCTAATACATTAGATTCACACCCTGCATCACATGACAGTTGTAAAAAATAGATACACTGCAATTGTGCCCAACACCAAGGGCTGGGGAGGGGGTAGAGCTTTTGTGCGGCACTGCCTTCTCCATTAAAGGGACACTATCAATTTGCTTGTATGTGTTTAATTGCTAAAGGTGGGCTGACCTATGATACTAGTATAGATAGGTAAGTATAGGTTTGTGGGTGCTGGGTTTACTTGGAAGGGTTGAACTTGATGGACTCTGGTCTTTTTTCAACCCTATGTAACTATGTAACTACATGACCTGTAGCAATCTTTGCACCATTTACAACACAGCCCCTATAGTCTATGTGGCATAGGCAACCAATAGTTCAAGGGTACCCTAGATCTGGGCCGGAACTAGGGGCAGGCAGAAGATGCAACTGTAGAGGTGGGGGCACTAAGCACAGGCCTCTTCTTTCTGCCCACCCCTAATCTTAACACATGGCCCCACCCCCCCATTGCACCTCAAGGGGCAGGGTTACTAGTCAAGGTGCTTTGGACACCCAGCTTGCTTGGCCGGCTCAGCCCTATATGGCATATGATTTGCTCTCTCATTAAAGAAAAAAATCAAAGGCATCCCTACGCATCTGTTCCAAAAAGGCAACGGCACACAAGGCATTTGTGATGCCACCTCAGCAGGTAAGCGGCAAAGCACCCACTACTCACACACATTTCACCCTACACGGACCTAAATCGTAAATGTCTAGCATATGGCGCACTCATGGGTCAGTCACTTGGGAGCAGTTACCAACACATAGGTGTCGGCAGGGTCCTAACTAGTACCAAGTCAATGGAGGGGGGCAGTTCTGAGTGTGTTGCTACCCGCCTGCTGAGCTGGAGATCACATGGAGGCAAAATGCTGGTAAGTGCCTGGAGTGCCAATGAGCTCACTCTGAGTACAGGGCAGAGTATATAATTGGTAGTGCTATAAAAGAATAAAGATAATTATAATATTAATGATGATTGTAATACATGTGGCATGTCTAAACCATAAATCCCGGCCACTTGCCGCTTAATAACATCACCGCGTGTTTGTGTTACGTTCCCAACCAACAGGAAGATCTGGTCCAGCAGCGGATCTCTATTCTCTAGCAGATCTCTATTCAGTTGGCTAGATGTTTATATAAGCACCTCAAATAGGAGCCGCCACAACCTCCATTCTACTTCCAGCCCCATAGAGCAGTGCAATACAAACACACAAAGCTTATGCTGGGGATAAGAGAGAGGAATTAGCAGAGAAGGAGTGGCGCGGCAGCTGAGGGCTAGAAGGCAGGGCAGAACCTTGTTGCCCCGGGCAAGTCACTCTCTGTATATATTGGCAGGCACTGATGAATGATGAGGGATAAACACAGAGCAGGTATGTTCTTGAATTCCTTCAGTTCGGCTTTGTACTTATCAAGGGAAAGTACCACTAGGGTACAAACAGTTCTGAGATGGCTGGCCAAGGAAACAACCCGTAATAAGAGCTGCACAACTAGGTACGGGTATTTAACCCATAACTTCCCGCTGTCAGTAGTCTCCACTTACTAGGTTATCCTCTTTGGACTTCATGTAAAATCAGTATGGCTGACTTGCTTCCCATAAAAAGCAGGGCTGGGACATTCTTGGAAGGGGGTCATGTTTCCAGACAGAATAAATACACTGCCTGGAAAGGGTCATACAGTGTCAAAGCTCCTTCAAGGCCACATCACCCAGAGCAATGTGAGTAAACACCCATGGAACCAAAGCACAGCCCATACAGAAGTAAGGCTCCCAACCCACAATACCCTTCCACTCGACCACTGCCAGGCTTACTACCCTGCCACTCAAGCACTGCCAGCCTTAATACCCTGCCACCCAAGCACTGCCAGCCTTAATACCCTGCCACTCGACCACTGCCAGCCTTAATACCCTGCCACTCGACCACTGCCAGCCTTAATACCTTGCCACTCGACCACTGCCAACCTTAATACCCTGCCACCCAACCACTGCCAACCTTAATACCCTGCCACCCAACCACTGCCAACCTTAATACCCTGCCACCCAACCACTGCCAGCCTTAATACCCTGCCACTCGACCACTGCCAGCCTTAATACCCTGCCACCCAACCACTGCCAACCTTAATACCCTGCCACTCGACCACTGCCAGCCTTAATACCCTGCCACCCAACCACTGCCAGCCTTAATACCCTGCCACTCGACCACTGCCAGCCTTAATACCCTGCCACCCAACCACTGCCAGCCTTAATACCCTGCCACCCAACCACTGCCAGCCTTAATACCCTGCAACTCGACCACTGCCAGCCTTAATACCCTGCCACCCAACCACTGCCAGCCTTAATACCCTGCCACCCAACCACTGCCAGCCTTAATTCCCTGCAACTCGACCACTGCCAGCCTTAATACCCTGCCACCCAACCACTGCCAGCCTTAATACCCTGCCACCCAACCACTGCCAGCCTTAATGCCCTGCCCCTCTTCCACTGCCAGGACGTTAGAAAGAGGGAGGCATTTCAATAGCTCTGTTTGCCCTATTAGGCACGTATGTTCTGCAAAACCCGAAAACAAGAAAGTATACTTTCCCTTTAATAATTAATGTAATTGCCCAGATTTGGCCATGCTTTTGGACCATTTGGCCATGTATACCAGCTCTACGGATCCATTTCTGACTATATTGCAGCTCTACTGGATTGCAGTTGGCCTAGCCAATAGAAACCTTTCCACATCTGATGCACCTTGTCAAATGTCTGGATGGGCTGGCCGTGTATGGTCACCTTTATGGGCACCTAAACAGGCAAGGAGGCAATCAGCAGCTCCACTTACAGAACCAATCCCCTATTTAGTTACTAATGATACTCTGTATTTCTAGTGTAGCCTGATACTCTCTAAAGGGAAATCCAGTCCTGAACTTCCCCCTTACACAAGAAATCAATATATCTATATATGTAAAGCTATTGTGATGCACCAGCCGGCAGGGAGTTACATGATAACCTGCATATAAAGTAACTGTTTGCCAGTCCCCATATAACAGTGGATGGAAAAGCATTGTAGCTTTGGATGACCCCCTGTTGCTACTCCCACCCCCCTTGTAGGGCTTGGCAATAGGCAGCAGGGCTGCACGTCCAGTTGGAGAGGAGCAGAGATACAATCTGTCTCATTGGGAGTCTATAAATATTCCTCTTAGCAATGCTGGATGGGAGTCCGGCACAGGGAGAGCAGGGAGGGTTGATGGAGTGCAGCTGCGAGGGCCGGCTGATAACGCATTCCTAGGCCCACCTCCAAGTAACAGCTCAGGCCTATTTTAAGCAAATGGAACAGCACAATTTAACAATAAATATTAATACACACACTCATACAGTAAGCATAGGCGCAGACCTAGGAAAGATGGGTCCCTGGCATGGTCAGAGCTCTAGAACATGAGCCTAGAACAGGTGCCCCCAACCTTTTTTTACCCGTGAGCAATGCAAGCATGAAACAATTTCCTAGGGGATAAACAGTAAGGGCTGTGATTGGTTATTTGATAGGCCAATAATGACCTGCAGACTACAGGAGGCTCTGTCTGATAGTACGCATGGTCTTTATGCTTCCAAATCTTCAAGTCTTCAAGTCAAAAAATAAAAAATGAAAACCTGCTTTGAGGCCATTGGGAGCAACATGTTGCCCCCGAGCCACTGGTTGGGGATCACTGGCCTAGAGCCTTTTGTATTCTGGGATTTGCACTACAACAGCTGGAGGGCTCCAGTTTGGATATCCTTGATTTATAAATACTAAAGACATCTACACAATAAAGGTATTTTGTGCTGTATTTGCATCATGTAAGAATAACATTGTTATCCCAGATCTCTACTTGGTATTCGGGAGATATTTCAGGTTGAGGCACATCGGCTATGTGAAGTGAAGCCCTAAAGCTGGGCATATACCAGGCATAATGACCAGATGGCATGTGATTTTGCTACCCCCCATATAGTCGAAGAGCAGTGACCTGACTGGTTAACTTGCAGGCCAAATGACTGCATGAGAAGCGGGAGAACATCTTATTAGGTGATGGCCTATCAGAAATCTGGATGGAAGGCCTCAAGCAACAGAATTTTCAGGCTTTGTGGTGCTGCACCCATCCATAGGGGTGAGGAGATTGGCTGGGGGCAGAAGCCAGCCTGAAGGCAAGGTACAGCAATAGTTTTAAAAGTTTTTCAGTCCAACCTTTGGTTACATTGATGTATCAGTCATTTAACCATCGTTCCAAGCACATCTGGAAAGCAAAATAGTTACTGTACTGTATGGTCCCACTGGATCACCGCCAGTTTCCATAGGTCAATGGTTTTCAGATGGCACACACACAGAATATTGTAAAATGGCAACTATGGCAATTATTTATGTGTCTTCTTAACCATCTACCCCCATGGAAGGCCACCTTAGGACCAATAACCTTTAAATGATGTTTTTTCATCTGCTTCTTAAGCTACAAATCCCAGCACTCAGTGACATCTGATGTAAGTTCCTGTTTGCAACAGCCATGACACTCCCTATAAAGTTACCACAACAATTACCCCCTGTAATACAACATCTGCACTGGGCTAACAGCCAAAAATGTCAGATCTGGCTACAAGCCACCAACAAGTGACCCTAGCCATAACAGCTCTGCTGAAGTTAATAAATGTATGGAAGATATGGTGGCCCTTTACCTGGGTTCAGAATTTACCAGGGCACTATCTGCAATGAGTTTTTATCCTCTCCTCTCAATCGACTAGCACAAGACTAGTGTTTATATAAAAAAAAAAAACCCAGTAAACAAATATGCAGTACTTTTTCCCAGAGCTCACAAATGATCCTTGTACGGGGCATACCCTGCCAACAAGGTTCTCATTGCAAAACAGGCGTTTCGACATACTCGGCTCAAGCCACAAAAGCGTCAGTGTTTTCAAAACTCCTTACTGTAACACAGCCATAAAAATAGTGATTACGGCAAAAACTGGAGGCATCGTCTATGCCCTAAAGTGTTACTAGAGCGGAGTAATGTATTAGTAATGTTTTACAGAAGGAAATGGGGGCCTTGTGTAGAGGTCTCTTGTGAAATATTGGCCTCAGAACAGCCTTTCTCTTGTCATTTAGCAGCCTAACTCTCAGCTTTTATACAGATGCACTATGGAACAGTGCTTGGTGGGCATGATCCCCCTGGGGGAAAATGAATGCCAATTAGGGTAAGATCTGGGGTGAATGTCTATATGTTCTCCTAGATACACCTGAAAGTCCAGACTGCAGTCAAGTTGGGGTGAAGAATGGGGATTATGGCTATATGCTCTCCTAGATACACCTGAAAGTCCAGCCTGAAGTAAAGTTAGGGTGAGGAATGGGGATTATGCCTATTTGTTCTCCTAGAACCACCTTAAAGCCCAGCCTGAAGTCAAGTTATGGTGATGCCTATTTGTTCTCCTAGAACCACCTTAAAGCCCAGCCTGAAGTCAAGTTATGGTGATGCCTATTTGTTCTCCTATATTTTGGTGCTTGCCCAAAGTGGTACCTATGCCAACGCTGCACTTATCATGCATTGCTAGTGTAGATAATAACCCTTGAGCCAACCACCAACTGGCAGATTAGAAAGAAATTCTACAGAGTTGGGTGGATTACCCCCTTATGGACACCAAGAACAGTAAAAGTGCTCATAATTCTGAGCAGAAACAGCTGGTTGATCAGCTACAGTAAGACTAACAAAAGTAAACCACAAAAGAAACCACAAAGCTCCCACATTAATGTCATTTTGGGGCAAAAATACAAAATTTCCAAGACAAGGCAATATGCACATTTTCACATCTATTTAGGATACTGGTCCATGGGGCTAGGAGCTGGGGGTAACTTTGTTCATATAAACCCAATAACGGCCAATGCAGAAAGGGTTTATTGAAAACATAGAACCAAAATGTCCAAAATTGCTCCTATTGCATCCCATTACTGACATCAATATGGTATGTAATTCCCACTACTAGAAAGGGAAGGCATTAAGGGGTCATTATGGGTGTCTGACCCAACTGCCCTTATTAAGTTCTTGTGAGATTACAGCTCCTAAAGACTATATACATACCAACAAAGGTTTATACTTCAGTCCATCTGAACTTGGCATTAGCCGCTCGTAATACTGCCCTAAAGCTACAAAATACTTGTGTTTCTGTGGGGAAGCTGCCATAATGCACAGTGTGAGGATTGAAAAAAAATAGAAAGAAGCCGAATTGAATGTTGCTCCTGGGAAACATTTCTAACAGTTCTAATCTCCTAACTCACAGGATGAAATCACTTTCCCATCCAGTTATTTTTATATGTGTTTACTTTGGTCTGTGCCCTGGTGGCTGCGAGCAGGAAAGCACCTGTAACCCGGCCAATGGACTCCCTGCCAGCTCCGTGGGATTCTTTAGCACACTCTGGCTTTTTATAGTAATATATATATAATAAAGTCTCCTGCTGCGAATGCATGAAGTGGGTGTAACGATCACCGCTGCTAACTGGGGACCATCCTCTAACATGAGAACAGGCGCCTTTGGTGCATTTAGCCACAGGCTGGCCAAGTTCAGATAGAGAGAAAACTGGCCATAAGGTGGCCATATGCAGCCAGATCTACTAATTTGGCCACATTGGGCGAAAGATTGGACCATTCATTGGGGCCTATATACGTAGGTGCCTGGTTAGTCAACTACAGCAAGACTAAAGAAAGCAAAAATCTGCCTATGCACTCCTCCTCCGAACAGATTTTCAAACCTGCCTGACAGATATCTGGTAGGGCAGTGGCACATGGGGAGATTAGGCGCCCCGCAACAAATCTTAATTACCGCGGACGACTAATTACTTGAGAAGCAACTTTGGGCGACTTCGGGAAACCCACCGTCGATTTACATTCTTGTCGATGGGATGGCATGTCAAGGAGATTAGTTACTGGCGGTAATGAAGATTTATTTGGGCCACTAACATCGATGTGTGCCACTGCCCTAAAGGAGGAAGACCCCCAGGGACAGGGGGGCCAGACCACCCTGCTTTCTCTATAGCTGTGTAAGGCAATAGAAATCCCCCATCCCCAGCCATTCTCCTACCTGCATCTTGGAAGCGGCAGAAGCTGGTGAGGGGCAGGCAATGGGTGGGGAGTTCCGGGTAGGAATCACTATGTCCAAGCCCATCCAAATTTACGAGGGCTGGGACCGTCAATTTCCACTCTCAATTTACAGTCTGAAGGGGGAAAGTGGGCAGCTGAAATATGCCCCCTTAAGACAGCATGTGGACAACCCTAAAACAGACTGTTACAGATGGGATTCCCATAGAAATGACTAGAGGGTGATATTGAGTTTTTTGATGCCAGCCCAAACTGGCAATATTTGCAATCAACCTGGGTGCAACTCCTCAGATTTACAGACATAGAAACACACAGTGAAGTAGAACTGCTACCTAGGGTGCTCTATATGTGCCCCCATCTACTGCCCCAGGGTCAACACAGAAACAAGAGATGTGCAGGCAGGAAAGTATCCTTGCTATAGCAGCTCAGCTCCCTCCCAAATGGGCAAGGGCACAATGCCAAGGGCAAGGGACAATGCCACCCACAATGCTAATGGCAAATACAATGTCCCACACAAACCTAAATCCTACTACTGTATTCTTAGTATTATCCCTCCGTGCCTGCCCCGCCGCGGCTTTCTCTGTATTTAAAATGGTATTAAGGATTTGCGCTGAACTTGAACGTCTACATAATGGACTAAACACAACAGTTGGGGGATTAAATCCTACGCGGCAGATTGCGTATTTGCAAGAATAAATACAACAACAACAAAAAAAACCTTGTCAGTTTCCCCTTGAAGAATAAGAGCAACTTGTAGGAGTCAGATATTTATTCTGTGGGAGGCTGAAGGCCGATGAAACATAAGGGTATATAGCGAGCGGCACTAAGTAAATGCTTTTCACTCCCCATTTCACTCACACACCTACGGAGCTGTCAGGGCTGAAAGGGTATATTGCACTCCATTGTGCCGACACTGGGGCCGACTCATTCTCACTGCTCTTTTCCCATGAACCTAAAACAGAGAGCGCTCTGAGCCGGGTCGGACTCAGTGACACGGGCCGTGGGCTTGAACCCTCTCAGCTCCCATACGTGCAGGCCTGACTCTGAAATCCTTGCTTTAAAGAGAAACTTTCACCCGCCTGTTAGTGAGATTATTTGGTATTTTCACATCTACTGGATGTTTTTTACCCTCCCTGCAAACTGTGCATCAAAGAGCAATGACTTTTAGGTCCAGCATTTAGACCTTGAATCTGTTTGCCTTGCTTATTGCCTGCAGCCATGAATGTAGTGAATGGCAACTGTCCTTCCCTGTATTGGTTATGTAAATGCTTGCACTGCATTCATACTGCACTCTGGTTGCTTGGTTTGCTGGCCCTAGTGACCAGCCAATGAGCACTACTCTAACTTAATTTGACTAGGGGTGTATTTATTAACACTGGAGACAAACACGACCGGTGATGTTGCCCATAGCAACCAATCAGCAATTAGATTTGAATGGTCACCTACAAGTTAGAAAACAAAAGCAAAGATCTGATTAGCTGCCATGGGCAACATCACCGGCAATGTTGGCTTACGTCCTTATGATGTTTGTCTCCAGTGTTAATAAATTCACCTCTAAATGTATATCTGTCATACTGTGGCCAATAATGCCTCTCTGCTCCATTCTCATAATATGTATCTACAGAAACACAAACTGTATGCCTCTCTGCTCCATTCTCATCATATGTATGTACAGAAACACAAACTGTATGCCTCTCTGCTCCATTCCCATCATATGTATGTACAGAAACATAAACTGTATGCCTCTCTGCTCCATTCTCATAATATGTATCTACAGAAACATAAACTGTATGCCTCTCTGCTCCATTCCCATCATATGTATGTACAGAAACATAAACTGTATGCCTCTCTGCTCCATTCTCATAATATGTATCTACAGAAACATAAACTGTATGCCTCTCTGCTCCATTCTCATCATATGTATGTACAGAAACATAAACTGTATGCCTCTCTGCTCCATTCTCATAATATGTATCTACAGAAACATAAACTGTATGCCTCTCTGCTCCATTCCCATCATATGTATGTACAGAAACATAAACTGTATGCCTCTCTGCTCCATTCTCATAATATGTATCTACAGAAACATAAACTGTATGCCTCTCTGCTCCATTCCCATCATATGTATGTACAGAAACATAAACTGTATGCCTCTCTGCTCCATTCTCATCATATGTATGTACAGAAACACAAACTGTATGCCTCTCTGCTCCATTCTCATAATATGTATCTACAGAAACACAAACTGTATGCCTCTCTGCTCCATTCTCATCATATGTATGTACAGAAACACAAACTGTATGCCTCTCTGCTCCGTTCTCATCATATGTATGTACAGAAACATAAACTGTATGCCTCTCTGCTCCATTCCCATCATATGTATGTACAGAAACACAAACTGTATGCCTCTCTGCTCCATTCTCATCATATGTATGTACAGAAACATAAACTGTATGCCTCTCTGCTCCATTCTCATCATATGTATGTACAGAAACATGAACTGTATGCCTCTCTGCTCCATTCCCATCATATGTATGTACAGAAACACAAACTGTATGCCTCTCTGCTCCATTCTCATCATATGTATGTACAGAAACACAAACTGTATGCCTCTCTGCTCCATTCCCATCATATGTATGTACAGAAACACAAACTGTATGCCTCTCTGCTCCATTCCCATCATATGTATGTACAGAAACACAAACTGTATGCCTCTCTGCTCCATTCCCATCATATGTATGTACAGAAACATAAACTGTATGCCTCTCTGCTCCATTCCCATCATATGTATGTACAGAAACACAAACTGTATGCCTCTCTGCTCCATTCTCATCATATGTATGTACAGAAACACAAACTGTATGCCTCTCTGCTCCATTCTCATCATATGTATGTACAGAAACATGAACTGTATGCCTCTCTGCTCCATTCTCATCATATGTATGTACAGAAACACAAACTGTATGCCTCTCTGCTCCATTCCCATCATATGTATGTACAGAAACATAAACTGTATGCCTCTCTGCTCCATTCTCATCATATGTATGTACAGAAACACAAACTGTATGCCTCTCTGCTCCATTCTCATTGTATGTATGTACAGAAACATGAACTGTATGCCTCTTTGCTCCATTCTCATCATATGTATGTACAGAAACACAAACTGTATGCCTCTCTGCTCCATTCTCATCATATGTATGTACAGAAACACAAACTGTATGCCTCTCTGCTCCATTCTCATCATATGTATGTACAGAAACATGAACTGTATGCCTCTCTGCTCCATTCTCATTGTATGTATGTATATAAACTGTATGCGCTTAACCAACCCTTGGACTCAGGAACTCCCAACACCCGCTGAACAGCAAGAGAGAAAAAACCCACATCTATATCTCTACATGTTATATTAAAAGGAAACCTTGTTTTATTTCTCTCAACTCATCAGCAAAGTCATCTGGTTCTGCTCTACAATATGTTCACAGTTGTGCGCGTCGTTGGATTAGATTTCCAATTTAACAATCTCTAACGAATTGCTTTTCCATCCGCCAAAAGCCTGACAGCTCCCAGTAACTCACTGGGACACACAATCATTCGCCTAATTAAAAAAATGAAACTCTCTGTAGAATGTTAAACTAGGAGAGTAGGAACAAACTGAGCGCTTGGCAGAACACAATGAGAACAATGACTCCATCCCCGGTAACTGGCAAGCACTGTCACCAATTCCTTGGCATTTTAATGGCACACAGCATGGTTTAGGGGTCAAGCACCGAGCAGTAAGTAGTGTGTGGAAAACCAGACGGGGCCCAAAGGGCAGTGCATATAGCGGTGTAGGCCCTGGGCACTACTATGGCAGCTTTAGGTACTAAGAGTGAAGGGTATAACGCAGTGACGCCCAACTTGTAGCTCGTGAGCAACACATTCCTCCCCAACCCCTTGGATGTTGCTCCCAGTGGCCTCAAATCAGGTCCCAATTTTTGAATTCCTGACTTGGAGGAGAGTTTTGGTTCCATAAAAACCATGTGTACTGACAAACAGAGCCTCCTGTAGGCCGACAGTCACCATAGGTCTACTAAATAGCTAATTACAGCCCTTATTTGGTACCCCAGCAACTTATTTACCCCAACTGTTTTTATATTTAAATGTGGCTCACAGGTCAAAAAGTTTGGGGACCCCTGGTATAAGGCATAGAAGGGTGTCACAATAACACAAAGAGGAGCTGTGTGAAGGTGTAGGAGATGAGAGTGGATGATGGTCAGCTGTATGGAAGATCTAGGGCAGTGATCCCCAACAAGTGGCTCGGGGGTAACATGTTGCTCCCCAACCCCTTGGGTGTTGCTCTCGTGCCCCCAAACCAGGGAGTTATTTTTGAATTCCTGACTTGGGGGCAAGTTTTGGTTGAATAAAAACAAGATTTCCTACCAAATAAAGCCCCTGTAAGCGGATAGTGTGCATAGAGGCTGCCTAATAGCCAATCTTAGCCCTTATTTGGCACCTCCATTAACTTTTATGATGCTTGTGTTGCTCTCCAAGTCTTTTTACATTTGACTGTGGCTCACTATTAAGAAAGGTTGGGGACCCTTGATCTAGGGGTACTAGAGGCATTTTGTGTACATAGTGGAATCAAGAGGAGGGGACCCATAGGTGTTGTGTGGGGTCACATGTCTAGGGATGGAAAGCAGGGCTGGAGATGGCTGTCCAAAGGTGCAGAAGCCAAGAGAAGGTAAGTTGGGAAGGGAGGTTTGTGTGGGTGCAAGAGGCAGCAGAAGAGAGTCAAGTGAGGATGGAGAAGGTAGAGAAGCCACAGGCAGGGAAGGACAGTAGAAAAAAGAGAGGACAGTACAGACTATGCTGTCCTTGATGGATAAAGCCTTCAAACAGGTTACCCGGATTTTACAAAGTAGAGCATAACTAAAGCACTGACCTCCATGTTGAGTAGAGGTGCAGGGAGGGATTTATAGGTCATTTGCTCAGTGTCGGACCAGGTATACTTGGTCCCACCAGAGAACCTTACACACCGGATCTACTCTTGTGCAATTAGAAATAGTGCCAAATAGCATAGATTTTTACCTATAGGCCCATTGGTTGGCTGATGGGTATTGTTCTAGGCTGGGAGATCCTCTGATACTTGGGAAGGTCAGTCAGACTTTGCACCAACATAAAGTACTGGCACTGTATAGCCACATCGGAACTTTACTCCATCCAGAATAAAATTTCCTCAGAAACCCCATCTGAGGCTTTAGTTACCCTTTATACGTAACTCCTGTTGGAAGTTGCAGATACATTAGCTTTTCTGCATATTTAATAAAGGGTTTCTGCAAGCAGCTGGCGAATTTGTGACAACACTACACATAATGTAATTCTATAATTCCCACACAAAGGCCACTGCGCGTCGCACTCGTTAATTCGCCTTTATTTACAGTAGCACCAATCCGGGTATCGCGTTTCTACTCTAGAATTGCAGGGATAGTATGGGGGCGAGTAGCAGGGCAGACTGGCATCCATTACTTTAAATAAATAAATGTTCTCTCAGCTGTCAGGACTTGTGCGCCCGTCACACCCATAACCATGGAATGCACCTAAACAAAAACATGTCCCACGGAAAAACAAATCATTCATTTTAAAGGGGAACTAAAAATAAGATTTTTTTTTTATTTTAGTGAAAGATTGTGTGTACATTTCCACGTGTGCGGCAGCTCAGTAAATCTGACATATTTTTTGCCCTGTCCATAACCTTCTGCCCATGTCCCTATTGCAGTGAGGACTTCTCTCAAAATATGTTTATCCCACTGATTATCCCAGACTGTCAACACCGCCGATTGCCTTGATCTGAGAGCACGTTTGCATGTCTGATACAGTTGTGTTATTCTCTAAACCATTTGTTTGCTAAAGCCTTCAGGTAACGTCACTGAACAGCTATCCAAATATTAGTTCCTACGGAGCAAGGCAAATGAGCAAGAGTAAAGCTGGCACTCACAATGAATGGAGCTCTGCCTGATATGGCCACCCTATATTCTGGGCCAAATCTGGCTAATATGATCTTTTGCCCCCCAGGCCAATGATAAGCCCATAACTGGCAGTTTAAATCTGCCCACGTATGGCCAGATTTATGGTGCCTCAATTTTGTCCCTTCAGACCAAGTCGGAAGCCGATCTGCCCATGTATAGAGTCCATTGAAGGGCCGGTCTGATATCTGTCCACAAATCATTGTGTAGAAACGATCCTGGTCCAAAGGGTCTTTGTAGGCCCAAAGGGTAACAATCAGATCATGCAGATTTGGCCCTGGATTTGGGTGACCAAACCAGGCTCAGCTCATATGGCAACCTAGCCACAACCTAGCCTAAGCTGAGCCAACACAGAATTATATATATGACTGGAGATTCCCTTTAACGGGGTGGTTCCCCTTTATATTAACTCTTAGTGCAGGTATGGGACCTGTTTTCCAGAATGCTCGAGACCTGGGGTTTTCCGGATAAGGGATCTTTCTGTAATTTGGATCTCCATAACTTAAGTCTAAATCATTTAAGTGTTGAATAAACCCAATAGGACTGTTCTGCCCCCAATAAGGGGTAATTATATCTTAGTTGGGATCAAGTACAGGTACTGTTTTATTATTACAGAGAAAAGGGAATCATTTAACCATTAAATAAACCCAATAGGGCTGTTCTGCCCCCAATAAGGGGTAATTATATCTTAGTTGGGATCAAGTACAGGTACTGTTTTATTATTACAGAGAAAAGGGAATCATTTAACCATGAAATAAACCCAATAGGGCTGTTCTGCCCCCAATAAGGGGTAATTATATCTTAGTTGGGATCAAGTACAGGTACTGTTTTATTATTACAGAGAAAAGGGAATCATTTAACCATGAAATAAACCCAATAGGGCTGTTCTGCCCCCAATAAGGGGTAATTATATCTTAGTTGGGATCAAGTACAGGTACTGTTTTATTATTACAGAGAAAAGGGAATCATTTAACCATTAAATAAACCCAATAGGGCTGTTCTGCCCCCAATAAGGGGTAATTATATCTTAGTTGGGATCGAGTACAAGGTTCTGATTTATTATTACAGAGAAAAAGGAAATCATTTTTAAAAATTGGGAAAAAAACGTTTTTATGGTTATGTTTTACATTTGACTTTACTTTCAGCAGCTCTCTGGTGTGGCATTTCAGCAGCTATCTGGTTGTTTGGGTCCAGAGTACCCTAGCAACCAGGCAGTGGTTTAAATGAGAGTGGGGAAGATGAACAGAAAGAGAAGTAATGAAAAGTTACAATAACAACAACATTTTTGGCTGCCAGTGACCACCATCTGACATCTGGAAAGAGGTAGAAGAAGACAAAAATCTGTTCGATACAACAAACAAAACTATATAAAAAAATTGAGAAAAAAAATGAAGACCAGTTGAAAAGTTGCTCGGAATAAGACATTGTGTATTAACTAAAAGTGCTACCCCTTTAATAACTGTATCTGGGATTCTGTGAGTTGCAGTTGCACAACATGTGAATGGGTAGAAGTTCTGTAATTCCGGAGCGGCTTACCTCTGTTCCTAATGAAAGCTGTACATCTCCTCCCTGCATGTTACCCTGCGCACTGAGCCAGGTCGGAGCTGCGCTGATGCAGGATCCAGCTGTTTCTGCTTATTTTATTACTAATTTTTTTTTCCCAGCGTCGAAATTTCTCAGGATTTAAGTAACGCCTGTTGAGATTTTGAAATGATGCTGTCTGGCGTTGCGAGCCGGTTTTGTTTGTTTATGGATGGAATTGCTCGGCATGGGGCCTGTGGAACTCAGGAAACCTGAGAGCAGTTATTCCCAATCAGGGGGTTCTTGCAAATACTCCTTGGGGGGGAGATGGCTGGCTTACCCAATCATTATGTAACTTCCAGCGCTCGCTCCGTTGCCTCTTGTAATAGGAACTATGTAATAGGTGCGTTGTGCCAACCTGGGCTCCAACTGCTGACACCAATTCGGCAATAGCCGGGGAGGGGAATATAGCAGGGTGGCCCAATGGCTAGAACTGGTACCTTGAGCGCTGGGTCCTGTACTCAGTTTCAGCAACAGGACTATCTGCAAGGACTTTATATGTTCATGCCCCCCCCCCCCCCTCACCAGGCACTACAGTTTCCTCCCACACTCCAAAAATATACTGGAGAGTTACCAATACAACTGGTCCTAGAGTGCGTTAATAGGATAGAGCTCTTAGATTGTAAGCTCCCCTGGGGCAGGGATTGGTGCAATTCAGGTGAATTGCGGAATATGCTGAAGCTATAGAAATAAAGCATTTATAAGCTTAGCTTTACACTAAGCAAGAGGCAGAGTATTATTATGAAGGGTGCATTTGGGCTCCAAAATAACTGGACCTTTTCTCATTTGCTTTCTCTGAAGCTGGTCAAATATTGGCCAATAAGAGTTGCCAACTCAGCCCCTGCAGACCAAATTGGCAATGTAATGGTAGCACCATATTTACAATAAAGGCACCAAATGGTTTGTGGCTAAAATGGTAACCCTTGGGTGCATATATGGGTGTAAACAAGTGTTTAAAAAAGGGTACTGAGAGGAAATAGGGGTAACCCTTTCTTCCAATCTATTCAGAAGGTTGACCGTAGTGTCTAGAGCAGCAATAGCTGCTAATACAGCCCTGCTTATTGGCCACTTATTGGAGGCCCTGTCTAATTCTATCAGGTTGGCTTGAAAATCCTGTATACATACAGTCATCTTCCATCAGGCCTCCATAGGTCCCCATTATAACCCAATCATTGGCTCGTTGGCCAAAAGATCAAGTCAATCCTGAATTGGTCTACTATCTTGGGGAGATCGTTAAAGATTCCTTCCTTCAGAAACCATTCCAAACGAGTCGTTCTTCCCATGGATGGGCAGTTCCACCCACTGGCTGATATGAATCACAGAGACAAGAGAAAGGAAGAGTTGCTGGGTATCCGTTCTACTACTTTAGCCAACATGATGCACTAGCAGCGATGAGCCATGGTACAAAGATATTGGTCGGAATAATCCGCCCAACATACACATGGGCAATGCCAAGGAAGGGAAATAAATAGCCCCCAGCTTGGGAAGGAATAAAGTGAAAAAGTAAAGGGCAAGTATCACCTTATCATTTTTTTGATGTCTGACCAGAACCAGCCCCCAAGACAGGAATCTCAGGATACAAGGCGATAAAAAGTTTTAAAACATGAAGAAGGATGTAATGACTTCCAGCTGCTGGGGTACCCATATTAATAACCCTACGATTATTTTTCACCCCTGGGCATAAAGGTACATATGTACACTGGAACATTCTGTGTTGTTGCCTGCCTGGCTGCCTTGAAATAAACAGAACTCGGCCCTCCAAAATGAAAGTACTCACAGGACCTGCCTAAAGTCCCTACACTCGTAGCAACCAGTTCTTCATCTGGATCTGACCTGGACTGAAGCAGAACCCAAGCTGCTGTCAGCACTTGCACTGATTTATATATATACAGATATTTATATATTTGCACATATATATCAATAGAGCTGTAATAATTAAAGGGAACCTGTCACCTAAGAAATAATTCCAATTTTGTTTTCTATTGTGTTTGTCACTTTACTTACACTACATAAACTATTTAATTTTTGTCTTGGAATTCACAATCACAGCAAGCAAGTAGGCGCCATTTTGTGGACACTATTATTAAAGAAAAACTATACCCCCAAAATAAATACCTAACCAACAGATGTTTATATCATTAAATGGCCTATTAAAGAATCTCGGCAAACTGGAATACATATATCAGTAAATATTGCCCTTTTACATCCTTTCCCTTGAGCCACCATTTAGTGATGGGCTGTGTGTTCCCTCAGAGATCAGCTGACAGGAAGTGATGCAGCTCTAACTGTAACAGGAAGTAGTGGGGAAGCAAAAGACAGAACTCTGCCCAGTCATTGGCTGATGGGGCCTAGCATGTATGTGTGCCTTGTGAATTCTATTATTCCAGGGGGCGGCCGTTAATTCTTAAAATGGCAGTTTTCTATTTAGGATTACCCAATGGCACATACTACTAAAAAAGTATATTTTTATGAAAATGGTTTATTTAGATGAAGCAGGGCTTTACATATGAGCTTGTTGATGCCAAAATCTTGTTTATTTGCCAGAATGGGAGACCAAATTCCCGGGCAATACACAGGCTAACCAATTGGATAGTTAAGAAGGCGGGGGGATGTTAGGAGTGTAGTGACATCTAGGAAGTACTGAATGGAAAGTGAAAGCAATTGTTTGCCACGCCTCTATGCCTAAGAAATATATAAAGGAAATAGTTTTTAAAAATGTAAATTATTTGATTAAAATGGAGTCTATGGGAGATGGCCTTACTATATTTAGGAGCTCTCTGGATAACAGACTCCATACTGGTACTAGCTTGTGCCAAGAGCCCAATCTTAGGGCAGTTGTGATATACTACTCGTCAATACCAAGACAAATCAAGTTCTAGCTCAGACCCAACAGAATCTACAGTCAGATACTGAAGCCAAATTGCAGCTTCCAATCTGTATTGAAAAAAGTGAAAATATCCAATTTTATAGGGAGTCATTAAATACGGAATAAGACACCCCCTACTGTAACATACAAGGATTTAAGTCACTTGGAAGTTTGGTGACCTGTAGAAAAGCTCTGTTGAAGGCTATTGTACAGGTCATGGAACTTAGGAGTACATAATTATTATAATGATGGAATGACATCATTATGCATCATTTATAACTAATGACATCAATAAGGATATATTTTGTAGTCATGGCCTGTGTATTATAAGAGTATATCCCCACATCCCTGCATTGTTACAGTCAATTTGCTTGCTCATCCCAGTGCAGGAATGGGCACCGCACAGCCCTCCAACCACAACTGAACTATAACACCCTGCACTCTGAGCAGACTTGGGCTGTTGGTAGGAAGCTGGAGGTCCCAAATAACCAAAGAACAACAGCCAGTGGTTGTTCTGATATAGTAAGAAAGCATCCACCCTATCTGCCTTATGGGGGCAGCTGGCTCTCAGCCAACTAGACCAATTGCAACACAGCTTCCTTCCTGCAGCAAACACCCAACCCTGCCATTATTACCAGCAATGCTCCTGTGGTTCAGCCCAACAGCCGAAGGCAACATCAGTCCCTGCCTAATTTCTTCTTTTTAAAGAAAGTGTCCGCTTTAATTTTTAAAACTGGCATTTACACGGGTCCCTGTCAGCTTCTAACAAGCGGCGGCTGCTTGTAGCCGGGTCCCTGAATTGTGACTGCCCACCCAGGCCTCAGGGTGCGGGACTCTCCTGCGCTGGAATGTAAACAGATAAATCACATGTCAGCTGGAAGTGCTATTGTTCCTCTCAAACGGAATGTACTTGGAGGGTTCAGGTCAGTTTACAGAGAGCGGCTCCACTTTAGAAAGTACAAATCAGGGCACCAGCACCCAGTACTTTCCCCGATTGTTTATATTCTCTGCACTGCTGGTTCTGACTCCCAACACAGCAACAGCCTGCTGAGACTCTCAGAACCAGACAACTGACAGCTAATGCTTCTAGTTACACTTGCAAATGACTTTGCAACCAGTGAACATGAACAAGTTAGGAAACTTTGTGGTCGTACATAAACATATCATTGCCTTAAACAAACGAACGTTGCAGAGAATGCTACTGGTTTATCATTTATACTCCTTGGCAAGTCAATTTGCCAAAAAGCCATTATACAAGATATCAATAAATCAAGGAAATCAATATCCGTGATAATTCATCCACCAGGGGTCTCTGTGACAGTATAAGTCTAGAAAGGAGGTCTCCTCATTAGAGCAGTGACGGCTGCTTCTATATAAATACAAATTATAAGAACGCTCACTGTGCAGATCTACTATAGCAAAATATAGTAAATCTATTATCAGGTTTATTTGCCCTTTAAATGGAAAAAATACATATGCTTACCAACTGTTTAGAGGTATGATTCATATTCTTATCAAACTGATAATGGATATATTTTAATAACAATATAATTCAATATTCTGCCACTAGGTGGGGCAGCCAGTGAAAATTAACTGCAGAGAAAAAAAAAACTGCTAAAATCCTTGGAAAATGGCATTGCTGCAAAGGGTCTAGATAGAAAGCAGCTCTCTGTGTATTCTTATTTATTTTAAAGGGCCAGTATACTTTTATTTTTCCTTATGGATTTGTACAATGGAAGCGTAATCTTTTCTGCTACCTCCCAAAGGCCTACTATTATGTTCATATAATCATCCCATCTCCGAGTCTATAAAGATATGTTTTTCATTTTAGGCCCACACACAGGCTAATAAGCTGAAGAGCACGGAGCACTCAGAATGTTGCGATTAGGCAGAGTCCCCATACGGGTATTCAGCCAGGCGTACAGAAGGCAGCTGTTCCCTACCCACGCGCATAACAATATAACACTGTATCCATGATCTTCCCTCAGGTCGGTGCAATGACATATTATATATATATATATATATATATATATATATATATATATATATATATATATATATATACAGTAGTAACTATACACCCATAGATTGGCCCTTAGCGCATACATGCTATATTAAATAGAGGCCTCATAATATGATAATGGGTATAAAGGGCAACTAAATGCCTAAGGTACCATATGCTTTAGAGCATGTACTAGTGCCATGGAGCTGAAGGTATCATGCAAAGTATTTGCCACCCAAATGTGATCCCCCTCTTTTTGGCAGGTCTCATATCTTGTAGGTCAGTAACCTACCTCTGCTAATTAAATGCCACTGGACTGGAAGGCAGAGAGGCCCTGGCTAAGGCATGTAAATGTAGATGTATTTTGCTTCCTGTAGCACTTCACCCCGGCAGTGTAGATCTTTATGGAGCGGTTTATTACTAATCCATGGGTCGGTGGGGTTCATTCTGGTAGCTGTTATTTTTACACGCCTGCTTAGTAAGTGGAGATAATCTGAGTGCAGCTGAAACCGAAGTTGCTTATACATGAAAGAGCAAGTTGTAACAGTCGCAGCTAGATAAAGATACATGATACTGCAGGCTGGGGGAGGACTAATTTTAGCTATACTAACAGGGACGGACACCCGTCCCCCCCAACCCTAACACATTTGCTAAGGAAATTCACCCAAGGTCATGTGACTGTAGAGTGTAAACATGCACCGGAGCACGTGGGAGATGAGAGTCTGCATAGGAAAGGTAAAGGCCCAATGGGGCCTTCCAACAAACGTAAGGGTCCCTAGCTGTCCGTAAGTTCCACTGGCAGTATGATAAACGGACTGCCCTACTCTACAACATACAGGTTAACTTCCCCTTTAAATCCAGGCACATGTTAGAGAACAGTATTGATACATCAGCCAATACCTTCACACATTTGCAATTGTACCCAATCTCCCTGCAATTACCGTGGCAGACACTGGATCACTTTCTCCTGCAGCTCCTACCCGGCACATATATTCAGACACCATGATGATTGAAAATGACAGCATCCTACTGCAATCACAAGATTAATGGTGTGGGCCCCAGCATAGGACCAGCCATGTGAAATGTAATAAGCATTCAGTATTTATGAGTAGCTTCCCCGGCAGAATTTTATTACTAGGCATTGAGGAAATCTAGAAAAGTTAACTCGCATAGAGAGCAGATCTCTCAAAATGGAAAATCTGGTTGGCACATGATTGGCGTCTATAGGGCAGGGTCGGACTGGGCCGGTGGGACACTGGGAAAAAGTCTGGTGGGTTGAGTGGCCAACATGGGGCGGTACTCGGCAGGGGGGGGTTTAGCAGGAGTTTGCAACTGGGGTGGGGTACCCAGGCGGCAGCCCTGATGAGCCCTGACACCCCAGTTCAACACTGGTATAGGGTGAGAACATGGGGCATCCCTCCCTAGTAATCTCATATGAGCAGCAGTATAACCCCATGTGATCCAACTTATATAATATTACCGTCATCTGATCCCACACGTGGTGCATGTATGGCCAGCTTTAGTTAATAGGGCCCACCCCAGTTATTAGTCCAAAAAAACCCCATAGGCCCCTAGGGCCTAAGCAAGAAGATGCCGGTCCTAATTAAAAAATGGGTAAAATAATTCCCGCCTGTCCCCCCCCTCCAGTACACCCAAACCATGACAACTACCTATGTAAGTCCTTCACCAGTAAGCTGAACCTGCGTATCTCTCTTTGCCCCAGACTGGATCTCCCCCAATGGAGGCCCTGATTACCACAAGGTGTTAGATGATCGAGGTTGGGGGGGGGGGTTGTAGCCTGTGTGTAACATGGCCCTAAATATCAGCCTGAGGCAACGGCATAACTGGGGGAAACAGCGGCTGTGACTAGTGGGAATGGTTAAAACCTGTGACCCCCACTCCCCCAGCTCAGAGGGGGGGGGGGGGAGTGGGAGCCAATGTTAAACCACTGACCCTGGGGCTAATATATTAGAAGGCACAGTTGGTGTGACTATACAGAGCACTGTAGTACAGGTATAGGACCCATTATCCAGAATGCTCAGGACCTGGGGTATTCCGGATAAGGGATCTTTCCATAATTTGGATCTCCATTCCATACCTTAAGTCTACTAAAAAATCAACAAAACATTAATTAAACCCAATAGGATTGTTTTGCATCCAATAAGGATCAATTATACCTTAGTTGGTATCAAATACAAAGTACAGTTATATTATTACAGAGAAAAGGGGAATACATTTTAAAAATTGGAATTATTTCATTAAAATGAAGTCTATGGGAGACAGGCTTTCCGTAATTCAGAGCTTTCTGGATAATGGGTTTTCGGATAATAAATCCCATACCTGTTCTTATATTCATGACCCTAGAGAACAGTAACTGTCAATCACAACATCCAAACAAGAGCTGTAGTTCAACACCCCCAGCAAAGGGTCCAAGCCCGGCCCATCTGGACATGTCGTGCCTGGTGGGTGTTCGGTAGTCTATGCCCAGTCACGGCACGGCGCATACGGAGAGCAGACTCAGCTGGGGGGGGGGGGGGGAGGTGGAACATTTCATTCAGATGTTGGTAACTCTGAATTCCCCACATTAAGGGAAACCACAATAATGTGCAGGAGATGTGACTAAGCCCCACGCACACAGCAGAGCCGCTCTCATGCAATCCCGCTTTGTCTCCTTCAGCTTTCCCTAGTGCGCCACTTCCAAAACAAACCCCGGCATTCCTTTCCTTTGCATCACCCACAACGTGCCAGCCATTCCTCCATACAAACTGTACCCATAGCCCATGCATGGAACAGATGGCTCTGGGGAGGGGGAGCATTGTAAGAACCCAAGTATTATTATTTTGGGTTCACTAATTGGGTTAAAACTAATAAAGTTACAGTATAATCAAAATAAAGCTTGTTGTGTCCAAAAATAAAAGTTAAAGGGGAACTTCACCCCAAAACAATAAAAGAAAATGTCATTCTAAGCACCTTTCTGTATCTCACAGTTTGCATTCTCTGCACAAAGGTAAATCGATGACTAAAAAAAAAAAAAGAGTGTCTAGAAGCCATCCCAAGTGCAAGCCCCCAGGGCCACTAAGGATGCAGCAAGTCAGAGCAATGCCCCCTGGGTGGAGGGAGCCCCCGCGCTGCCGGGCTTTCTGCCCACAGCCTGTCATTCAGCAACAAGACTTGACAAGCCCTGAATTTCGGCAGATTACTGCACACCTGAATGGATGCAAAGAATCGGCTTCACGGTCACAGAACTATTCCCCGACCTCAAAGTGGGATAATCTTCCCAAGTGCGGGGGATTCAGGAGCCCAACATGTGACTGATAACCCAACACGCGTGATGGGACGCACGGGGTCAGGCCATGGCTGCACAGATATTATAATCAAAGTGTTTCATAGTAAGCTATATTAAAGGAAAATTAAAGCCAAAGAGTATTTTCTTTTATTAGGACTTAGAGCTGATGTGCCCCACTGCCACAAACAGCAGCTCTTATAATAGTCCGTAGGGTGTTTAATCCCCGCTGCCTTCCAGTAGGAAACAATGGCTGACAATACATGCCTTTACACTGCCTGTAATGTTATTACATTTAGGTATATGGCCTTGTGTATCTGGGTCTGTAGGATCCGGCCCCTCCTCCCTAAGCACTGAGTGCATTTCCATAGCTGTGAAAATAAATCTATTGATTTTCTACCATATCCTCAGGCTAATAGTATTTATACGTAGCGTCTCGGCTGGTGGTGTCTAATAACCCCCCCCTCCATGCCTCCGGTCATTGACATGAATGGTAACTGTATGTCACCTCTCATGGCAGGTGGATTCCTTTCATGCCAATGACAGAAGTAACCGGGGGGGGGGTAACCTACACAGATATGGAGGGCCAAATCGGGCAAAGATCCGCTCATTGGGCAAGCTTTATTTAATATTCCAATAGAGGTGAATGTCATTCACTATAGAGACTTCCCACACTGTGACCAGCGACAACAGGGGTCCGGGGCCAAACTCCCCTTTACACCCCCTAAAGACAAGTACTAGAGGCATGAGAGAGTAAGTGCAGCCAAGTAACCCCCCCACGGGACAGTTGCTCTCCCCAGCAGAGCGCCCCAGGGTTACAGGGGTTCTGCAGGAAAGGCTCTCGCACTTGCACTGCTGGTTCTGCCCGTGTACCTTTATGATTTAGCTGCATTTACAAACATCATTGCTTTTCCCCGTCCCTACGCTGCAGAACATGCTGGAAAGCAATTAGAAATCCCCTAGGAAACCCGGCACCTGCAGGAAAGGCTTCAGTCTGGCAAGCTGTGAGTATTGTCAGCTTATTGCTCATATAATTCTCCCAGCGCTCTCCCTGCCCCCTTCCTGCAGCCCGGCGGGTCGGACCTGGGAAAACAGAGCTCTCAGTGTTCCAGTGAAACCCCCACCATCAGGCGGCTGGATCGAATGCTTCCTTATTGCCTGCGCCGTGCAAATCCCTGCGCATTAGGATGCACTGGCGCAGCAGCACTGAGCTGCAACTCATTAACCAGCCCACCTTCCCCCTATCTAGCCCGGCACATTAACTACACATTCACACTGTCCCCCCTCGCCCAATAAGCACCCACACATTGGTTGAGAACAGAGCTTGGCCGGCAATCTGTGGTTTCTGGCAAATGCCAGAGGGGCTGCTGTAAGGTGCCATAGACACTCACTATTTATTGGGCTGCTGGGGGGCTGTTTGGGCCTCTGGGTACTTGGAATGCCAGGGCCTATTTTGAATGCCAGTCCAGGCCTAGTGGTGGATCACAGTTAACACAATGTGCCAGGGGGTTCAAAATGTTTTCTGGGGACCTTACACCACTGGAGTGTCTGGAATTAGGGATCGAGGGTTTTCCTATTGAGGATCTGCATGTATTAAAGGACAAGGAAACCCCCTTGTGCCCATTCCTTCTCCTCGCCCAGAGCATTCTCCTTCCCCCCTACCTACTCTTTAAACACAGAAAGAACTGGGGTGTCTCCGTTTTGGTGCCAGTCAGTGTGCTCAGGTACTGTTCCCTATGGCCCCATCCACAGAAAAATACATTTCCTATGTGCCTAGAGTTGCTATGTTTTCCTTTTTAAAACCAAATACATATTAAATCCACATCCTGCATGTCCAAATGGCAGACAGATGTGCTGCTGACTGCACTGATTTTGGGAGAGCCATGCAGAGAAGTTAATCAGCTTTACAAGGGTGATGTGGCAACTGTACTACTGGCAGATATACTTCATGGATCTAGATCTAGGGTCATGGAAGCATCACAGGACATCAGAACACCGAGGCAGCATCTCATCTCTTTTCTTTTACAGTATATTCATATCATGTATTGGAAATTCTCTTTTCCTACCAACTTGAATATACTTTTACCCCCAAGCAACAATATTTCTGAGAGTGGAAAAATAGATGCAAAAGGCTCCAGCCCAACATAACTGGGTAATATAAATGACTACAATGTGTCTCTCCCCCTGCAGAGATCTTATTCCCCAGCAAGAAGAAAGTCTCCGTGGGGAGAACCCTGCCAGAAAGCGCTCGGAGTCACACGATTAGCACAATGCAACCGCCGGCGCACAAGGGAGAAGCCGGGGGATATTCATAATAAGGAGCATTTAATGTGCTAATTTACTCGTTGGTACATGGGCCTCCGAGTTGCCAAGACTTTTTCTCTCTTACTCCTGCCAGTACCCATTTCATAGGCTTGGTATATTTGTTTTAGAGGTATAGATACAATTATACAGAGCCAACTCTTTACTCTGATATTGTTCACTTATTCCAGAGATTCTTAACCTTTGGGTCGGGACCTCTGTGCTGCTTAGAATGGATCCCGCTGATCTTCTTTAATGATGTGAAGCTTCTTTCTACAGCAGAAGTAAAAGGGATTTCCCAGCTGGCGTAATTCAACCAAAGCCCCCTCGTACCTCCTGCTATTGATATGAATAGAACCACACGTGAAGGTTTCCAGGCTGAAAACGCACATTTGGGCAAACCTGGGCTGAAATTGAATTTTTTTTTTTTTTACGATTCCATTTAAATGAGGGAGTGTTGAAGGGTTTTCCCATAGAATAAGAACTGGCCATACAGTTAAGGATCGGATCATTTGACAAGGTTACAGAATGAGGGAACCTTTGCCCAAGTTGGCTTCCCATGCATGGGGGGAAATGTCCATTACGGTCATAAACAGGTTGATAAAAGCTGCGGATGGACCAAGATAGCAGCTTATTGGCCCATGTCTGGAGCTCTCTAATGGGCCTACCGAAGCAATATCTGGGGCAAAACTGTCGGATCAAGGACCATATCTGCATGTTGATGCGGCCCTCAATGCGACAGCCTTCATAGCAGCAATTATGATGAGATATCACCCACCTAAAAGGGCATATCAGGAGAAGATTCACTCAACTGGCAACCTTGCCAAACAAGCAAATATTTCAATATGTGGCCTTAAGAACCACATCAATGCACCGATGCAGTCCAGAGTTTTCTAACAGATCCAACACATATCTGGTCAATTTTAGCCATATATCAGTTGGGCAGGTAGTCCTGATGGCTCCGTACTTGGGCTGATAAGCTGCCAAATCTGCTGCTTTTATTAGCCCATGTACAGCCAAGCTTAAAAGCTAAAGGTGACCATACATGTTGAGATCCTCGCCAAATGAGCAGATCTTCACCTAATATGCCCATCTAAGATGGGCAATATTAAGCAAATTTGATTATTTTGGCTATGTATGGCCACCTTAAATCCCCAACCACAGGTATGAATGACTATTTAATGGCTTTCTGCTACCCATGGTTTCAGAATGGAACAAGCTGGGGTCACTGACCCTGACAACGAGATAGCATTTTCAGTTACAAGTGAAAGCAGGCAATAACAATCAAGAAGAAATAATATAAATGCTGATAGTGTCTAGCAACCCAAAGACCCCAACCCTGCAAAGAAAGTCTCAGCTTTTAATATTGCACAAATAGGATGCACATTATTTCCTAAATAAACACACACACACTGCATAGACAAAAACCACATAAGGTATGGGTTTCAGAGTACACAAAGTCATATTTTCAAATGCTTCTTACAAAAACAAGGCAAATGAATATAGGAAGGGCAATGTTTTGTTTAAGATAAATATTTAGATTAATTTGGAAAGCACTGGCTGTGCCTTATAAAGGCAAGGGCTGAAGTGCGGAGCTACCAAACCTCCATGTCTCTATGAGAACATAATAAGGAAAAATCTGTCTGGTCTGCTGATCTCGCTGCGTACTGGCAACTTCTCAAACATCTGTTAAAGGTCAGATTTCCACTGCATGGAACCAATCAATAGAGCTATACAAGTCTACAAGAACCAAGACAAGCCTTAAACAAAGACCACTGTTTCACATGAAGAAGGAATTTGGACAAAAAAGTTCAACACGACATCCTTTTCCCACTACCCCTCGCCCTGAAAATATTAAAAAGGAGGTGGGTGTTTAGAAAATCCGAGGTTTTAAACTCACTGGAACAATTCTGTACAAACTCAATCCAGTATTTGCTATAAAAAAAAAAAAAAAGATAGAAGTCTCAGCCACTAAGGATTAATATTGAACTGTTATGTTCTTTTCCACTCAGGATTAATACTGAACTGCATTATGTTTCAATTAAATATGAAATACACTGTTCAACTGGAATGCTAGGTTTAGCAAAGACTTTAAATACTGATATTGAAACCAGACATGGGGAACGGACAGGAGCCACCGAAGGAAAATAATCCCATATTTGTACTGCTTAGACTTTTTATACTTATTCCATACTTTATTATTTTAATGGAGCTTTAAATTATCTGCATACTTGTGATTACTGAGAAGTGGGAGGTGCCGCATTTTCATTTGGGAATGAAACCAAGTAAATCTCATCCTCAGACTCCACCGGAACATCTGAGGACACACAGCAGTGATAGCTTAGATCTTCTCAATTGCTGACTTTGAATGCAGCGATAGAAAACCTCCTAGACATCTGCAGGGGTCACAGTAAACTAGATCCACCAATTAGACAGAGCTCCTCATTGTGAGCAATAATCTAACTACAATATATATGTTTTCCTGGGGTAGAAAATGTCCCAGAGCTTAGGGCAGCTACACCAGTGATATAATAGCCTCCAACTGAGTCATGTGATCCTCCTACAGAATGTATAAGAGACGCAAGTGACCTATATTTTCAACCCCTGAGGCTTAAGGTTACATTAGTTTAACCTGGGGATGGAGGCCTTAGCCTCTGGGCAGGTAAACCTGTGAATAAGCATCAACAAAGGGCGAAGGGTTGAGGTGGTTGTCCTGGAAGTGTCTCCAGAGAGAAAGGCACTACATCAATAGTTCTACTACTAATCATGAACTGGTATATTGGGGGGTTTCTTTGAATGTAATGGATCTAAAGGTAACCCAAGTTCTACCCATTGTAGGTCCAATGGGATTAGGGTGGGATTAGGGTGGGATTAGGGTAAGAAAGAGAAAGTGTTACTGCTTTCTTTTGTCCCTTTACGTGATCTTAGAAACCTTTAACATGCTGGTACTTAACTATAAGCATTATATCAAATTAAGGAGCACAATTGGTTAATTGTAGGATTTGTGAGATGCTTGGCCAGACCAAACCCACCATAGTAAGAGTGTGTGGCTGGCTGGTAGGACCGAGACTGAAGACCCACTAATAAATGATACTTTGTTTGCCATGACCTTGATCCCATGACCTAGCACTATTCTCTCCCTTCCAATCACGGCTGCAACACAAGTCCTCTGTGTTCCAAAAACCACAAAAGCCAAGCCTTCAGTTTATATTCTTTCCACTTTGCCTTAATAAATAATACATTTTGCTGTCAGGCTTTTAATCTCCCTGCGGCATGTGCCTCGCTTGCGCTCCAGCCACGGTTTTACGGAATTAAAAGTGAGAAGTGTGCAAGGGCTGCCATCTCTAACGCTGGCACGTGTACATCCCCTAACATTCTGTCCTTGGAGAAATCACATGGCGTTCGTGGTACGGAAAGCACACACTCATACTGGCCATTTAGCAGTTTATCTCTGCTCACATAAATGCAAATGGCTCATCTACTCATGAAATAAAGTATCATGTTAGTGCCTGGGCAATCCTTATTACATCAGTGGCTTCCAAACTGTAAAGATGGTGTCCATGGTGGACCAGCAGGTCCCAGCCTGAAGGCCAGTTTGGATGGAAGTTGGAGAAAACAGTAGTCTGGTATCCTAGATACTCCTGAAAGGTTAGATAAGGAGAACTACTAGATATTCTTAAGCTAAATAGGTAACTGTGGCAATGGTTTATTTCTGTATCGCTGGTATGAGAAACAAGCGGGCTAGACCAAATATGGGTGTACTGGAATGTAATAAATATTGCATATAGTAGGTACGGAGGGTCCTGCTCATTAGAGCTTGCAATATTTATGAAAAACCATCAGCACTCCATTCAGAATGGGGTCTACCATCCACCTCCAACACCCTAGGAGTTTTTGGGATAAGGGCATTCTTGAAGAAAGGTTTCATGGGGCATTCCAACTACTGCTACTCTAGTACTGTAGGACTTGAGGATAGTTATTAGGATTTCAAAAAATGGATTTGGGGCTAGTGCTAATGGTTTTTGGGCAAGGGTTTATCATCAATAGTAAAATCTAGGCCATCACTCTAAGAAATCCAACAGGCAGGCTATAAGCATTAAAGTAAAAAAGGCCTTTATTTAATCTACATGTCCAAAAAACAGCCTAATTTGTTTTTTGGGCATCTAGGTTAAATAAAACCCCTTCTTATTTTATATTTATGGCAAGCCTGTTGGATATTTTTGAAGTGACAGCCCAAATTTCACAACTGATGGTAATTTGGTACCCTTGGCTAAAGGTTTGGTGATTAGCACCCAACGCCAACATTTCTACTGGTCTGTTTTACTGTTGTGTTTACCGGGGGTTCATTTTTATAGTGTTAAGGGTTTGCCAGTGGGATTAAGGACAGTCTTTAGAGTTTGCCAAAGGGATAAGGGTACATTTTTAGGGTTTCCCAAAGAGATTAGGGCTAGTTTTTAGGGTTTCCCAAAGGGATTAGGGCAAGTGTTTAGGGTTTCCCAAAGGGATTAGGGCAAGTGTTTAGGGTTTCCCAAAGGGATTAGAGCAAGTTTTTAGGGTTTCTCAAAGGGATCAGGTCAAGTTTTTAGTGCTTCCCAAAGAGATTAGGGCTAGTTTCTAGGGATAGTGTTTAGGGTTTGCAAAGAGATTTCAGACTAATTCTTACGGTTTTCCAATGCATTTAGGGCCAGGGTTTAGGGTTTCCCAAACAGATATTTAGGTTGCTGCTTAGAGCTTATAGGGCTTATGTTTACGGTGCCAGAAACCTATAAAATAGAAAACATCCCCTATTATTTATAATGTATGTTCACAATGTCTACTTTTACAGAAAAACTCTGCATTCTTTCAAAAGCTCATTAAATCTTTATTTAAAAAATGCAATTGCTCTCACTTTGAAGCGCTCTAGGGCACAAGTCATAAATATGTATCATCCAAACATCGATTTAAAACAATGGGAAAATGAGAATGAAAGGAGGAGCACACACCACGCATATCGATGGAGGCACAGAGAAAGCAGATAAATAATACTACTCCATAAATAACTATTGGGGTTCTGGCAACCAGGGGAATATAGCACCCTGTTATAGCTATTGTCTAGTTATCCTACCATACACGCTCAAACCATAGGAGAAACCAAAGCACCCCAAAATACAACCACACAAGCAGCTGAAGAACATAAAAACGGACATAATTAGTGCTCTAGTCGGAATAGAAGCCAAATACTCAGCAGCAGAAATGTTACCCCCACCAAGGAGGTTTTTCCCCTTTTACATTTACTATGACACAGACATTTCTATTCTGAGGCAATCTGCAATTGGTTTTCATTATTTATTGTTTGTGGTTTTACAGTTATTTAGCTTTTTGTGTTTAGCGGCTCTCCAGTTTGGAATTTCAGCAGCTATCTGGTTGCTAGGGTCATGTTTACCTTAGCAACCAGGCGGTGGTTTGAATAAGAGACTGGAATATGAATAGGAGAGGCACTGAATAGAAAGTTAAGGAATAAAAAATAACAATAATAAAATGGTAACATCAAAGAACTATCCTTTATTGGTTGCCGGGGTCAATGACCCCCATTTGTAAGCAGGAAATATGTAGAAAAGAAAGGCAAATAATTAAAAAAAGAGACTGTAAAAAATAAATAATGAAGACCATTGACAGAGTTGCTAGGAACAGGACATTCTATAACAAACTCAAAAGGTGAACCACCCCTTTAACAGTCGTGCGTGCGCTAACTTTTACACAAAGCCACGCACTTCCGAAAGGCATAAAGCTCCATCTATCAAAGAAATATGAACACTAATAATCATTTGAAAAGTGTTTTGCTTCTGAGAGGAGGTGGGTGATTTTTCCATGGCTGAGCTGGAATTGTCATGTAAGCGTTCCATTCCTACGTTTCATCTCGCTTGGAGGCCGGCCAGGAAGTTTCCACGGAACTATATAAAGCAAAACCATATGTGTGAAATGACTGAGCTCAGCAACAGCAGGGTCATCCTTCTATGTACCAATGAGAAAAACGCCACATTTTGCTCTCAGACATGGAATTAGCCAACTTACATACCCCCGCAAACCAGCATTAAATCAGGCAGTGTCCCCAACAGCCACAGCCCAGTGTACCTTTGCACAAAAATGTAAATACATTAACAAAGTCAAGGCTGTTCCTACAGCTCATGTATCATCACAAGCAGATTTATTTTTTCTTAAATAAGCATAACCTTATATGGCGCTTTAATGGCTAACACGGCACAGAGTGATTTTGTTTCTTGTTGTTGTTATACCGCAGCAGGAGTAGAACCTGGACGTGGCCAAGTACACCACCTAGATGCTCAATCAGATAAAGCTGCACTGTGAATTCAGTGAACAGGAATAAAATGTTTTAGGACTGAATATACAACCCATGTCTGTGCATCAAATTAATTCCTAATAAATACCCAGCAGATTGGTCTGACACCAGGGTTTACCTACACCACAGTAGGATGCCTAAGGTCTTGAGCAAGGTTAAAGCCCAACACAAAAGGAACCCTATCCAGGGGACCTCAGCAGGGTCAGAGTAGTGGGATGGTCCACCTAAAAACCAGAAAGAGAAAGTCTCTTGACTCTTTAGTAAAGACCTGGAAGCCCTGCCTAAAAGGTCAGTTGGGGTGAAATTTAGAAAAAAATGTCTATTTTCTCTCCCACATACACATGAGTGCTCGTAGGTCAGTTAGGGTGAGATTTGGAGCAAACACTTATTTACTGTCTAAGGTGATCTTGGAACCATGGCTGATACACCAACGTTTTTCTAGATCTCTTGCTATGAGCTAAGGAAGGGGGCTAAGCAAAGGCTGTAAGTGCATGGGAGAATCTCTTTACAACCTACAGCAGGGATCCCCAACCTTTCTTGGGCCACAGTCAAATGTAAAAAGACTTGGAGAGCAACACAAGCACCATAAAAGTTAATGGAGGAGCCAAATAAGGGCTGTGATTGGCTATTAGGGGCCTCTACCCAGCTTACAGGGGGCTTTATTTGGTAGGAAATCTTGTTTTTATTCAAACAAAACTTGCCCCCAAGTCAGGAATTGAAAAATAACTCCCTGGTTTGGGGGCACTGAGAGCAACAGCCAAGGGGTGGGGAGCAACATGTTACCCCTGAGCAACTGGTTGGGGATCACTGCTCTACAGACTGGGAGGCTTAACTTTTAATATTTTTTGGCATCAGCTTCTTTATCAAGGTTCCACACATATAAATATATCTACGTCAACCCTAAAGAACAACAAATCAGCATTAACCACAAATTCCTACTCCAATCATCCTCCAGGCCAACTTTTCCTTTCCTGTTTTGACCCCCAGTTTAGAAATTTGCTCTGTGGGGTGCATAGTACAGAACCGTTAGGCTTGGTTACTGCATCTTTCCATCAGCCCTTGTTAGGATTCCTTTAATCAGTTATACTGAATGATATATCTTGGCCTGGGTAAATGGAATAATAAAACGATTAAAGTTGAGATGCTAGACAATGTATGGTTCTCAGGCTATATCTATGCAAATTCCTCCTTCAACTCGCCTTCCTCGGAATAACTGTTTCATAGCTGCCGGCTCCAACATGCCCGATTCAAGAACACACTTACTATTTTAAAAGTAAAATCCTACAAGCAAAGCATTTTTAAGGTCTCCAAAGAAAATAGGTTCCCAACAACAAACTCAACAGACAATTTGACTTTATTCCTGCAGCCTATTATTAGGAACATCTTTGGCAGAAACATACGCTGCTAGACAATTACCAAGAATTCACTCTGCAAAATTCAAGTACAGAAATAAATCTAACGAGGAGTCTGAGATACTAGTGTAGCTGGGTGAAGCTGGAAGCCCAAGCAAAGACCATGGCCACCCAACTACTGATTTCCACTGCTCCTGAAATCAATATTATAACCCAATCTGCACAAAATGACCCAGAGCAGTGCGTTAAAAGGCAACATGCATAGCAGCCAATAAAATGTTTGCATTTATTATTGTAACTACAGAAAACATGAAACGACCAAATATTCAACTAACATTCGCCCAATGTTTAGCCAAATATTGGTGTTGTAGGCGTTGTAGGCCTGTCTTAAGGGGCAGCAAAATCTCTTTACTGTACTTACCTAATCAAAACAACTAAACAATTAAAGCTTAAAAGGCTTGGGAAGGTACTAGTTTGGCCAGAGCAGCATACCACAAAAAAAAGCATATTTTAATCCCTGTTTTTACCGCATTATTTGATATTTATATGGACATAGATGATAAAAGGAAAAGTTTATTTTGATGACTGATTCAATTGAATCCATAACATCCTCTATTATTTATGCTCGTACCAACATGCTCACAGCCGCCCACACAAATCATTCTGCCAAGTCTCCCTTTATGACCTACATTATACCATAGAGTAACTGAACTTGTATTTATAAAGATGGTGCTGAATCGGGGGTGACATCATTAGGATCAGTGACACCCCACTTCAATGCAAGGCCTTGCGGTCAAAACTGTGGGTTAGGGTGAAAGTCTATTTACTCTACAAGACAGTCATGGAAGCCCAGTTTAAAGAATCCTAGATATACTTGGAACTGTCACTCATGGCTCATACAACATTTTCATACATCTACAACCTTGTTTGTTAAGGTGAACTCTGACCAAATACTGGACATCAAAAGGGGACTTGAATCATAACCACTGCCTTAAGGTGGCCATACACCGAAAGATCCGCTCGTTTGGCAAGGTCGCCAAATGAGAGTCTCTTTCCCAGATATGCCAACCTTGAGGTGGCCGATATCAGATCACACTGCCGGGACAGAGGCCATCAGGACAAGGACTACATCAAAGTAAACCCGCTTGATAGACATCTGGCCAATTTTCATCCAGATATCGGTCCCCATACACGAGCCAATAAACTGTCGACTTAGACCATTAGCACCGCAACTTTTATCGGCCCATGAAATGCCACCATTAAACACAGGGTTACCACACAACGATTGTATCCAGACATTTACAGGTATAGAGCCCTTATCTTGAGCTACAGAACTCTGCATTCACAATTACAGGCCAGCCTGCTTACATTCAAATCTTTACCCAAAGGTAATGGCCCTGGGCTGAGTATAACAGCACTAATGGGACTACAACCAAAACTCCCAGTATCATGAAGGGGTAATGCTGCTTGAGCTACCTTTTCTGTGTATTAGCAATTTCCCTGCCCCTTTGGCAAATTAAATCTTCAAAAAGCGAAAAGCAGACCTTCATGACAAACCTGGAAAGTTCATGAAACCAAGTTTGAATTGTTTGCTTGGGATTGTGAGTTGCTGAATGCTGGCAGCTCGCACTAATGATTGCTGAGGAGTCTGCACTTGGCTGAAAGAACGTTTAAGCATTTTCCATACTTGGGGCCAAGAATTGCTACACCCAACTGATGAGGTCCCTCCAGTTCATCTGTGCTATTGTATTCTCATTTCCCTAACAGCACGGTAGAGGCTCGCACAATTTAATGTAAAAGGGGAAAAAAAAGGTGGTATTTGTGCAGCATTAAAACAAGGTTATATCAGCACAGAATGAACATTAAGGCTAATATATCTCAGTGCTGTATCTGGCATTTTGTTCAGGGGCTGTTTCACAGAAATGTGCAGGAAAACCATTCCACACGTGGCACATGGAAACGTAATTACTCTTTGAGGGTGCAGAAAACAAAGAGATTGTCTTAGACCAGCGATGCCCAACCAGTGGCTCTGGAGATACATGTCGCTCACCACCCTGTTTGATGTTGCTCCCAGTGGTCCCAAAGTAGGGGCCCATTTTACATTTCTGGCTTGGAGGCAAGTTTTGGAACCACAGTTTTACCCCAAACAGAGCCTCCTGCAGGCCAGAAGTCCACATGGGGCTACCAAATAGCCAATCACAGTCCTTATTCAGCATCCCCAAAGAACTTTGTTCATTCTTGTGTGACTCCCCAACACTTTTTACACCTGAGTATGGCTCACAAGTAAAAAAGATTGGGGATCCTGGTCTTATACTTTTCTGAAACCATTCATGGACTATTATTTTAAAGACTTCTCCCTCAGATTGGGTGATGAGGCCAAAATCCGGCAGTGGGTCCATGTGTTATTAGTGTGGCACAATCTCAGCCCAGGATGAGAAGAACCCCTATTAACCTACCAAAACTGGTCAGTAAAACTCAGCAACAATCAAAAAGCTGCTGAAATTAAAATAAAAAGATTGGGTGCCACATGTTACTGAACAGTGTTGGTAGTAAATGAGGCTAAAGCTGGCCATACACGTGGCGATCCGACGATGTTTCGTACGACCATCGGTCGCACGAAACATCGTCAGATCCGCCACACACCATTCAGGGCTGAATCGGCAGGTAAGGAGGTAGAAACAATAGGATTTCTACCTCCTTCTGCCGATTCAGCTCTGAAGGGAGAATTTTGGTCAGGCGCCTTCTATGGCGCCCGATCAAAATTTTCTAACCTGGCCGATCGACGAGCCGACCGATTTCAGCAGCTTCCTGCGACATCGGTCGGCTCGCTGACATACCATACACGCACCGATTATCGTACGAAACGAGGTTTCGTACGATAATATCGGTGCGTGTATGGCCACCTTTAGTCTGTGTTTCTTGTTTTGTACAGGTAGTACTAGGTATACTAGCCAGGTACTTCTCACAAGAAAAGTTGGCAACCCTAAGTAGGACATTTCTCTAAAACTACTGCAGCATTTTTGGGGCCTACATCAAAAAGTTAGGGCCAGACTATCCTGAGACACATATCCCTCCCAAATCTGTTCAGTTCTGCTCATTGTATACATTGGGCAAACCAGGTCATGCAAAAAGCAAGATAGTACATTGTTAAACCATGGCCTGTGAATGGCCATAAACTGAATCTGGACAAAGTGTCATACTGGGTCTCTCAGGGCCCACCAGAACACCAAGCTCCAATGGCGCACAACAGTTAGACAGTTACAGATGTTACATAAGCCTGTGGTTGAAATATAAAAATACCTGCTGCAAACTGTCTTTGGCTGGGGCCTAGGCGTAGGCCCACTGGGAGAACCTCTAGAACCCTAGCTGGCCAGTCTGACCCTGTCTGGGGAAATGTATAGGGGGTTTTCTAAAATCCCTGTTTGAAAAAAACTGTGTATCCAGATTTAAAAAGAGACGAAAAGGGGATTCATACAAAAATAGACATGACAGAATGTAGAAATTGCTTAATCTCCAATGTCAAAGTTATCCAGTTATGTTTGACCGCCCTTTGTGAACCGAGGGGCCCCTCAGGGCTCACAGTCTACAACTTTCCTTTGCATGCAGCCGTATAAAGACTTAAAAAGCAAATATTCATACTGCTTCAAGGAAAAACCTAGAGGGCCGATAGAACCTGATCATAAATTACTTATAAACGTCCTCTTTTAGCGTTTTAAATAGTCTTTTTGTTCGGCCAAAGCTTACTTCATTAATGGACTCCCTCCCCCAACTAGAAATGGGCGTCTGTTTTGCCCGCTGCCTCAAGGCAACCAAAACAAACCCAAACACACCAGTAAAGCTTGCTGGAGATTGGGAGCACATGTTCTCTTGAGCCGTTTTTGTGTGTTCCTGTCACATATTCCCTCCACTTGAAAGGCCAAATGTAACTCTGAATCCTGGATCTGTCACTCATTACTTATTGTCTTCTGATGTCATCCAGATGTTGGTGATCTCATACTGATGATCTATATATTAGGCTCTTTATAAGGCTCACACTCTTATATAAAGGCAACCAAAAGGAATAATAATACACTAGGAAAATATAACACTAAGGGTAAAAGCAGAAAATTCAAATGGAAACAAAGTTAGACAAGAAAGCTAACAATCTAGTGGACAAAGTACAAAGCCTAAAGAAGGATAATTCTGCAACAGTGGAAAGGTCTGGGTATCCTCGTGAAACAAGTATTTCTCAGGGTACTTATCTACAGCGGTGCAATGAAGTGGGAACAGTCGGGAGCCGAGTTCCCACAAGAAAAGTTCGATGGGAATATAGAGTTTCCTTAAAGTGCTACAGATGTTCCAAGGGAAGAAATCCAGTTGTTTGCTATTCCTGGTCTGTAAGTCAAAAGCTATCAATTTGTACCTGTCAAGGGATAGAATAAAGAACAGTGTTCCGAATATCTCTAGGCGATCTCAGCACAGATCTCCTGCAGATTGTTACTGTAAGACGCCAGAGCTCAGATAAGCAAAGAACAAGCAAGAAGGTTCCCGGCACAGGCCTACTGGGTTATACATTCTGTACGAGAATCCCCCTGCCACCATAACCAGATGATCAGATACACACCAGTTGGAAGGCAGGATGGGCTCTTGTGCCTAGGTTAGCACTGGACCTCGGGTTGCCACCTTTTTTCTTTCCTAACACTGACCTTTGGTATATGGTGGGCAGTTATGTCACTGGGTGGGGTGCAATGATATTTGGGATGGGAAAAAAGGTGAATGGTGATGGAAAAATGGGGTGCCTTCCTTCTCTTGCCCAACTGGTGTGTATGTGCAGTGTAAGGCAGTCTTTGTACATGGTGACCCCAAAATAGTGGGGTACCCCACCTTTGCCTCCACTCTGCTGCCAGATTTTGCCACAAGTGTCTGGAGATGGACTTTTATTTAGATATTCACCTGAAGGCCACCCCTTTTAAGCTGCTCCCCAGTGTATGGGCCCTCAGGTGCCAGATTGGGTGGGAAACAAGCTGAGCAGAGGTGGGCCTGTTGTTATAAGGGGCTATCAGCAGCAGAGAGAGAGAAATACTATAAATATTTACCAGCATAGGTATCCCCCTTTACTAAGAACAATTCCTATAGGCTGAGGAGAGATACCATGAATCGATACCAACACTGGTATCCCCCTTTACTAAGAACAATACCCATAGGCTGAGCAGAGATACCATGAAGCTATACCAACACTGGCATCCCTCTTTACTGAGAACAATTCCCATAGGCTGAGCAGAGATACCATGAATCTATACCAACACTGGCATCCCCCTTTACTGAGAACAATTCCCATAGGCTGAGCAGAGATACCATGAATCTATACCAACACTGGCATCCCCCTTTACTGAGAACAATTCCCATAGGCTGAGCAGAGATACCATGAATCTATACCAACACTGGCATCCCCCTTTACTAAGAACAATTCCTATAGGCTAAGCAGAGATACCATGAAGCTATACCAACACTGGTATCCCCCTTTACTGAGAACAATTCCCATAGGCTGAGCAGAGATACCATGAATCTATACCAACACTGGTATCCCCCTTTACTAAGAATAATTCCTATAGGCTGAGCAGAGATACCATGAATCTATACCAACACTGGCATCCCCCTTTACTGAGAACAATTCCCATAGGCTGAGCAGAGATACCATGAAGCTATACCAACACTGGTATCCCCCTTTACCAAGAACAATTCCCATAGGCTGAGCAGAGATACCATGAAGCTATACCAACACTGGTATCCCCCTTTACTGAGAACAATTCCCATAGGCTGAGCAGAGATACCATGAATCTATACCAACACTGGTATCCCCCTTTACTAAGAACAATTCCTATAGGCTGAGCAGAGATACCATGAATCTATACCAACACTGGCATCCCCCTTTACTGAGAACAATTCCCATAGGCTGAGCAGAGATACCATGAAGCTATACCAACACTGGTATCCCCCTTTACTGAGAACAATTCCCATAGGCTGAGCAGAGATACCATGAAGCTATACCAACACTGGTATCCCCCTTTACTGAGAACAATTCCTATAGGCTGAGCAGAGATACCATGAATCTATACCAACACTGGCATCCCCCTTTACTGAGAACAATTCCCATAGGCTGAGCAGAGATACCATGAAGCTATACCAACACTGGTATCCCCCTTTACCAAGAACAATTCCCATAGGCTGAGCAGAGATACCATGAAGCTATACCAACACTGGTATCCCCCTTTACCAAGAACAATTCTGCAGAAAGATCTACTGGTTCAAAATGCTGAAAAATATTTACAAATTTATAGTAGATATCTCATCAAATAAAATGCACTTAAAGAGCAATTTTCTAAAAGCAAGAAGCATTACTCCATACAAATTAAAAAAAAAACACATGTGCAGTACCGTTTTCAGTGATAAATCAAGCAAGGAAGAGGAAAAGCCATAGTAACAGACCATGCATAGAAGATTCCATGTAATGACATCAGGATTATGGTCATATCTGGGTCAGACACGGGAATGGGGAATTTTCCAGCAGCACGTCCGCAATTTTAGCTGAATGGTGTTAAGTGTAAACAAAGCATATGGCAGCCAGCTCAGCCACATCCTCACCATAATCACAGCAATAATCCCCGAGGGTATATGGAATTATGTCCCTGTTGCAAATTATATAAATATACATGCATAATGATATACTGCTAAAGATAAAAAAAACTAGAATTCATTGAAAAGTCCCATGACCATTGATACAACAGGCTGAAATATACAGGTACTGGAACTCAGTCACTAAGCCCACTGATGAGGCCACTAAGCGCTGGTTATAACTGATGAGGTCACTAAGCACTGGTTATAACTGGTGAGGTCACTAAGCACTGGTTATAACTGATGAGGTCACTAAGTGCTGGTTATAACTGATGAGGTCACTAAGCGCTGGTTATAACTGATGAGGTCACTAAGTGCTGGTTATAACTGATGAGGTCACTAAGCGCTGGTTATAACTGATGAGGTCACTAAGCACTGGTTATAACTGGTGAGGTCACTAAGCACTGGTTATAACTGATGAGGTCACTAAGTGCTGGTTATAACTGATGAGGTCACTAAGCACTGGTTATAACTGATGAGGTCACTAAGTGCTGGTTATAACTGATGAGGTCACTAAGCGCTGGTTATAACTGATGAGGTCACTAAGCGCTGGTTATAACTGATGAGGTCACTAAGCACTGGTTATAACTGATGAGGTCACTAAGCACTGGTTGTAACTGATGAGGTCACTAAGCACTGGTTATAACTGATGAGGTCACTAAGCCCACTGATGAGGTCACTAAGCACTGGTTATAACTGATGAGGTCACTAAGCAGTCATGATGTCACAGGGTACACAACACCAGATAGTATGTAAATATGGCCGGCTGAACAATTACAGTCCTGTTACCCTTATGGTGGCTGCTACAATGTTAAAAAAAAGTCAGACCCATTAAACTAAAAATGTGTAATTAATGTATATATGAAAGTTGCTCAGAATTTATCATTTTAATTTTTGGTGGAGTTCTCCTTTAAATTTAACATCCAGCTAGCACACATATGTTCATAAGGCACATTTGAGTAGCGCCACCAGGGCAATGTAGGGAAACATTTCCTAGGTAAACAGTGATCACTGTACATGAGGAATGTGTGCCTCCTCTCCTAGGCGAATGCTAATGAGAGCAATATGTGCTTTCCCCTTGTATCAGCAAGCAATAAGGTCAGTTTTGGCAATGGGGGTAAAAGGGGGAGAACGATTTTCTCTTCTAGACGTGCAAATGTTTAACCCTATCCTTCCACAGGGGCCGAGCCAGTGATGGCGTGTCCCCCCATAGCAACACTCTAGAGGTTTGCTCCAATTAAAACCATGCCGGGACTGTTTGTGTTTTTTTGATGAGGCTGAGGCTGCCAAGAAGAAATGCAGGAAGGGACGGTGGGGGGAGCTACATCCTGCTCCAAGACACAGGGGTTTCCAGCAAGCAGGGAACAAAATAAACAGGGCAAGGAATTAGAAAATGAGAGCCAGATGTGGGAAAGTAATGCACTGTTACTGGTGGAACATCCTCGTACAACAGCACACTTACAGGGCCGGATGCCTGGAGACACAAGGAGCTGCACGGGGAACAGAATGCACCTTCTGCATGCCAATCCGTCTCCTATGGAATGGAACTAATCTGTTAATAAAGATACAGGCATGTGTGCAGAATACTCAAACAAATCTCTTGTAATAGCTGACAGCGAAACTGACGGGAAAATTATGGTTTCGTTAACCGATGTGAGGTACAACAGGAACTTGCATCAGTCGCTGGAACTGCCCACAAAGGAAGGGGTGAGGGGGAACCAGGGCAATCAGTCAGCGCTAGATACCCAGGGGATCCGCTGGGCCTGGAAGGCAAGAACCAGAGCTGTGTTTGCAGGGGGATGGTGGTTTCAAGCAGGAGTGACTATTCTGACCCCTGCACGTAATGGGTATAGTAGGGAGAGATGGTGCCTATAGTAGCAGTGGGGGATAATAGCCTCTGGGAAGGGACTGGGGCTGTGGGATAGCAGGTATAGTAGGGAGAGATGGTGCCTATAGTAGCAGTGGGGGGATAATAGCCTCTGGGAAGGGACTGGGGCTGTGGGATAGCAGGTATAGTAGGGAGAGATGGTGCCTATAGTAGCAGTGGGATAATAGCCTCTGGGAAGGGACTGGGGCTGTGGGATAGCAGGTATAGTAGGGAGAGATGGTGCCTATAGTAGCAGTGGGGGGATAATAGCCTCTGGGAAGGGACTGGGGCTGTGGGATAGCAGGTATAGTAGGGAGAGATGGTGCCTATAGTAGCAGTGGGATAATAGCCTCTGGGAAGGGACTGGGGCTGTGGGATAGCAGGTATAGTAGGGAGAGATGGTGCCTATAGTAGCAGTGGGGGGATAATAGCCTCTGGGAAGGGACTGGGGCTGTGGGATAGCAGGTATAGTAGGGAGAGATGGTGCCTATAGTAGCAGTGGGATAATAGCCTCTGGGAAGGGACTGGGGCTGTGGGATAGCAGGTATAGTAGGGAGAGATGGTGCCTATAGTAGCAGTGGGGGGATAATAGCCTCTAGCTGTGGGATAGCAGGTACAGCTATGCTAAACCCATTGCACCCCATAGCTCTGGTTTCACTGCTGCCATAGGCAGCATTACAAGCTTATATTATTTACACTGGGTTGCAAACAAATATAAGATGATGCCTAATGAAAGAAAGAATTCTAAGCAACTTTCTAATACACATTCATAGTACATAAATAGATTCAATAGTCAGAACCAGCAATGAGAACAGTGAATAGCACGGTCCTAACAATATCTACAAATATTTAATTATTTTATTTTTGGGTTTATGTATCCTTAAGGCAAAGTATCAAGATCAAGCATGTCCCCAACAACTCACTTTACGATGAGATTTTCCAACAAATCAAGGAGCTGATGCAGTTCAAGATTGATTGTTATTGTGTCATCACAACAGCCAATTGCTGGACGGTTGCCTGGGAGATTCTGATTGCTACTGCCAATTGCTAGAAAGTTGCCTGGGAGACTGTCATCCCAGTAACCAATCACAAAGAGGCAGCCCAGGAGATTATCCCACTCACCACCTTCTGTAGATCCCAGTAATTCATTGCAATACTATTGTATCTCTGCACCAAGTGACATATGTAGCTCAGCTGATAAACTGCCCATATTGTTCTCTAGCCACTGTATCACGCTCTAGAACATGAGAAATACTCTGGGAAGTCTGCCATGCTTTCCAACTTTAATCACAAAATATAAAATGAGGATTTATTGTCGCAGTGTTTCCGAACGGACATTCGGTAAAACATAAAGCCAGAGGTTAATCTGCTCAAAGAGTTTTATTTTACTTATTTGTATTCATTTATGGCTTATAAGGGGGAGATGCCATACTGCTTTCTCATTAATACACCCAAAATAAGTTTTAATCCAGCGGTTTTTAGCCCCAAAGTTTGTCCACCCTTAGCTAGTACCAAGGTTACAGATCTTAATAGGGGCAATGCCAGGCCTATACCCAATGGGCACCCAAGGAAAGCCCCAGTCTCCAATCCCACCCTCCCACTGGGCACAGTCTTCACTTTCAATCCAACCACCCTCTGACAAGTCATCCAATCCCCTGCCATATCAGCAAGAGGGGAGATTAGTCTGGGATGTCACACCGCCACATTTATTGGCCCATATATGGTAGCCCTTAGTCTGTTCCTTGTGGCCATCTTGGGGGGGGGGGCATACCTACAGTTTGGGAAATACTGCCTTAATCTGTGCCAGATAATAAACTATTTTGATATTTTATAGGACAATGCTCTCCAACATTTCCCATGCTGTGAGCCAATATTCCACTATTTGACATATTGGGGGGGGGGGGGGGGCAGAATATTATAAAACAGTGCTGTCATACAATGAGGTCAATAGAAATCTTGCATGCCGGGGGCTATAAAAACCTCTAGGAGAGCCACATTCAACCTGTGGGCCCCTTGCTGGACTGCCCTGTTCTAGGTTAAACGTTTGGTTTGTACACCATTTCTAATGTTAATAGACCAACAAGGAACCCACAACACATGCATGAATAAACCATATTAATACACAGCATATATAGTCAATATTAAAGCACTGGCTAGCACTGCTGCCCGTTATACCTATGACAGACCGATACTAGAGGGCTGTAAGTTACCAACCCTAATTAGACATTGCATTCCAGACATCAGCTGCTCCAGAACTACTCTCTCCATTATCCCCTTCAGTACAGCCTTTCCTACCTAATGATTAGCAGTCTCAATGGCCTCTAAATCCACTCAGCGATCCATAATTAATTTAGAAATTAAAATCATTTATCAGTTTCCCAAGGCACAGGCAAAAAGAAACACAAAGCTACAGGCTATCCGCAAACATCATGTGCCTTGGAAGTGCTGCATTTCTGCTCCAGAACTTCTAGCTTACATGAATCCAGCAGTTAATTACATAATATAGACTATAATACTACTAAAGGAATTTGCTAACTGAAAGCGATGCGGCGGCAGAACTATAACCACATACATTCCGGCAGATGTCGGCAAGCTAGGACTATGCAGGCATTACTAGCTCCGATAGAAATAATTATTTTAATTTGGTACAAAAAGCCTTATGTTAGCAGCACTGAGGGGGGTCAGGGGGCATTTCAGCCTTTTTTAGTGTCATTATAATGGGCAACTATTTTATCGTATTGCTGAGTTCTGCTGGCCATACACCTGTTTTTGGTTCAGTTGCCAACCAAGTAGGCCAAAATGAGCTGACTCAATTGTTAGCCCTTGGACCTACACAGACCTGTTGGGTATGAAACACATCAATGCGCCCATGGGGTCCATGAAAATCGGCTGGATATCAATCAGGCAGGTTTAAAAATTCCATTGGGGCGAGGATTGGATAGAGCCCTATCCCTGCAGTGCCACAGATGCCTCTGTTATAAAGTAGTTGGCATAAAGCCTTTTATTTGCCAAGTCTGTTTATGTAACTATCCCAGCTCTGCTACGGATAAACATAAATATTTCGGATTCCTCGCTGAGCAGTGTGCAAGAACACAAATCCTGATATAAGCAGCTCCCATTTTCTACTACAAATGAGTATTTGGTTTTCTGGTGATCTAATTCCCTATTCCTTTTTAATAAGATTACTACTATAGGTCAGTAGTTTGCAAACTATATGGGTGAAGACACACAGAGCTACTAGTAGCAGCTACTTGTCATGGCTACTAAAATAGACAATGCTGATCATCTACTGATAATTGTCTCTACGTGTGTTTTAGCAGAGGCAATTCTCAGTATTGTCTATGGCAGGGGATTTTCTGGTGTTTAGTAGCCATGGAAGTAGCTGCTACTAGTAGCTCAGTGTGTGTTCACCCTTAGGGTTTCCCCTTGGAAGACAGATGGGGACACAGCCTGAATACTTATTTGCATGACATTTGGGCAGAACATCTGTCTGATCACGTAGATACAACCAAAGCCTGGCTGTTGGTCAGTGAGCCTGAGATTTGCTGTCCCGGCTGATGCACCAATGTCTTCTTATAACTGCATATGAGCTAAGGTGGGCCCCGATTAAAGGTTAGACCACCAATGTTGGGAGTGGGAGGGGGTAATATTTGTTCTAGAGTGAACATAAACAGTTACTTTATCCCCATAGTAATACTCCAAAGCACTGGAACCCTGTGGTTATCTTACTATGCCAACTAAAGCTGCCTATACATTTAAAGATCCACTCGTTTAGGGACCTTGTCATATGAGTGGATCTTTGAGCAATATACCCACCTTGGGTGGATGATATCATGCTGATCCGATAGTTTGGCCCTCGGGCCGAATGACTGGATCATGACCACAGTAAATGAGGGCCACAGTGGGATTTTGAAACCTGCCCAATCAATAACTGGAGTCGGACAGGCCCTTCAAAGGGCCCCATTCATAGGCAATTCATAGGACCTCACAACTGGGGCAGGGGGCCCCTAAGGGGGCTGCTCCGGTTGGCCCCAGACCTTCCGACACTGGATAAGCAAAGAGATAAATATATGACTAATTGTTTCCACATAAAATATATGAATTATTTGTTAGAAATAATAATACAAATAGGCGTAGGCGTAATACACTGATTTACAGCTTCCCTCAACTCTTTTTATGGTATTTTTTCAACCAATATCTACCACCCTTTTGGAAATGTAATACTTCCTTATAATACTCCGGAGGTTACCGCTCTCCAGCCTCTGAGTATGACCTCTTGTTCTTTTCTTTTAGCACTCATACATATGATAGGTTCAAGTCACATTAACAACAGACACAGAGGCCCTTCTTGCCACCTAAATGGATTAAAGGGGATGTAAACCCAAAAAATTAAATATTTTTTAATAAAATGTGATTTTAAGCAACCTTTCCATATACATTCATTAAAGGGGTTGTTCACAATTGAGTTAACTTTAGTATGATGTAGAGAGTAATATTCAGAGACAATTTGCACTGAAATTTCATTTTCATTAATTCAATTTTTGTTCAGCAGCTCTCCGGTTTGTAGTTGAAGCAGTTATCTGGTTGCTAGGGTTCAAATTACCTTAACAACCAGGCAGTGGCTTGAAGTAGAGACAGGTATATAAATAGAGAGAACCTGAATAGAAAAAGAAGTTATGAAATGTAACATAATAATAAATGAAACTGTAGCCTCACAGGGCAATTGTTTTTTTGCTGCTGGGGTCAGTGACCCCCATTTGAAAGCTGCAAAGAGTTAAAAGAAGAAGAAAATAATTTAAAAAACTATAAAAAAATAAATAATGAAGACCGACTGAAAAGTCCAAATAGTTCAAAGATCAATTGTTTCAAATTGGCCATTCTAAAACATGCTAAAAGTTAACTAAAGGGTAAATACACACTGAGTTACTAGAAGCAGCTACTTTTTCATGGCTACTAAACTCCAGAAAATCCCCTGCCATAGACAATACTGAGAATTCCCTCTGCTAAAACACACATAGAGACAATTATCAATAAATGATCAGCTGTTACATTTATCACTAACTTTGAAACCACTAAAAGTTTATAATGTATATTGGAAAGTTGCAGTGTATTACGATTTCTTTCAATAGGTGCAATTTCGTTTCTAGGTTTACATCCCCTTTAAACTGCCCAAGGAAAGGAAATATAAATCTAATTTTCCCTATTACATAGAAAATGACTAGATTCACTCTTTCCTCAATTGCCCACGGAGTAGTTTGCCCCATTTCAGCGGCGGAGAAACAATGATTAATGAGCTAACGGCACCGATACAGACAATACCACAAGGAGTCACGCCACTGATTGGATGTTTTGGGAAGCCGATGTCCTTCTAGACATGATTACACCACCAAGGACATAGGGAACAGAATCACTCGCTCCAAGTTACCTTTTCATATTTTCCAGGAACTAATTCAGCGTCTGAGCACGTAAAAGCCGAAGCAAAAGGACTGCCGCTAACATCGCCATGGCAACTGCCAATGCAGATGGTTGATAGCGGAGGCAGCCATGATCACGGAGAACACATACTTCATTTCTAGCACATTATCTCCATTTTTATTTTTAAAAAGTGCGAGATTTTTTTAAAAAAAATGCAGAATTTTCTTGAAACCTGAGAATTCTGATCGCACTGTTTATTTGACAGCAATAAAATAATACTGAGATCCCTACGGATAGATTTGTGCCGTGAATATTGGTCAATATATCAGTTGGACAAATTTAAAAGATTCATGCAATTCTCATGGCTTGAATGAATAATAGAAAGGCAGCCATACTGTGTACCGCCCCTTGTACGGCCCCAGGGGCCAATCAGCTGGATGCATTTAGGTAGCTGAGATGCCTAAATATAAACCTGAATTTTATTATCTCTTGCAGAGCAATTCTACTAATTCCCATGCCAGAAGACAAAATATACGTCAGAGATAACAAGGCAGCCCAGTGCTTGCAACTGTGATACATAATAATGTGACGCTGAGATGTTCCATTTGGCAATAGCCTCAGGGCTTGGGGGGAATGGGTGCACTAAGCTAAGGGATGCCAGCTGCACAGAAATTCCTCCCAGCTGTTTGGCCTTCTCCTGTATCAAGGATAGAGGGGGGAGAGACAAATTAAAAAAATTAGGACATTCCCAAGCAAGTTTCATCTCCTTTATTTACAGATCTGCTAGCTGGCTATATGGGTGGCACAGTGACACTAGGGGTTGTTTACTGCACTGCAGTGATGCTTGGCCGCAGTCAGTTGCTTTAAAAAAAATCCCATTCGTTAAAGGGGTGGTTCACACTTAGGCTAAGGACTCACGGAGTGAGTTAAGGTCCCCATACATGGGCCGATCGGCTCAACATCGCCAAGCGAGCGGATCTTCTCTCAATATCCCCCACCTACGGGTGGGTGATATCGGGAGAATCCAGGCTAATTTGATCGTTTGGCCCTGGGGCCAAACAATCGAATTATAACAACGGGCATAGGAAATGTCGGTCCAGGGACCGCATCAATGAGCCGACGCGGTCCCTGATCCGACTAGATCTTTTAACTGGCCGTTTTCAGGCCAGATATCAGTCGGGCAGGCCCGTCGGTAGTGTCCATACATGTATGGGGACCTTTAGTCACCTGCGATTGATCTTTGCTACAGCGGGTGGCTTACCACTCTTAAATGCATTTCCAAAGTCGCGTAAAGTTTCCTCCAGCGAGCAACTTTGCGCGGCTTCAGATAGCCGAAGTGATTTGTCAGTCTTTGCACTCCTGATTTCCATTGTTGCGCTGGAAAGGCAATAGCAGAGTTCTATCACGGGCTACTGAACTTCTCCATGGGACATCAGCCTTAGGCTAATGCCCTGCAGAGAGAATAGTCGCATAAAGGCAGCTTAAGGCGACGTTGCAATTGGTATTCATTATTTATTTTTCAGTTTTTATATGATTTGCCTTCCTCTTCTACATCTTTGGCTGACCCTGGCAGCCAAAAAAAAACTTTTGATCTGTGAGGCTACAGTTTTACGCTTATTGTTACTTTTTATTCCTTATCTTTCTTCTCAGGCCCCCTCATATTTATATTCCAGTCTCTCATTCAAACAAATGCCTGGTTGCTAAGGTAAACAAGACCCTAGCAACCAGATAGCTGCTAAAATGCCAAACTGGAGAGCTGCTAAACAAAAAGCCAAATAACTGAAAAACCACAAATAATAAAAGAAAAATTAAACCAACTGCAAACTTGTCTTAGAATACTGATATCTACATCATACTAATAGTTAATTTAAAGGTGAACTACCCCTTTTACAGTACTTGCCTCCTCTTCCAAATTGAGAACAATTACGTCAATTGACACAAACTGCTGTTGTAATGCCGGAGCTAATGCCACTTCCGAACCAGGTGGTAGCTCCAGGGTCCTCGCATCGCCCTGCGTCAATTGGTGCAGTAAAGTGCTAAATGCTGGAAATGACGTCAACCCGACATACAAAAACGTTCAGCACAATTGTCTGATTCGGGCCGCAATTCTATCAGCAGCAACTCCCCCTGGTGACCTCAATGATTCTAGAATTATGGGAAAAACCCTGAATTGCGAGTAAAAAAGAAAAATGGTGATTGCATCCAAAATTGCACTCTACATTACTGCAGTGCAGTAAATATTTAAGGTCGGGATTTCAATCCTGACCAGGGTGCTACTTGCACATTCTCCCTGCGTTTGAGGGGCTTTCCTACACCGGCTAAAAACCAACAAGCAGATAAGCTGATTTCTAAAGCAATTTGGCTTCTCTTTGTGTACCAGTTGAAAGGGAAATTAGATGGTAAGCCCTGCTGGCAAAGGGACTGAAAAGCAATTGCAGACTGGAAAGAAGCAGAATAGCAACACTAATAATTCAAAACTATACTAAATAAATAATCAAGACCAACTGAAAAGTAGCTTAGAATAGGTCAGTCTATAAACCGCTGATGTAAAGCGGAGCATCCCCCTTATCTTAGACAACTCATTTAATATAAATGCAATAAACAGTCATTTAAGGGTAACTTCCGTTGTACTTACGCTTTATTCCCTCTTAAAGTCTTGAATTATTACTGAACTGGAATTCCCATTTGCTTTACAAGAGGCCAGAAATATGGTACACAGTGTATGGTGCCGGCCGTGAAGGGGTTAAGCAGCTTATAGATAAGGGAGGGGGTTGCTAATGATTCGGAGAGCCTAATAAAAGCCGAGTGAGGTCTGGGTGATTTAGAGCCCAGCAGAACACAATGCTACACAATATGAAGGAAGTCTGCTGACCTCAATGAACCTCTGTGCAAGGGCTGGGGGGGAAGGGAGCGGATTCCCTGCTCTGTTGGTAGGAAAGGGAATGTTCTATCAATCTCCCCCGGCTCTGCTGCCATTACTGCCCGACGCTCTGCATTCCCCCATCCCCGCTCTGCACAAAGGCAAGAAAGAGCTTCATAAATAACGACCACAAGCAGATCTCCCCCCCCCCAGCCGGGATTTACAGGTATCTGTGCCGCAGCTTGTGCAATCCGCTGTCACTGAGCCGGGATATCCTTACATCCCAGCATGCCGGCTGCCATAAGGGAGCTCCTGTTTAAAGGGCCAGTAACACTGGATTCATGGGAATGCCCTATACACATTATCATTTGTCTGTATTTGGCCTTGATTCTTAAAAATGTGTTATGGGTTCTTAAAAATGTATATTTAAAAAAACAAAAAAAACAAGTTGGTGTTTCCCAATAATCCCCATATGGCAGTACCAGTGCATACCATTCTTTTGTATTTGTATACAAAGTGACTTAGGGTCTAGATTAGGCACTTGACAGTTACTGCAGTGGTGAAAATGCCTTGGGCCCCCTATCCCTATGGCTCACATTGCAAGATATCAGGCACTTTGATCCCTACATATTTTCAGCAAGGCACCATCTCCCTTTGATGCCTCCTGTGAAATGCGTCAAGTGAACACTACTTGTAAATAGGACACAAAGGGCCCTGTGGAAAGCTATCCAGTGCAGGGACCCCATATTGATGGTGGAGTCAGTAAGCAGGAGATGGGAAAACGAGGCCTGGACACCAGCATTCAAAATGGACCTTGGCATTTCAAGTACACAGATGCCCAAACAGCCCCCTAAAGACCCAATAAATAGTGACTGTCTATGGCCTATTACAGCAGCCCCTCTGGCATTTGCCTGAACCCACAGATTGCCAGTCCGGGCCTGTGGGAACCCCTACTGTCCTTCTCAAGTACAAGGCCAGGGCAGCTGTCACTATTTGCCACCTCTTAATCACGGCTCTATGTGACCAGGGTCGGACTGGGCCAACGGGAAAAAACCTGGTGGGCCCTGCTGACCCAGAGCCAATCCCCGCCAGGAAGCATCTGTGCTCCACCCTTGACCAACCTCCCCCAATCATGCCTAGGTAAGTATAGGGGGGTGGGGGCCTCTGGGGGCCCCAAATACCCCAGTCCAAGCTACAGTGCTGTTGCTTTCATCATTTAACTCTATGGAGGAGGGGGTTTAAACACTTTGGTGCCACTCAGGGATATGTTGTGGCCCAAATGCCCAAAACCTGTCCTGTGTGCCATAGGCCTTGCCACAGATCCCCAAACTGTGTGGTTGGTGCCCCTACTGGGGCCTGGAGCAGAGTTATAGTGGGGGGGTAGAAGGTCAGTTAAGGCAAGACTTATTTGCTCCTACACACCGATACACCAATTTTTTCCAGTATTTATACCGGAAACCAGAAAAAAAAACTTGTCCTCAAAGGGAATTCTGAAACAAAAATGTCCTACGTCCACTGTTCCAAGTCCAGTATTTCTATTATCTACAGATCTACTGAACACAACGGGCAAGGTGGGGGCGAAAAGCCGGCCGCACAGATCAGAACAAAGGAGCTTTCACAAGTACCAGATAGGAATAACCCAAATGGCATAACCCTAGCGTGCCTGCCGCTGGCACTTTACCAGTCCCCATTCAATTGGGTTTCATAACAGTTTACGCTTCAGACTCAGAAGCAGATTTTTTCGCTCTCTGCCGTACAAAATTATTAAACAGTGAAAAAAAAAAAAAAAGAAAAATGAAGAAATAATTAAAAAAAAAAAAAAACCCTGCAGAAAAGCAAATAGAGAAAGAGAAAATCCATATGCTGCTAAATGATCCACATCCCTCGCTGTTCTGCTTCCCAGTGAGAATGAGCCTGAACAAAACAGAGCCTGCCCTGGCTCCCAAGCCGCATTCCTACACCCCTTACAAAAACACCAGCACAAACCTCCAGCTACAGCGGCCAAACTGGCCAAACTGACCGTGCCTGGAGCAAGTCACCTTCTTTTTTCCTAATTTGTTAAATTGCTTTTTTTTCTCTCTCTCTCTCTCTCCAGCCCACCCCCATTCCATGACCTAATCCCATCCCCCCCTCCCCAATAAGAAATGACAGGGCTTGGCATCAGACAGGCACCAAAGTACTGTAAATCACAGGAGAAGTAGGTGGGGGTAGGGGGGGGCTGACAACACCACAACACGATGACTGGGAGAAATGATTAGAGCGAGAGGCACATCTGCATCGCAACCACCAACTACTCACATTGTTTCTATTAAGTTGGGGGAGGGCAGGAAAGAATAATATATCAGAGGGCTGAGCCTAAAGTGGGCCCTTATGGAGAGGAAGGGGATGGGCGCTGGTGCTGACAGCCCTTATACAGTGGGGGGGACAGGGAGAGTGTGTTGTACAGGGTAGGATTACATGGGAATAAGGAATCTGGCCGGGGAATAGAAGGGTTAAAGAGTTCCCATTGCTGGTGTGTAATAGAGAACTTCCCCTTGGTACAGCAGAGAAAGTTGAATAATCGCAGGCATTAATCATGTACTTTGATTTAAGGCTGTGTTTCCTGCGTGCGCTCGGGCTGCCAGCCCCTACACATGTCGCTCTGTACTCAGGCTTACAGTGTACCCCTGCACGGAATGCACCCCAATATGCATACACTCAGGCTGCCAGCCCCTACACATGTCGCTCTGTACTCAGGCTTACAGTGTACCCCTGCACGGAATGCACCCCAATATGCATACACTCAGGCTGCCAGCCCCTACACATGTCGCTCTGTACTCAGGCTTACAGTGTACCCCTGCACGGAATGCACCCCAATATGCATACACTCAGGCTGCCAGCCCCTACACATGTCGCTCTGTACTCAGGCTCACAGTGTACCCCTGCACGGAATGCACCCCAATATGCATACACTCAGGCTGCCAGCCCCTACACATGTCACTCTGTACTCAGGCTCACAGTGTACCCCTGCACGGAATGCACCCCAATATGCATACACTCAGGCTGCCAGCCCCTACACATGTCGCTTTGTACTCAGGCTTACAGTGTACCCCTGCATGGAATGCACCCCAATATGCATACGCTCGGGCTGCCAGCCCCTACACATGTCGCTCTGTACTCAGGCTCACAGTGTACCCCTGCACAGAATGCACCCCAATATGCATACACTCAGGCTGCCAGCCCCTACACATGTCGCTTTGTACTCAGCCCTCAGGCTTACAGTGTACCCCTGCATGGAATGCACCCCAATAGCCATAAGCATGCACCCTATTGCCCAGCAGCCCCCCTCCCACAATATCCTGCAAGGCAAACACTGAACCCAGACTCACAAATTACTGCTGTTTGGCCTCGGCCATCAGACCCCATATAAACAAATTCCAACCCATTCAGGATGTTATTATATATCCCCAACACCAACACTTTCTTCTTCATCTACAGTGATCCCCAAAATATTGTGCAGCCCAGAAGCCAAAGCAAGAAGCAATATCTGTGTCTGAATTTATCAATGTAGCACTACAGATGTCTCGCTGCACATACAGTACTGTGTGTCTCACTGTCAACTCTCCTGAATAGCTGTCAGCTGACCAACTGCCTGCTAATGTACCCCACTGTCAGCTCCCCTACTATGTACCCCACTGTCAGCTGCCCTACTATGTACCCCACTGTCAGCTCCCCTACTATGTACCCTACTGTCATCTCCCCTACTATGTACCCCATTGTCAGCTCCCCTACTATGTACCCCACTGTCAGTTCCCCTACTGCCTGCTTATATGAACCCCACTGTCAGCTGCCCTACTGCCTGCTACTGTGTACCCCACTGTCAGGTGCCCTACTGCCTGCTACTGTGTACCCCACTGTCAGCTGCCCTACTGCTTGCTACAATGTACCCCACTGTCAGCTGCCCTACTGCCTGCTACTGTGTACCCCACTGTCAGCTGCCCTACTGCCTGCTACTGTGTACCCCACTGTCAGCTGCCCTACTGCCTGCTACTGTGTACCCCACTGTCAGCTGCCCTACTGCCTGCTACTGTGTACCCCACTGTCAGCTGCCCTACTGCCTGCTACGGTGTACCCCACTGTCAGCTGCCCTACGGCCTGCTACTGTGTACCCCACTGTCAGGTGCCCTACTGCCTGCTACTGTGTACCCCACTGTCAGGTGCCCTACTGCCTGCTACAATGTACCCCACTGTCAGCTGTCCTACTGCTTGCTACAATGTACCCCACTGTCAGCTGCCCTACTGCCTGCTACTGTGTACCCCACTGTCAGCTGCCTTACTGCCTGCTACTGTGTACCCCACTGTCAGCTGCCCTACGGCCTGCTACTGTGTACCCCACTGTCAGGTGCCCTACTGCCTGCTACTGTGTACCCCACTGTCAGCTGCCCTACTGCTTGCTACAATGTACCCCACTGTCAGCTGTCCTACTGCCTGCTGCTATGAACCCCACTATTAGCTGCCCTTCTACATGCTACTATGTACCCTAATGGCAAATGCCCTCCTACCTTCTGCTAGGTACCCCACTGACAGATGCCCTGCAGCATGCTACTATATACCCTACTGTCTGCTGCTAGGTACCCCACTGACAGCTGTCCAATTGCATGCTGCTGTAAGCCCTACTGACAGCTGCCCTATTGCATTCTACTGTATACGCAACTGTCGACTGCCCTACTGCACACTAATATGTGCCCCACTTTCAGCTTCCCTACTGTGTGCTGCTATGTACAGGACAGCTGTCCTACTGCATGCACAGCAGGCCCCAGAATATTTTGTTGCATGGAAGCCAAAACAAACCTTAGGATCCCATGACCCCCCCCCCCCCCCAAGGTGTCCTGTTTCACATACCATACAAAACACCCATAAACATCTATGTACCAACAGTTACCTTGTCCCTACCAACCACTCATACACTTTTACATGTGCAGATACCGGATCAGTTGTCTACAAGTACTTTGCCCTATTTACCTCTACAACAGACCATTCCACATGTTACCAATGTGGTCCCCTTTATTCTGTTTCAATATTCTAACCACTGATATACAGCAAGAACTGGGAATAAATGTCATGAAATATGGGGGGAGATCAGACAGGAAGAATCTAACAAAGCGCAGGCAAGTGGCAAACGGGACTCACCGCCTCCTCTCCACAAAATAAATATCACATGCCCTTCGTGCAAGCACACTAACGGGTAGAGCAGGGTCCCAACACCAAAATCACTCTCACTGAATCTAAAAATGCTATCACAAAGCATATATGTGCATTGGCACTAGCAGGAAGGGTCAGTAGATCTGGGGGCACAGGGAATGGCGGTGAATGGGGTTAATCCTTTCCAACAACAATGGGAGAGCTGATCCCTAGAATTTACCCCACACAATGACAAAGGCAGAGGTTGCAAATAACTTTGGTGAATGGAGGGTACTACTGATGTTGCTTACTAATGACCCCGGGGGGGGGGGTGATAACTAGAACTAACCCCCCATAATGACTTTAGAAGGAAGAGAAAATTAGCACAGGTCCCAATTAAAAACATAGGGAGTATGGCACATTCCACTAAGCAACATAGGGAGATGTTGCAAATAACGCTATCTTACAGGACTAGCCCATCACCGTGCCACAGGTAGATAGGACTAGCCCATCACTGTGCCACAGAGAGAGAGGTGCTAAATAGTGACAAAGGAATTGATAACATTGGGAGGTATGGAAAATAGCACTAGTAGTTCCATTTAATAATATAGAGAGGTGGCAAATAAGATTAGCCCTACAGTGCCACAGGAATGTAGCACTAGCCCTACTCAGTAACATATGGAGACATGGTAAATGGCACAAGTCCCACTTAAAAACATAAGGTGGCAAATAACCCTAGCCCAGTGCCACAGAGAGAGAGAGGTGGTAAACAGCACTAGCCCCAGTCAGCAGAGAGGTGATAAATTGCACGTGTCCTCTCAATAACATAAAAAAGGTAGTCACTAGCCTTTTGTGGCACAGTAGGGAGTCACTAGCCCCAGGCACTGACACAAGGAGGGGTTATTAATAGCCCCACTCAGAGGCACAGGCAGTGGTGATTACTAGTGTCACTCACTGACACGGGCAGAGGTCACCAGTAGCGGTATGGGGGGAGGGGGTGACCCCCTAGTCCCAACCATTGGCACAGGGACAGGTGATAATTATTATGATTCTGTGGCCACTCAGGGCAAGACAATCACTAGCCCCACTCATTGGCAAGGGGAGAGCTGATCACTAGCCCCATTGTGTCAGGAAAAACAGTGATCATCAGCCCAATGGAAAGTGACAACAAGCCCCACTCAGTGACAACAGCAGATCACTAACCCTACCGTGACCCGGGGGAGATGTCACTAGCCCCTCTCAGTGACACAGGGAGAAGTGATGAGTAGCCCCACTAGCCCCAAGGTTGCAATCACTAGCCCCAATGAGAGGCAACTATCCCTAAACCACTGGCACAGAGACAAGTGATCAATATTGCCCTCAGTATAGGGGATCACTAGCCCTATTCATGGAGAGGTGATCACTAGCCCCTCTTGGCAACACAGGGAAAAGGGGGGGGGGGCAGTTGATCCACTCAGCACAACAGGGATTAATAATCAATAGCCCTCTCTGTGACAGGGGGGTATTACTATCCCTATTCAGTGACTAAAGGTAAGGGGCAGGTTAGTCCCCTACAGGGGGTTTACTGATATTTGCCTGGGTATCTCCTTGGCTGTTAGAGGATTCTGGGAGTTGTAGTACGAGCTGGTAGCCCCAGTGGGTCCCTGCAGAGCCAGGCACAGACAAGCTATTCCAGTGGAGCCAGGCACCCTGCTCAGTGTAACAATCACACCCACACACCTACCTGCAAGCCCCGGCTATTGGGTACCTACAACTCCCTGCTCCCCTCCAACCCCCAGCTGGAAGTTGTGCTGTAACGCCGAGAGGCTGCCCAATGAGCCAGGGAGCCGTACCCATGCTATTATACAGCCCTGCATAGGGGATCCCTCCGTCTCTGCCAGTCCTTGCCCCGCAGAGCTGACAATCTACCTGACGCACAGCCACGTCCCCCAGCAGCGCCCGGTCTGCCCGCACATCTTACCGCCAGTTCTGGGTTGTCGCTGTCCCTGTGAGACACCGCTCGTATAACCCCGGCTCTCCAGCCCCAGCGACCAATCTGCCCGATCTCCCCGATCTCCGGCGGCTCCTCTCCTCCTCCAAGGACCAAGCAGACGAAGCGTTTCCCTACGAGCTCCGGCCGCACTCCCAGCGCCATGACAATAACACACAGCCCCGGTCAGAGCCCTCTCTCTCCGTTATGAGCGGCGGCGGCGGCACATGCTGAGAGTCCCCGGCTCCTTCCAGAGAAGTGTGTGCCGGCTCCTCCAGCCGCCGCGTCCCCCTAGCAGCCTCAGGCACTCAGAGCTGACACAGAGCAGCGTGAACCGCTCCGCCGCCCCCTGTCAGATGCTACGAGGACGACTAGTGGCGGCAGCAGACGGTGTCCTTCCGCCAGACTGGGCTCAAAAAAGTACCCCTGAACCTGAGGAAATCTGAGAGGTACAACCACTAAATAGCTACTCACTATTCACATAAGTAACAGCAACTGTAACAGTAAGTCATACTTACTGTATATTACTGGTAGTAAATTATTGCAAGATACAAATAAATGAAAAATAACAGTATAATAATATTGACATAGCAGATAAGGTTGAAAAATGACTGACTTGCCAAATGTCTTATTGTTTTCTTCTTCTTATAGCACAAATAATAATAATGACTTTTTCAAAAATGACATACAACTCCCGGCGCCCTCTGACACCTACAGTATCTATCAGATGGTCCTACTGCTTTTCCAGGACTCCATAACCAATAACTATAACAGCAACTTACTGTTTATTACTGGTAGTAAATTATTGCAAGATACAAATAAATGAATAATAACAGTATAATAATATTGACATAGCAGATAAGGTTGAAAAATGACTGACTTGCCAAATGTCTTATTGTTTTCTTCTTCTTATAGCACAAATAATAATAATGACTTTTTCAAAAATGACATACAACTCCCGGCACCCTCTGACACCCACAGTATCTATCAGATGGTCCTACTGCTTCTCCAGGACTCCATAACCAATTGTAAGATACAAATAAATGAAAAATAACAGTATAATAATATTGACATAACAGATAAGGCTGAAAAATGACTGAAAAATTTCTTATTTTTTTCTTCTTCTTATAGCACAAATAATAATAATGACTTTTTCAAAAATGACATACAACTCCCGGCACCTTCTGACACCCACAGTATCTATCAGATGGTCCTACTGCTTTTCCAGGACTCCATAACCAATAACTATAACAGCAACTTACTGTTTATTACTGGTAGTAAATTATTGCAAGATACAAATACATGAATAATAACAGTATAATAATATTGACATAGCAGATAAGGTTGAAAAATGACTGAAACATTTCTTATTTTTTTCTTCTTCTTATAGCATAAATAATAATAATGACTTTTTCAGAATTGACATACAACTCCCGGCGCCCTCTGACACCCACAGTATCTATCAGATGGTCCTACTGCTTTTCCAGGACTCCAAAACCAATTGTAAGATACAAATAAATGAATAATAACAGTATAATAATATTGACATAGCAGATAAGGTTGAAAAATGACTGAAAATTTTCTTTTTTTTTCTTCTTCTTATAGCACAAATAATAATAATGACTTTATCAGAATTGACATGCAACTCCCAGCACCATCTGACACCCAAAGCATCTCTGTCAGATGGTCCTACTGCTTCTCCAGGACTCCATAACCAATAACTATAACAGCAACTGTAACAGTAAGTCATACTTCCTGTTTATTACTGGTAGTAAATTGTTGTAAGATACAAATAAATGAATAATAACAGTATAATAATATTGACATAGCAGATAAGGTTGAAAAATGACTGAAAAATGTCTTATTTTTTTCTACTTCTTATAGCACAAATAATAATAATTACTTTTGCAGAATTGACATACAACTCCCGGCGCCTTCTGACACCCAAAGTATCTGTCAGATGGTCCTACTGCTTCTCCAGGACTCCATAACCAATAACCATAACAGCAACTGTAACAGTAAGTCACACTTACTGTTTATTACTGGTAATAAATTATTGCAAGATACAAATAAATGAATAATAACAGTATAATAATATTGACATAGCAGATAAGGTTGAAAAATGACTGATGTGCCACATTTGTAATTTTTTTTCTTCTTCTTATAGCACAAATAATAATTATTACTTTTTCAGAATTGACATACAACTCCCGGCGCCCTCCATAACCAATAACCACATCCATGAAAATAACATTCTATCAATTATAATATATAAGGACATGAGTTTCCAGTCAGGGTTGTTCACTCTGTACCTTAAGCTGGCCATACATGCACCAGTATAATGTTTGTGCAATTTTGGGACCATGTGTGGGCTCATCGGACAGGTTAGGAATATTCGTTCAGATAACAATAATATCTGTACAGGTATTGCCTATACATGGGTGATATACAATGTATTTCAGGGACATAACTTTCGTATAGTTGTTTTCTGGCAGTGATTAATGACCAAAACATTGTCAGATTTATTCTTTTTAGGACTTTAATCCTTCACTTTTAGTCAAAATATTAGTTTTAGATCTTTGCATTAAAACGTAAGATTGGTATCCAAGCGTTCGTCGTAAGACAACTAAAATCTGAACGTGTAAAGCAATTACCAAGTAAAGACTCCCAGCACCCCCAGCACCAAAACATTAAACATTCCTGCCCTATGTACAAAGCTTCAACATAACTGGCTGACTGAGTGCAGTAAATGGAACAGCAATACTGCGCCACCTGCTGGATGAACACAATATGTGCTCCTCTTACACCTTGGCTCCCTTCTAACTTTGGAGGGACAGACCTAAGGTCTCATATTCCATTATTGCCCCTTAATGCTCCATTGCTGCTCATTTCTAGGGGTGCTTCATCTATGGTCAAATTACCCCCAGCATGATGTGTTAAAGTGGTAGTTTTCCTTAAAATTAACATTTAGAAAGTTCTGACAACAGAATTGCAAGACAATCTGCACTTTTTTTGTGCGTGTTTTTAAAGAATGTCCCCTCAGACTTGCAATTCAAACTCATATCCATTTGCAAAATGCAAGGTAAATAGTAGAGGGACTAACAAAGCAAAAATAAGCAATCTCTAAATAGGAATAACAATAACACTGAAGTCTGTTTTTTTATTTTTGGTTGCCAGGGTCAGTGACCCCCTGATTACCAGGCAGCATCTTTAGCTGCAAGCTGGAAAAAGGCAAGAGTATTGGTCTGTCTATAGCATATTATATGTCATTAATATAAAGGTGGACTTCCCCTTTAAGCCTATTGCTGGACTATACACGCGGATGAATTGTAAAAGTGTGAATGGAAGGAATGGCACTGTGTCCCTCTGATGGTTCCCTTAGAAACCAAAACGAGTGGCCTGAATGGGGTATGTACAGTGATAAGGCTGCCAGGCTTAATATAATCATATAATGGAACTAAAAATCCAAAAGGTTGTTTAATATGCACAGTTAATCTGCCCTGAATAATGTTTAGAACGTATAGTGGGATTAGTAAATACGGATGCACTCTAATCCTTAGTATTCATAGATATTCTGAGCAGATTAGAAGCAGCCCAGCAATATGAAGGCAGATATGGCTGTGCACATCTAAACCTGGTTCAATTTAAATAAAAAGGTGTAAAATGATAGATGACAGATAGATATAGGCACCATCTCTCCCTACTATACCTGCTATCCCACAGCCACAGTCCCTTCCCAGAGGCTATTATCCCCCCACTGCTACTATAGGCACCATCTCTCCCTACTATACCTGCTGTCCCACAGCCACAGTCCCTTCCCAGAGGCTATTATCCCCCCACTGCTACTATAGGCACCATCTCTCCCTACTATACCTGCTGTCCCACAGCCACAGTCCCTTCCCAGAGGCTATTATCCCCCCACTGCTACTATAGGCACCACCTCTCCCTACTATACCTGCTGTCCCACAGCCCCAGTCCCTTCCCAGAGGCTATTATCCCCCCACTGCTACTATAGGCACCATCTCTCCCTACTATACCTGCTGTCCCACAGCCCCAGTCCCTTCCCAGAGGCTATTATCCCACTGCTACTATAGGCACCATCTCTCCCTACTATACCTGCTATCCCACAGCCCCAGTCCCTTCCCAGAGGCTATTATCCCCCCACTGCTACTATAGGCACCATCTCTCCCTACTATACCTGCTGTCCCACAGCCCCAGTCCCTTCCCAGAGGCTATTATCCCACTGCTACTATAGGCACCATCTCTCCCTACTATACCTGCTGTCCCACAGCCCCAGTCCCTTCCCAGAGGCTATTATCCCCCCACTGCTACTATAGGCACCATCTCTCCCTACTATACCTGCTGTCCCACAGCCCCAGTCCCTTCCCAGAGGCTATTATCCCACTGCTACTATAGGCACCATCTCTCCCTACTATACCTGCTATCCCACAGCCCCAGTCCCTTCCCAGAGGCTATTATCCCCCCACTGCTACTATAGGCACCATCTCTCCCTACTATACCTGCTATCCCACAGCCACAGTCATTTCCCAGAGGCTATTATCCCCCCACTGCTACTATAGGCACCATCTCTCCCTACTATACCTGCTATCCCACAGCCCCAGTCCCTTCCCAGAGGCTATTATCCCACTGCTACTATAGACACCATCTCTCCCTACTATACCTGCTATCCCACAGCCACAGTCCCTTCCCAGAGGCTATTATCCCCCCACTGTTACTATAGGCACCATCTCTCCCTACTATACCTGCTGTCCCACAGCCCCAGTCCCTTCCCAGAGGCTATTATCCCCCCACTGCTACTATAGGCACCATCTCTCCCTACTATACCTGCTATCCCACAGCCCCAGTCCCTTCCCAGAGGCTATTATCCCCCCACTGCTACTATAGGCACCATCTCTCCCTACTATACCTGCTATCCCACAGCCCCAGTCCCTTCCCAGAGGCTATTATCCCCCCACTGCTACTATAGGCACCATCTCTCCCTACTATACCTGCTATCCCACAGCCCCAGTCCCTTCCCAGAGGCTATTATCCCCCCACTGCTACTATAGGCACCATCTCTCCATACTATACCTGCTATCCCACAGCCCCAGTCCCTTCCCAGAGGCTATTATCCCCCCACTGCTACTATAGGCACCATCTCTCCCTACTATACCTGCTATCCCACAGCCCCAGTCCCTTCCCAGAGGCTATTATCCCCCCACTGCTACTATAGGCACCATCTCTCCCTACTATACCTGCTATCCCACAGCCCCAGTCCCTTCCCAGAGGCTATTATCCCCCCACTGCTACTATAGGCACCATCTCTCCCTACTATACCTGCTGTCCCACAGCCCCAGTCCCTTCCCAGAGGCTATTATCCCACTGCTACTATAGGCACCATCTCTCCCTACTATACCTGCTGTCCCACAGCCACAGTCCTTTCCCAGAGGCTATTATCCTCCCACTGCTACTATAGGCACCATCTCTCCCTACTATACCTGCTATCCCACAGCCACAGTCCCTTCCTAGAGGCTATTATCCCACTGTTACTATAGGCACCATCTCTCCCTTATATACCTGCTATCCCACAGCCACAGTCCCTTCCCAGAGGCTATTATCCCCCCACTGCTACTATAGGCACCATCTCTCCCTACTATACCTGCTATCCCACAGCCCCAGTCCCTTCCCAGAGGCTATTATCCCACTGTTACTATAGGCACCATCTCTCCCTTATATACCTGCTATCCCACAGCCCCAGTCCCTTCCCAGAGGCTATTATCCCCCCACTGCTACTATAGGCACCATCTCTCCCTACTATACCTGTTATCCCACAGCACCAGTCCCTTCCCAGAGGCTATTATCCCCCCACTGCTACTATAGGCACCATCTCTCCCTACTATACCTGCTATCCCACAGCCACAGTCCCTTCCCAGAGGCTATTATCCCCCCACTGCTACTATAGGCACCATCTCTCCCTACTATACCTGCTATTCCACAGCCCCAGTCCCTTCCCAGAGGTTATTATCCCACTGCTACTATAGGCACCATCCCTCCCTACTATACCTGCTATCCCACAGCCCCAGTCCCTTCCCAGAGGCTATTATCCCACTGTTACTATAGGCACCATCTCTCCCTTATATACCTGCTATCCCACAGCCCCAGTCCCTTCCCAGAGGCTATTATCCCCCCACTGCTACTATAGGCACCATCTCTCCCTACTATACCTGTTATCCCACAGCACCAGTCCCTTCCCAGAGGCTATTATCCCCCCACTGCTACTATAGGCACCATCTCCCCCTACTATACCTGCTATCCCACAGCCACAGTCCCTTCCCAGAGGCTATTATCCCCCCACTGCTACTATAGGCACCATCTCTCCCTACTATACCTGCTATCCCACAGCCCCAGTCCCTTCCAAGAGGCTATTATCCCCCTGTTTCTACTATAGGCACCATTGTTCCATGTGATGCTAGTGGCCCTAGTAGTTCACTACTGTAGTATTAGACGAGTTAGATACCCCTTTTTATTACAATATATATGATGTAGAGAAGTAAAGTCTGGCAGCTTTTACAATGAAGAGAAAACAAATATTCCCTTTACTTACTCCCTTTACTTATGCTCACCACTGGCAGCAAGTGAGTACCTCGCCTCTACATGGGGCACCACATACAATAAAACACTGCAGGGCCCTTCTGGAGGATTCCAATCATGGTGCTGCCATTTCTTGGAGATGCTTCTTTCAAAAGTTACTGGAAGCAAAACAACTGCCCATTAATCAAACATCCCTGCCCCCATACCGAAACAATGAAGATGCTAATGATTGCAAGCTCCATTGAACAGGGCCCTCTTTATCTCCTGTATTGATCAGCATTTGTATGTTTGATTTATACGCCCTTTTATTGTACAGCGCTGCAGCATACGTTGGTGCCTTATCCAAGTACTAATAATAACCGTTGCAGAACAGATACAGACCCTCTTACACACACACATTTGCTAATAGCTAGGGAAGCCACTCTACAGAGCTAAACAGTCCTGGCAGCTTCTCCTGGAGACTAAAACAGAGAAGGGATGGTGCATCTCACACACTGATGTTCTGCCGCAGAAATCACACTGCTATGGTTACATCATATAGTACAGGTGCCTTAGCTACACAGCCCATTGTCTGCGCCACAGCATTGTGTCTCAATAGGGAAAACTCTCTTGTTGTGTTTCCAGACACAGACAGAAGGTTGTGATGCCGGAGAAGAGCAATGTCTGAATATCAGCTCATCTGTATATGTATGAATATAAGAGATAGATTAGATTCGCTAATAACTAATTAGTATACTTTTCTAATTTCCTAATTCCTCATTATTTTTGAATAATTAAAGAAAATATCATCTAAGGCAGTTTACCAATTCAGGTACAGGATCTGTTTTCCAGAATGAGTGAGACCTGGGGTTTTCTGGTTAAGAGGTAATCTGGATCTTCATGCTAAAAAAATCATTTAATCATTAAAATTAAATTTTTTAGTATTGTCCGGTGTGGTGGTAGCTCCAGGGTTCCCCTGCAGCAATAGGTGCACAATTTCAGAACATAAGGCTGAAGGACTGAGCAGTATTTATACGGAAGTGCAAGGAGCGCACTTTTAATGCAAGTATCTTTGATGAAAGTGGTTTTACACCCAACTCACTGCAGGGAAAAGCGCAATTACCCACTGCATTGGGAACGTAAATGAACCTTCTTCTTTCTGAACTGACTTTATCTTATAGAAGGAGCTGCCACACAACTTTCTTTAGCCCTCTGGTGGAGTTCCAGAGCACCTTCAGGACATCGTGCTAACCCCATGTAGCGGATAGTTGGATAGACCGCGGCAAATGTGCGCCATTGTTTTATAGGGAAATGCCAGAATTCTCGGAAATAATTTCAGCTTCCAGCCCAGAATGTCCACGGGTCACGACTAGCAAGCATGTAATTTTTATAACAGTAGGAGACATACATTTGTATTAAAGATTAAATTCATGCATGGTTCCTTTTGTTTCTGCATAGGAAGCCAGCATATTCAAAGTTGGTCATGGTCCCTTAGAGCAAGCAAGGGCTTATAAGAATTGTTGGACATCTTCAGTATATACATCAGGAATGTCCAATCTGCAGTCTGGGTCAACCTTTAAGGCGATGGGGAAATGCTTGGAAGACTAAGGCAGAAACCATTTTTTTATACAGCATCTCTGACTGGGGCCCACCCAGGGCTGGCCTTAGGCCAATTGGGCCCAATAGGGCCCCGCACCAGCGAGAATAAGCACAATAAGCTGTCCAGCCCGCCCCCAAACAATGATATGCATTCATACTGCTGCCCCAGGGTATAGTGTGCTAGACGGGCCAATAATCAGTCTGTATATATTATGCTTGGTGTGTAAGTGCTTGGGGGCCACATTGTGCCATGAAATGTTGGGGGACAATGAAACAAGAGTAAGAGATGTGAAAAGGCGGGGTTACACCATCAGTCACAGAGCGAGAGGCAGGGACTATTTGCCCACCCAGCCCTGGAACCCTGTGCCAACTGGCAACACCTTGTGTACAGGGCCCCACCAAAATGGTTCCTATTGGGCCCCGCAGTAAGGCAGTAGGGGACGGCCTTGGAAAAAATCCAGTGGGGTTGACCCCTTGCGGCCATGGCCCACCCAGATCCGATTCCCAATGCCCCTGTGGGTAGCAGCATCAGTGGGCCACTCACACCCCAGTCTGATCCTGAGTAGGAGACCCTCAGGCCCTTCTGCTTCCAGGCAGGAAGTTGTATAAGGCCCCAAGATTTCTGTGGCCCTGGCAGCGCCACCCTCCTGTTCCTTTTTGCAAAATTTCATTACAACGAACAACTTAAATAAAATCTGTTTCCCTTTCTATAACAGAAAAATTAGAGTTTGCTCAATAATAATTTTTTTTTTTTTTTGTCCGAGCTGCAGCAAATCATATATGCCAAGCGAGTGCCAAAACTGGCATCTGGATGCTCTTGCATATTCCTGTGGCAGCTGCTGGCAGCTTCGTATCTGTATGTGAGTCTGTCACGGGGATAGGCAGGCTGCAGATGGCCGGCTTTGACCGTTGGAAGGATTCTTGATTGTCATTTTCTTGCTATCAACTTAAGATTTTTGATGAAACTTAATCAACCCCTCCCCTTGCATTAATTTCTGCATTTTAGACTAAAATGTAAAAAAAAAGGTAAACATTTTAATGAAAACCTTTGTGGGCTCAGCAGGACACTGAGACCAACCGTGCATCTGCTGCCTGTATTCTAACATCTGCTGGGTAATGGGACATTGCAGCATTCGACTTCCCATATGTAGCCAAGGTTATGCTGGCTGGTAACTGACAGATATGCATAGGGGCTCCCAGGCCACATTGGGATAAATAATAAATATATATAATACATAAAAGATTGACCCACACAAATGCATGCCTGGGTCACATTGATGAGCTGAAACAGTCCTCCATTCAATGGGAAAATCAAGTCTGCCTGATTGACATCTGGCCAATTTTCAGAGTGCCACATGTGTATGGCCACCTTTAGAGAGAGGCTACAATTCTTCTAAAATTTGGGGGGAACACTTATTCTAGGTAAAAAAAAATATGTTGATTTTCATCCACAAAAATGAAAATGGTACATTGCACTACACTTGTTAATGGGCCTTTAAATATATTATAAGGGCTATGGTAGACAGAGCATAGGTTGAAAAAGCCTGAAATTGTACTCTATTGTAAGGGTGCTTTAGCCTTAGTCCTTCTGACAAATGGTAGAGATTCTTTCCATGTGCTGGAAGGACTAAGGGGGTTATATAAGAAAAGGCACTAAGTTTGCCCGAAAGCAGTAACCCATAGCAACCAATCAGCAGCCAGAATTTATTGGTCACCTGTTTAAAAGCAAACATCTTATTGATTGCTATGGGTTACTGCAAACTTAGTGCCTTTTATTTCACATGGGAGTAAGGTTGGTTAAATAACTGTAGTTGGGCCTACCAACAGATAGAGCCTAAAGGCTGGAGACTGGGCAGGCATTCAGGATATTAGAGTAGGAATGGGGTACCCAGGGCCCACCGGGTACTTTACTCAAGGTCCTACCACTTAGCCACGTAAGGGTCCACCATTCAGCCAATGCCGCTCCCACTTCACCCCCAGTCACTGCTGCTCTTGCTCTTCTGTGCTACCTACTTGCACTGTGGAACCTGCAGCCATATTTAGTTTGTAACAGAGAAGTTAGTAGTGCAGCGGAGCGGGGAGCGGCTGGCTTGCAGGTAGGTGGCAAGGCCCATCGGGTTTGGGGCCCACTAGGGGTTTTCCCACTATCCCTGTGGACCTGTCCGACCCTTTACGATATCTGCCTTTTTTTTATTAGGGCCCATTCTTCTTTTATTATAGCCCAGGATATACATCCTTTGTCTGAATTATAAAAATACCCAATTCTTCACAGGGTAGGATATCGTTTGGGATGTGTGGCAACCTTGGGCAAATACAATCTCTGTCTGCCAGAAAAACCTACAACCATCTTTGCCAAAATCAAGACTTCCAAATGCTGTTGAGTCCCAACAATGCCTATAATGACCTTATCATGCTGGGAGTTGGGCCATAGGTTGCCATTGCTAACATGGAGGATAATGGCCAAACTGCCTGTCAGTCAGTGTGTGGCCAACTATTATCTTGTGACTGTTTCATAGGTGAAAATTCAATTTAACTACTAAACACTTTAAAAGGAAAATCCAGCTGACCTGTTGCCCTCATTGGTAAATTTAAAAAAGTCAACCTGGAGATGGGGCTTTGTTCTTAAGTAGGCTAGTCAACTGTCTCTGTATTAGTCTCAGGTTGCCCAGTTGCCAAACCTATATATAACCCAATATATTATTCTGCTGCTGCAGTGAAATACTGGCTAGAATATTTTCTCTATATATCACTGAGTCATTTCATAACTCCATAAAAACACAACCCAAACCCAAATATTTACTGTCCTCACTCTGTACTTATTGACATTCTACACCATTTTGTTTCTCCAGAGGACTGCGACTGACAGTTGGGGAACAGGCAGGTTCTTTGCAGTCAGTGAGTGACCTCTGCAAGTGCACTAATTGGCCTAATCCTCCATCAGCCAACATACAATATTCCATTCTCTTACATGTGTTTCTATGGAAACTGCCAATAGCTCGTGGGTAATATCAAGTCAAGGCACGAGATGATTCACACACTGTCAATGAAGCATTTGAAGAGGCTTTAGGTTTCATATCTTGGATCTCCATTTATTTATTCTCTTGTTATTTTCTATTAAGAAATTCAGAAGGAAACATGGGGATTCTATATAAAATAAAGTCTCAAAAAAAGGAACTTTATGCATTATAGAGGTTACATACAGTACATACAGGGGTTTATTTATCAACCAATGGCAAGAGCTTCAACAACGACATTTCCATCACCTGGGGTGCAGATCTGACTCAACAGAGCAACAATGATATTTTATCTGAAACATCTTCTAATCCATCCTGAATGACCCTCAGTAAAGTCAAATCATTGACCCAGCAGAAAACACTGGTTCAGGTTGGTGAGCTGTGTCCCACTTGAATTTAAAGGAACAGTAACACCAAAAAATGAAAGTGTATAAAAGTAACTAAAATATAATGTGCTGTTGCCCTGCACTGGTAAAAGTTGTGTGTTTACTTCAGAAAGTCTACTATAATTTATATAAATAAGCTGCTATGTAGCCATGGGGGCAGCCATTCAAAGGAGAAAAGGCACAGGCACATAGCAGATAACAGATAAAACACTATTGTATTCTACAGAACTTATCTGTTATCTGCTATGTAACCTGTGCCTTTTCTCCTTTTTTCCAGCTTGAATGGCTGCCCCCGTGGCTACACAGCAGCTTATTATATAAATTATAGTAGTGTTACTGTAGCAAACACACCAGTTTTACCAGTGCAGGGCAACAGTGCATTATATTTTTATTACTTTAAAGCTCTTTCATTTTTTTGTGTTACTGTTCCTTTAACAATATGTGCGTTTGAATAGTGACTCAATAAGAATCAAAGCCACCTGTGCCACCCAATAGAGTCCTGCAGTGAGTCACGTGGGTACCCTTAGAATGTCCACAAATCAGTCGGGATTCGAGTGGAAAATCCCAGATGTCCAAACTGTGTGGGTGGTCTGTGGGTACACAGTGGAGGTAATTGAGGAGGTTGTGGGCAGCCTTAATAATAATAATAATAATAATAATATTAAAAACACAAAGCGACCTGAGCCCCCCAGCAATCTTACTGATTTATGAGCTCGCTTCTGGTTCCTGAGTCAATCCCTTTTGGTTTGCAGAGACGTTCAGTATGGTGCAGGGCAGTTTCGGGAAGTCGCTTCTTCTGGTGGGTTCAGGTATGGGAAGACATCATAGCCGATACAAGTGCACAGGTCCAGATCACATCGCAGATACAGGGGTCCGGGTTAGGTGCAGGTCTAAAAAAAACAGACCCATGCTGGGCTCTACCACCCAGCTTAGTTGAGATTGGATCCAAACTGCATGGCTTTACTGCCTGTGTGTGCCCAGATTAAAAGTTATGGCAAATAGGGCTATTTCAGTCACTTACAAATGTGGTGCCAAAGCAGCCCCCCATTGACTTGAATGTAAATTGCCAATAGGAAGGGACTGGTCAAGCAGAGGAAGGGAAGAGCAGATACTTCCAGTGGTTGAGGTACATAATTAATAGGCAGCTACCGTGGGTAGTATGTAGTGGCAACAAAGTGTGCTCACAGCTGGGGCAAGTGGGAATGGGTTGGAGGATACGTTCCTGACACTGGTACAGGTATGGCATCCATTATCCGGAAAACCGTTATCCAGAATCTCCAAATTACGGAATGCCTGTCTCCCATAGACTCCATTTTAATCAAATATTCAGATTTTTAAAATGCACTTTCTTTTTCTCTGTAATAATAAAACAGTACCTGTACTTGATCCCAACTAAGATATAATTACCCCTTATTAGGGCAGAACAGCCCTATTGGGTTTATTTAATGGTTAAATGATTCCCTTTTCTCTGTAATAATAAAACAGTACCTGTACTTGATCCCAACTAAGATATAATTACCCCTTATTGGGGGCAGAACAGCCCTATTGGGTTTATTTAATGGTTAAATGATTCCCTTTTCTCTGTAATAATAAAACAGTACCTGTACTTGATCCCAACTAAGATATAATTACCCCTTATTGGGGGTAGAACAACCCTATTGGGTTTATTTAATGGTTAAATTATTCCCTTTTCTCTGTAATAATAAAACAGTACCTGTACTTGATCCCAACTAAGATATAATTACCCCTTATTGGGGGCAGAACAGCCCTATTGGGTTTATTTAATGGTTAAATTATTCCCTTTTCTCTGTAATAATAAAACAGTACCTGTACTTGATCCCAGTGAAGATATAATTACCCCTGATTGGATGCAAAACAATCCTATTGGGTTTAATTAATGATTTAGTTTTTTTTTAGTAGACTTAAGGTAGGAGATCCAAAATACGGAAAGACCTCTTATCCGGAATACCCTTGGTCCCGAGCATTCTGGATAACGGGTCCTATACCTGTACCTGAAACAGTCCCCTGAGCTAAACACTTGCCAGACCATTTGGAGGTTGAGGTTGTTTTGGCACCACTAGGGAATTAGGGCTACTAAAGAATGCAGTGCTTATAGGGCCCAAAGCAGAATCACGTGCCATTGCATTAATGCCCAACGCTGTGGCTGATCAAGCTAACTAAGTCTGAAATATTCAGTTAGCATCTAACGCTTTACATATAAAACACAGGAGCAAGTATTATTTATAATTATATCACTCAGAATTAAAGTTTTAATTATTTCTTCATTTAATATGGCATAATTCATAGAGCATGAAACCACAAACTCTAAAGCCAGATATACTGGGAATATGTGTATTTTTTTTAATTAAAAAGTACATTTTCATTTAATGTTCCGGGGAACAAAACCTCCCTTTACTTTTAACCCTCCATTTACATACACAGTACATATCTTTGTAAATCCTTGTCTTTGCTATGAAGGGTCAGAATGTTTCCATGGTAACAGAGATGGAAGTGAATCAATGTCGCTAATAATTGTGGTTTTCTTTTGTTTCAGAAAGTTGTTTTTTTTACCCTTTAGTGACTTTACTACAGGTTGGGGCTGCAGCGGATGTCAATGAAATAGGAATATTAACAAGTCCGGTCACATCACTGATATTAAATGGGGTTGTGAAAAAAATAAAATGATGGAGAATGTATGGAAAATAGGAGATGTAACCATTTTAATGATACTGTTGTCTAAACGCAAAGTTGTATTAAAACAATGTCTTTCTTATGTTTATATAAGAGAATAAGCCCTTTGTTTTTTTAATTATGCCTCTTTGCCCCCACCCTGTGCTGGGGATATAGCCTTCACCCTACAATATTATGGAGATAAAGCTTACATTGGCCGTCCATCCTCAATGTTCCCCTTTGCTCCTGGCACAGATTCTGATGTTCTTGGAAATTAATCCATTAAGAATCCATCCACGATCAAACGTGGCCTGTTGACCTTACTCCATACAAATCTGTTGTCAATTTGCCCCCCCCCCACATATGGACAAAAATGAAATACTTGCAGTTAGGCAGCAGAACAATGAGCCTTAGACCATTTGGTGAGAGTATTGAGCTAGACATACATGATCACAAAGGTTCCAGCTGTGTGCCCATTTGTAATCCTACTATAATGACTCAATACCGGACCCAGAGGGGAGCCCACCAGCTTTCTGTCTAGTTTTTACAGCAGATCTACAATTCCCTGCAGACCTCTGTGTTCTCAAATGCTCTTGTGCAGCCACAAGCTTTTGGCATCAACATCTACAGGGTCCATGTGGGGTTGTGTGTACCCACTGGGCTCCCCACATGAACACATCTGCTGCTCCTATAGTTATGTCACTACCTACAGAGATTCAGCAAAACTTGGGACACCAGACTGGTGGCAGAGCAGTTAGGCCAAAGAGTAGATGAGAAAATGACCACATTCATATATGGAGTACAGGTAAGGGCAGGCAGCAATGGTACAGGTTCCAGGCAAACCTAAGGGCAGGTACCAGATGCTACAAACATGCAGGAGTCAGAACAGAAAGTCAAGCAGGTTTAGGCAGGTGCTGCAAGAAAATACTGTAGATACTAGTTTGAGCACCAAGTGCAGGGGAAGGTTATTTGGCCCCAGTGGGGTCTATTGGACCATGGGCAGTTTAGTCTAGCTGCGATCATTATCTATTTATGCACCTTGTCTGTAGGTAGGAGCTTCACCATAATGAAAAAGGCGTGATTGCCAGTCCACAAAAAAAATTGAGCACTAAGCCCACGCATGAAGGGAGTCCTCTACATTATGCCTCACCAATGGATGGTGTACCAGGTTTATTTGGCCTTTTTCAGCCAAATACCAGTGGGCTCAGCTGAACCAAATCCATGTGGCTTTAAAGTACTGGATGACTGAAGGTGATTCTCAAATCTGAATATGCAATAAGGATTCAGATTTGGTTTGAAATTCTACTCTTTTGCCGATGTTTTGATATTCGCCTAAAAGCAAAAATGATCGATTGGAAACCATGGATTAAAGCAATTTTGCCAAACTATGGTCTCGGGTTCAATTCCAGCTTTGGTGCTATTTGTGAGGCATTTGTATGCTCTCCCCGTGTCTTCATGCTCCAAAAACATACAGGCAGGTATAATGGCTGCTGATAAAAATGTACCCTACTGTGTGTGTAAATGTGATAGGTACCTTAAGCTGGCCATACATGGTAAGATCTGCTTGCTTGGCGAGGTCCCCAAGCGAGCAGATCTTCTCCCGATATGGCAATATTGGCTAATTTGGTCATTTGGTGTCAAATGATTCAATTAAAATGGTCTGTATAGGCACCATTGGTTCGGGGCTGCATCAACGAGCCAGTGAGGTCCCTAATCTAATGGAAAAATCAAACCCGCACGATGAAGATCTGGCCCGCCAATTGTGCCCATACACAGGCAGATAAGCTGCCGAATCGGTCTAAAGGACCTTTATCGGCAGCTTAAATCAGCCCGTGTATGGCCACCATTAGATTGTAAGCTCTGCTGGGGCAGGGAATATGAATAATATTATATATTATTATATATAACCTCTGTAGTGCTGAGGAAATGTGTCTCTGTAAGTCTCTAGCATGTAGGGGCGCTCCAGTGGCTGCTGCCGTGTCCTTATCTGTCACTGACTGCTGTGTGACGGACATCCGGGCAAGTAGAAATTTTCCAGTGGGCACAAACACGACCATTCATTTGAAGCTAAAGCAATGAACTAAAAAGCTCTTTAAAGGTCAGTTTTATAGGGAGAATCTGCCTTCATTGCCTGGCAACAGTATTCTATTCCATTGAACAGCTAAAGAGAAGCCGCAATGAACTCTTTATTTGTAGGACACTGAGATTTCAGAACAAATTCATCACTTTCCTTTTGCAGCAAAAAGATATTCTCTTGTAGGAACTGGGTTCTACAATTATTTTACTAATATTATTTTTTAAATTATTGTCGCCAATGGTTTTAAATGAATAGGTTCAGAAATTATTCATCTGAAATGGTTGAATATTTTTGACTTGGGAAGGTATAGTTTTTATTTCTTTCTATTTTTGCACAAGGGAAAACTGCATATATATTTTTTTTTATTCTCCTTTCCTATTCTCTTATATCTAGCAGTTTAGATAGAAAACATTAGCCATGACCAGTGGCCTTTATATAAATCATTCATTTGTGTCTTTGGGCAATAGGACACATAGCTATACCAAATGTTTTGTAGCCCCACTGATCAATAGCTCCATGGGCAACAAAAGGCTTTAAATCTCTTTCCATTGATTTGAATGGCATTTGCCTGTAAATGCGGGTGCCCCTTGTGGAGTTATTAATTGCCTGGGTGACAGAATGCCTGCAATCTCTATGTGCACCACCTGGGAAGATAAGAAAAAGTAAATGGATGCTATAAATCATATGCTCTTCCTCACTGTTCTTCTGCAACCAATCAGGCTGCTGATAAGGAAAGAAGAAAGGACCACTGGCTCAAAAGCTATTAGGCCATGTATTCCTAGATTTGGTTGGACAGTTTGTCTGACAGATATCTTGTTATCCTGGTGGATTGTACAGTCTGTCCTCAAGGAAAATTTCTGTTGGTCATTTGAAAGGAACTCTAGGGGGCCCATTCATTAAAGTCCGAATGGGAAAAATTCGTATTATTTCTAACTTTTAGAATTGTGCATAAGTTCCATGACATTTTCGTTAAATTACACGACTTTTTCGTGCTAAGCGTCAATTTGTGCGACAAAATCTTATTTGTCGCAACGGCTACGAAAGTTTCAGATCCATTCGTGACTGGTTGGAGCTGCAGAGTGCCATTGAGTCCTATGGAAGGCTTCCAAAATCATGCATTGAAGATTCAAAGACAGAAAGGTTTTCGCGGCGTTTACGAAATTTTGTAACTTTCCGTTTGCACCACTAGCACTGGATTTCAAATTTGGGCGCCCCCGAGGCCGCCCCCCTTTCACTCCCCCCCCGCACGCGCATACGCAAATGCAAACGCGCAAACAATCTCCCCAATCGCGCATGCACGAACATCTTTTCTCTCTCTCCCCCCCCTGCGCCGCCGCAAGCGCAGGCATTTATACTCCAAGACGGAGCTGTGGGGAGCAGTCCCCATTGCTCCATATGGGAGCGAAGTGTCAAAATTTGTTTGCGGCGGGGCGGCATGCTGGCTCTAAATTTGTGCCGCCCTAGGCCTGGGCCTTTGTGGCCTCACCACAAATCCGGGCCTGCACACCATGTTATTTTCATACGACCATGACACAAATTTTCGCACAATAAACGCACATTGGAAATGGCCATTGTTAGTCTGAATTTTTTCCAATCGTGTTTTTAATTGGTGAAAAATCGTACTTTGCTAAACAAAGGTGGCTAAGTGCATTGCTTATTGGTTTGAAAACTGTATAGGTGCAAATGGCACGCTAAGGGGCTCATGTATTATGCTGTGTAAAAAATTGTGACAAAATGTGTCACACATCGCCAGACTTCGCCATATAAAATCCGCACAACTTTTTAATACCTTTACGTAAAATAACAGTGTAAAATCTGGCGTTCAGACAGCGAACATCTCCATTTATTTTACACCAGCAAATTTCATTTTACACAACATAATAAAGTGGTCACTTACCAAGCCCTTGGGCCCCAGGGAGCGCTGCCCGAGCTCCACATCACAAATCCGGCAGAGAGCAGCGCAAAAGGCACAGCAGAGCCCTGTCTTTACTGTTTGCCTTAAGGCCTAAAATAAAAGAAAACCTAGACTTGGATCATTACTGCTACAGGGCTGCCAAACCTCTGGGCAGTACAGTAAGTTCAGTTCTCCTTTAAATCCTCATTTATGTTTGGTGACACTTTGTGCTTAATACATACTAAGCATTCCTCAATGTTTGTACAAATTTTTTTCTCAACTGAACAAGTTAATGCCAGCCCGAGCGTGTAAGCAGCACAAAAAGGCATTTTCCTAATCTGAGTTATACAATTCTAACAACAGTAACTGTGGCTCACTACAGTAAGTCTCTTTGTTTGGGGGCAAATTATCTGCTCTATCTCTGATATTCTATATTTATTGCTTTGTATAAAGCCCAAGAACTTATGAGAGAGAATTAAAGTACGGTAATCTTAAAGGAATCATGGTAAACATGGGCATCAGTTAATAGAGCTTCTCCAGCAGAATCCTGCATTGTAATCTGTTTTTCAAAAACACAAGATTTATATGTGGCCACAGCCACATGACCTGTGCTCTGATAAACTTCAGTCGTATTTTACTGCTGCGCTGCAAGTTGGAGTGATATCCCCCCCCCCCTCCCAGCAGCCGATCAGCAGAACAATGGGAAGGGAGCAAGATAGCAGCTCCCAGTAGGTATCAGAATAGCACTCAATAGTAAGAAATACAAGTCCGGGTTGGGACTCCTCCAGTTACATGGGAGTAGGAGAAACAATAGGTTAGCTGAAAGCAGTTCTAATGTGTAGCGCTGGCTGAAAGCTCAGACTCAGGCACAATGCACTGAGATGGCGCCTACACACCAATATTACAGCTACAAATACATTTGTTGGTTCAAGAATAAGAGAGTGAATAAGAGAGTGAATTATTTGCTGTGTAAACAGTGTAATTTAGTAATCACTAAAAACATTTTTTTTCTTTGAGAAAAAATGACTATTCACCCCAACGCATTTGAGAAAAAATCAAGAAAAATATCCCTTTGCTCCAATGCATTTGGTAAAGGAATTTTGTTTTGACTGAATTTTGCCACTGTCAATATTTCCCATGGGTTTGCAAACACAAGAAAAAATTTGAAAATTACCATTTTGGCATGAAAAAACACCTATTGAATCCAATGCATTTGGTGACATTTTGGTGGAAATTCACCATTTCACACATTTTTTCACGGTTTTGCATCATCACTACTGTGGTTATTTGTAAACAGAAAAAAATCCCATTACATTTATATAGTTTTAGTGAGTTTAATAGTCTCTTTTACTGGTAAAACAAGTTCATTTTTTTACCAGAAAAAAAACTGTAGGAAATGATGATTTTTTTCCAGGCATTGAACATTCCATCAATTGCTTTATAAATAAGTTAATATGAGCAAAAGGAATGGGCAAAATAGTAAGCCAGAAATGCCAGAAATTACAGATTTTATTGTATCTGTTTCCTAAAGTCTTGCCCTGATGTTTCTTGTAAAAGTGATTACAAAGGGACCAAATGTTACAATTTCCATTTTCTAATGTTTAGAACAAAAAAGTCCTCTACAGGTATGGGACCTGTTATCCAGAATGCTCGGGACCTGTGGTTTTCCAGATAAGTGATCTTTCTGCAATTTGGATCTCCATAACTTAAGTCTGCTAAAAATCATTTAAATATTGAATAAACCCAATAGGCGCCCCCAATAAGGGGTAATTATATCTTAGTTGGGATCAAGTACAGGTACTGTTTTATTATTACACAGAAAAGGGAATCATTTAACCATTAAATAAACCCAACAGGACTGTTCTGCCTCCAATAAGGGGTAATTATATCTTAGTTGGGATCAAGTACAGGTACTGCTTTATTATTACAGAGAAAAGGGAATCATTTAACCATTAAATAAACCCAATAGGGCTGTTCTGCCCCCAATAAGGGGTAATTATATCTTAGTTGGGATCAAGTACAGGTACTGTTTTATTATTACAGAGAAAAGGGAATCATTTAACCATTAAATAAACCCAATAGGGCTGTTCTGCCCCAATAAGGGGTAATTATATCTTAGTTGGGATCAAGTACAGGTACTGTTTTATTATTACAGAGAAAAGGGAATCATTTAACCATTAAATAAACCCAATAGGGCTGTTCTGCCCCCAATAAGGGGTAATTATATCTTAGTTGGGATCAAGTACAGGTACTGTTTTATTATTACAGAGAAAAAGGTTATCATTTTTAGAAATTAGAATTATTTGCTTATAATGGAGTCTATGGGAGATGGCCTTTCCGTAATTCAGAACTCTGGATAACAGGTTTCCAGATAAGGGATCCCATACCTGTACTTTATTTAGTAGAAAGAGAGCACAAGTAGCACAGCAGAGATTTTTGTATCAGAACTGGAATAACCTTCAACCTCCTTTAGAGTAAAAATTGAGGTAATTACTTAATATAGAGGTTATTAAGTGCAGGGCACAGATGCAGGGTCAGAACTAGGGGCAGGCAGAAGAGACACATGCAGAAGGGGGCACTAGTCACAAACCTCTTTTGCCTGCCTACCCCTAGTTTGGTGACCACCATGGCTCATTGCTGCTTCTGCTTGGCAGATCAGGGAAGGATGGTTGCCTCGGGTACCACAAAGGGTTGGCCCAGCATTGCTAAGACGGCAGGTCTTTCTACTCCAAGAAATTCCAAGAGAGCAGAAGGCAGTGTGCCAAGTCCAAAAAAGAACCAATTTGCAAACTGCCATCTATTAGGTAAATAACCCCTTTAATGTTGCATGTTGCAAATACAACAACAACAACAAAATTAGTGCAACAGGCAGAACCAATTCTCAAACACAGAAGTTAGAATTTGAGGCTCCCAATAGGGAAGAGCACCTTCTGGCCACAAGAATCTTACATAGAACCTTTCCCTTGCTTTCTGCTACCAGTGTGGGAATGGGTGTTCCTTGATGGACCATTCAATATGAAACCTTATCATAACAAATACAAACAAAGCTGCATTGTCAAGTCAACAAGAATATAACATTTTGGGGGTTTCATTTATTTTATGCCTATTCAAGAAATGTTGGGAGAAAAAACTCTAAAGCAAACAATGGGCACTGTTCTACAACTGAAGCAGTAGGAGAAATCCATTACATGAAATAATTGGCTAGGCATTACAAATTAATTAGCAGTCTATCTGAATACAGAGAAAGATACCGAGTGATGGATATGTTTATCCGTCGGTTCTTATGCATTTCAGCCAAGTGGTTCATTTGTTTATCATCGATCCGCCCAACAGAAGTGCTTAGGACAATGAGCGCAATTAATGGAACGAACACAGACACACCGACGAAATGCCACGGAGTGAAGTCTATTTCTGCTTACGCTCCTGAAATATCACTGCGGTAAGTTCAGGGCAGGGTTTTTGGAAGACTATAGTATGGATGTAGAAATTCTACAGCAGATAACACTCCCAGAATATATGAAGCTATAAGCATGGAGGCTTAATTGTTTTTGACCTCCATACTGAAAAGATGGAGGGAGAGGGAGGCAAGGGGCCAGGAGTTCAGCCTTGTCAGGGATAGGACTAGAGAATGAAATAGAATAACAATATACATGTATATAGTCATTTGTCATACATATTGGATGGCAGATTGTATTAAATGATGTCATACAAAGAAGTCTTTGGAGACCTTGAGAAAAATGAGCACCATGAAAATCCATTGGACAGCAACTTTTGGCTTGTGAACCTCCATTTTGAGAGACTTGTAGTAGAAGACCTAGGAGGATTGGAGAGTAGTTAGTAAAATGGGCATACACAAGATCTGCTTGTTTGGTGAGGTTGCCAATAAGATCCTGGGCTAAAGATTATATCATAAAGGGAACCTATGAAGGCCCATGAGAAGAGGACCTCATCAGAGTACCAATGCAGACTTTGCCTAATGGGCTCAAACCTGTGCAGTTGATATAAAGATGTTTCTCAGACAGAAATCAAAGGCTCAAGGACCTCCCTAGAGCTGCGTACAGGGGCTGATAAGCTGCCAACTCAATCTGGGCAGAGTTTGCAGAGTTTATTGGCCTGTGTTTGTCCAACAAATAGCAGAGAGGGGCAAGTCTCCTCTCTGCTATATGCAGGCATTTCTCCTCACACGAGGAGATCAAAAGAAAGCCAAACCAACCAAAATTAGCTTTATACTTGCAACCAGCAGCAATATTTATAAACCTAATATAGGAAAAGAGGTAAGAGGGGGTTGCTGCCTTCGGAATTTTTATAACCCCTTCAGAAACAGGAGAATTGGTCTGTACTGGATAGGTTCCTTATATGCAGGCACAAGACAAGGGAAAAGTGCTGGTAACACTGGTAACTGAGATTTCAAATACACGAAGGCCCAAACAGCCCCCAAAAAGCCCAATAAATAGTGACTGTCTATGGCAGGGGTCCTCAACCTTTTTAAACAGGGGGTCCTTCAGACTGTTGGGGGGTCAGACTATAGTTAGTCTTCACACTACGGCCCTCCCCGGCCCCCGCTGCATCCTCACACCTGGCTACTACCTGTCTGCCTCAGCGCGGTCCTCAGTCCCAGAGCATTACACCGGCCGTCGCTATGTCATTGAGGCAGACAGGTAGTAGCCAGGGGTGAGGATGAAGTGGGGGTGGGGGCCTTGTAAATGACCTTGGGGGACCGTATCTGGCCCTCGGGCCATAGTTTGAGGAACCCTGGTCTACGGCACCTTACAGCAGCCCCTCTGGCATTTGCCTGAGCCCACAGATTGCCAGTCTGGGCCTGTCTGCCCCATATAGCGCTACAACATTAATCCTTCTTTACAAAACAGAGAGTGTCACTTGTGCTATGACTTGAAAATTCTATACAATAAGACAAGAATAATACAAGAACTGCAGGAATATCTTATTTTTTTATAGTAAGAACTTGATGGATTAACTTTCCCATGAACTGAATTCATTACAGACACAAGCGGTGTGGCTTTGGGTTAAATACGGTTCTGGAAGAACATTCACTACCCTGTTCAGTCGATCTGCAGTTTCATATAAAGAGCTCCTGTCAGAAGGGCCGCACTTTGTACATCAGTACAAACAATAATGTTAAAGGAGAACTAAAGCCTAACTAAAGAAGTAGGGTAGGAATATTGCACATTATGTCTGGAGCTTCTGTACCAGCTCAAGGCACCCACAGCCCTTTAGCAGGGAAGATCTGTACCCCAAAGATGCCCCAGTAGCCCCCCATCTTCTTTTCTGCTGATTCCCTGCATATACTCTGTGTTGCTGTCACTTACCTGAGCTTAGGGGCCCACTCACTATATACTGTATATATAGAATATAAATGGCACACTATACTGTATATATAGAATATAAATGTCACACTATACTGTATATATAGAATATAAATGTCACACTATACTGTATATATAGAATATAAATGGCACACTATACTGTATATATAGAATATAAATGGCACACTATACTGTATATATAGAATATAAATGTCACACTATACTGTATATATAGAATATAAATGGCACACTATCCTGTATATATAGAATATAAATGGCACACTATACTGTATATATAGAATATAAATGTCACACTATACTGTATATATAGAATATAAATGTCACACTATACTGTATATATAGAATATAAATGTCACACTATACTGTATATATAGAATATAAATGGCACACTATCCTGTATATATAGAATATAAATGGCACACTATACTTTATATATAGAATGTAAATGTTACACTATACTGTATATATAGAATATAAATGGCACAATATACTGTATATATAGAATGTAAATGGCACACTATACTGTATATATAGAATATAAATGGCACACTATACTTTATATATAGAATGTAAATGTTACACTATACTGTATATATAGAATATAAATGGCACACTATACTGTATATATAGAGTATAAATGGCACACTATACTGTATATATAGAATATAAATGGCACACTATCCTGTATATATAGAATATAAATGGCACAATATACTGTATATATAGAATATAAATGGCACACTATACTGTATATATAGAATATAAATGGCACACTATACTGTATATATAGAATATAAATAGCACACTTTACTGTATATATAGAATATAAATGGCACACTATACTGTATATATAGAATATAAATGGCACACTATACTGTATATATAGAATATAAATAGCACACTATACTGTATATATAGAATATAAATAGCACACTTTACTGTATATATAGAATATAAATGGCACAATATACTGTATATATAGAATATAAATGGCACACTATACTGTATATATAGAATATAAATGGCAGAATATACTGTATATATAGAATATAAATGGCACACTATACTGTATATATAGAATATAAATGGCACACTATACTGTATATATAGAATATAAATAGCACACTATACTGTATATATAGAATATAAATAGCACACTATACTGTATATATAGAATATAAATGGCACACTATACTGTATATATAGAATATAAATGGCACACTATACTGTATATATAGAATATAAATAGCACACTATACTGTATATATAGAATATAAATAGCACACTATACTGTATATATAGAATATAAATGGCACACTATACTGTATATATAGAATATAAATGGCACACTATACTGTATATATAGAATATAAATAGCACACTATACTGTATATATAGAATATAAATGGCACACTATACTGTATATATAGAATATAAATGGCACACTATACTGTATATATAGAATATAAACGGCACACTATCCTGTATATATAGAATATAAATGGCACAATATACTGTATATATAGAATATAAATGGCACACTATACTGTATATATAGAATATAAATGGCAGAATATACTGTATATATAGAATATAAATGGCACACTATACTGTATATATAGAATATAAATGGCACACTATACTGTATATATAGAATATAAATGGCACACTATACTGTATATATAGAATATAAATGGCACATTATACTGTATATATAGAATATAAATGGCACACTATACTGTATATATAGAATATAAATGGCACACTATACTGTATATATAGAATATAAATGGCAGAATATACTGTATATATAGAATATAAATGGCACACTATACTGTATATATAGAATATAAATGGCACACTATACTGTATATATAGAATATAAATGGCACACTATACTGTATATATAGAATATAAATGGCACAATATACTGTATATATAGAATATAAATGGCAGAATATACTATATATAGAGAGTATAAATGGCACAATATACTGTATATATAGAGTATAAATGGCACACTATACTGTATATATAGAATATAAATGGCACACTATACTGTATATATAGAATATAAATGGCACACTATACTGTATATATAGAATATAAATGGTACAATATACTGTGTATATAGAATATAACATCAACTTCTATGACAGAGGAACCTCATATTCTGATTGATGATTTCTAACGACCCCTAAGTTTAGCTTCATAGCAGCAGCAGACAGGAGCACACTGAGCATGTGTAGTGCCACTGACACTCAGAAGATGGCCTTAGAAGAGCCAAGGTCCTGTGGTCATTACTGTTATAGGATTACTGGGCTGGGCCAGTACAGAAATAAATTATACAGCATTTTTAGCCATATTTATTTTTAGGCTATAGTTGTCCTAAAGGGCCACAACCCCCCTAAGAGTTTTTAACTACTGTGGAGTCTCAGACAATAAATGAAGTGGTCAGACAAGTCAGCCACCAGCCCTGCAGCACAGCTCAACATTTGGCACACAGGTAGGAGGGAATAGACACCTTTTGGGAGTCTGGGTAGAAAAGTTGGCAGGGGCATACTGTAACTAAGGCCGTTACAAAATGGGCCATGAGTTGACCAGGGTAGAGAGCCTAAGACTCTGCTCCTTGTAGAGAGCTTCCAGTGGGCTTTCATTCCTCTCTAATCAAAACTAAGGCTTTTTTCTCTATGTTAAATGTATTGGTGAATACAACTGATATCTGGTTATTGCACTGGAATGATGGGAAAAGGTCATGCAGAATGAAAACTTAAGAAGCCTCATCATTCAGTAGAACTGAACTGCTGTGGAATGTAAAGCGGCCCCTCTGGGCCAAGCACTCTCTTACCATGTAACACACAGCACTTTAGAATGGATCCAGATTCATTTGGTAGACAGAGTGGCACTCTGTGACACAGCACGCTGCGTCTCTGGAAACCATTGTGGCTTCTCTAGCCAGTCCATTTGGCTGATAATAAAGGGTAAGTTACCCCATTTACTGTTCCCATAGGAGTGCAGGATTCCATCTGACATTCATCAGACCGTCGCTCCAGCAATCATGCCTTGCTAATGAAACCCTATTGAATTTCCATCAAAGCGCAAGAACCTCTTTGAGAGTCGTCTAGAGCAAGCGATTCCCTGTGTCTTCTGGCACCTCCGACACATTACCCTCGGCTCTGGTTTCACATTATAGCTCATGTAATGTACACACACGGAACCTATTCAGACAGTGATTTCATAGGGGATATTCTACATCCATTTCTGGTGCAACAATAGAATGATGTATTGCATGTGCCCATGAAGTAACTATAGGCAAAAATATACATGACATATTTCACACATGTATGACACATTCTTTTAACATGCATGTTCTAAGCCTGTCTATGTCTGAGGCTGATCCCTACATCAGCAGCTACTGAATTGCACAATATTTGCTTGGCAGACTGTCATCAGAACCTCAACAGCTCCTGTTGACTTATGAGAGAAGTGACAAATGAATGACAAAATATTGTTGCCCATCAGTCAATATTACAGCTTGTGGACTGGCAATATGGAGCCTATTTGCCGGCTGATCGGCTTATTGTGTATTGAAGTGGTTTCAGCAAAAGGTTCCTAATCTTGAAGGTCAGGGACCACTGATTATACGAGATAATACGAGATATTATCCATAGAGCTTAATGAGCAAAAGGCTGGTTTATAATGCCCCTAATAATAAAGACTGTACACAGCTGGCCCTAAAGAGATACGTAATGCTCAGTATTTTATAGCATGGCCCAGTCTGAGCAACTTTTCATTTGCGCTTCATTTGTATGGATTTTGAATTATTTGCCTTTGTCTTCTGAGTTTTTCCAACTTGCAGTTCTAATACCTGGTTGTTGGGGGTCACTGACCCTGTCAACCAAAAGAACAAAGAAGGAAAATCCTGTTGCTCTGTGTGTATTTCCCTCTTCTATTTATTTTCCAGTGTCTCATTCACACGACTGCCTGCAACTTGCCTTTGACTATCACTGCATCATGCCAAGCCTTCATTTAAAGGCAAACTACCCCTTTAATGAGGTTGTAGGTGGTGGAATGTGGGTATTTAATGCAAGGGTGAACACCCTCGTATGGCTCAGCCAGAATGTGTGCTGGTCAAATATGACTTTGGTTCAAGGTAGGGAATGCCCTGACCATACTAGATCCTCGTGGGACAAATCTAACATAGTGACAATGTTAAAATAAATAGTCTATGGCAGGCTGAGGGGGCACATTAGGCTACCTTCTGGATGATCTTGATCCAAGTAGACCTGTGTCCTTTAGGGCATGTAACTCTTGGGGATCTAGGCAGTTAACAAGGTAACTGACAACCTAAAACCCTTTCATTTAATCAACATCTACTAAATGATCTACAAGTAGCTTGTCTTTCAGCAGGACTAACAGTTATTGGTGTGATGTACTACTAGTCATAGTTAACTGTAACATTCCCAATGCTTAGGGCAATCCCCAATGGGCCCAACTACCTACAACAGTATAGTTATTTAACGGCAAAGAGAATAACACTAGGTAAAATAAAGTAAATATACAGGTATCGGACCCCTAATCCGGAAACCCATTATCCAGAAAGTTCCGAAATATGGAAAGTCCATCTCCCATAGACTCCATTGTAATCAAATAATTCACATTTTTAAAATGGTTTCCTTTTTCTCTGTAATAATAAAACAGTACCTGTACTTGATCCCAACTAAGATATAATTACCCCTTATTGGGGCAGAACAGCCCTATTGGGTTTATTTAATGGTTAAATGATTCCTTTTTCTCTGTAATAATAAAACAGTACCTGTACTTGATCCCAACTAAGATATAATTACCCCTTATTGGGGGCAGAACAGCCCTATTGGGTTTATTTCATGGTTAAATGATTCCTTTTTCTCTGTAATAATAAAACAGTACCTGTACTTGATCCCAACTAAGATATAATTACCCCTTATTGGGGCAGAACAGTCCTATTGGGTTTATTTCATGGTTAAATGATTCCCTTTTCTCTGTAATAATAAAACAGTACCTGTACTTGATCCCAACTAAGATATAATTACCCCTTATTGGGGCAGAACAGCCCTATTGGGTTTATTTCATGGTTAAATGATTCCCTTTTCTCTGTAATAATAAAACAGTACCTGTACTTGATCCCAACTAAGATATAATTACCCCTTATTGGGGGCAGAACAGCCCTATTGGGTTTATTTAATGGTTAAATGATTCCCTTTTCTCTGTAATAATAAAACAGTACCTGTACTTGATCCCAACTAAGATATAATTACCCCTTATTGGGGGCAGAACAGCCCTATTGGGTTTATTTCATGGTTAAATGATTCCCTTTTCTCTGTAATAATAAAACAGTACCTGTACTTGATCCCAACTAAGATATAATTACCCCTTATTGGGGCAGAACAGCCCTATTGGGTTTATTTAATGGTTAAATGATTCCCTTTTCTCTGTAATAATAAAACAGTACCTGTACTTGATCCCAACTAAGATATAATTACCCCTTATTGGGGGCAGAACAGCCCTATTGGGTTTATTTCATGGTTAAATGATTCCCTTTTCTGTGTAATAATAAAACAGTACCTGTACTTGATCCCAACTAAGATATAATTACCCCTTATTGGGGCAGAACAGCCCTATTGGGTTTATTTCATGGTTAAATGATTCCCTTTTCTCTGTAATAATAAAACAGTACCTGTACTTGATCCCAACTAAGATGTAATTAATCCTTAGTGAAGCCAAAACTATCCTACTGGGTTTAATTACTGTTTATATAATTTTTTTAGTAGACTTAAGGTAGGAGATCTGAATTATGGAAAGACCCTTTATACAGAAAACCCCAAGTCCCGAGCATTCTGGATAACAGGTCCCATACCTATAATACAATCGCAGCAGCCAATCCCAGAGTGAGAATGCTTTCCATGTGACACACAGGTCTACTTCTCTGTCTGGTTGCTATTAGTTGCTAGGCCTGGAACAAATGTATTTGTGAGCAGTGCTCGCAGGGAGAAATGTAGGGGTCAAAAAGCCCTTAATTGCCACCTTTGGGTGGAGTTCCCCTTTAAGCAAAATCATTTCCCTTTCTGCTCATTTTACTGGTAGGTGATATTAAATAATTACCAGGACAAATTAGTTCTTTGTTGCTTGTCTTACAACAAACTCAAAGTCTTCAGGATTATGAATTACTCATTAAAAAATTATTTATAAAGCATTTCTTTGAAAAAAATAATAATAAAATACCAGTCCCTGCTGAATTCTAGTAGCTGTATGCGGTCTCTGCGGAACACGTGCCGGAGAATTCGTATGGCGACAAAAGGAAATATTTTTTATGTTAACTCACTGCCTGTAATTTTGTGCTGATTCAAGTTTAAATATATACTTACTTAAATGTACTGAACTTCAGTTAAATGTCGGAATATGAAATGTGCTCTTTATGGGAGGGAGGTCAGGGACGGCAATGAGCGCCACTGGCTGCATTATTACATTCTGCGCTGGTACAGGTCTCAACTGAAGTGCAGATTAGAGTTCATGGCAAATAAATCAGAAGCACAGATTGTAAAGTCAGACAATAAATATTAAAGGGGAACTAACGAACCCAGCAATCTAAGTTGCTTGTACAGGAAATAAAACGGCTTTATTGTAGGTATGTATCTTACATCAGTCAGTGACTCTTAATAGGCAATTACAGTCGGTATCTGATTGCAGACACTGAATGGGCACGCATCCAACCAGGCCCAGACTGAGATTTAAAATAGGCCCTGGCATTAGTACACAGAGGCCCAAACAGCCCCCCACCAGCCCAATAAATAATTAGTGTCTATGGCATCTTACAGCAGCCCCTCTGACAGATTGCCAGTACGGGTCTTTACCAGCCTACTTTAGTCTACCTCTTGGTAGTGCTGGGCGGTATGACCAAAAATTTATATCACGGTATTTTTCAAAATTATATCGGTATCACGGTATTTGACAGTATTTTTTTTTCCCCATGCATGATTAGGTGACCACCCCAAACACCCGCCACCCGCACCCCCCCCGCCACCCCAAACACCCCCCCATCCGCACGCAGCCCCCCCACCCGCACGCACCCCCCATCCGCACGCAACCCCCCCACCCCCCCCCACCCCAAACACCCCCCCATCCGCACGCACCCCCCCACCCGCACACCCCCCCCCACCCCAAACACCCCCCCATCCGCACACACCCCCCCCACCCCAAACACCCCCCCATCCCCTTCACATAAATATAACCCCCCACCCCACCCCCCCCAAACACAACCCCATCCCCTTCACATAAGTATAACCCACCCACCCACCACCACCCCAAACACCCCCCCATCCCCTTCACATAAATATAACCCCCCACCCCACCCCCCCCAAACACAACCCCATCCCCTTCACATAAAATATAATTACTGGCCAGGCACCCCCCGACAGCTCACATTGGTATCCGACTCTGAATGCGTCCTAGCGATGGCGCTTTTGTAGAGTGTGCGCGCTGACGTCACGTGCGCACCCGGAAGTATTCAGCACACCGGTATGTAGAAAATTCATATCGGTTTCAAAAAAAAAACCGGTGATCGGTTTTTACCGGTATACCGCCCAGCACTACCTCTTGGCCAATAGACTCCCTACAACTTAGTCAAAATAGATATTAGTTCCATTATAGCTATTTTAAAAAGGTAATATAGCTTCAGCAGGAAGCTACTGAGACCAAGCTAAAATGGCAGCTGCTATCTTAAACGAACAGAGGAAGCTTCTAGGGCTGTTTACTCAGGTATGGTAATGGTTTCTGCAGAATAAATATAGTGTTCTAGGTGGCGCTAATGTGGCGAATCTAATGGCTGCAAAATGCCAAAATGACTTTCCTTCTCCTTTAAACAGAAGCTAAGGATACTAGTGCCATGTACCAGTTTGCCAGTTGTGCCTGCTTTAGTGCTTGGGTTTCATGGCACAGCACACCCTGGCATTATGAAGCCCTGTACCTTTTGCTGTAATTTCCTGACACAAATTTTTACACCTATGGTATTGGGCACAATTTTTTTTCATGTGTGGCGGCCACAATTACACTGGAATTCTGGGAAGAAATGCTACATTGTTGGTAAATAAACATGGTGAATTGCACTGATTACTCTCATGTCTTTTGTAAATTAGCCCTAGAATGGGTACCGGTATATATTCTTCTATATTCTTTATATATTATTTATTTACTTACTTTACTATTTATTTATTTACTGTGACGCTGTGGGACACAGTAGGTTGTGTATTATTCCACATCACTAACTCATGGTTGCATGTTTGATAAGTTCTGAACCTGAGGTTTCTGAGCTGCTGGACTGCAGTGCTAAAGGGAAAATAAGGCCACTCACATTCTGGCTTTGATTATTTTATTCACTAAGATTTACATTTGCCTTGTATGCTCTGTCCTGAGCTAAAGAGATCTTGGAGAATATCAATGCAGATAAATAAATCTCCCTGTCCTGGAATGACCTGGAAGTGTTTGCAGCAAAGTTTCTTATAAGCAAAGCTGAAGAATAAACATCAAATAAATACTCCTTCCTATATTCCCCAAGTGTCAGTGTATGTAATTGTGTGATAGGGAACAAAGTTACAGCTGGCCATACACGCACCGATGATATCGTACAAAACCTCATTTTTGAATTTCTGGTAAAGGGGCAAGTTTTGGTTGCATAAAAACTAAGTATAGTGCCAAACAGTCCACATAGGGGCTATTAAATAGCCAATTATAGCTCTTATTGGCACCCCCAGGAACCCTTTTCATGCTTGTGTTACTTCCCAATACTTTTTCCAATTAAATGTGGCTTACGGGTATAAAAAGTTGGGGATCCCTGGGTTAGGGCAATAAAAAGTGTTGGAAGAGCTGCTGTTTCTTTTGTTTTTATTTTCTTCCTACCTCCCAATGGCTCCTTAGGTGGCACGACCCTAAACTATGGACCCCAAAGGGTACAAGATATACTGGATTGGAGGCACATTTGGCAATAATTTGGCTTGGGCAGATCAAGGAGCATGCCCTAAATTATCCTTAGTTTTTATTTTACAATGTTGAGGTATGGGTATGGTTGCCACCGTTCCTCCAAAAGTGGTCTGGGGTAAATGATGGGGTGGAGTTGATTATGTTGGGGGAAGAGCAATTACATTTCAGTGCTTGGTTAATAATGCCAGTGGGCAGACTATGATGTACCAGGATTGGCTTCATTTTGAGCCAGTCTGGCATTGCTTTGTCCTGGTTTCAGGCCTCTGAAATCCACACAAGCCCTGCAGAAACTGAATAGGTGGCAACCCTGAATGGGGATTAGTAGCACCAGATAAGTACTGCCTGCTCTGATTGTCTCTGCAGATTTAAAGACGGGCAGCACTAGATACTCGGTACTATGCATAAAGTTGCATTGAGTTTAGCAAGACATTAAAAGGTCTAGCCCACCAGTGAAATGGTTCTCTTGATGACTTCACTTGCTAAACAAGACTTTCACTATGATCATACCAACATTTCCATTAAACCGTACTAACGTTCATTTAAATCTTTACTCTGTGATTTAGGTTTGTCTTAAGAATATATTTTGGGCAACAATTATAAGATAACTAGGACAAAGTATACCCAGGGTAAGTTGCTCATAGGAATGAATTAGATGTTTGCTTACATTATTCTATCTCAGGAAGACTGGTGAAAGCTTACTGCTCATTGGTTACTATGGGTAAAAAGCCTAGGTCAAAGTTTTCTCATTTATTGCATAACCCCCTATGTGCCTTACCTCTAAAGAGAAACTACAACATAAAATATGAAGTAAAGGTAATTTGCTTTGGGCCCATGGGATGTATTCTGGAACTTTCCTCACCTTCCTGCATTGCCTAGGGTACCCTTTAACTTACCCCAGGGCTGGCAAAGAAAAAAAAAACCTTTTCAATACTATTTATGATGAGACACGTTAATTATAATAACCAGAAAATGAGCTCAAGCCCTGCAGAGATTAAGATTAGCCACAGTGCTTGTAATAACCACAAAGCTTGTTAGAAATAACATCAAAGCCTTCAGCGATAATGTCTCGAAATGAGGAACATCTCTTAGTTCCAAAATCCGTGAGAAATTAAATAAAACTCACCGCATTATTAAAGCGAAAATAAGAAAAGAAAGGGGAATGATAACAAGCTGATACCTTAATGGAGAAGGATTTGGGAGATTATTGTAAATTTATGTTGCAGTGTCAGTTAGGGTAGACTTTCATAGGTAGACATCAGCAGCATTTTAGAATGTGAATAAACCCAAAAAACTGCCCTTCCTGACTGATTATATTATGGGCTTATTTAGGGGAGCCAGAAAACCCCAATGCATGAAGAAGACATGGAGTGGTGTATGCAATCAATGGCCAACCTGGTTGGATTTCAAAGACCCAGTGCAGCACTCTATGAATGGCCATACACTGTAAGATCTCAGCGAGTGGATCTTCTCCCTATACACCCACCTACAGGCAGGCAATATCAGGCTAATTTGATCATTTGGCCCCAGGGCCAGATTTAAAACAGTGGGCATAGGCACCATTGGTTCGGGGATGCCATCAACAAGCCGGTCCCCGATCTGACAGAAAAACCAAGCCTACCCGATCGAGATCTGCCCAATTTCAGGCCAGATGTCGGTCGGGGAGCCCCGTCAGTGGTGCCCATACACTGGGCGGATAAGCTGCCGAATCGGTCTAAAGAAACGATATCGGCAGCTGAAATTGGCCCTTGTATGGCCACTTTAAGTGTTGGGAGGCCTTGTAGACAGGCCTTTGTTAATAGTCAATTGTTATATACCATGGTCTGACTACATATTCTCTTGTCAATGTGAATTCATTGTGCTGAAGGTTCCAAAGCTGAAGTGATATGAACAATGGGTATAGAGAGGACCATTGTAGTCTGAATGCTCTGTTAATCTAACATACTGGCCATAAAGGAGCCAAGTGGCAGCAACTCTTAAGGTCAGGTTAGAAAATCCCGTTGGATCGGGGACCGCATTGGCTCGTTGATGTGGTCCCCGAACCGACTGCCCCATTGCCGCGTGCAGAATTTGATCGTTTGGCCCCAGGGCCAAATGATCGAATTCACCGACATGCCTCCCCGATATCGTCACCCGTAGGTGGGGATATCGGGTGAAGATCCGCTCGCTTGGCGACATCGCCAAGCGAGCGGATCTGCCCGTGTATGGCCACCTTTAGTAGACCATTAAATGGAAGCTTGGCTGATTTGCCAGTGGGCTGGACTAATCTGTGAATCTACCAAAGAATATCCTGGGTGCCCTAAATCCTTGTGGTCTATGTTTTTTGGGTAAATGCAATCAGTCTAGCTAACTTCAGGTGCCATGAGCACTTGAAAGAGGGTGGAACTTAGAAGCAATAGGACACGTGCATAGAAAGAAGCAAATCATCAGGTAGCCCAGAAACCTAAATGTCTTCTCACAGACAAACAGTGAATAGTGAGCAGAGCACAATTCCAAGGACTCAGCCTTGAGGATCCCAGCAAGTTCAACAAATCAAAGACTGAAAGGAAGTAGTTCAACGGCATGACAAGAACCTGCAGGGAGATATATTGCTTGCTCCAAAATAGAACACAATTTCACTGAGCAGCTGATGATCCATTGTACCAAATGGGGCACGTAGGTCACTTAGAATGCGAATACAGGAGTGTCACTTGGACATGAATTGAAGATTGCCGCTACTGGATTCTAAACTGAGAACTGGGAAGTGAGTCTATGAATATCAGGCAGCCTCCATACAACTTGCTCAGAGTGCAAAGGAAGTGATTACATTTCAAAGAACCAGTTGTGTTTAGTCCTTTCCATGACCTTATTTTGACTGTGCTGCCCAACCCCCTGGGCATTTAAAGGAGCTCAGGGGGCAGTCAGATGTGACAGATTATCCAGTGCTCCGGATAGATGGCAGCCCTGTCCAAACTGACCTTTTTTTTGTTACTGCAGTTGGACGGTGCATTGGCAGAAGATTGTATAGTATTTGCCAACCCCTTTGTATGGTGAGTAATATGGTATGTGTCAATTGGTCTGAAACCCTGAAAAAAAACAAAATCAGAATTTGTTTTCAAATAAGTCTTGGGGTAGGAAGAAAAAAGAGGTAGTGTTGGTGATTTTTATTTTTATTGGTACCCCTAGGTCATCTTTCTGAAGCTGCCTGGTGATGGATACTGGGCTTGTCACCATAGAACATCGCTTCTATCGCCAATCGCAATGCCTCCTCCTGACTCGGCACGTCACTGAACTGAGGTTGGGAATAACATACACCTAACTCACAGTTAATGCACCAGTTCATCCCATAGGTGTTCATTTGGGTTGAGGCCAGGGCTTTGTGTAGGCCAGTTAAGTACTTCCATTGCCATCTCTACTTCACTGTGGACCATACCTTTTTGCATGGGGTCACTGTTGGGACTCCTGTCAACCCAAATGATCTTTAGATTGACTTTCCTTTAGTATATAAGACAGCAAATAATCATTCAGCCTAAATCGACATAAAAATGAAGCCCCCCCCCCCCCCCGGGAGCCTTTTGGGCTGACCCAGAGATTAAAAACCTTCAAACTATGGCCCTCCCTATAGATACCAAATGAAAAGAGAACAAGGACCTTTAAGCTTCCCCTATTTTACACTATTTTAGACAGAACCACAGTTTGGGTACCTCTAAACTAAGGTGTTTGCCATAGATACCAAATGAAAAGAAAACTAAACATGATAATAAATGCCACCATCAACAGGGATAAATTGAATAGTGATAGGCTGGTATCTATAGGGAATAGAAAAGCATACTGGCAGAATCCATCCATATAAAGAGAAATAAAAATATGCTAAGCCTTTGTACTTTATCATCTATTGAATAGCAATATATTAAAAGGAAATCCCCTACTAAGGAAAGTGGAATATTTGCCTATAAGAACATAGCGTGAGTGGAATAGTAAGGCACACAAGGCTTATACTGTATTGATGTGGTTTATTCCCATGTGATGATGCTGTCAGGGAATACAATCCAATCTACACCCGGAGGAGGAAGGTGAGAATAATTACATTTCTAATGCATATTAAAAACATCTAGAAGGCTGAATAAAATGTGTAGAAATAAAGTGAAATGATGAATGCCGGGGAGTAGGACTGCAGAACAACGCGTCTCGCATCTCATAACGACTTTTTATTCTTCAGTCTCGAAATGAAGAACTGCAAGTGAGAAGTTTTTTTTTCTATTATTATTAAAAAAACGGGGGAGAATAATTGGCTTCCAATATTTAATTCTACAGGTAAAAGTTTTGCTAATGTACAGGGCAATGAATGGGTATTTAAATGGCTTCATCAGCCTTAGTAAGTCAGAGATTTCATTACAAGATTCTTGTAAACCCTCCCGTGCATGAAATTTTCATTAGTTTTTAAGGTATTGAGTTACATTCCCAGGTGTGAAATGTACATGGAAGAACTATATAGAGCAGGGGGCCCAGGGCCCAAAAGATTTATGCTGCACACTAAAAAATTTCTAACACAGGTATAGGATCTATTATCTGGAATGCTTGGGATCTGGGGTTTTAGGAATAAGGGATCTTTCCGTAATTTGGATTTCCATACCATAAGTCTGATAAAAATCATTTAAACATGAAATAAACCCTGCAGGATTGTTTTGCATCCAATATGGATTCATGCAGCTTACTTACCATCAAGACAAGGTACTGTTTTATTGTTACAAAGAAAAGGGGATCATTTAAACATGAAATAAACCCAATAGGGCTGTTCTGCCCCCAATAAGGGGTAATTATATCTTAGTTGGGATCAAGTACAGGTACTGTTTTATTATTACAGAGAAAAGGGAATGATTTAACCATTAAATAAACCCAATAGGGCTGTTCTGCCCCCAATAAGGGGTAATTACATCTTAGTTGGGATCAAGTACAGGTACTGTTTTATTATTACAGGGAATAATTTAAACTTGAAATAAATCCAATAGGACTGTTCTGCCCCAATAAGGGGTAATTATATCTTAGTTGGGATCAAGTACAGGTACTGTTTTATTATTACAGAGAAAAGGGAATCATTTAACCATTAAATAAACCCAATAGGGCTGTTCTGCCCCCAATAAGGGGTATTTATATCTTAGTTGGGATCAAGTACAGGTACTGTTTTAATTTTACAGAGAAAAGGGAATCATTTAACCATTAAATAAACCCAATAGGACTGTTCTGCCCCCAATAAGGGGTAATTATATCTTAGTTGGGATCAAGTACAGGTACTGTTTTATTATTACTGAGAAAAGGGAATCATTTAACCATTAAATAAACCCAATAGGACTGTTCTGCCCCAATAAGGGGTATTTATATCTTAGTTGGGATCAAGTACAGGTACTGTTTTAATTTTACAGAGAAAAGGGAATCATTTAACCATTAAATAAACCCAATAGGACTGTTCTGCCCCAATAAGGGGTAATTATATCTTAGTTGGGATCAAGTACAGGTACTGTTTTATTATTACTGAGAAAAGGGAATCATTTAACCATGAAATAAACCCAATAGGGCTGTTCTGCCCCAATAAGGGGTAATTATATCTTAGTTGGGATCAAGTACAGGTACTGTTTTATTATTACAGAGAAAAGGGAATCATTTAACCATTAAATAAACCCAATAGGGCTGTTCTGCCCCCAATAAGGGGTAATTATATCTTAGTTGGGATCAAGTACGGGTACTGTTTTATTATTACAGAGAAAAGGGAATCATTTAACCATTAAATAAACCCAATAGGGCTGTTCTGCCCCCAATAAGGGGTAATTATATCTTAGTTGGGATCAAGTACAGGTACTGTTTTATTATTACAGAGAAAAGGGAATCATTTAACCATTAAATAAACCCAATAGGGCTGTTCTGCCCCCAATAAGGGGTAATTATATCTTAGTTGGGATCAAGTACAGGTACTGTTTTATTATTACAGAGAAAAGGGAATCATTTAACCATTAAATAAACCCAATAGGACTGTTCTGCCCCAATAAGGGGTAATTATATCTTAGTTGGGATCAAGTACAGGTACTGTTTTATTATTACAGAGAAAAGGGAATCATTTAACCATTAATTAAACCCAATAGGACTGTTCTGCCCCCAATAAGCGGTAATTATATCTTAGTTGGGTTTAATTATTACAGAGAAAAAGGAAATTGATTTAAAAAAGTCTGAATTATTTGATTAAAATGGAGTCTATGGGAGACAGGCTTTCCGTAATTCGGAGCTTTCTGTATAACGGGCTTCCGGATAACAGATCCCGTACCTGTATATCCAATACGTTCTTCAAGGGGCCAAACAAACAGAATGTAAGAGGAGGCCACCAAAAATACACAGATTATCATACAAAACACGATCTTGTCTGTATGTGACCACCTTTGACACAACAAGAATTACCTGGCCCAACAGTCCCCAGCTTAGGGTCCTACTTATAAGGATATTAAAAAGTCTTCTACACTGCTTGACCCATAGTAGGTGCTGAGAAAATGTTCAGGCTTACTGGTGCACTCAGTGGTTTGTAATATCTAATAGTATGAGACCTCCCTTTCTGCAAACAATTATTTAAACAACAAGCATCCACAAGGGTTCTTTCCTCACCCACTCGTCCCTACATCACTAGTGACCATAACAGCCCCTGGGAATAAAATGGGACTCTCTTCTTTCACATCTTTTAATATGCAGAGTAACCAGGTGGTCACTAGCAAACAAACCCTATAATAAAAATACCTCACATATGTGCCTTATTGCTAGATAAGAAGGCCCTGAAGGCAAAAAAAACACAATAACAGGAGCAGGCAGGCAGCCAGATAACAGGAACACTTAAGGTCCAGATATACCGATACTTCCCTGACCCTATATAGGTGCTCCCCAGTCGCACTGCCGGTATAAATACGTAAGAAATTCACAAGGACTTGGGAATGCAGTACCACAGGTCAAGATGCACTGCTAGGGACATATGCCCACTGCCTCAAGGTTAGTAGATTGGTCAATTCTTCCACTAACTTAACATAGTCGCACTTATTCCTTGGCCAAATCTGGTGCCCCTCCATAGATACTGTCCTTTAGCAAAATCATAAGGGAATTCCCATTCCTGTGGCATTTAGATTAGTGCACTGCTTCCCTATCCCTGATGCCCTGTATTCTGCACCATCCATTCATTCTTCATCTAAATCATTTGCCCAACCCCTGGGCATGGGTATGCTCCACACATTGCTTTCATCTTTGCCCACAAAGCTCTATCTTAGTCTCTAAACCCCAAAATATTTCCCACATCACAAACTATAGACCTCAATCACTTGATTCCTTTTGAGTCATTGTTTCTTCTATGCCCCCTCCCATACAGGTCAGTCATATGCAGAGTTCTTGAGATGGTTGGACCCAGAGGTGCAGTGAAGTAGGGTGGTGGTAGCATTACACTGGGGAGCTGCTTTTATCAGCATCTGGATAAAATGAAAGGAAGAAAATTAGAAATACAGATTAGTAGACAGTCACAACAAACAGGGAAATGAAGGGGTTGTTTATACAGAGCTCAGTATCTCTAACTAATTAATAGTGAGATAGCAAGTGTGAAAGCATTATAATGCTCTGTTATTGCTTTATGATAAAACTAAGAAATATGCATGAGTTTTAAGTAAAATAATAGGCAGAATGTAAATGGCAAAGGTCCAACTGAGATCAAATTTATAATAAATATATTGCAATTATATGATTAAGGCCCCTTGGATTGCTCTATTTACTAATTTCATGACTAATTTATATTGCAACACCAGGGCAAGGACTAGATTGAGTATATGGTACTCAGAGTGAGTGTGTGCCCATGTAGCCCTGTATATAGAAGTACTAACCCACTCCCTGTAATTACAGGTGCAGTAGGTGCTCCCCCTGTCTATGTATGTATTTATATTTATATCTGAATATTAGTAGGCCCCTGACCTGCATATAAGAGAAGTGGTACAGTAGTACAGGTATGGGACCTGTTATCCAGAATGCTCGGGACCTGGGGTTTTCTGGATCTCCGTGACATAAGTCTGCTAAAAATCATTTAAATATTTAATAAACCCAATAGGATTGTTTTGCCCCCAATAAGGATTAATTATATTTTTCTCTGTAATAGCAATGAATAGCAACATGTCCTGCGTATAACAGCATTACTAGAGGCATCGGACCCCTTATCCGGAAACCCATTATCCATAAAGTTCTGAATTATGGAAAGCCCATCTCCCATAGACTCCATTTTAATCAAATAATTCACAATTTCAAAACTGATTCCCTTTTCTCAGTAATAATAAAACAGTACCTGTACTTGATCCCAGCTAAGATATAATTACCCCTTATTGGGGCAGAACAGCCCTATTGGGTTTATTTAATGGTTAAATGATTCCCTTTTCTCTGTAATAATAAAACAGTACCTGTACTTGATCCCAACTAAGATATAATTACCCCTTATTGGGGGCAGAACAGTCCTATTGGGTTTATTTCATGGTTAAATGATTCCCTTTTCTCTGTAATAATAAAACAGTACCTGTACTTGATCCCAACTAAGTTATAATTACCCCTTATTGGGGCAGAACAGCCCTATTGGGTTTATTTAATGGTTAAATGATTCCCTTTTCTCTGTAATAATAAAACAGTACCTGTACTTGATCCCAACTAAGATATAATTACCCCTTATTGGGGGCAGAACAGCCCTATTGGGGTTATTTAATGGTTAAATGATTCCCTTTTCTCTGTAATAATAAAACAGTACCTGTACTTGATCCCAACTAAGATATAATTACCCCTTATTGGGGGCAGAACAGCCCTATTGGGTTTATTTCATGGTTAAATGATTCCCTTTTCTCTGTAATAATAAAACAGTACCTGTACTTGATCCCAACTAAGATATAATTACCCCTTATTGGGGCAGAACAGCCCTATTGGGTTTATTTCATGGTTAAATAATTTTTTAGGTAGACTAAAATTACAGAAAGATCCCTTATCCGGAAAACCCCAGGCCCCGAGCATTCTGGATAACGGGTCCCATACCTGTAGTGTAATGGTACCTTTATATCAGTAGTAACCCCCGGGTCCCTGGCCTACATACAGAAGCTGCTATACAGTAGCAGTGCCTCTATAAATGTATACAGGCCGGCCCATGAGAATGGCAGCAGTCGGCCCGGGCATTGGGAGCAGTTGTACCTCACAGCGCTGAGCCGCCCCCTCCCAATCCCGTACAGCAGGGCAGAGGGCCAGGAAACCCGCAAGCAGCCAATCAGACGGCAGAGAAGGGCGCAGAGGGGCGGGGCCAGGAACCTCTCCTCAGGTTTTGGCTATTTTTTTTTATTTATTCTTCTCCCTTTCTGCCCGTGAATCCGGGGCCGGGCCGTGAGACATCGGGGGAAGGCGGCGGATCGCCGGATCCATTCGAGTAACGGGAGGAGGGGGGTGGCGCAGCCCATAGCGAGCGGTGCGCAAGGAACGTCAGAGCTCGGAAGGGACGGGTCCCAGCGGGGAGAATATCGGGGAGGATGGTGTCCGGGATCATCTGCAAGGCCGTGGTGTGAGTACCCCCTCCTCTCTCTATGGGTTATTCTGCTGCCTGGGCCCTCCCTGCTGTCAGTATGGGGTTCGGCCCTCAGGGCTTCCCTATGCAATCCTCAGTACTAGGGGACATAGAATATTACAGTATTCTTTAGTAAGTCATAGGGGCTCTACCTATATAGGGCCCTGGGGCCAATTGGCTTTCAGATGGCAACAGCCTTATAGAGATAACTGTATCTGGGAGATGTGTGGCCCCTGTGGCAGCCAGGCATTAGATATAGTGGCCCCTGTGGCAGCCAGGCATTAGATACAGTGGCCCCTGTGGCAGCCAGGCATTAGATATAGTGGCCCCTGTGGCAGCCAGGCATTAGATACAGTGGCCCCTGTGGCAGCCAGGCATTAGATATAGTGGCCCCTGTGGCAGCCAGGCATTAGATATAGTGGCCCCTGTGGCAGCCAGGCATTAGATATAGTGGCCCCTGTGGCAGCCAGGCATTAGATACAGTGGCCCCTGTGGCAGCCAGGCATTAGATACAGTGGCCCCTGTGGCAGCCAGGCATTAGATACAGTGGCCCCTGTGGCAGCCAGGCATTAGATACAGTGGCCCCTGTGGCAGCCAGGCATTAGATACAGTGGCCCCTGTGGCAGCCAGGCATTAGATACAGTGGCCCCTGTGGCAGCCAGGCATTAGATACAGTGGCCCCTGTGGCAGCCAGGCATTAGATACAGTGGCCCCTGTGGCAGCCAGGCATTAGATACAGTGGCCCCTGTGGCAGCCAGGCATTAGATACAGTGGCCCCTGTGGCAGCCAGGCATTAGATACAGTGGCCCCTGTGGCAGCCAGGCATTAGATATAGTGGCCCCTGTGGCAGCCAGGCATTAGATACAGTGGCCCCTGTGGCAGCCAGGCATTAGATACAGTGGCCCCTGTGGCAGCCAGGCATTAGATACAGTGGCCCCTGTGGCAGCCAGGCATTAGATACAGTGGCCCCTGTGGCAGCCAGGCATTAGATACAGTGGCCCCTGTGGCAGCCAGGCATTAGATACAGTGGCCCCTGTGGCAGCCAGGCATTAGATACAGTGGCCCCTGTGGCAGCCAGGCATTAGATACAGTGGCCCCTGTGGCAGCCAGGCATTAGATATAGTGGCCCCTGTGGCAGCCAGGCATTAGATACAGTGGCCCCTGTGGCAGCCAGGCATTAGATACAGTGGCCCCTGTGGCAGCCAGGCATTAGATACAGTGGCCCCTGTGGCAGCCAGGCATTAGATATAGTGGCCCCTGTGGCAGCCAGGCATTAGATACAGTGGCCCCTGTGGCAGCCAGGCATTAGATACAGTGGCCCCTGTGGCAGCCAGGCATTAGATACAGTGGCCCCTGTGGCAGCCAGGCATTAGATAGATATAGTGGCCCCTGTGGCAACCAGGAATTGGATATAGTGGCCCCTGTGCTAGGTAGCGGGGTGCAGGCATTGTGGGACACACCGGTTAAGCCTCTGATAGTGCGTAAGGCCAAGGTGGGGGGGTCCTCTTGCCCCCCAGCTTCCTAGGGGCCACTGGGGGTGGGAATATTCTAAGGACAACAGCTATAGGTTGTGTAACTTTTTAGGAAATGTAAATATGTACATCAGTCCCACCCTTGTTGCTGAACTTCAACCTGAGGGCTGCAGGTTGGACATCTGTGAATGATGTAATCCTGCCCTTGTCCGGGTGAACTGCAACTCTCGCCATCCCTTGCTGGGACGTAGGGTTCGGCAGCAGCTGTCGGGCAAAGGTTGAATATTGATTCCTGTAAGGCAGGAATGTATTGGCCAGCGGCACTTATCTCTTTATCCCCGTGGCATTTATTGGATTGGTGAGGCAAAGTTTAAATAATATCTAATATTGTGCAACGTCAGTGTGCGTCCCTAAGTGATAATACCAAACCCGTGTTAAGGGGATCTTTAACATGTGGCTGTTGCTAAACTACAAGTCCCAGCATTCCCTGTAAGCATTGCATGGAGGTGAGGCCTGTGCCACATATTGAATGACCCTTCTATTCTGCATAATGTACAATATCCTTGTTACTTGGTCACAGTTGGAATCCAGTTCATGGCCACTGAGCAAAGCAAATCAAGAGTTCTTGATAGGAAATGAATGCTGAATGGTGATTGGCCCCCAGTTGAACAGTATCCATGTGGCCTGGTGTATTTATTTCTCTGCTCAATAATAAACTTTACTCCAGGCCTAGACATGAATTTTGTTTCCCGGTGTATATAGTAAGCGGGTTTAAATGGCTGCTGCGGAACCTCTTGGGGAGAGAGAGTGAGCAGGATTCCCTGCCGATGACACATATTTTGATTGTAAGCTCTTTACCTCCTGCCTGTAATATGTATGACTGATGTATACGCCCTTTAGTGCAGTGCTGCAGAATTAGTTGGCACTATATACATATAATATTCAGCCTCCCTGGCAATAAAGTTACAGAGTACCAACGACAGAGAGTCACCCGTTTCCTCATTCCATTCAGATGAATGGCGGCTGCTGGCAGGGGCGGGGTTAAACAGCAGTATATTCATATTTAAAAAATGCAAGTGGTATGGCATTGGGTCATATAATGAGACTCCTAATGAAAGGGGCGTGTTCCAAAGTAATTAACGGCTAGGAGAGATCAGAGAGCCATAGAGATCCCACTGGAACCAAAGAGCCAATATTTTATCATTTATTTTGAAATATCTTAGAAAACGAAAACCTGAAACGTATGTCATGACCCAAATGCACAGGGGTTACTATCTAGTAAAGTCAAGGGAGAAGCTAAAATAACTTATGTTCTACCCCTGGCTGGAGGGTATATAGGTATTAGGTTTGGGTACTGAGTTGGGCAGCCATTAATATAAATACAGGTATGGGACCTGTTATCCAGAATGCTTGGGACCTGGGGGTTTCTGGATAAGGAGTCTTTCCATAATTCAGATCTCCTACCTTAAGTCTGCTAATAAAATAATTTAAACAGTAAATAAACCCAATAGTATTGTTTTGCCTCCAATAAGGGGTAATTATATCTTAGTTGGGATCAAGTACAGGTACTGTTTTATTATTACAGAGAAAAGGGAATCATTTAACCATTAAATAAACCCAATAGGGTTGTTCTGCCCCCAATAAGGGGTAATTATATCTTAGTTGGGATCAAGTATGGTACTGTTTTATTATTAAATTTTTTAAAAAAATGTGAATTATTTCATGAAAATTGAGTCTATGGGAGATGACTTTTTCATAATTTGGAACTTTCTGGATAATGGGTTTCCAGATAAGGGGGTCCGATACCTGTACCTGGCATTCCCTGGGCAACTAAAAGGCTCTCTACTGGTGAAATGCCTTCTGGCCCAGTGGTAAAGTGCAGTATGAACATAGGAGGGTAACGTTGATTTTCCAGTTTCACTATGAATCTGCTTTTATGTGAGACTAGTAGGCAATAAGTTTCCCCCCTCCAGGCTACAGGCTTTGCACCCTCACCTTATGTAAAGGCCTGGGCACAGTATTATGGCATTCCTGTTAATATCAGACAGTGGTGTGTTTACCCATATGGGTGCCCATTGCACACTTATGGCTCCTTTTGGTTCTGAATAGTGGATAAGCAGATTTGGTTCTGACCAGTGGATAAGTGCGTTTGGTTCTGACTAGTGGATAAGCAGATTTGGTTCTGACCAGTGGATAAGTGCGTTTGGTTCTGACTAGCAGATAAGCAGATTTGGTTCTGACTAGCAGATAAGCAGATTTGGTTCTGACTAGCAGATAAGCAGATTTGGTTCTGACTAGTGGATAAGTGCGTTTGGTTCTGACTAGCGGATAAGTGCGTTTGATACTGACTAGCGGATAAGTGCGCTTGGTTCTGACTAGCGGATAAGTGCGTTTGGTTCTGACTAGCGGATAAGTGCGTTTGGTTCTGACTAGCGGATAAGTGCGTTTGGTTCTGACTAGCGGATAAGTGCGTTTGGTTCTGACTAGCGGATAAGTGCGTTTGGTTCTGACTAGCGGATAAGTGCGTTTGGTTCTGACTAGCGGATAAGCAAGAGGAAGCTGTGGCCCTTCTCACTTGATTGGCATCACATGAAATATTCAGTGTGGAAAAACTGGCTGCAATGTGATCCCAGGGACTGTCTGTCAAACTGCGCCCTGAGGGGCTGGACGTGTTCTGACATTCAGCCTGAAATCAGCTCAGTCCATATCTGTTTGCATATTGGCCGTTAGGGCTGTATATATCACTGTTTGAAATTGGAAAGTTACTTTGTTTGGGAAGCCCTGCTGCAGGGGCGGAGAGAGGGGTGCTTTGTGAGAAAGCCAGGGGGCATGCATGTACCCCAACATGGCATAAAAAATACCTCATTGGCACAAGTAATATGACTGAGTCCCTCTCTAAGATAGAGGAGTCGGGTATAGTGGGAACAGGGAGGTTCGGAACTGCCTCTTACACCAGTCAGGAACTAGTTAATGAAGGCTATTTGTTTCATAACAATAAATAAATATCCAACATCCTGTAAATTAAACCCTTCTAAACAGTGCTTAGTGATGTGATCAGTTATAATCAGTGCTTAGTTAGGTCATTTCAGTCACATGACTTACTTGTGTATTATATATATGTGTGTGTTTGTGAGAGTGGTTGACTTGGCAGGAAAATTCATGCATCACAACATCTGAAGTTAAACAAATGAACATGACTTGATGGTATTCACCCCACATCACATGATTTTGCTATCTTGCATTGTGTCAAGAGATGGGCTAATTGATAAAATGGTGACATTATTCAACCAGGAAACCCTCTCAGTTAGGGAACTATTGCTCCTGTGGCAGGGAAGCTTTTGGCAGGCGTATTATGGGTTCAGTTTACAGAAATGTGAGCATGCCCCATGCATTATTTGTAATAGATCATGGCAGACAAGTCTAATTGCCTTCTGCAGGAGATGAGCAGAAACCTAGACCTTGAGGTTGCAGTGGATGTGGTTGTGCTTAACCATTTGATACAGTATGAAGTAGTAAGTATTTAATGAAGGACTATTAGACTAAAACAGACTTGGATTGATAACTCGCTCAATAAATGGAATGTGTTCCAATATGGAATACTTGTCCTTGTATAGGTGCTGCCTGCTGATTGGTTGCTACAGGTGACTAGACCTGTAGCAAACTTTGCCCCTTTTACTAGAGTACTTTTTTTAGAGTAGTTTTTTGTTAAATTTACATTTTATAATGATATATTTTCCTGTGTTTCTCAGTTGCAGTTAGTGAGCCAACCTGCTGGTTTTCTAAGTCGGGGACCTGGTTTACAAAGTTCATAATAGATAAACTACACTAAAAAAATGGTTAGTATAGTAGGCTAGTGATCTTGAGCCGATCCACTGAATGTTTTCATTTATTATCCTTCAATTTGAACTTCATAAAATCCTATAACTGTGATGAAGAAATAGTTCATGTGCACAATAAGTCACATCTCCTGTACTTCTATAGCGTTACTTTCCCTTTAACTCTGCACAGTAGGCAGAGGGAGATAAGGACAACACATAAGGATTGGCATTTTATGAGGTTCTCCCCCCAGCCTGTATCTAACGCTTCCTACTAGAATTATTTGGCATCTCTCTCTCTTATTGCTGACTTTCTGGTTCACTGAGTTTCTATCAAATGATTCTTTTTTTGCCAACTGAAACAATGTGATCCGTATCGGGGCTCAGAACAGAATACAAAGATACTGCTTGGTTGCCAACTGCAAAGCAAACAGTGAATGGCCCTAGCTGCCCCGATATACAGACTGGCCAAAAAGCATCTCCTGGTGACCCAGGGCCTATAGCAGGGGTACCCAGACTTTTCCGCACCGTGATCGACTTTGGCTCCTCCCCATGTAGGAGGGAGGAGTGCGCCGCACTTCCGCATTTCAAGACTTAGACGCGGTCCAGAAGTCCACGGTTGATCGACTGGTCTACCGCGGTCGACGGTTTGGCCACCCCTAGCCTATAGTATGTATCTAAATCTCTAAGTCTGATGTTTCCTCTAGATCAGGGGTGTCAAACTCAATCACATAAGGTGGCCGAAATCTAAAACACAGGCTAAGTCGAGGGCCAAATTTTTTATTAATGTACTTAGTAAGATACCAAGGGGTATATTTATCACAATGTGTAAAAAGTGGAGTAAGACATTACCGGCGATGTTGCTCATAGCAACCAATAGATGCTTTGCTACTGTTGAAATCTGATTACTGATTGGTTGCCTTGGGCAACATTACTGGTAATGCTTCACTCCACTTTTTACACAGCATGATAAATATACCCCTTAGTCTTCGTTACTATGTGAGGAAAATGGAAATTGATCAGGCTGGATGGTCAGACACACTCACCAAGGGCCACATAAAACAGCCACGTGGGCCGGATTTGGCCCCCGGGCCTTGTGTTTGACATATATGCTCTAGATCCTCTACATTCTATAGGGGGACCCTATATTAGATGTCACCTTCAAGTTCCCCCTCTATCAGGAATGAATAGATGGGTGTTGGAGCTACAGCTGCTCTTTCATCCCTTGATTTAATACAGACAGAGGCGTGGTTAGTCCAGATAAGGGTGTGGCTTGTAAAGTTGGAGGCATAACTGCGAGATACCATATTCAATGAAATTGGTGTCATGGGAAAAGTCTTGCCTTTTGATGATTAAAACAGTAAAGTCAATTTAGGAAACATATAAAAACCTGTATTGGGGAGAATTATATGTTTGTGCTCGATGCAAGTTTTAATTCTAAAGAGAAAAGAAGTAAGTGCATGTCCGTCCTCCATTATAGGGAGGGACTGAGAATTGGGGTCTTTTTAGAAGTCCACATTGCCCCCCATTTTGCAGCAAAGGTAAAGGCCCTAATCTTTAAACGGGCACCTGTTTTGTGGGCTATAAAAGGACACGGCAGAGAGGGAGTCGCTCTGTAGCATCAATCATCTGGAAGCAAAGAAAGGCTCCAGACATTGTAGACAGAGGGTCATTAATCTCTGCAAGTTGCTTGATGTTTTGGCCATGGCCGGTGATTTATGGAAGGCAAAAGAAAGATCAGGTAGAGCTCTCCTTAAAGGAGCAATAAAAAATATAGTATATCTCATAGAAAATAACGTGCAGTGCTTAGTAAATAAAGTGTAATCAAATGGTTTTCTCCTTCCTTCATCTAACAAAGCTGCAGTTGTGTCTTGCTTTATGGCTAAGGTTGTTTAGACCACAGTGGTCAGAGATCTTGTCTCAGCCATTGCCAACATTACTGCAGGACTATGGGCTCTTAGGCTAATGCCCCATGGAGAGATGCCCACAATGAATCTCTGCTAATGCAGACGACTAGTTGCCCCACAATGCCTTTCCATCAGCAACAAAGTGGATCACCCGTGGAAGGGCAGACGTGTCGCTTTATTTTCCGTGTGAAGTTTCTTGCAAGAGGAAACTTTGCGCGACTTCGGAAAAATTAAGTAACACGTATGTCTTTCCATCTGTGAATCGCTTTGTTGCCGGTCAAAAGGCATTTGGGGGAGATTAGTCGCCCGTGGTAGCAAAGATTTATTGTGGACGATAGGGCGTTAGCCTTAATGATATTAATAAACTGATTGAGATAAGGAGCATTAATACACATGAAAATCATTGGAATACACTCCATGTTAAACCTTTTCTTCAATAAATGCCTGCCCATTGGCTAGTGATTACTGCCAGTGTATGGTGGGCTGCTAGACCATTTGTCTGTGGAAAATGGGGCTTCCAGTTGTTCCAGTTTGATCCCCAAAGCTGTATCAGTGCAAGTGCTTCTGTATATCTGTACTATAGATGTCTGCATAATACGTTGAAAAGGGCTTTGTCTGGCAATGGTGAAAGGATTAGTTGCCCTTTTACACCTGCTGGTACTTGTGTTATGGCAAATGGAGGACATACACTTGGGGGGCCCTACACAAGCATTAGGTGGCTGGCAGAGGGGTATAACTTTCCAGCTGGAGCTAGTAGGAGTTTAACGTTTAAAGGAGAAGGAAAGGTAAAAACTAAGTAAGCTTTATCAGAAAGGTCTATGTAAATACAGCCATAAGCACTCACACAAACGCTGCACTGACTTCTCTGAAAAAAGATTTCTTGTGTCTGTAATTCCTGTGCCAGAGACACGCAGCTTTCTGTTCTCTGCTCTATCCTGCTCCCCCCTCCCTCAAGAATGGGAACTTTCTTTACACAGGTGAAATATCGGGAGACTTAAGGGCACTATTGAGACAACTGAAGGTACGCCTGCAGCTTGAGATTAACTCTTTACTAGCCTTTCCTTCTCCTTTAAGTCATGCATTTGCGCTCAGATGATGTCACAAATATATGTCCATGCCTGCGCCAACCACTGATTGGGTGCTGTATAAAAGCTAGTGTATGTCGAGGACACACACTTATGGTAAACATAACACATGGTATTTTTACCATGTGTCCTAGCCCACAGCGCCGCTGACATTAGAAGTACATAATCGCTCAGTCAGGCACACTCTCCTGGATGTCACCCCAAAGGCAGCTGGGAATGGTAGTACAATAACAGCTGAAAGACTAGAAAAAAAGTGGCCCCATGCAGCTTACCCCAATTAGGGTTGACCGTATGTAGAGGTAAGTGTGTAGTTTGTATACTTGGGTGCAAACAGCATTACTCATCCCATTCCATCCGGCAGCGTCACTGAATAATCGATCAATTAAATAATATTCCTGTAATCCTCTGTGTGACTTGTCTGCCTGCGTGCATTGCTAACGATAATGAACGTCTGTTAGGTGAGTGTCCTCTCTGCTTCATATCCTGGGCATGTGGAAACAAAGCACCCAATCACATTAATATGCAGCGCTGAATGCTGGGAAGCACCCTCCCCGGGTAGGAATGCAGGCCTGTCATTAATAGTACCAGGGGCAGTTATAGTCGGGGTTAATGTGTGCCATGTGAGAATGTGTGCGCGCTGATATACTCATTATAGTGTCACTAATGTTATCTGCTTGTCACAAATGTCTAGCGAATCCGCTTATGTAAATAGGAGCACTTCTCTCTGGCCCATCTGGGATGTCATTTCCCAAATGAAACACTTCATCGCATGAATTCCACCCCCGGCCCAATTATAGTACTCTCCATAATATTATTACGCATTACATGTAGCCAGCTACAGTACATACTCTGAATAATCTCGTGTCTATCTAAGGCTAATGCCACTGCCCTCCAGTGGAAAACAGCAGTGGTCAAGGTGCCCATGTCCATTTTGCAGCATAACCAGGTCTGGACTGAAATTCAAAATAGGCCCTGGCATTTCAAGTACACAGAGAATCAAACAGACCCCCCCACCAGGCCAATAAATAGCGACTGTCCATCTAGCGCCCCGGTCCCCCCTTGTGTGGCCCCCACCTGTCTGGCTTCTGTGACTGCTTACCTTTGTGTAAGCTTTAAATGGTATCAGTACTGAGATTAACTGCCTCCTGCATTGTTCACACCTCAGGTTCAGGCTGTAAGTCCTGGAATTGTTTACACCTGTAAGTAGCTGCTACTAAATAGCTCCGTGTTTTCACCCTAAAACCTCAGACTCGGACTGTAAGCGCCCGCATTGTTTACCTTTTTACACCTTAGACAGACTGTAGGAGCAGTGCCAGCATTGTGTCATTGCACGTAGTACAGTACAAACTGTTCATGTTGAAGTGGTCATGATCAGTTATTTACATAGACATGATAGGTTTCCCTGTCTCCTACCCTGCCTGTATGTACCATACTCTGCCTGCCCTATGCTGCTTTTGTGTGCCATGCTCTGCCTGCCCTATGTTGCCTGTATGTGCCATAATCTGCCTGCCCTATGCTGCCTGTGTGTACCATAATCTGTGTGCCCTATGCTGGCTGTGTGTGCCATACTCTGCCTGCCCTATGCTGCCTGTATGTGCCATAATCTGCCTGCCCTATGCTGCCTGTGTGTGCCATAATCTGTGTGCCCTATGCTGGCTGTGTGTGCCATACTCTGCCTGCCCTATGCTGCCTGTATGTGCCATAATCTGTGTCCCCTATGCTGGCTATGTGTGCAATACTCTGCCTGCCCTATGTTGCCTGTGTGTGCCATAATCTGTGTCCCCTATGCTGGCTATGTGTGCAATACTCTGCCTGCCCTATGTTGCCTGTGTGTGCTAGAGCTGGGCGGTATGACCAAAAATTTATATCACGGTATTTTTCAAAATTATATCGGTATCACGGTATTTGACGGTATATAAATAAAAAATAAATAATAAATATTGGTGGCCCCCCCCCCAATTCAATTTCTGGTTTTCCAATGACACCGAAAGGAATAAATGGCACTTGAACTGCACACGCGTGATAGCTTTTCCTTACTTGTAAAATAGATTGGGCATAGCGGGAGCTTGCAGTAATGCAACATTTGTGCAACTGAAGATTAAATGAAAATAGATTCATGTTCTGTTCCCTGATGCTTTATGGCAGGTTAGTGATAGGCGTAGGTGCATTATGCAGGATGCACTGGTTTCTAAGCAGCCATTCAGCATGCAAATGCCCAGATGACCAAGAGGCATAAAGATTTAAAACCAGCCAGCTCAATCCTTTTAAATAGGGAACCATGATGTGAATGCTGCATTACTTCTACTACCACTGTGGGCCCCCCCCAACCACAACCACCCCCCCCACACCCCCACAACCCCCACAACCCCAACCCCCAACCCCCCAGCAGAACTTACCCAACTTGTGGTTCCTCCAGCGATGCGTCCTAGCGACGTCGCGTGCGCGCTGACGTCACATGTGCGCTGACGTCACGTACGCACGGGCGCAACCCGGATATAATTGGAGAAAAATAGCAGGAGGCGCGCATACCGGTATAGCGGTATGTTGAAAATTCATATAGTTTTTTAAAAAAAAAACGGTATACCGGTTAAACCGGTATACCGCCCAGCACTAGTGTGTGCCATACTCTGCCTGCCCTATGCTGCCTGTGGGTGCCATACTCTGCCTGCCCTATGCTTCTTGTTTGTGCTATACTCTGCCTGCATATGCTGCCTGTGTGTGCCATACTCTGCCTGCATATGCTGCCTGTGTGGGCCATACTTTGCCTGCCCTATGCTGCCTGTGTGTGCCATTCTTTGCTTGCCTTATGCTCCGTGTGTGCCATACTCTGCCTGACCTATGCTGCCTGTGTGTGCCATTCTTTGCCTGTGTGTGCCATACTCAGTATTCAGAGCTGTACTTTCGATATATATAGGCATTGAGGCATGTACCTAACATGCAGCTTGGGCTATGGGTGCCTATATATATTAAAAAAATTCACATGTATTTATCGGCAAGAGGTGGCGGACAAGGGGGGTGCTGGGTACTAATCCATTGCTTAGTCAGTATTTGTATGTAATCTGTGTAGGTATACACCATCCTAGTGTGCAGCATTGCAGAATATGTTGGACCTTTGTAGATACAGTATGTGTCGCAAGTATGGGATCTATTATCCTGAAAATCATAATCCAGAAAGCTGGATAATGATAATTTTCTATTGAGTCCTTAAACAAACAGTTCTTTTTTTTCTCTTATAATAATAATCTGGAAAGTCACAGGTTCCAATAATAATTGCACTGTACCTATTTACAAGCTGGGCATACCTGGCAGTGTCAGTCTAATGCTGCATTCCTGCCATTGGGGATGTTTGCTATATCCTTATCTCTATCCGCACACCTTGCTGTTTGCCTTGCCCTATACCCCTATTTGATTTCCTCCTGTAGCAGATAACCCTACAGAATGGTGTAGTCATCCTTTTGTCCCCACTGACCTCCTGCCTTCCAGCCTGACCCATGGCGGCTTTGATTAATTGCCCGGCTACCTTCTGTCTCATCCTATATATCTCTCTGATTGGATCCCCCTGTCCTTCCTATAAAGTGCTTTCCTTTTATTTCCAGTAATGGCTGCTGTCTCGAGTGATCTGTGCAGTTACGTCTATCGCTGTTCCTGGCATTCTGCGGAGCCAGCAGATTCTATCAAAAAGCTCATTTATTTCTCTTATTGTTTTCTTTAAAAATATGCTTTCACTTGTACTGGCCAAGATAGCCCTGTTCGATATGTGCACTTGCTTCCTGTTCATTTAAGCTTTGATTCTATGTGACATATACTGCGTTTATATATAGTGTATATAGGCCGCTATATTGAATTTGAATATATAATTCATTATTATATTATATAGTATTATATAATTAATTTGTATAATTTAAAAATTTAAGTCTAATTATTCTAGCCCCAAGATATTCAGTATTCAGGAATATTCAAGCCCTTTGTCTCAGCCTACACGTTCAGCCTTGCCTAAGCAAACTTTGGGGGTAATGTAATAAAAGGCACTATGTTTGCCCATGAGCAGTACCCATAGCAACCAAGCAGCGAATAGCACAGGATACATGTTTAAAAGCCATTGGTTGCTATGGGTTACTGCACCTGGGCAAACTTAGTGCATTATATTATATAGCGGGATTGTCTCTTAAGCTGGCCATACACGCACCGATAATATCGTACAAAACCTCGTTTCGTACGATATTCGGTGCATGTATTGCGAGTCGACCGATATCGCAGGAAGCGGCTGATATTGGTCGTCTCGCCGATTGGGCAGGTTAAAAGATTCTGATCGGGCGCCATAGAAGGCACCTGATCAAAATCTCCCTTCAGCGCTGAATCGGCAGAAGGAGGTAGAAATCCTATTGTTTCTACCTCCTTATCTGCCGTTTCAGCCCTGAACGGTGTGTGGTCGATTGTACGATCTTTCGTGCTACCGATAGTCGCACGAAAGATCGCAAATTGCCATGTGTGTGGCCACCTTTAACCTATCTACCCTGCTATTGTGTTAAAAAGCCATTACAACAAACTGAAGGAGGTGTGGCTCATGACTCTATGATGTGTCACATGATGTCATAGTGGTAAATGGCACATTGTGTAAGAAAACCTAATTGGCCCTGTTTGGGTCCAATTAGTGAAACCTGGACCTGACCCAGACCCACAATCTGCATTTTTACCTGGTTGGACCCACTACCCTTATCTGCAGTCCAACCCACCTCTATGAAACTGTAAGTGATGTCATTGCAAACTGGACGTGACATCATCAGAAGGCAGGAAATATGAAAAAAGAGTAAGGGAGTCAAATTAGTTTATATTGAGACCTGCGCCCATACCTGCTACCTGCAAAATACCTTCTTATTTAGGGTAACCCATAAGTACCCCAACCAATTCAGGACTCATACAAACATACTTACACAGGGGAAATTTGGGACAATAATAAGATATAATGAGGCTCAATACTATAGTATACACTGTATGGTGATGGCTGCTCTAATGTTTTAGCTAACACTCTTAATTATATGTGGTATATTAATTTCAACAGTGGCCTTGTTGTGCCATAAATGTCATTCTGACTGTTTATCCAAAAGTTGCTTAGAACTACATTTTTTATCGTGACACAAATAATAGTGTTTGGGTGAGGTTTCCCTTTATCCTGTGGCTCTCTAGCATACTGGGACTGGAAACTGAGCAACATGGCAGTTTTTTTTTAATATTTGTGTGTGTGACGTGTTCCCTTCTTCTGCAGTGGAAACTATAGCCCTTGGGTACTTGTGTCATTCTCTCTGTTGCTATTCAGCATAAATTATTCTTTGTTTTTCATGTGGAAACCAAACAGGACAGGTCTATGGGATGCACGTGGGGTGGAACATGAGGGGTAGCAGACTCGTTATGTAATAGGCAGCAGTCAGACTTTTATGGCTCTTATTATTGCATTACTTTTTATAACCTTCTACTGTGAATTACAGGAGTGGCTACGTCAGGCTGAATTGGGCCAGGTTTCCTTTAAAGCATTGGGTTACAGACCTTTTTTTTTTAAAGTTGGTCAGGGCTCCCAATAGCTCATTACAAGGTTACAGATGTAGGAAAACTTTACTGTATTAGCCATAGTTACAGGAAAATCTAGGAAAGCATTTTAAGGGGGGCATAAATACCTAGATGATTGGGCAGTTTGGCTGATTTCAGCAGTTCTGTCCAACTACCTGGGCCTGTATGTTACTCAGGGTGGGGGGGTAGTTAAAAACGTGTCAGATCACAGTTGGCCTGTTCACTGATGCATCTTCTCGGCCTTGGCATGGGACATGGTGTTTGGCTCAAATACAAGCCCCAAACAACTCCTAACGTTGCATAGAGCTCCAACCAGACCTCTCCATATGTTGTCACACACCCCTGAGCAGCAATGGCACAAATCTCATTCAGAACCTATAGTACCACCTTACCACCAATTTGCTACCCAGCTCCTTAATACAGTTCCTTCTACACATTTCCACAAGCCTTTAACAATTCAATTCCATATTTTTCTTTCTTACTGCAATCTTCACCTCCCAATTAACCTGCACTAATCACCCCTGTGCTGAAAATCCTTCATTTGACCTCTCCAGTCTTGGTACCCTCTATCCTGTTTCTATTCTTCTCTTTGAACTTCAAGCAACTGGTGTCCATCCAACTGAGATTCCCATAGCCACCAAAGACCACCTCACTGCAAAAGCCAAAACTCTTCCCCATTACTAATAATTACTAATATCTCAGAAGCTGAGATACTGATCGATATCTAGCTGAACAATTAGCCAGGTATCTATCGGGCAGGCTTGAAAATCCCGTCGGACAAGGACCGCATCCGCATTTTAATGCATCCCTCTCCCAACGGGACCTGAATTGGTCTGTGTTATGATCCAGTCTTTTGGCCCTACAATTAAGGTCCCCATACACGGGCCGATTGTAGCTGCCGATATCGGTCCCTTGGACGGATTCGGCAGCTTATCGTCCCTTGTAGGGGCAGAAATGAGGGGCATGCCCGACTGATATCTGGTCTTAAATTGGGCAGATATCGATCGACCAGGTTAAAAGATTCAGTCGGATTGGGGACCACTCCCCCAGGACCAAACGATTGAATTAGCCCCCAATATCGCCCACCTGTAGGTGGGGATCACTTGGCGTTCTCGCCAAGCGAGCGAATCTTAACGTGGGGACCTTAAGGTGGTCAAATCGGGCAGACATCTGCTCATTCAGTGACCTTGTTTGGTACCCATGTGTATGGCCTGCTTAAGGCTGGCATCAAGCTCTTTATCATCTATCTATTATGTGCTTCCAATCCAGTGGGTCTGGATTCATAGATGGAAACAGGTCCCTAGCTTTTTCCCTAGCCTTTACTGAAAGATACCGTATTGATACCAGTATAGATATTTCCCTATAGAATGCACATTATTCTGTTGGAAAGTTTCCGGTATAGTGGGTCTTTAACTCATTATGTTGAATGGAAAGTAAAATCTACTGTGCTGGTATAAAAGTACCAATGTGCCAGTGCTATTGACTTTCATTTTCCTGTTGCTCTTTGATCTTTGCCATGCCATGTGTTTACCGGCAACATGTGCCAACACAAGATCAAAATGTTTTTCCATGTTAAAGGGCTGAAGGTCAGTGGTCTCAGTTCAGGTTTCAGGGACACAAGTATAAATGATTTACAGTTATAAAATATGTGACTGTGTTCTTATCTTTTTGTGTGTGTGGTCCCTAATAGAGGTGCTTGAGCTGCTTTTCAGGCTGATTTATTCTGGTGCTTTGCTAGTTTCCCAGTCCAAATGAAAGCCGGCAGTAATAATCCCAGCACAGTGCTGTTTAATCTGTGTTTGTATTCATTCGAGCACCAGAGCAAGGCCGTGTCTGGAAAAAACTACGGTCACAAACAGCTTTTTAATGAAGTGCCGGGGACACAAATGTGAAATACGCGCAATGAAGCAAATCATGGGGAGTAGCTGGGTCTTGAATTCACTTTAAAGGAAAGTTTTTCTGCTGAACAGAATGTGGCTGCACATATTCCAGATCCCGGTGCAACTGGAAGGGCTTGGGGGTTGCTGTGCCACGTTGCAGGATACATTGAACACTGTCTGGCAACTCTTCTCTGTGGTCTCTGCTCAAGCCTCTACGCCGCGTAAACATTTACTTTTCTTGAAATTGCTGAGTACACTTTTTTATTTCAAGGGTAACTACTATTCAAATACAGGAAACAGACCAAAGCAATGGACAAGGAACAGTTATATATGAACATGAACTAAAAAAAGGACATTTTGCAGTCCAGTGGCTTTGCTGATCTCCTATGTGCTATTCAGCTTTTTGAGTACAGGTATGGGATCCATTATCCTGAAAACCTGTTGTACAGAAGACTCTGAATTACGGGAATCTCCCATTGACTCCATTTCAATGATATAATTCTTAAAAAATGATTTCCTTTTTCTCTGTAATAATAAAACCGTACCGTGTACTTGATCCAACTAAGATATAATTAATCCTTATTGGGGGCAGAACAGCCCTATTGGGTTTATTTCATGTTTAAATGATTCCCTTTTCTCTGTAATAATAAAACAGTACCTGTACTTGATCCCAACTAAGATATAATTACCCCTTATTGGGGCAGAACAGCCCTATTGGGTTTATTTAATGGTTAAATGATTCCCTTTTCTCTGTAATAATAAAACAGTACCTGTACTTGATCCCAACTAGGATATAATTACCCCTTATTGGGGGCAGAACAGCCCTATTGGGTTTATTTCATGTTTAAATGAACCATGGTGGCAGTGTACTGTAGATGAACTACCCTCAATGGTGTTAAAGAGAGTTGGCCTGGGGAAAGACATAAATGATTGGGGCATGCCTAAGTGACACTTCCTTGTCATTGAAGTGCTGTGTTGAAACAGCTAGGGGTGACCAAGGTGGGGGCATTCACAGAGATGTGCCCAGTGATGTGCTGCTTGGCATGGAAGCCAAACCTGATAGGCTGACCAATTGTGGTTACACCCAATCTTTTATCTAACTAATTGGACTGACCTGTGAGATAGGTGATGATAACTGTAGAACTTTCTTGGGGTGCCAAATAAGGGCTGAGATTGGCTATTTAGACTGGCAGCCTATAGGAGACTCTGTTTTTTTTGCAACCAAAACTTGATCCCAATCCAGTAAGTTAAAAATAAGCACCTGCTTTGAGGCCACTGGGAGCATCACCCAAGAGGTTGGTGAGCAGCATGTTGCCCCCGAGCCACGTGTTGGGGATCACTGATTTTGGGGTATTACTGTGGACTTATCTTGGCACCAGACGCACTTGAGAGAAGATCTTTGGTATTAGCCACTGATTGCTTTACTGTAAAATGGGGGAAACAATTTCAATTGCACTTCTGGAAAGAAGCACAGAACAAATCTGCATTTGGGAATAAACGTGCAAACCTCCCCCCTCCCCACAGGTTACTGTTTGCTGTGCCATAAAGGACAGACTGTTATTACAGATTGCCTTCGGTTCTGCCAAGTGTCTGTATAAGAACTCACTGGATCCAATTTAGAATTTCATAAGAGCAGTTAGGTTTTGTCTGGTGTGCAGCACAGTCCCCCACCCTCGTTCATTGCTCTCCTGTTTCATTTCTTATTCTTCGACTCTACAGTTTTACCATTTTTGGGTACAGCCGTCGGTGCGGTGAATAGTGAGAGCGCAGGCTTTTGGCTTCTGTCTCTTCAGTGTTATTTATACATGATATGAGCATTATAAACCCTAATTCCTCACACAGGGCACATTTCTCACAGTCGGCCAGGTAACCAGAAAGAGCACAAAATGGTAAAGTAACAAGAAGCCTCTGTAGTGACTACTGACCAAGTGCAGTGTTTGGCTAAGACATAGATGAATCTCAATGTACTGTATTTATGAGCCAATCGTTTATCTCGGGACATAATTACTGCTCAAGGCTTTTCCAGAGTGGCAATCCCAAAGGTAGAAGAGCCATGCCCATAGTAAGTGATACTTGTGGAGCATTAGGGGGCGCGCTGCATGGTGCCAGGATTGGCCCTTCTTTGCTCGGGTCTATAAAGATGTTTATGTTGCACAGCACAGTGCCAGGTATAGGGGACTGATGTGAAGAAGAATGATCAGTATATATACCAAGCTATTGAGCTGCCCCATGGCCCCTATAAAATGATAGAAAGTGTTTGCCCAACCTGTGCTTCCATTTATGAAAAAAATGTGACCCCGCAGATGGACATGCACCCCAATCAAGTTCAACATACTAAAACCCAATCCCATGACCCAACTAAACCACACCCATTTTTCCTTTAAGCTCCACCCCTCAAATCACATTTATGCTTTTTCTTTTAGGGCCCTCTCTGAAATTCAGACCTTGTCCCTGTACCCCACTCCTTTCTATTATTTACCTGTCCCTATATGTGTCTATATGTGTCACTTTTAGCCCAGCAGGGGGTTTATTGGTGAGCAGGGGCATTTGTACCAGGCTAGAAATTCTGAGCGATCAGAAGTCATGTTGTTGGAACATCTCCAAACCCAAATTCCGATGGCACGTGGAATGGTGTGGGGCTAATGCCCAGTCCTGCTTACTCATTCCAGTTGGTTGGGTGCCAGTATTACTCTTTACTGAACCTGCTGGTACCCACCTCCTTGCCCTGCTCTGTATGGATTCTGGGTCTGACTATGAGCTGATCGGCACTCAGGGATATATTCATATTAAAGCTTCTTTCATTATTCTCCTGGCTTCAGGTTACTTATGATTAAAGGCAAGTAATTGCCCAAAGCCTGGTATTTTTGCATTGCATAAAAAGGAAAAAGCAGACAATATGTCACAGAGGCAATAATACTAGGATATTTAATATCATTGTGGAACAGAAAAGCGCAAATAGCCTGTAGTGCCGGTTCCATTGTATTAGCACTTCTCTATTCCTTCTCTTTTTAGTGACAGATACTTTTACAACAAAATGTAAGCGTTGTCAGATTTCCGCTGCCAAGCTGCTACATTTCTGCATCGAAAATGTTACTTATTAATATAAATTAAATAATTATATAAATATAAATAGACAAACTATGTCCGTTGGGTGTGAGAAGGTGGGCTGCACCCAAGGAAGGTGTATTCAGAGGCTGTGGTTGCCGGCTGTGTCTTTAAGCTAATGAAATTATTAATTAGCTGTCTCTTGCTAAATTCTTTCAGAAGTCAGAACCAGTAGTGCAGAGAATATAACCAGAAAGACAGTTAGTGTTTGCAGCTGCAAAATACAAATTACAAATAACCTGCAGACCAGGGAAAGTAAGGGTTTGTGTTCGTCACGGTTTATAAAATTTAAACCCAAACACTTTAGCCGGAGCCTGTGTTACAGTAGCTGTCACTCGCACGCTTCCCCCCTATTACTCACGCATTGGATACCCCATGGATCGGCCCTTATGCCGCGTGACTGAGTCAGCAGGCAGACATAAAAGCATACGGGGGTAGGTGTCTGAGTGGGCGAGTGGGGGCTGGAGACAATACGCACGCAGGGAAATATTGCATAAAGTCACCATTAGGGGAGCGCTGTTATTTACTTTATGTAACCAAAACAAAATTAACTGTTTAGCAAGGTCTGACATTCTGCCTGTGTATTATATGGTAAAGTTGCTAGGAAATATTCCTCTGTTTCCTTGCTTTACTGTAGTCGTTGTAGGATTGATGGCAGCAGTGCTGACAGGGTGAGGCCTGGGCGCTGGCTGATATGTATGGGAGGCCTTGGGTGCAAAACGGATGAGAACTGCTGCACTGAAAACATAATTTCAAGCAACTTTTGAAAGCTGCATTCGCTGAACTCCTGGTTGTTTCTTTTCAGACAATGTTGCAAAGGTCAGTCTCCTCCAGCAAGTCAGGTCTGTCAGGCTGCTGCCTTGTGTTACATTGTTTCAGTCAGAGCTCCCAGGGCAGAGAATAGAAAAGGACAGACAAAAACTGCTTTTAATAGTAATTATATATACAAATCAGTCAAAAATCATTGCAAATTTGTAATGGATGTATATTGCTTAGAATTGTGTTTTCTTTTATTAGGTAAAAAATTATATTTTGGGTTGACTTTAAAGGACAGGTCAAATCCCCAAAATCCATTAGCTTACTTTATTAGCTTTATTGCATAGGATGCAGTGCCCTGTGCCAGCGGAGCCCAGAAAGTTGACTATAGTGGAAGCGACAGACTGAATGCACACTGCACAGAGAAATACATATAACTGTCCTGCCGCCTCCTGAAGACTGTAATCCTTATTGTCTGGAAGTGCTGCTAATGGCATTTATCACCACAAAAATGTGCCCTCAAGTGTTTTTTTTTTTTTTTTTTTTACCATTAACTGTTTTTTTAGGCTGTTGACATCCCAGTCACTACCCCAAAAACTTTAAGATTTGGCTTATTGCACACAGAGCCGTAGGCCGCTTACCATAGACATATTATCTGCTGGCATTTTTCAGCTGGCAGAGAAGCATCTGATTGTGGCAGTTGTGTTTAATGGTTGTGAGTGTTTTTGGCTGAAATCTGCCAGTAACTAGTAGTGGGTGGTGGACTACTAGTCACTGAATGACAGGCTGCATCACGCACTATCAGGCACCCCCAAGGCCCCCCCACTGGCTGTAGAGCACTAGTAGTGTATATGCTCCCTGTGCCATAAGCCTAAAGGTCCCCATACACCTTAGGATCGCCAAGCGAGCGGATCTTCTCCCGATATCCCCCACCTACGGGTGGGCGATATTGGGAGAATCCAGGCTAATTCGATTGTTTGGCCCTGGGGCCAAAGTCGGTTCGGGGACTGCATCAACGAGCCGATGCGGTCCATGATCCGACTAGATTTTTAAACCTGCCCGATTGAGATCTGCCCGATTTCAGGTCAGATATCGGTCGGGCAGTCCCACCGGTAGTGCCCATACACGGGCCGATTAGCTGCCGAATCTGTCTAAGGGACAGATATCGACAGCTAGAATCGGCCCATGTATGGGGACCTTGACAATGCTGGGCAAGGGATGGTACACGGCAGCCCTGCTGATGTGACCAAGAGAGCGAGTGCATTTTCTGTATATGAAACAGTGCCCCCTAGGGAATGTGGTACTAATAAGAATGGAAGGATTTTTTCCTTAGTTTATTTATTTATAGCAGTTGAGCAGATACTTATTTTTTGTTTTCTGCTTGTAAGAAAACTCATAAGGGTTCCTGCAGCACCATACATCAATAAGCACAGCACATTGCACTGAAAGAATAGCTAACACTATGAATGACACCAGTAAACACTAGAAATGGCACAGTGCAGTTTTGTGTCATGAGAATCGCAGTAGGCACAGCACATTTGCACCAAAAGAATTAGGCGCCCACATCACTCGTACGCCGAACAACAGACATGCCAGCGAGATGCCAGAATTAAAGCTAGATTGTCTTTGTAAATATTGAGTACAATTGCCCCTGATATAAGGCAAGAATTGCAGTTTTGTCCATTTTGTTGAATTGGATGCAACTTCAGTAGGCACAGTGCAAGGGAATCATGACAGTGCGAAAAAAAACTGTGCATTGTGGGAAAAAAACATGGCGATTGGGCTCAAAATTGCACTTTGCTCACTGCGCATGTGGTTGTTAATGAGCCCTATGTTTTGTTATGTAACATGGATAAACTGCTCAGTATGAGCCCTTTTCCTTCTGTAACAGGCGTTATTAAAGAGCCTTTCCTCTATAGACCAATCAAGCTCATGTTTAAACTGGATTCTTTTTATCTGGATCATACAGTTATTACTCTTCCTTCCCACATTTTTACAATTACAGAGCCGCGGAGTTATTTCCCCGTTGAGGTGTCAGATCTAAGATAAGTGATGGCCAAGTGGGCGCAACGTCATAACACAAACAGCTTCGAGTCTTGGATTTCCATAAGCGTTCCAATGACCCAAGGCTAGTACAGTTATTAATCATAAGCCATAAATAAATGGAAACTGCATCCACAATAAACACCAAAGGGGAATCAGATTACTGTTTTATATAAATCCTGTCTATCCTTAAAGGGGAACTCCAGCTTTCTAGCCAAAATTTGTTAAAGAGCCCCACACAACACAGACACCCCTAATATACCTATCACTGTAATCTGTTCCTTCAAAAAGTATGAATAAATACCATTTTTATATGCTGAAATCCAGCTGCAAAACAGTTTTCCTCTTTCTGCATCATTTGAAATCCTGGCAGGGGAGGAGGGACTAAAACATTGATGTTACAAATTCTAACAACTTCTCCACAGCTTACAGACAGCATGCAGGAACTACATAACCCACAATGTATTGCATTGAGATGTTCCTTTTGGACAGGCGACTACTGTTACATTTTATTTGAGTCTCAAAGTATTCAGCCAGATCAGCAGGGGAACAGGGGGTGGGGCTTAGGGAACTGTTCCAAACCATATTATTACATTAAAAAACATATAAAAGGCTGCATATTTTTAATTGATGTATATTGCATAGTTGCTAGAAACTATTTTTACTTTTCAAAAAGCTGGTGTGTTTGGGTGCAGTTCCCCTTTAAACTCAGACATCATTGGGTTGTATTTTCTGCTCCCTAATATAAATGGTACTGATTGGATGAAGCCATTCCCACTGTAAAGTTTGTTACACACACATCTAAGCAGTGATTAGTTTTGGCTCTCACTTACCAATGAAACGTAAATAAAAATGAGAGAACTCCTACTTGCCAACATTTGCAGGCCTATTGGCCACAGGTTACACCCAGATGCACCCCATTTCTGTGAGGAGTGGGAGTAACATGTGAGGTAATATTGATAGTGTTAAATTAATAGCATAAAAATAAACTTCTTTTTCCAACAATACAGTCGCCCACAGAAGATCTTTTTGTATTGGCAACTTCCCTTTAACGAAATGGCCTTGGCAATCTTGGCTCCGAGGGCAGGGCGTACTTTCCGTGACTTGTTTCCATGGCATTTGTGGCTCTCCTCGGAGTAACCATGGCGATGTTTGTATGTTCGTGCTGGCAGGCTCCCAGTGAATGTAGGCCCGAGCCTGTTCCACTCACCGTTATGGCTCTCACTAGCGCCTCCGCCCGATCCTTTAGTCGCTGAGCGAATTGGATTTTTCTTTGTTCGTCTGCGCAGCCTTGGCCAAGGCAAATAATGAAGCATTAGCCTGGTTCCAGTGGAAAGAGGAGGCAGGTTCCAGCAGCATGGAGGGAATTATTATTATTATTCCAGCCTCGTATTGTCCGGACAAAGGCCACACACTTTTTTTTTTTTTTTTCCTCTCGGTGAAATTGAATTTTCCACTGTCTGTTTTCCTGAACGCCAAACCTGAATATTGGGAAGGTTCTTAGGCCGTGGCTTGGCCTGTTTACTGGAATCTTAGATTGTGGGGAGTTCTGGGGGTTTGGGCCTAGAATGGAGACTGTTTTGATAAAGGCACAGGTACAGCATTTCTAGCTTAGTTCTGGGCTTTTATTTGTTTTAGTTCAACCTCCACTGTTAAGTTATATAGGGAAAAAACTATTTTGATTTTAAATATCACCACAGGGTATTGTGACCCTATCAAGGCATAAGGCCTTTTACCGTTTATAGCCTCCTACTGTCCCATAGGGTGCATTGTTTGGCCCAATTTTGCCTCGTGGGCTGCGACTCCTGTCATTGCATGTACATACAGGGCAGACACAACGCGACTCCTGTCACTGCATGTACATACAGGGCAGCCGGCAGACACAACGCGACTCCTGTCACTGCATGTACATACAGGGCAGCCGGCAGACACAACGCGACTCCTGTCACTGCATGTACATACAGGGCAGCCGGCAGACACAACGCGACTCCTGTCACTGCATGTACATACAGGGCAGCCGGCAGACACAACGCTGTGTGGCACATTATATTGCATTAATGGTTACACTAGTGGCGTCTCCAAGTGTCGATTGTAACTGATGACATTGCTGTAAGAATATAGTTTAGAGGCTATTCATGTCTCTTGGGTATTTTATGGGAAATAACGTACCCCCTTTCTGTATGACATTAGGATATTACCTAAGGATTTTCATGACCATGTTTAGGCCCAAGGCTGCAAGTGGAGTTCATTTGTTCTTCCATAAACAAGGAGCACAACATTTTATATAATATTCACATTGTGTCATGTTGCACGAATGACATATATATATATATATATATATATAGGGAATAACGCAACCGGTATTGTGAAATATAATATTATAAGTCATATAAGGAGTTCCATGACCATAGAAAGGGCCAGGGCTGCAGAACTCTGAGTATCACTCGTGTATTATAAGGGATAATGTACCCCCTACTGTAAATGATAAGGATATTAGCAGTCACTGAGGGGTTCTGTGCCCATATAAAGGCACAAGGCAGCAGGCTGAGTTATACAGGGAACTCTGAGTATCACTCATGTATTATAAGGGATAATGTACCCCCTACTGTAAATGATAAGGATATTAGACGTCACTCAGGAGTTGTGTAACCATATAAAGGCACAAGGCTGAGACCTTTTCTACAGGTCAGGCAAGGCCAAGGTAACTTCTAATATTGTCATAATTTACAACAGGAGGTACATTATATTTTATACCTCACAAGTCATGTGACTCAAATGATGTTACCAAGTGCCATTTATAACTGATGACCTCACTACACAGAGTTTAAGTGTATGTCCATGGCTCCTGGGTATTATAAGGATAGGTTTTACAGATTATAATGCTACAGAAGTGGCATGTATGCGTGAATAGCTGCCATCCTATTAAAGCAGTCTATAACTCAAACAACAAAGTGGGAAACTGCCTACTCTTTGGATTATCTTTTTAACCCTTTACATGCCACCAACCTAGAATCCCTGGCGCTGACATGAGAGTACCAGATGCTGTAGTTCTGTAGCTTTGTTTACCCATTCTGTGAACAGCAAAGAGTTAAATTCTGTTCTTGAGGGTTAAAAACACCCAAGCCAAAAGTCTTTAAAAATGGCAGCGTGGGAATATGGTATTTTCAGTAAATGCAGCGGTGATGAGTGCCGTGGGCCTGGCTGGGTTTCCCTTGGAATATATAGCGTCCATTTACTCGGTACTCGGTGTTCCTTCGTTTGACTAAACACTCATCTTCCATGTTTGTGTTCCGGTTGCCAATATTTTTTCCTCAGCTCCAGTTTTTCATATATGGTGCCGAATAGAATAAGCCTCTCTGTATTTTGAAGCGAGGGAATGAATAATATTGGTTTGGACATGTCTCCGAGTGATATTTACCATTTGGGTTTCTAGTTCTAAGAAGTGTTTGGCAGAGCCGGCGGTGAGGCTTTCCAGCTGCCTATCCCCTGTCTCTGTGGGCTTTTCATCATTGCTTCTGGATTAGCTAGGAAAGTAGCAAATGAAAATCATTTGGGCTTAAAGGGAAAGTACACCCATAATATCTAAACAAGGAAAGGAAAAAAGAAGAAGAAGCCCAGATAATAAGTATGGAGTAAATATATCTTTGTATGGGTGTACATATAATTATGTTTCTTTCCACTGGAACATCATATGGTTCATTTTGGCTCAAGCCCCAGTTTAAAGTCCAGTATTTGGTCCTTAAATTATTTGAATTCTACAGATATGTGAAATCTCCACAACTGCAGTCGTTAGGTAGTTTCTTGGATATGTAGTATAGCTATCACCCTAAATACCACCCTAATTACCCTTCAGATATCCTTCCATATCTCGTTCTTAACCAGCCTTCATGTTGGGACCCCTAGCCCTGCTCAGGGCAGCCCACAGTTTGTGAACCGGTGTGCTATGGCATCTGAACTTGTTTACTGGTGGCTATCCAAACCCTGGGGAATGCCGCTGGTGCCAAGAGAAGGCCGTTTCCAAAAATATACACACACCTCTAAATGTCACTGAGAAGGCTGGGCATCTGCAAAATAATGTGGGTATTAGACTAATGTCCCACAGAGCGAGTTAGTCGTCTAGGCCTATGCCTAGGCATTTTCACTGGCGACTCCTATTGTTGTTGGGGAAGGGGGTAGGTAAAGAGAAATGGGGTTATTGGGTGGGAAGGGGGTAGGTAAAGAGAAATGGGGTTATTGGGTGGGAAGGGGGTAGGTAAAGAGAAATGGGGTTATTGGGTGGGAAGGGGGTAGGTAAATAGAAATGGGGTTGTTGGGTGGGAAGGGGGTAGGTAAAGAGAAATGGGTTTAATGGGTGGGAAGGGGGTAGGTAAACAGAAATGGGGTTATTGGGTGGGAAGGGGGTAGGTAAAGAGAAATGGGGTTATTGGGTGGGAAGGGGGTAGGTAAAGAGAAATGGGGTTATTGGGTGGGAAGGGGGTAGGTAAAGAGAAATGGGGTTATTGGGTGGGAAGGGGGTAGGTAAAAGAAATTGGGTTATTGGGTGGGAAGGGGGTAGGTAAAGAGAAATGGGGTTGTTGGGTGGGAAGGGGGTAAGGTAAAGAGAAATGGGGTTGTTGGGTGGGAAGGGGGTAAGGTAAAGAGAAAAGGGGTTATTGGGTGGGAAGGGGGTGGGGAAAGAGAAATGTTGGTATTGAGCAGGAACAGGGTAGGTAATAGAAATATGGGTACTGGGTGGAAAGGGGGAAGGCAAATAGAAATGTGGGTATTGGATGGGATGGGGGTAGGTTAAAAGAAAAGTGGGCATTGGGTGGGAAGTGGGTAGGTTAATATAAATATTAGATTTGGAGGGATATTGGTAGATTAATAGAAATGTGGGTATTGGGCTGTAAGGTGGTAGTTTATTAGATTTTCCACCTTTTTCCTGCCCTTGGATGACGCCACTTTTGGTTTTATGATCATGTCTCTTCAGATTATATAGTGGGTAGTGGGGGGGGGGGGGGTACTGTTTAACCCAGTTAGTCCCACAATGTGCATTTTAGATTCCCTCTCTTTTCAGAATCGGTGGGTATAGATTTGTTGCAATTCTGGCCTGAAGGTGGGCCGAAAGCCTTGTGTGCCATAGCCCTGTGGGGAAACCTACAAGCAAGTTGTGCAAATACGGCTGCAGGTTTTCTTTCCCATGAAACATAGGTGGGACCCTGACACTGATGGAGACGGGAAGGCATTAGGGGAAACACATGCATTGCGTGCGCCGGGCCTGCTTTGTCTCTTACACGCTTTACAGAGTGTTATGGAAATCACATTCTTGTATTTGGCTGGAGGTGACTGGCTCGGCTCCAGCTCCACAGAAGGTTTTTAGAGGTTTCCTGGGAGTGGCGGACTCTGTAAGAACACAGTGTTGGAAAATGCTCCAGCAGGATTCTACTGTGGGTACAAGTTTCCCTTTAAAGAAAATATGAGGCTTGCGGTAAGGCTGCTAAACCGTTTCAGTTTAAATAAATGAAGGTCAGATTAGTTCTTCTTTTATGTGCCTTTTTATTGTTCAGTGGAAGGGCAGCAGAGTGTATTGTGCAAGGCTCCAAGCACACAGAACATTCCCTCTTTGTTGTAGGAACTGCCATATTGCTTTCCTTTCCCTATAGACAGCAATATTGGCAGCAGGTGGGGGTGCTGGGTTGTTTTAGCCGGTGCTGAAATCCAATCAAAATTGCTGCTCTCTGACAAAAATGCAAAGAAAACCATATAACGGAGACACCATAAAGCCATACTCTGATAATGTTTGTGCTCCGTTCAGGTAAAGTATAAGGAAGATAAACAGGAGGATAAACATTGCTTGTGAAAAGAGCTCCCTTCAGGCAATTGGGTTTTAGGAGGAGATTGAGCAGAACAAATGAATAACTCGTTTGGCCTAAAACGTATGGTTGTTCATCGAATTGCACATATTTTTTATTGTGTAACTTACTTTCATATGCTTTAATAACAGATCCCATTGGTTATGGCAGGCTTGAATAAGTATCAAATAAAAGTTTTTTGTATGATTGCCATGTTGTGGGATTTAAAGGGACATGTTATAGGTTATATTGGTTGTTGAAGGGCCAAGTTATGATCCAGCTTGTTACCGTCTATGTGCTGATGTGTTTCTCGTTGGAAACCCGCCCGGTAAATATCTGCCAAATTTTCCGTCAGGAAGGCCCTCCTGAAAGCCCCATACATGTTCCAATAAGTTGCTGAGGGGCCAAGCTGACAGTTGGTGTCTGAGTAGTCATCTTTAAAAGAAGCCAAGAATGGGGCCGGTATTAAAGATTTACTGGCAACATACTTGTGGGTACATTTGTAGTAACTAGTCCATCTGCCCCCAGCCCAAATCCATTCCACCCCATTCTCACTTCCACTAACCAAATACCTCATCAGAGTCAGTGCTGACTGCAAAACTCCACCTCTTGATGTCATAACTCCTCCTGTTCTGACATGACCCTGTCTATTTGTGGCACAGTCTGCCCCCTGGTGGACCCACGTTCTGCCCCCTAAAGGTGGCAACCCTAGCTAGAAATCAGAATTAGTAAACTTCCACTGAGTTATAGGGAAAACACACACTTTCTATTTGTAGCTTTATTAAGGCCTTCACTAGCACTTGACTTATGTGTTATGTTTCAGAATATATTGCAGAGTATATTGAATAAAATATTATAAAATATAGGAATATTATAAGTTACAGAGGAATTCCATGACCATATAAGTCATATAAAAGCTGTAATAATATGTAATAAAATGGTAATAATATGGTTACCCTTTCCCTTATCTTTGCTGATTCTATTACTGGCTTCTTGAACAGTCACTTTCTATTAAGCTGGCCATACATGCCCAGATCTGGTCTGGCCGCTTGGGTGATTTATACCATTTGTATGGCAAGACGGAGGGTGGAAAATTAAGCTGGTTGGGCAAAAGAGAGACTGGAGCTTCTCATTGCTTCCTACTCTTTCAGTTGTCGGACTGTATGGAACAAGTAAAAAGTGGGCATTCAGATATATAGACCCTCAGATGCTCATATGATATCTGTCAGTTTGGGCCAGATGGCTGGAGTTTGACCTATGTATGGCCACCTTTAGGCTGGCTGGCAGCAAGTCGTAGGAGCTCTCCTGCTGTGTTTAGAATACCCTAGTAAAGACCAGGAGGGCTTATCCCCCATGATGCTTGGCCTGATAGACCTGGAGACAACAAGGGCTTTTTCTTCTACTGTGAGAACAGTGGAGCTGTGGAATTCTCCCACAGAGGAATTGGTACTGGCAGATAATAGATAGTTTCAGGAAGGGACTGGGTGCCTCTTACACAACTACGCCAGTTAGGGGATATTTGAGTAAAGAGTTGAACTTGATGGATGTTTATATTGTTTCCTCCTCCACAACAACTTGCTGTGTTTAAGGAGAAATTCACCTTGAAATTCCTTTAGTGTGACACTGACAGTGACTCTGACTGCTCTTTTATTCCTTGGCCTCTTTGGCATTTAAACTATCTGACCCTAGCGCTGACCCTAGCAACAAGGCAAGTGTTGGAATGACAGAGTAAGGCATGAATAGAAAAGCGCTTGAATATAAAGATAAAGTTGCATTGATCTCTTCATTATAAGTTTTCCAAAGGTCATCTTCTTTTTTGGCATAACAGATCTACTTCATCACTGCACCATTGCCATTTTGTATAACTCCCTGAGCATACGCTTGCCCCGAGGGCAATTGGGAGGGCCGGGTTTTGTGCCAGCTATGAAAGTGTGCATATTTTGTACTTGGAAGCAGCGGGATAGAGTTACATGGTGTGCCTGGCTGAAAATACTGAAATGTCTATCATTTGTATATGGGGGAAAGGAAATGGCTGATTCCATTGTGGCAATTTACCCCCATACCAACCTTCTCCATAACCTTCTCAGCCACTTTGCGAGTATTGAACCCTGACCCAATGCAGTATGGAACCAATTTTTGCACTTTGCACCCTGCTTTGCACTTGTTAAATAAGAACGAGGCCCAATATCGCCCACTATCGCACTGTAGTAAACACCTACTACCTATATATTTTTTATAGTAAGGAGCCCTTTATCAATGCTGTAATAAATACTTATTAAGTGTGATAGCTGATTATATTATCCGGTAACAAAAAGCTTTATCCAGCCGTTTATTCCAGGTGGGGGGAATTTGCTGCCAAACGGGGAACAGCTGTCAGGTTCACAACCCATTTCCATACAGATTAAACAGATTTCTGAGAAAAGGTTTGCGAGATAACGTGAACCATTTATTCCCTACCTATTGTCTCTAGTGGAAGTGTGCCGATCAATAACTAAGAACTATTGTGCAACCGCAGCGACAAGCGGGAGCTTTTGTACAAAATTCCCAGTTTTAAAAAGAAAATATTTGGAAGGGGGTTCCCTTTAAGGGCATATAACCAAAACCCCTGTTAGGCATATATATTTCCTTTATTAATGTTTACTTTCCGACCAAAAAAAAATAAACAGTTAACACATTATTAGAATGCAAGTGCTGCGTTTGCTTAGCTTTCATGTTAATAACTGCGTGTACGCAGGTCTTTTCATTAATGTTCGTTAGCTCTCCAACAAATACTTATTACGAATGCAGCGCGGTTCCTCAGAGAGCAAGCCAAGTGGATATGCACGGCAGAAGGAAGCCATGTGGGCAAGTGACAGGTATAATAGGTGCAGATGCTGAAATCATCACGCGTACGGTGCATTAGGAATTTATAATGCATTCTAATATGTGTTGTGTGCTGTATTTCTTCTACCTGTTCTAATCACTGAATACAATAGGCTGTGCTCCCCTCACTCTCCTATCCATTAGCGCTTTAACAGGAGTTTTTATATATTTGTAATTGATAGCATAGTAAGCATTCAGAGCGCTTTCATTCTCTTGTGTTGCCAGGGTTTGTTATTAAAAAGAAAAATAAAAGCAAAAGCTTGTTCAAAAGTCTGGTTTAATACCTGGGTATAAATCAGCCCCATAAGGACAACTAGAAAGACTGTGTCTATAGTAGCAGTGGGGGGATAATAGCCTGTGGGATAGCAGGTATAGTAGGGAGAGATGGTGCCTATAGTAGCAGTGGGGGGATAATAGCCTCTGGGAAGGGACTGGGACTGTGGGATAGCAGGTATAGTAGGGAGAGATGGTGCCTATAGTAGCAGTGGGATAATAGCCTCTGGGAAGGGACTGGGGCTGTGGGATAGCAGGTATAGTAGGGAGAGATGGTGCCTATAGTAGCAGTGGGGGGATAATAGCCTCTGGGAAGGGACTGTGGCTGTGGGATAGCAGGTATAGTAGGGAGAGATGGTGCCTATAGTAGCAGTGGGGGGATAATAGCCTCTGGGAAGGGACTGTGGCTGTGGGATAGCAGGTATAGTAGGGAGAGATGGTGCCTATAGTAGCAGTGGGGGGATAATAGCCTCTGGGAAGGGACTGGGGCTGGGGGATAGCAGGTATAGTAGGGAGAGATGGTGCCTATAGTAGCAGTGGGGGGGATAATAGCCTCTGGGAAGGGACTGGGGCTGTGGGATAGCAGGTATAGTAGGGAGAGGTGGTGCCTATAGTAGCAGTGGGATAATAGCCTCTGGGAAGGGACTGTGGCTGTGGGATAGCAGGTATAGTAGGGAGAGATGGTGCCTATAGTAGCAGTGGGGGGATAATAGCCTCTGGGAAGGGACTGGGGCTGTGGGATAGCAGGTATAGTAGGGAGAGATGGTGCCTATAGTAGCAGTGGGGGGATAATAGCCTCTGGGAAGGGACTGTGGCTGTGGGATAGCAGGTATAGTAGGGAGAGATGGTGCCTATAGTAGCAGTGGGGGGATAATAGCCTCTGGGAAGGGACTGTGGCTGTGGGATAGCAGGTATAGTAGGGAGAGATGGTGCCTATAGTAGCAGTGGGGGGATAATAGCCTCTGGGAAGGGACTGGGACTGTGGGATAGCAGGTATAGTAGGGAGAGATGGTGCCTATAGTAGCAGTGGGGGGATAATAGCCTCTGGGAAGGGACTGGGACTGTGGGATAGCAGGTATAGTAGGGAGAGATGGTGCCTATAGTAGCAGTGGGGGGGATAATAGCCTCTGGGAAGGGACTGGGGCTGTGGGATAGCAGGTATAGTAGGGAGAGATGGTGCCTATAGTAGCAGTGGGATAATAGCCTCTGGGAAGGGACTGTGGTTGTGGGATAGCAGGTATAGTAGGGAGAGATGGTGCCTATAGTAGCAGTGGGGGGATAATAGCCTCTGGGAAGGGACTGGGGCTGTGGGATAGCAGGTATAGTAGGGAGAGATGGTGCCTATAGTAGCAGTGGGGGGATAATAGCCTCTGGGAAGGGACTGGGGCTGTGGGATAGCAGGTATAGTAGGGAGAGATGGTGCCTATAGTAGCAGTGGGGGGATAATAGCCTCTGGGAAGGGACTGGGGCTGTGGGATAGCAGGTATAGTAGGGAGAGATGGTGCCTATAGTAGCAGTGGGGGGATAATAGCCTCTGGGAAGGGACTGGGGCTGTGGGATAGCAGGTATAGTAGGGAGAGATGGTGCCTATAGTAGCAGTGGGGGGATAATAGCCTCTGGGAAGGGACTGTGGCTGTATCTATCTGGATATTTATATTTCTGCACTGCTGATTCTGTCTCCTGACACAGTGTAGCAGAAGCCAGCTGATTAACAGACCTAGAAGATGACTGACTTCTACTATGATGTTTCTTGAGTCGGAACTCGTTGTAACGAGTTGACTGAAGGAGAAAGAGACACCAGAGTTTTATATGTAATGTTTTCTCTGTAAAGTTCCTGTGTCCCATCCCCCCGGTGGATAAAAGCTTGCCAGCTAGAAGGATTGGTGCCTGGCCGGCTTCCATCTCTCTGCCGCTCGCTAAGGCCATGAATTACAATCTGTTGTGAAAGTGCAGTTTCTTACGGGTTGCCATAGCAACTGCAGAGAGGGAAATTAAACCAACGTGGCCGTGTTTTGCAGAACCACTAGGGAGGGACTGAAAGGAAAGTTAAAAGGACATGAAATAAATGGGATATCTTTGTAGTAGGACTGAATTAGGAACGGGGAGTCATTTAGAGCTGCGCTGGCATTGTCATGGGGGGATGTTGCTGTGGGAACCTTCTTTTTCCTTTTCTTTGTCTTTCTACAATATTACAGTGCAGGGAGCCTTTTGTGTTATTACCGGTATGATAGGCCAATATACATGATATTGTTGTACTACATCTCCCAGAACTCACCTAGCCTACTTATGCTTTAGGAGGGATGCTGGGAGCTGAAGTTCAGATTACGCAGATCTGGGGACTGCTATAATGATTTTTATTAGGGGAAACATAATAATTCCCCCTAAACTTGCTTCTAGCGACCTCCCAGTATTTGGGTGCTGCCCGCTGCACTCTCGAAATGGTCGCAACGCGCTGTTTACGCTTTTTAGCCTTGCAGACCTTTGCCTTGCTCCAGCTTCACCCCCCGCAGTGTGAATGGTTTAACCCACGTTTCTGTACCTGGGGCAGGTTAACCCCCATATGTAATCAAAGGCACTGAGTTTGCCTAGGAGCAGTAACCTACAGCAACCAATGCAATGTTTGCTTTTAAACAGGTGACCAGTAAATTCTACCTGCTGATTGGTTGCTATGGGTGATTGCTCCTAGGCAAATTTAGTAACCCCCTATTTCACCCCCAAGATACCTTACCTGCTGTATCTGCGGTACCATGCAGCAAAACTATTTAAGTAAATGCTGCTGACAAAAGTTTATTATATCAATAATTATTTTTTATTTCCCCGATATTAGGATTTTATACCCAACTTCATATACATATGGAATTTTAAGATTCTAATATGAATGGTATGTGGACACACACACATATATACAGTATATGTTGACATGTGATATATATACAGGTATCGGATCCCTTATCCAGAAACCCATTGTCCAGAAAGCTTCGATACGGAAAGCCCATCTCCCATAGGCTCCATTTTGATCAAATAATACAGAATTTTAAAACTGATTTCATTTTTCTCTGTAGTAATAAAACAGTACATTATAATTGATCCCAACTAAGATATAATTACCCCTTATTGGGGGCAGAACAGCCCTATTGGGTTTATTTCATGGTTAAATGATTCCCTTTTCTCTGTAATAATAAAACAGTACCTGTACTTGATCCCAACTAAGATATAATTACCCCTTATTGGGGGCAGAACAGCCCTATTGGGTTTATTTCATGGTTAAATGATTCCCTTTTCTCTGTAATAATAAAACAGTACCTGTACTTGATCCCAACTAAGATATAATTACCCCTTATTGGGGCAGAACAGCCCTATTGGGTTTATTTCATGGTTAAATGATTCCCTTTTCTCTGTAATAATAAAACAGTACCTGTACTTGATCCCAACTAAGATATAATGAATCCTTATTGGATGCAAAACAATCCTATTGGGTTTAATTAATGTTTTATTGATTTTTTAGTAAACTTAAGGCATGGAGATCCAAATTACGGAAAGACCCCTTATCCGGAATACCCTTGGTCCCGAGCATTCTGGATAATGGGTCCTATACCTGTGTATATATATAATGGGTTGTATGCTTTTCGTGGCAATTGGGGAAACATCTCTCTAGAACCCTTTCCCTCCTAGAAAGGATTGTAATGAGATAAAATAGTGTATGAATAATGCTCCCCCCCAGCCTGTGGGTATTGATTCCCATATTTTAAGTTTAGCATGTGGCTACCTTGCATATACCTTCAGAGTTTGCCCCCCCCCCCCCCCCCCATTAGTCACACTTGGCATGATAAAGATGCTTTGGGCTCAAGAGAAATAAATTTCTATTCTACGATCCAGAAAAAGCCTCTCTCTTCTGCAGTGCTGTAATCAATATACAAAGCGGAATCCCCTGGTCATTTAGGGAGGGGATCATTTACCTTGTGGGAACTTTTATGATCAGTGTTAAAATCTCACATCAACTCGGCCCCCCTGGCATAAAGAGCCCATGCCATTGCCCGCATCAGAGGAGGAATTACGATATTGCTGTTAGTGCTTTAAACGATCAAATGTGCAGCACAAAAAAAGCTATTTTTGCTATTGAATTGCCTTTTTTTGTGTGTAAAAGGTTACATATAAAAAAGATAAGGCAAACTAACCCGATGGATGTAGCAGTGTTTCATCCTGTAACGGGATACTGTAGGTGACATTGCTTGTGTTGCTAATAAAGCTAAATTTACCACCATGGCAAGGGGAGTCCTTGAAAGTCCTCAGCCACCATTACCATTACATTTTATTTCTGTTTGTTTACAGTCCCATTTTAGTTAATTGCCTCCTCCCCCCCCCCCTTCCTTTTGATTAACTATGAATAAGACATCACAAGTGCGAAGGCCGGACGCGTGCTATCTGGCGGAGGGCTTTCATTATACTAAGGCTTATCTCTAGGCAGGGTGTCGCTAATTATACCCAACTCCTTTATTCCTTTCTGCTTGTGATTAACAAAGAGAGCTGCAATATACCGATGACGTTCCGGACGCCAATTCCCTGCACATTTGTGCAAGAACATACTGTCAGGGTTTTTTAAGGTTAGACTGCAGTAGAAAAATGAAGGCTGCATTAATTGCTGTGCGCGGCCGCGAGATGTGAAAGCGGGGCATTTTAATGCCAGCGCTATACGCGCCTGAGCAAGGCTGCTCATAAATCTCGCTGTGCGGAACACAATAAATTAGATTCGCCTGAAACCCGGCTTCCAGATAAAAGGCTGGCTTTGTTCCCATTCGGTATATAAAAGTCACATGCAGCCATTGTCTCCCGTGTTAGCATGGCGTGTTGTGTCCTGCGGAAATGTCTTTGTGTAATGTCTGCTTTTCATGGTAAAATGGGCCCTATTTATAATAAGGGGTTTCCTGGCTTTATTAGTAAATTAACTTTGTGTTCATTATTATTTTTTTATATGAATGTATACCTATGAGTGGTATCTGCACTATGGGTGCCTAGGAAGAGTGCCCTAGACTTTTTAAGCCTATTTGCAAGGCCAGCCTTTGCTGAGGGCCCCCAGCGCCGGATTTAGGGGCGGCACTCTGCCCAGAACGTGCGACTGGGCAGCATGCCGCCCTAGGCTCGGGCCTCGCCACAAATCCAGGCCTGGGGCCCCCTTTAGCTTAGGTTAAAGGAATGGTTCACCTTTAAGTTATAGAATGGGCAGTTCTTAGCAACTTTTCAGTTGGTTATAATTTAATTAATTATATATAATTACTGTATGGATGCACCGATTCCACTATTTTGGATTACGACCAAACCCTGCATCCTTTGTGATCCGGCTGAATACAAAACCAAATCCGAATCATAATTTTCATATGCAAGTAAAGGTGGCCATACACGGGCCGATTGTAGCTGCCGATATTGGTCCCTTGGTAGATAATCAGCCCATGTAGGGGCAACAACAACTGGCCCGCTCGACCGATATCTGACCTGAAATCGGGCAGATATCGATCGGGCAGGTTAAAAAATTCAGTCAGATCGGGGACCGCATCGGCTCGTTGACATGGTACCCAAACCAACTGCGCCCTGGGGCCAAACAACTGAATTAGCCTAAATTCCCCCGATATCGCCCACCCGTAGGTGGGGATATCGGGAGAAGTTCCGCACGTTTGGCAATCTCATCTTTACGTGTATGGCCACCTTTAGGACACGGAAGGGTTAAAGACCCTTGATATGAAAATCACGTGATTTAAAGAATTCGATTTGGTTCAGCCAGAGGCATAGATGTGGCTGAACCCTGATAAAGGCTGAACCCTGATAAAGGCCGAATCTTGGCTGAATCCTGGATTTGGTGCTTTCCTTATTATTTGCCTCCTTATGACTCTCTTCAGCTTTCGAATGTGGTCACTGACCCTGGCAGCCAAAAAATATTGTTATTGTTTAGTTTTATTACTTATTTTGCTATTCAGTCCCTCTCCTATTCATATTTCTCTCACTCACCCCTGGTTGCTGGGGTAATAATATAGGCCCTAGCAACCAGAAACCAAACCTTAAGGTGGCCACGCCACAATTACGATCTTTACTGCAACCGTTGGTCTTAGGAAAGATCGTTCCTACCCTCCATTGATGTTCAGGGCTGAGTCGTCAGATATGGAACTAAGGAAATGCAATGTTAGAAGGCGGTGTTTCTGTTCTTTTGGCCATACAGTGTGTGAGGATACCTTCAATAGTATAGCGAAACTCAAAATGGATATATAAAATGTATAATAATACTATCTAATAGCAGAAGTCTATTAATAGAAGGCTTTATGCTCAGTCTGTTGTGAACTACAACTCCCAGCATGACTAACTCTGAGCAAAGAGTTTCCTCTGTAGAAGCAAAGAAGGTATAAATGTTTTAAATGCATTTTAAAGCTGTTGCACAGATTTATGATTTTTTTTTTCTTTTTTACATTAGGTTGGTGTTTGGCATGTTGTACCCAGCGTATTACTCATACAAGGCTGTGAGGACGAAAAATGTGAAAGAATATGTAAGTACCGTATTTATATCCTTTAGAGCAGGACCTAAATAATTACTGGCATTTATATGTATTTAATGTATGGGGGTATTGTTGTGTTATAAATGTTCAGCGTTTTATGCAGTGTATGGTTGTCGACATTAACAAAAAGTTAATAGATCCTTAGATTTCCATGGAACAGTGCCACTATGGCTAAATAATAATCAGAGCCCGAGGAATGGTTGTTCCCTTTGCATTTGTAATTATACTTCATCTTTTTATAACAATAACAGTACTCCAATAACCAAGTACCCATGGTGCCGCGTTGTGATTGACTGCCCCTATTACTTGTATAGCATTCCAGCCCTGTTAAGCATTACCTTTATGATTCTTAATGCAACTCTCCTTATTTAAAGGAACAGTAAAGGTGGCCATACACGCACCGATATTATCGTACGAAACCTCGTTTCGTACGATAATCGGTGCGTGTATGGCATGTCAGCGAGCTGACCGATATCGCAGGAAGCTGCTGAAATCGGTCGGCTCGCCGATCGGCCAAGTTAGAAAATTTTGATCGGGCGCCATAGAAGGCGCCTGACCAAAATTCTCCCTTCAGAGCTGAATCGGCAGAAGGAGGTAGAAATCCTATTGTTTCTACCTCCTTACCTGCCGATTCAGCCCTGAATGGTGTGTGGCGGATCTGACGATGTTTCGTGCGACCGATGGTCGTACGAAACATCGTCGGATCGCCACGTGTATGGCCAGCTTAACACCAAAAAATAAAGTAAATAATATATTAAGTACCATTGCCCTGCGCTGGTAAATGTTGTGTGTTTGGTTCAAAAACACTACTATAGTTAATATAAATAAACTGCTGTTTAGCCCCGGGGGCAGCCATTAAATTTGAAAATAGGAGAAAAGGCACAGGTTACATAGCAGATAACAGATAAGTTGAAAAGCTTCCCATTGTATTCTACAGAGCTTATCTGTTATCTGCTTATGTAACCTGTCCCTTTTCTCATTTTTCTACACAGCAGTTTATATAAACTATAGTAGTGTTTTTGAACCAAACACACAACTTTTACCAGTGCAGGACAACAGTACATATATATGTATATTTGAATGACTTTGAAACTCTTTTATTTGTTGGTGTTACTGTACCTTTAAATTAATAAACCAGTTCAAGTAAGATACCCCAAACACAAGGTTATAAGCTTAATGATGGAGAGAGATGCCACAAGCGAGAGGCAGAGGTTACAAGGGAGAGAGGCTGCAAGAAGGGGGCTGCAAGGGAGAGAGGCTGCAAGAAGGGGGCTGCAAGAGAGAGAGAGGCTGAGGCTGCTGGGGAGAGAGACAGAGGCTACATAAAGGGGAGCTGCAGGGCAGAGAGAATGCAAGGGAGAGAGGCTGCAGGGGAGAGAGGCAAAGAGTACAAAAAGTGGGATGTAGGGCAGAGAGGCTGCAAGGGAGAGTTTCTGTGAGGGAGAGAGGCTGCAGGGGTGGGAGGCAGAGTACAAAAAGGGGGCTGCAGGGCAGAGAGGCTGCAAGGGAGAAAGGCTGCAGGTGAGAGAGACAGATGCTACAAAAAGGGTGCTGCAAAGGAGAGAGGCTGCAGGGGGGAGAGGCTGCGGGAGAGAGGCATGCTACAAAAAGGGGGCTGCAGGGCAGAGAGGCTGCAAGGGAGAGAGGCTGCAAGGGAGAGAGGCTGCGGGGGAGAGAGACGGATGCTACAAAAAGGGGGCTGCAGGGCAGAGAGGCTGCAGGGGGAGAGAGGCTGCAAGGGGGAGGGGCTGCAAGGGAGAGAGGCTGCAAGGGAGAGAGGCTGCGAGGGAGAGAGACAGATGCTACAAAAAGGGGGCTGCAGGGCAGAGAGGCTGCAAGAGGGAGAGGCTGCAAGAGGGAGAGGCTGCAAGAGGGAGAGGCTGCAAGAGGGAGAGGCTGCAAGGCAGAGAGGCTGCGGGGGAGAGAGACAGATGCTGCAAGGGGAGAGAGGCTGCAAGGGGAGAGAGGCTGCAAGGGGAGAGAGGCTGCAAGGGGAGAGAGACAGATGCTACAAAAAGGGGGCTGCAGGGCAGAGAGGCTGCAAGGGAGAGAGGCTGCAAGGGAGAGAGGCTGCAAGGGAGAGAGGCTGCAAGGGAGAGAGGCTGCAAGGGAGAGAGGCTGCAAGGGAGAGAGGCTGCAAGGGAGAGAGGCTGCAAGGGAGAGAGGCTGCAGGGGGAGAGAGGCTGCAGGGGGAGAGAGGCTGCAGGGGGAAAGAGGCTGCGAGGGAGAGAGGCTACAGCTCAGAGTGAAGCTGCAGGGAAGAGACTACAATAGAGAGAGGCCGCAGTAATGTGTTAATTCTTGTACATCTAAATGTGTAGTTCCTGTAACATGCAATGAGCTTGCTGAGTAAATGCAATTCTCAGGGTTAGGGGAGCCAGATGGTCTTCCTGTCACATGTGAGTCCTATGGCAGCAGCAAGTCTTACAAGGAGAAATGTTCTTGCCAATATTGAAAAAAAAAACAAAAAAAACAGTGAAATTCCCTTTTGGGCCCCCGAGCCATGATTTTTAGATAGAAAATTGTTTCCTGTATGTGAACTTGTCTGGATATCTTGGCAGTGTGTTTGTTGGGTCTGAAGAGACGCGGCTGTAGGATGAGGAGCTTTTGTAAACACCAAGTCTGTTGTGATTCCCGCTGTCCATATTTTGGATCCTCTCTTCCATGTCTGTAATTATAGGAGTGGCGTTAAAACGTTTAATACTGAATTAAAGGGGACGTAGTGCTTTATAAGTTGTAGGTGCCTTCCATAGATTTTCTATTATTATACTATACAATTGAAATAAATAACTGGTCACAGTCTAGCAAGTCTAGTGCCTTCCTGGCAACTGGTACAGAGACCCCTTGGTATATGCCAGCCGAGCTCTGCCTGCTGCAAGGGAGGGAGCTTCACCTTCAAATAAACTGCTAATTGGGCCTTATTGAAGCAGCTATCTATTGGTCCAATTTTTTAAAAGCTTTCAAATATTTAGCCTTGCCATAACAGAAAATAATATCTGGTTGCCGGCGGGGGTCATTGACCCCAGCAACCATAAAACTGTGAGGCTTAAACTTTATTATTGTCATTTTTTTTTTATTCCTCATACTGAATTTGTATCTATGTACTCTATTATTGAACTTTCTTTCTGGCTTCCCACCTCCTGCGGTTAAAATGCAAAGTATTCAAAAATTTAAGGAAAAGAAACTGAATCCCAGTTGTAAATGGTCATATAACATCACTTGATCAACTTCATACTAAAAATTAATGTTGGGATTAAGGGAGACAACATTTTGGAATACCTATAATTGGCAAGTATTAGGTACAAGCTCCCCTATTGCAAGGGCCATACTTATATATAGGTACCCGAGGGCCCATGCCTTTGGTGGCTCTTTGGGTGGGCAGTCCTTGGGTGCCTATATGACTAATTACATTTTGTTGGACACAACCCTGTACTCCATACTGAGAGTCATAATTATTGGGAGCATTGTTCCTGACTCCGCATGCACTTTCAGTCTTGCACAGGACTCCATTGTTTACAGTCTGAAGATCATCCCCCATATGTAATAAAAGGTACTACGTTTTTCCAGGAGCAGTAACCCATGGCAAGCAATAAGATGTTTACTTTCAAACAGGTGACAAGTAAATGCTACTTGCTGATTGGTTGCTATGGGTTGCTGCTCCTGGGCAAACGTAATGCCTTTTGTTACATAACCCCACTTCTTTATCATCTTGGTGCTTGTAGCAGCAACATCCCCCTTTAATTTGTTGCAGTAAAATGTTTATGCATGATGATCTACCTTTACATCACAAGATGGTTACTGATTTGCCCAACGGTGCCGCTCTAAGCGCGCCCAACATTGCACTGGCCATAATTACTATGTATGCTCCGGGTATAAAGTGGGAGAAACAATTGGCAGAAATGTTAATCTCCCTTTCAGACAAATGGCGTGGGGCTGCAGAGCAGGGAAATGTAATATACGTACAGGAAGCCAAGAAGGGAAAGGGAATCATTTACATATAAATAGTTTTACAATGTAGGTCAGGATTCAGCGATGGTCAGGCTGATGGATGAGGTTTGCAGCTGTCCCTTTTGATAAATACACGTCTACACCTGGAATCTGATTACTGCGAAAAATGACTGCGCTACTGGCGTGTTCCGCTGCATGCTAAAGGCCCTTGCCGAGCTCTGCTCCTAATGCTAATGCCTGCCGCAGCCTCTGGTCTGGCACCCCGTGCAAGGGGGCATATGAAAAAGGCATTCTCCATACATTGTTTAACCAGCCGGAACCGGCAGTGCAGAGAACAGACCGATATGCCTCTCAGTAGCAGTCATATTGGTAATTTTAAGCGGTTTATATGGCCTTTGACAGTTACATCTGCAGCTCTGCACTTAGTCTTAATTTTTTGCTTTTTGTTGGCTGATTTACGTTCCTATTCCAGCACTCTCCGATCTAAAATTGTAATATAGGACATTAAAGGGCCACCCTAACACCACAACTTTTTGAAAAGTAGTCATAATTTCCAGCAACTATGCAATATACAACAATTAAAAAATATGCAGCCTTCATGATTTTCAATGTAATAATATGGTTTGGAACAGTTCCCTAAGCCCCGCCCCCTGTTCCCCTGCTGATCTGGCTGGCTACTTTGTGACTCAAATAAAATGTAACAGTAGTCGCCTGTCCCCAGCCTGCCCTCAGCCTGCATCCTCCCAATCCCACAATTCCCTGCACACGTGATGTCAGTAAGGAAAGAAGCATCACAGTGCAATGCATTGTGGGTTATGTAGTTCCTGCATGTTGTCTGTAAGCTGTGGAGAAGTTGTTACAATTTGTAACATCAATGTTTTAGTCCTTCCTCCCCTGCCAGGATTTCAAATGATGCAGAAAGAGAGCTATTTTTTGTAGCTGGATTTCAGCATTTAAAAATGGTATTTATTCATACTTTTTGAAGCAAAAGATTATAGTGATAGGTATATTAGGGGTTTCTGGGTTGTGTGGGGCTCTGGAAGCCAGAGTTCCCAGAAATTGAAAAAAGAAAGCCTATTTAGGTTTTCTTCATAGAGTGGGATAGGATATTAGAGCTAGTAGCGGTTGCTTCCCGGCTGGAAGAGATGCTAATGCCAATGTTGATAGGGAAGAACGATGAAACTATAGAAAGGCCGGTATTTTTTTCTAGAAATCCCAGAATCCTTCTGAAAAGACTTTGGATAGTGGAAGCCAGGAATCCTTGGCATATTTAAAGGGAGCCGTCACACTTACATCCATCTGCTGTGCTTGTTTAAATCTTTACTACAATCTTTATTAGGCAAATAGCCTATGTATAACTATACTGCTTTGTAAATAGTCGCACTCTTCCTATAATTAAGGTGTTAAAGGAACATCATTGGGGCTAATTAAGGATTCAGAAACCAATAAACATTTTGTTTGGCTTCCAAGACAAGTATGTTGCCGTGCTGAGATTTGGCAAGGCCACGCAAGCACCCACTAGAAGTGGGTGGTTTTGTCCCTGGCCTTTGTACACAGAGGCCCAAACAGCCCCCTATAGGCCCAATAAATAGTGAGTGTCTATGGCATCTTACAGCAGCCCCTCTGGCATTTGCCAGAACCCACAGATTGCCAGTCCGGGCCTGCATGGGATTATTATGGGTGTAGCTGTATAAATAGGAGGCACTGCTCCATTAGAGGGCTAATCAGTATCCCTTTAGAGAGCACTGATCATGGTAAAATTGTGCCCCCCCCCCCAGAGGTTCGGGCTAATGGAAACTGCACTCCAGATGTGGGAACAACACTATTTGTGCCAGTAAATGCTCCTAGCAAGCATTAGGCAGGTGCGGGCAGCCATTAGGGCTCTTTTTCCAGAATGTGTTTGACCATAGTCTTATTATGTAAGCAGTTGATGTGCAATCAGTGTTAGTGCTCTTGACAGATACCCGGTGTGTGGGGCTCAGCCCACAAGCAGCAAGCAGAACATATGTACCGCGTTTAGCTTTCTAAATAGCCTGTTTCTGCTAAACCAGTGATGATCTCTAATAAACTGGAAGCAAATATGCTCAGGGCTGTTAAATTGCTGTATTTGGTTGTATTTGTTTCTGCTTGCCTTACACGCCAGAACCTGTTTCCTGCCAAATCCAGGTTTTTTTTCTCCTTCTCTTTGTGTTTTCTGCTTGCTTACTGTATGGTTGACAGTTAATTAACCTGACACTTCAGAATATGGTTTGATGGTTGCTCGAGGGTTAAGGTTTTTTTTTCCCGGTATAACATTGTGGCTTTGTCTGCTTGCTGGGGAGTCACCGGCTGGTTGTGCTTCAGCCTCTCCGCTGCCCCTGTCAGCTCACGTGTCTGATTGAAGTCTCTTCTTGCCAGCCTGGTGCCAAAAATAACATTCCGCTCTGAGGGAAGAGAAACCTGTAACGCACCCTTGGTTGGCTGGTGCTGGTACCGTGGCATAGCGAAGTGGCTATAGCGGCGGCAATAAACCCAGTAGGGCAGGGTAAAGGGTGCCTAGGCCCAGGGGGCCCATGCATGGACACTTTACTTGCTAAAAGTACTATACGTTGTGTTATAGGTATATTTTGTATTATTATTTTCAGAAATCCTCTATTGGGGTCCTCCAGTTGTTGTTAAACTATCATCCCCCCTCAAGCAGATAAATACGTGAAGCTCAATGCTGATATCTTGGAAGCACCTCGCCTCTATAGGGTTAAAGGCAAGTGGCTCCATTGGTGCCCATTCACATTTCCAGCGTCTAGTGACGGCAAACAGATTCATTACACTGTGGCAGGAAACAGCAGCAGGGAAGCAGTCCTGAGCGTCTCTCCATGGAGACGGGATATTAGCTTTTTTCTGATCAGAATGATAAAATTACATTTTGCTAGGATACAAAAAAAAACCCAAGGCTGGAGCATTAGTTGGTGTGTTGCCGTGGAAACCAGAGTAAAATGCGTTGTGTTCTTCAGGTGGAAATGGAACCTTCTGCGTAATTATTGGCTTCATTCTCCGAGGGGAAGGAAAATGTAACAGGAATATTGTGTACAGAAGGGGGGTTGTATATACACACACACACACATGTATATAAATATATTTATATAATGTGTGCGTCTCTGTCTATTTATACATAATGGGAAGTCCATCATTATTGGCCACATCTTCCTCAAAAGATTAGGCCAAATGTTGTTCATTCAGTTGTCTAGAATAGTGATATGTGGGTATATCCGATACCCATGGGGGCTTTACGTTTGGGTTGCTGGTGTGGGTTTGGGCAGATTTGGCTTTTTGTATTGCCAGACCCGCCACTTTGACCCTCTTCTGGTGAACGTTACCTTCTGCTGAACCCTCCCTGTTGGTGATGTCAGTGGCAGGCCCCGCCCCTCCATTACATCACCAGCAGTTTGATTAAGGGTCCGAAGGCTCGGACGGGTGCAGGTTTCCTGAAGTGAGTTAGGGTCAGGTGTTAGGGAATGACTTGAAGCTGTGGTATGGTACGGTAAGGGAAGATGGTATTGTAACTATGGGATCGTGGGTACAGTAGAGGTGGCCATACACAATAAGATCTTCTCCCGATTTGCCCACCTAAGGTTGAGTTAAAAAGGTGGAGCCAATGCGGTCCCGATCTGATGGGAAAATCAAACCTGCACAAATGTGACCTGGATGATTTTTGGCCATCAGGGGCCCCGTACATGGGTAGATAAGCTGCCAAATCATCCTGTAGGACTCTAATCGGCGGCTTAAATTTACCCATGTATGGCCACCTTAAGACTAGATGTGTCAGTTCTTTATATCCACCAACAGTTCACCCTTAGGCCTGAAGAATTTCCTGAGTGCCTGTTTTATCTTTATGGAATAGAAATGGCTTTTAGCACTTTGCTATGGGCAGTGACAGCAGTGCACCATTTTGTCTCGTCCCCATTCTCTCTGAGAGCTTGGGATATAACACTAATGTACCTACGTATGACGCAGCTTAAAGGGCAAGTACACACTACTTTCCTATGTTTGGATTGTGTTTTTCCTGTGGAAATATTAAGAACTGTATGTGCAGTTATATCCCTCAGGTTAATGTTCTCCAGTTTCGCTGATGTTCTTCCTTCAGTTTCAGCCTTTCCCAGACAGCCATTGCCTTAGCCTTCCTTGCTACCAACCCTCGCTGCCTGTGGTCAGTTGACTCCTGCTGGTCATTGTGTGAAGTCATGATCATTTTTAAAGGATAGTCCCTTATCTAGCCCCCCTCCCCTTGACAGCTCAGTAATTTGCAACTGCGGCTGCGATGATCATAGGGAAACACTTTTATGACAAATTGATTTTTTCCATTATTCCTTGTCACCAGCTATGTACGTAGCGCTGGCAGGTAAGAAACAAATGTACTATGATGGAATAATAATCTTTTTTATGCATTTGTTTTCTAATTTTTTTTTGGTTTCTTGTCCTTCTCCCTGGCTGTAGTTCCGCCTCAGATGCCAAGGCCAGCGCTATTGCAGGTGATTTATAGCTCGGAGTAGAAGGGCTGCAAGATTGATGTGCATTGACCTCTATGAGGTGGTTGCTATGTTCGGCCTACTCTGGTTTCTGTTGCTAAGGCTTCGGCGCCCTAGGGGGAAACCTGATGCAGAGGCTCCGTGTCGGCTTTTGAGCGCTGTGTGACTGGAGGATGAATAGGGCAGCGTGTGGGAAATCATAAATGTGGCCACATGTATAAAATATATATAAATCTGATAGGAGGAGAACAAAGCCTGGCGCTCATACCTAAAGCTAAATCTGGCTTGCTTGTCCTTGTTCTCTCACATTTATAAGGGGCCGCTTGCGTGCAGAGGAGCGTAACACCATTTACTTATTGTCTAGGCCAGTCAAATACCGGCTAGGTGGCAACCCTAGTTACAGCCCCACTTGCCCACATGTTAGTAAAGACCTCAGCAATATTTAATTTTGCTTATATTTTTAAATGGTTATGGCACGGTTTCTATTTGACTTTGGGAAGTGGAATGACTAGGTTACATTTTCCTTACTTAGTATCACACACAGCAGCAGTTTGGTCATGCTTTACGGCTGATATTGTCGATATCTGTATAAGAGAATATGGTCACCTCATTGCTGGATTGTGATCCATCAGCAGACCGAGTCCTATTAAAATATGTAACTTTATGAAAACTGGCTTCATTAAGTTTCTGTGTTTTTATATATATATAGGTGTGTTTATATCGACTGATACTTCATATTTTATAGAGGTCCATGCAGAATATTAGATCATGTTTTCAGTCACCCCCACAGTGTTTCCTAACCGGCCTTTAGGCTGGTCCCACCCTATCCCCTGCTCCGGGGGCTCCCCAAGGAGGTACAGCTGCAGTATTTGGCAACGTGGCCTTTAGAGCAACCAAAGACTTTGATTTATTCTAATTTGTAGCCAAACACAAAATGAAATACAATCTGTGCTTTTAAAATGGAGTGGATTTTTTTCCTTGCCAAGGAAATCTTTCCCATCCAAATTAATATCCTTACTCCCTTCCTCTGCTTTTATAGCGGGCTCAGCCATTGTCTGGACATGCTGCTTTTTCCTCTGAAGTTTTGTGTGATGACAAAGTTGTATTTAATAGTAATGGAGGGTGGTTTTGCCCCCTCGCCCCTTTTTAACTAGACACATAAAAATCTACATGTTGAATGGATTATTGGCAAATAAAAGAGATATTGCATGGCTGCAAAACAATCAGTGCATTCTCTATTCAGTATCTCAATTCATTGCTAATAAACTATGTAGGATGTGGTTTTAAAGGAAAACTATTAACAGAATTTGGCTAGAAATGCTCCTTATTATCTTGTGGGTTTCTGTACCTGCCTAAGGACCTTTAGCAGGGAAGATCTGCCCCAGTATCGTCACATTTTATTTTATGCTATTGTCAGTTATGGGTGCTTAGGAACTGAATCAATTCAAGGCTATTTAATAATTAATGTAGATTCACATTAAATATCTGTTTAGAAACCAGTGAATTTTGCATTATAATTTAATGTGCATTTGCGGCCTGCACTTCATGTTGCTTTCTAACTTGTCTGAATGTAGTACAGGTATGGGATCCCTTATCCAGAAAGTTCCAAATTATGGAGAGGCCATCTCCCTTAGACTCCATTATAAGCAAATAATTCTAATTTTTAAAAATGATTTCTGTGTTATCTGTAATAATAAAACAGTACCTTGTACTTGATCCCAACTAAGATATAATTACCCCTTATTGGGGCAGAACAGCCCTATTGGGTTTATTTCGTGGTTAAATGATTCCCTTTTCTCTGTAATAATAAAACAGTACCTGTACTTGATCCCAACTAAGATATAATTACCCCGTATTGGGGGCAGAACAGCCCTATTGGGTTTATTTCATGGTTAAATGATTCCCTTTTCTCTGTAATAATAAAACAGTACCTGTACTTGATCCCAACTAAGATATAATTACCCCTTATTGGGGGCAGAACAGCCCTATTGGGTTTATTTCATGGTTAAATGATTCCCTTTTCTCTGTAATAATAAAACAGTACCTGTACATGATCCCAAATAAGATATAATTAATCCTTATTGGATTAAGGCTATTAGGCTTATTCACTATTTACATGATTTTTAGCAAATTATGAAGATCCAATTTACGGAAAGATCCCTTATACGGAAAACCCCAGGTCCCAAGCATTCTGGATAATAGGTCTCATACCTGTACCAATAGGGGGCAGGAGAGGGGTATAACCCTCTTGGATAGAGGGGTGTGTAGGATGCTCTATCCATGGGGTTAGCAGCAGGTCCTGTACTCTGGAAAACACATGCAGCCTTCTTTGCACGTTTACACTGCCTTCTGCAACATAAATCTACCATATTGTTATCTGATGATGAGTTATGATCTAAGCCGCTATGCTGTTGCAGCCATTAGGTCACTTTAGAAATCAGCAATTTTATAGGCAAAGTAATGGCACTACCACCCAAAGTAGAAAATAGCGTATCCCTCTGATCCGTGTCTCTTATTCATTACTGGTAGCGAGCGCCCCCTATCAGAGGAGGGATCCATTGCACCATGTTGGATCCACCACCATCCATGTTGGCAGGAAGGAGACCTATAGGCGTCAGGGTGGCACGTGTGAGCTTTTTAGTTGGCCAGTTCCATAGTTTCTGCTCTAAAAGATAAAACGTACTGACTGTCTTACTAAAATCCTTTAGTTTATGTTCAATCTCCCCGGGGATTCGTTGCTGCACAGAATCGTAACATTCTGTTTTTGTTTTGATTGGTGGAGCCATAAATCACAGTTGCCGCAGATCTGTAAATTAGGCTTTGCTTCCTGCAAATGAAACTTGTCTATTGTTCCCTCTCTCTGATCTCTTCCTTGGCTCCGACGGGAAAGACACCATGTTGAACACATTAACTTTTCCAACACAACTTCAGCAGAACATATATCCCATTTATATCAGGGCTGTATTTCTACTTTATTTTCCCCTAAAGGGAACACCAAAAATACTGGATTTTTATGTAGTTGTATTCAATTCTTACTAAACTATATTATTTTGATTTGTTTAAGAGACATAGAATACCTGAGCCATTCATATGCTGTAAGTCATATGCTTTACAGTGGTGCCTAGGGACGTCACAGTTATAAAGGGTGCTTAGTGATGTCACAGCTAAAAACAGTGCTTAGCGATGTCACATAACTTGTGTATAAAAACAATAATATAATCTCTGTTGATAAACATAAGCATATTAGTACTTTTATGTGATGGTGGGGCCTTATCCTTATAATATCCTTATATTTTACAATAGGGGGTACAGTATTCTCTATATTAGCGGTTGTGCAAATAGCCATGTTTTTTTTACCCATAGTGCAACATTAATTACACTTGGGCACAAGTCTGGTGGCAACCTGTTCTAGGGACCCTGGAGCTGATGATGGGTTTAGGGTGGCGGTAGCTCTTGGGCAGGGGTGGCCAGACTTTCTTCAGTCGCGATCAACCGGACCGACACGGAATGCGTTGTAGTTTTGTGTCAAGCAACTTTCCAGTTTGGAAATTTACCAGCTGTCTGGTTGCTAGGGACTAATTTAACCTAGCAATCAGGTAGTGGTTTAAAACAGACAGGAATATGATATGAGGGCCTAAATAGAAAGCTAAGTAATAAAAAGTAACAATAACAGTAAAATTGTAGCCTCACAGAACAATAGTTTTTTGGCTGGCGGGGTCAGTGACCCCCATCTGAAGAAGAGAAGAAATATCTTAAAAACCATAAAAAATTTAGACTAATTGAAAAGTTGCAAGAATAGGCAATTCTATAACTAAAAGTTAACCTGAAGGGGAACCATCCCTTAATGAATTGCATAAATATATGTCCATTTTTGAACACCCGCACTTTATCAAAGTTTAAAAGGCCTCATTCTGATAGAACTTTTGCACAATAGGGTTTTCTACCACTTTTACCTTATTTATAAAGAACTTGATGTGATTCAATGCTGAATCCTTGAATCCGAGTATGTGAATAAATGTAATAACAAAAGAACTGTCCTGAATTCGGCCTTTGGTCTCATAGAGAATAAGCCTGATGATAAATGGGAGCAGAGTAATGAAAGGGACAGAGCAAATAAAGGGGCGAGTGCTTGTGTGGGTCACAATTACATATTTGTTTATCTGTCGGCTATTGGAACATTATACATTATTATCACACCGAGCATTTTAAAATCAATGGAAAGCGTGCAAAGGTCACATTTTTATTTTGTTTTATTTTTTTTAAAAAATGGAAAGTGTTCGCCGCCCCTAAACAATCGACAATGAAATTGGCTGAGGAAGCGCGTTCCATAAATTGCACAGCTTGAATGGGGAAATGGAATTGTGAAGCCAATGAAACAATCTCCAGACATGTGGTCTGTCCTCAGGAATTCATTATAGACCGGCGCGTGCAGCTGGAAGCAAATTGAAAACTAGGCGCAATAATAGAGTGTTGAACAGGGGAAAATGTGAGGGCTAAACTGCAGGATGGGAAAAAAGAAAATGTCATTCCCACACCCCCCCCCCCCCCCACTCCGCTGACAGCCGATCCATCATCCCGTGTCACACTCTGAATTCTGCACCAAGCCGCAAGCTTTCAGTTAGAAATCTGACAAATGCGCCCACATTTTATTTACAAATAGGAATAACAAAGGGATATGGGAAAGCCTTCTGCTGGAAGTGTCTGGCTCTGCATCCAGCTAAATTGTTCCTTTGAAGGAAGGCGTTGCGGGTGTGCCCAGCATTACCCATTGTAAGTTATTCATTAATTATAATAATAACCAAAATGGCCTTGACACAACCCAACTTACCCAAAATAAACTCCAAACTAAACACAAAGACTACCTCATACCATACCCCCCAACTGTCCCGCTTTCCGCGGGACTGTCCCAGCTTTAATAGCGCATCCCGGATAGTTCAGTGAATATTCCGTAATACAGATATGCGGGACATTCATTGAACTATCTGGGACAGCGGGATGCACTGGCTGTAGCTGGGCACTCCTGCTCTTTATGCGGCTTCTTGTTCGGCGGCGACAGGCCCTTTTATAAGTTTGCACCTCGTGCGCGTTGACGTAACACATACACACGGGGCACAACCTTATAAAAGGGCCTGTCACCGCCGTATAAGAAGCCACATACGGAGAGGAGCCACTGATGGAGGAGCGTCTATGGGGGCACTGTGTTTGGGGGGGTACTGTCTATGGGGGCAATTGGGGGCACTTTCTATGGGGGTACTGTCTATGGGGGTACTGTCTATGGGGGCACTGTCTATGGGGGCACTGTCTATGGGGGCACTGTCTATGGGGGCACTGTCTATGGGGGCACTGTGTATGGGGATACTGTCTATGGTTCAATTGGGGGTACTGTCTATGGGGTCAATTGGGGGCACTTTCTATGGGGGGTACAGTCTCTGGGGGCAATTGGGGGTACTGTCTATGGGGGGCACTGTCTATGGGGTCAATTGGGGGCACTTTCTATTGGGGGGGCACTGTGTATGGGGGCCACTGTGTATGGGGGCCACTGTGTATGGGGGATACTGTCTATGGGGGCACTGTGTATGGGGGGTACTGTCTATTGGACCATTGGGGGGTACTGTCTATTGGGCCATTGGGGGCACTGTGTATGGGGGGCAAAACTGGTACATAGTTATAACTCACTTATAATTGACTGCCCTCTCTTTATATTTGTATGTTATATGTAGGAGTTGCTATATTGTTTTCCTTAGGTAGTACAGTATGAGGGTATAGCACATTTTGCGTCTGATCCCGCCATTTCATATAAAAGGAGTATTTTTTAAAAATGGGGTGTGGTATTTGGGGCGTGGCCACAAAATGGGCGTGGTCAGATAAATTTGTGCACTGCACGCGCCAAATCTTTGTTCCTCTTTTCATTTTTCAAGTGTTGGGAGGTATGTTCATACAGTCATATTTGTGTCTGTAAATTACCCACCCACTTAGATTGTATAGATTTTATTGATAAAGCACCAGTATATTCTGCACCTCTGTATCTATTCCCTCTATCTATCTGTACTCTCCCTTAATGCATTGCTGACCAATGCTAAATCCCACAATTCCCTGCACACGTGATGTCAATAAGGAAAGTAACATCTTAGTGCAATATGCATTGTGGGTTATGTAGTTCCTGCATGCTGTCTGTAAGCTGTGGAGAAGTTGTTACCGTTTGTAAGGTCGAGTTTTTCCTGACCCATATATCACTAGTAGCCAGGGATTCAGCTGGGGAGGGGGCAAGGGGCCCTGTGTGGGGGGAGGCTATAGAATAAAAGTGGAGGGTAGTTCTTTTATAGATATATATTCTATATAGAATTATTATATATAGTTACAGGTATGGTACCTGTTATCCAGAATGCTCGGGACCTGGGGTTTTCTAGATAAGGGATCTTGTAATTTGGATCTCCATAACTTACGTCTGCTAAAAAATAATTTAAATATTGAATAAACCCAATAGGGCTGTTCTGCCCCCAATAAGGGGTAATTATATCTTAGTTGGGATCAAGTACAGGTACTGTTTTATTATTACAGAGAAAAGGGAATCATTTAACCATGAAATAAACCCAATAGGGCTGTTCTGCCCCAATAAGGGGTAATTATATCTTAGTTGGGATCAAGTACAGGTACTGTTTTATTATTACAGAGAAAAGGGAATCATTTAACCATGAAATAAACCCAATAGGGCTGTTCTGCCCCCAATAAGGGGTAATTATATCTTAGTTGGGATCAAGTACAGGTACTGTTTTATTATTACAGAGAAAAGGGAAAACAATTATTTAATTATTTCATTAAAATGGAGTCTATGGGAGATTGCCTTCCAGTAATTCGGAACTTTCTGGATAACGGGTTTCTGGTTAATGGATCCCATACAGTTCTGCGTACATTGTATGTTACTTATTAACTTGGGAACAGCGAATCGAGATCTTTTATTGTAATACAGAGGGGCTGAGTATTACATTTTCAGAATGAATCCACAGAACAGTTTCGCTTATTTCGGTTTCTAGCAGTGATTTAGTGATGCCGCTGGTCGGCGGATTACTCCAAAGCCTAGTTCATAGGGAGGTCACCGATTCATTACTGCCTTGCAGGGTGGTAATTTCAGCCTGTGCATGTTCCTTTTGTGCTGCTTACTGAGGCTTAAAATATCCTGTAATTCCTCCGAGAGAGACTAGCGAAAACATCATCACAAGGCTGTCTGGCCTCCCCTCCTCGCTCAGATGCTGAGAGCTCCCTGGAAATGGGACGGGTTGCAAGCGGCGCACGCAAAATAACGCACCCAATACGGTGCACAGAATGTAAAGGATTTTATTTCACCTTTAAGGGCCGGTAGGTCTATGTAGTGATCCAATAAAAGTCCTTAAAAAATTAAAAATAAATTAAATAATACATATTTAAAAAACTGAGCTGTCAATCATATATTGCCTGCCCCGCCTCTATGCCTGCAGCATAGAGGCGGGGCAGGCAAAATATGATTGACAGCTCAGATTTTTAATTACAGTTACTTTCACTTTCCATACAGCACTTTCTAGATATTAAATGCATACGATTTTGGGCTGAGACAAAGCTTTGCCTTAATAACAAGGTCCCCAAAATGGCGCCAGCCTGATGGCTGTGACTGTAAATTCCAGAACTGAAGGGGAAAAGAAATTAAATAGTTAATATAGTGTAAGTAAAATTTATTTTGCTCAACTATCATGATAGAAAAGGATTTGGAATTATTCTTTAGGGTGACGGGTCCCCTTTAAACTGCAAACTGTAGCTAGGGAAATAAATAATAGTATATTCTTTATTCATAGTAACATTTTTTGGTGTTCTTGCAACCAGGGTCGGGCCGGGTCAGCAGGTTGCCAGAAGGCGATTGGTCTTTTGGGCCACCCAAGCTTGGCCCACTTTTTGTCTAGGGCTGGGGTGGGATACATTTACTTTGGCCAGGGCTGAGCCAGTCGGCTGTGATTGCCTGGGTGCCTACAATGTAATGTAAACCCTTTTTCGATTATTGTATCTCTTTAAAGGACATGTAAAGCCTACATTTTCCTACAATGTATATAAGTTGGGCACGTCACCCCCACCCAAATGGCATAATTTGTACTTCATATATCCCCTCCATTTTCCAGCACCATCACATCGCAAATAGCAGCTTTTTAAAGTTCATGCAATCAAGAATGCAGGCTTACACAGGCAGAATTTACTTTGATAAAAAGTTCTGCTTGGTTTGGGCGCTGTAATGGTTAAGTTGAGCTCAGGAGAGGAGGTTAAGAGAAAAAATTGTAGCAGACAGCTAGAGCTAAGTTTCTATGGGAACCAGCAATGCCATCTTTTCATTGGCTGCTAGACTGGAGGACGTGTTCTTGTAGTAATCTAAGATGAGAATAACTGAGCATGCTCAGTAGTCAATAGCCAAAGTAAATTCCTGAGGGAGGGGGTTGAGTGAGTTACAGGAGGAGAAGGAATCCTAAGTCATTAAGGAGATGCTGCAGCCTTGCTATTAACTTTTTAACCACCAGAGTGGCAGGAATGTAAAGATTTCAAAGAGGCTTTTTACTGATTACATTTTTGTGTGGGGGGTTTACATGTCCTTTATTTGCCACTTTGCCTTAGCAGAGACAGCCCATTCAGTAACTATATAGGTTTAATGGGGAATACTGGTTTAACAGCATGCATTTAGTTTATAGTGAGGGATTTAGGGCACGGGTTAAGGTGATAGGTACATTTATTTCAACCAATAGACCTCCAGTTAACCTATAGAAGATGACAAAGTGACATTGTAGCTGAGCATACGGTATAACTGGCCACTGAGGGGCCTGGCAGCTGATCAGGCGGGGGAATAATGACTGAAGAAAGGAGCCGGGAAAATGATTGACGGAGCATTTAAATATAAATGGGATTCCTTAGTTCAAGGTAGCGCTATCGAACAGCCCTGTCTGCGTTATTATTGCCAGCCGGTTATTTATTTTATTGGCACGTAATTGGGAATTCCTGCTTTTCATCATTCACCTTGCGAGATTATCTCATCTGCTCTTTCTCTTTGCATTAATGGTAAAGCCATTCCCTTGTAACAAAGGAGGCTGCTTTGTATTCCGCTGAGCTTTACACCCCCCCCCCCTGTTTAAAGGCAAAGCTTCATCACATTTTAACAGTACCGATATGGGATCTTTTATCAGGAATCCCACATGCATAAAGCTCCGAAATGTGACAGTGCCATTTCCATAGGGTCCCTTTGAAACAAATAGCCAAATATATAGCTATTTTCCTTGCCCAAGCTATTATTAACACGTTAATGTCTGAGTTTGCAATTGTAGCTTTGCCTTTTGCAGTCATTATATTTAGACTGGCTACCTCCTATTGTATTATAATTATTTATTGTATTATAATAATGATGTAGTTATGCACCTCAGTTACTGTCACGTACAGGGTACTGTTTTATTATTAAAGAGAAAAAGGAAATTGTTAGAAAAAAAAGAATTATTTGCTTGAAAAGCACTGTATGGGAGATGTATTTCTTGTAATTTGTAGCTTTCTGGATATTGTGTTTCTGGATAAAGGATCCCATACCTGTAGCTATATATAAATGCTCCTCTCTGTGTACTATATATATATATATATATATATATATATATATATATATATATATATATATATTATATATTATATATATATATATATATATATATATATATATATATATATATATATATATATATATATATATATATATATATATATATATATATATATATATATATATATATATATATATATATATATATATATATATATATATATATATGTATGTATGTTCCCTATGCTTTCAGACTTTCCATTTATTGCGACTTCTTCTTTGCTCTGTTTTCACTTACATAGCCTGCCCATTTTAGTATTCTTCATGAATATTGGATCCAGTTGTGGTACATCACAGCGAATGTGTCCATTGTAGGTGTTCTAAGAAATAGACTTGTAAATAATTCAGTAGGGAAACCAGAAACACACGCACATCAGGTTAAAAGACCTCTGTTTGTGTGTTACTTGGTGGACTAAAAGTATAAAAAATATTGTTTTCCCCACTATAGATGAAGGAACAGGCTGGATAATAATTATTATTGGGTGGCCAGTAAGTTTTTATGCATGTTTGACAGAGAGGCACACACTTTCCTAAACTGGATTTCAGGAGGTTTTTGGTCACTGCCCCTGCCTCTTTATTCCCCCATCCAGCACAATTACTTCATGGTTGCACCCAAGCTCCACGTGCCCCAAAAGATATGGGAGGGTTGACGTGTCTACTTTGGTCTCCACTCTTTCAAGTCCTTTGTGAGATTCTCATGGCATATTACTTCAGCCCAGTGTCCCTATAGCCGTCACTACAGTGTAGTTACCAGGGGGGTGGATTTTTCTGCATTCTGAACACCTTCAGTACCCTTAATGTAAGGTGGGCTTCAATCCTCTAGAACATAATCTAATACCTTATGTCAGCATGCAGGAATCCTGAAGTTCCAGAGCCATGATCTCCAAGGTCTAGCAAGATGTCCAAGATACCAAGAAGTAGATGAGATCTATTCATTGTTTAAGCTCATCCCTTTATCCTCTGTGGGTCTTGAATTTATGTTCCTTGTATCACTACTACATGACCAGGTTTCAGTGCATCTCTGCTGGTTCTCTGCCCACCGAGGTGAATACACAATAGGGGCTATTTATCAACACCCGTGGGCAGAAACTCAATGGCAACCAATCAAATTGTTGCATTCATTGTTCTACCTGCAGCTGGCTGAAAATAAGCCATTCACAAATTTGCCAAGTGTTTATAAATGAGCTCCTGTGTGTCCATAAGCCTTAGGAAGAATTACTGCTTGGGCTTTGTTCCTCCAGTATCATTAGTGGCCTTCTTATCTGACCAATTACTTTGTTCATATTGCCCCAAAACTCAGTAAAGTCCCCTGGAAAAAAAGAGGTTGAATATGTGCCTATAAAGTCTGTTTTTGACGGCATTAATATTTTATAGAACTTGAAGGAATTCTTATTCTTGTCTGGCTGATCTGCCCTTTAATATTAACAGAAAATTACCTCGCTGAAGGAAGCCAATTGGATTAGTAAATTATACATAAGCACAGATATTCCGCTGTATGTCTAATTGAGTTTATCCAATAGGCAATCCAATCATATCTCTTGCATAAACCATTCTGTACTAAATTAACACATATTTACATATATTCTGCGGCTGCACTCTTCCACTTCTAATGCTTAATAGGATTTCTGGCTGTAATGAATGTTAAGCTTGGAACCAATTATACTGAAGAACCTACTCACAGACATGTGTAGAGCCTAACCGGTACCTGTCTAGCGGCCAATCAGATTGCCGGAATGTATCTTGGCATGGCATAAATTACATTAGCCTCCCTCTGACAAAAGTACTAAAGGCAAAAGACAGTTTAAGCCACTTAAAGGCACGTCATACCACCCAGTTATGGATTTAGAAACAATGCCGGGCTTTGTATTGCTTTCCGCCATGAGTAAAACAAATGTAATCTCGTGTCTAAAAGCTTTTTTTATTTAAAATAGTAATTGGTTGGTAAAACAGAGCAAGCATTGCACAGTTTACATGCTAATTTAGCTACAAGGATGGTGTTTTTCATTGTCAGCGAGTGAGATTATTTTGTATGAGCAATCATGGCTGCCCCCACTGATAGGAAGAAACACTGGGGAAACCATGGCATATGTTTTACTGAGGACTGATAAGAATATAAAGAAAATGTTATCCTTTATTCATGGTAAAATGACCCTCTAAAGAACCAACATGATTTGTATATTTAATCCTGTAAGCGTTGGGCACACACCACACAATGCAGGGCAATGTGTTTCTTCAGTGGGTTACAAGGTAGTCCAGAAATTGAGGCTAAAGCTTTGGCTCGCTGGTACTACCATGTCAATGATGTATTTATCATCTGGAGAAGGGCTGAAGAGGCTTTTGTAAGATATACTTTTAGTTTGTCAAACATTAGTCTTCTTAGACACCTTGATTGTCCTCATCTTGCCAGTCTTGAAAAAAAAACTGCTAGTAGAGTAGATAATGTTCCAGACCCAGGCTGGGCCTTGGATGTTATGTGGCCTATACATGGTGCTTCACATGTCCAGAAAGGCAAATCAATGAACTACATTTTTGTGGCCTGTTCAAAGAGAGAGACATGCTACATGGTTATTGGTTTGAGATACCTAAACTAGATCATCAGTTAGAAGAGCAGAGTGGACGGTAAACTAGCCAGGGCGGTGCATATTCTGAAACTGGCCATAAAGGTATGATATTAGCTATTAACTCATTCTGGAGGAGCTTATTGGCCTATGTATCGGTAGAACGCCAATGGGCGTTGAACGCCATATCATTATATGGCCAAAAATGAGAAGGGCAGGTTTGATAATCTTGTTGGTTGAGATGAAGACACTACATTGACCTGTTGATGCTGTCCTTGCCTGTAAGGTCTCCATAGGCCCTTTCTTAGTTATTGGATCAGAGTGATTTGCCCCAGCATGTGGCCGGCTAAAGGTCCATTGGTTCATTGAGCAAATGATTGAATCTGGTGTATAGCCAGCTTCCAGCTTTGGGATATTTTAGGGCACCCTTTGGAATGGGCAGAGTTTATCTACATAAGAGGTGATTATGAGCATTACTGGCAGGACCACTGTTTAAAGGTACAATAAGGCCAGTTAATTACACTGCTGTGGTGCTGGTTGTGTATACAGTAACTATTTTTTTTAATTCTAATTAAATGTTTATCAGTTAAGATAAGTTCTTACTTTTGGCATATGCTTATTCATTATGTACATGTTTATAACACATCGGTGCCTCTGTGACAGGTATTATTCCATGCCGGGGAGCATCATGCCCAGGGATTCGCAACATTACCCAAGTGCCTGAAGGCCCATACACAATGCCCATACAATAATGCCTTATGCAGAGAAACTGACTTTTACCTATTTAGATCCCCCTTTCCTTTTGCCTTAGGATATTCTGCACAGTCCCCTTGTCAATTGGCATATTTATTTGTTTACATAAAGAATTGCCTGGTTGCATATGTATATTCCTAATAGAAAAGCACCAAGTGAATATAATTATACGTGAAGTTTGTGCTATATTGTAAATACACACCTCCTAGTTACTTTCACTGGGAGCAAATCTAAAGCATTCTCCTTTTTAAATATCACAGTATTTCTTTGTTTTCCTTTCCAGGTCCGGTGGATGATGTATTGGATTGTATTTGCTATTTACACTGTGATGGAGACAATAGCTGATCTAACCATATCCTGGTAAGGTTTCAACACTGAATATGGTCGGCATTATAAGAAGATTTCCATATACACAACATTGAATTTTGTATCCATACCTGACCTTCCCACTTTACCTTGTATAAATTGACTTCTGCCTGATAATGAGCTCTTAGCCCAATTAGTTCATTCTTCTTGGAATGTGGAAAAATGTTTCTATGATTTAAACGTCCAGTCTTAAAGCTGTTAAGCCCCTTTCCCTTACTGCTGCTTTTGTCTCAGGCTTACAGGTAAGGAGGAGTGTATTGTGCAGATGGGTTTAACTATGAGGGCCATCTGGTTTCCTCCTTGCACAATTGCTATTTATCAACAAAGTGTTTTCAACACAAGCCCCATTCATTGGTCTCATATTTAATATAGGTCTATGTTGTCAATAAAATTGGCAACATCAAATTAGTGACCCTTTGCTGGTTTTTGCCAGACCCAAACCATATCATAGCAGGTGTAGCCTTAACCCCATTTTAAGCTCCTTATGTCAAGTCAGAAATGGCCACTTGAAGCTGTAAATTCATTAGTAACTGGAGACCAGTATGAAAAGAACTTCTACCAGCAATAAAGAAAGAAGAAAAGAACGTCTTAGGCTGACTGTTGTGTGGTGAAGGCAACATGTTTTTAAAATAAATATTAAACTATTAACCAGCCACAATTTAACAGTTTAATACATACAAAAGAACATCACAGGGCTTTTATGGGTCATTAATTTGTTTTACTATATTGGCCCTTGGTTTTCTTATTTATTTGCCACTTTGTCTTCTCCATGTCTTAGGTTTCCATTGTATTATGAACTGAAGATAGCCTTCGTTGTCTGGTTGCTGTCTCCCTACACAAGAGGTGCAAGTCTGCTGTATAGAAAGTTCCTTCATCCTCTCCTTTCATCAAAAGAAAAGGTAAGGGTGTGATATATAGTGAAGCTCATCACCTTTAGATCTTTTTTAGTTAATACATGGAACATCTGAAGATCATGGTATAAATGTTGCTGACTTGCAGGGCTGGGCTTGACTTGCTTTCGATGGCACTGACTGCATGGGTGTATCATGTTTTTGTATGTTCCTACTGTGTTTACTGGATACTGGTAGGATAATTGGCTTCTGCATTAGTGTTCATGTGATAGGGATATCAGCTTGTAAGCCCCAGTGAGTCTGATCCCATTATTGGTTCTGTATAAGTATGATGGCAATGTCTGCCTTAACCAGAGGTAGCAAAGCAGCTCCATTGTCTGGAAAAGTTTGTAACAGCTGTGGTTTTACTTCTACAGCCCAGATCTGAAGTGGATTGTGCAGGGGAATAGCTATAATATTGTAGATGTTTGGTATTATGCTAATGCTTAATGTGGAGGTATTCCACCATAGGACTTTATGCCATACCTCTTGGTCTTTAGACCATGTCCTCTACTAGGTTTTTGTCAGGAGTTTGTAACACATTAGAAGGTGTATGGGAAGGCTTGGCTTAGGCAATATTGTAAATGGTAGCTGGGTGATTATCAGATCAGCTAGGGAAAATAATTATACATTCACCTCTTAAAGTTTCCATCCAATAAATACAAAGGTAAATTTTTTTTAAAAAAAGAAGCCTTTAAAAGGGACATTAAAAATGATCTTCTTACAGAATGTGTATGCATGTATAGAAGTAGGTATATATGAATATTGGATGTAGCCAAAGCAAACAGAACTTTTTTTGCCCTAGGCTGTTGTACCTGGGTGCTTGTTACACTGTGCTTATGTTAATGTCCTTTGTTTTACTGCCTCTAAGTCCAGGGGCAGATATCAAAGTGACTTCTGAATCACAACTCCCAAATAATGGAATTCATGTTTAAACAGAGTTTCAGCTAAAAGTTCCGTTCTGTCATGAAAAGTGAATGACAGAGATTCCATTTTTCATTTTGTTAATGGTAGAAAATTGCATATCAGAACGGACAGTGTACTTGATCCTTATCCTACATTGTATTCCTGGCCCTTTATTTGTAATAGGAAGATAAGCCCCAGGGGAACAGTACTGAGCTTTGCCAAGAGTTCAGAGGAATATGTGGACCACACCTGAGGCAGATGGTAAGGAGGCCATACACGGCAGATCTCAGCTGCTGATTCCACTCCTTAAGACCGTCTCCGCAACTTATCTGCCCGTGTACCGGACCCTCTGACAGGCCTCCCGACCAATATCTGGCCCTAGGGCCAAACAGTCACATTAGCACGATATTGCCCACCCAAGGTGGACATATGGGGAAAGATTTGCTCTTTTGACGACCTTGCCAAATGAGCAAATCTTACCGTGTAGGGCCACCTTTAGACCAGTAGTTGTTGGAATTTGTCGATTCATGCACCTTGGATCTTTGGTGAGGGCCCCTCTTAGTTCATATAGGAGAATATTGCTGTATCGGCCTTTTAGCCTTAGTTCCAACAATTTATAGAACAACATACTGGTGCTCTCTACCAAATGTTCATTCATGCTAGGTTATCTACTAATGCAAATAGACATTCTGCCCAAGACTCACCCTACGTTTTACAAAATGCAAATACGAGCATCTCTTTGCTGACATTTTCTGACTAAATGGTGTTTTTCGTTTGTCAGGAAGGTTTTTTTTTATTATGTTCTTTATGAGACTGGTGGTTATTTATTCCCTCAGGTTTACAATATCCCCTTTAACATCTCTATCTCAATGTAATGTGTGTTTCCTGGGCCACAGAGAGGCTGGGATCCAGCAGACGATGCTCCCAAACTTCCGTACTGTTGCACTTGCTTTCTCTTAGCAGCTGAACAGTTGCCTTGTTTATTTATATTCTTTGGCTTTTTTCCTCTTTGTGCAGGTGCTGGAGATAAAAAGGAGAATGTTCTTCTATCCATAGACCGACTTTTCATTCATTGGACAGTCTTGCTTTCTAGTGGATGTTTTTATAGAAAGTGTTGCCAAGCGGCTCAGGCCAAAATACAATAGATATTATAGATTAAAGGTATCATGGAGTTGTGCTCAACAAGCTCAGTAAAAGGATTGTGTTGGATGTGCATTTTTTTTTAGTAGCAGTAAATCTTACTGGTGAAGGACAGTGTAACCAAAAGCACTTTCATTTTTCCTGGCACATTTTTTTACCTGTATAGGGCACTGATCCATAGTCTCAATGTGTGTGCTTTACAGTGATGAAACGCATCAGCCTGGTTTCTTTTTCTTCATTTTACTAAGATGGGGGTATTTGTAGATCTGCAGCAGCGGGGGCATAAGACTTGTTGAGACTTGTTGAAAGCTAATTAGGAAACTGTTGAGCCATAGAGTACTGCATTGGGTCGGGTACCCTTGTGTATCTTCTGTGTTGTGGGTTGGACTTGCAGATGCAAGCCAAAGGTCTCAGTATATGCTAATCTTACTCCTTTTTTTAATCTCTCACCTTCTGATGATGTCATTTCCAGTTCCAGTTGTCGACACTTATTATTTGCATTGATGACACTTCTGGTTTGCCTGGACATGTCTTTTGGTTTGTATATACATGACTCCTGGTTTGCCTGGACATATCTTCTGGTTTGCCTGGACATATCTTCTGGTTTGCCTGGACATATCTTCTGGTTTGCCTGGACATATCTTCTGGTTTGCCTGGACATGACTTCTGGTTTGCCTGGACATGACTTCTGGTTTGCCTGGTTGTCTTCTTGGCTTGACTTCTGGTTTGCCTGGATATCACTTCTGGTTTGCATTGATGGCACTTGTTGTTTCATGTTGCCCAGCCAGTAGCACTTACGGTTTGAGTTCTGGTTTGTGTTGACAACACTTCTGATTTGCATTGATGACACTTCTGGTTTGCATGACATGACTTTGATTTGCCTGGTTGTCTTCTTGACTTGACTTCTGGTTTGCCTGGACATGACTTCTTGGGTTGACTTCTGGTTTGCCTGGACATATCTTCTGGTTTACCTGTTGTCTTCTTGGCTTAACTTCTGGTTTGCTTGGTTGTCTTCTTGGCTTAACTTTTGGTTTGCCTGGACATGACTTCTGTTTTGCCAGGATATATATAACTTCTGTTTTGTGTAGATGGCAGTTCTTATTTCATGTTGCCCAGCCAGTAGCACTTATGGTTTGAGTTTATGACACTTCTGGTTTGTGTAGACGACACTTCTGATATGCATTGATGACACTTCTGGTTTGCATGGACATGACTTCTGATTTGCATGGACAGGACTTCTGGTTTGCATGGACAGGACTTCTGATTTGCGTTGATGGCACTTCTTGTTCAATGTTGCCCAGCCAATAGCAGGTTAGGTTTGCGTATAAGGCAGTTGTTGGTCGGATTGGGTAATGGGTCCAAGGGGGTAGGTTATAGGCCTTTGTTCCTAGCAGCCACTTAAGATTTATACTGTTTACCAGGCTGATCTTTCCAACAAATCCTAGCCTCAACTACATTAGTGTTTTTTAATTTTTTAATCATAAAATGTTTTTAGTAGTTTAACTCCATGATGCTCCCTATTTTAGAAAGATCTCTTTTCCATAAAACCTCAGGTCCCAAGCATTCCATATGATTATTCCGTGGTTAAACAGAAAGGAACCCCTCACTTTGTTTCTCATGCTAATTTAAATACAAGCGGCTGCTTTAATAGATTAATACCCAAGCATGGCAGATTGTCAACGCCCGAGACTTGGCCTGGAACCCAAAGTGACACATGTATCAGTTGCATTAGTTCTCTTTGTTGGTGGCTTGTGCTAGCCGCTTGTTTTATGTTGTGCTTGTGCTTATGTATATTTTATATGTCTGCTCGTAACAACAGATGATCCTTGTTATTTCCAACAGGAGATTGATGACTATATTGTGCAAGCCAAGGAAAAGGGCTACGAGACGATGGTGAACTTTGGCAAGCAAGGGCTGAATATAGCTGCTAACGCTGCCGTGACGGCTGCTGTAAAGGTAAGATGATATTCCAGTGATTTATCTTGGTTAAAGGAGAAGTGAACCCTGTTGGAAATATTATTTTACAATTAAGTGAAACCATCATTAAATGTACATTTTTCATGAAAGCATCAGGTTCTTTCATTTCACTTAATCTCAGAGCTGCCATGTTGGTGGATGCGTTTGACCTGGGGGTGGTGGCACAAGATAGATGTGCGTTATAAGAGTGAAACTGGGGATTTGATTTCTAGTTCTGCATTTATTATATTATATTTGACATTCAGGGGGTTTGGGTCTTGGCATGCCACTTGCCTACTCCCCCTTAAAATGATGTGGTGTTCTGGTTTTGAATTCAGCAGTTATGTTAAATAAGGAAATGCTTATACACTGTCATTTCAGAAATTCCTTCTCAGCCCAGAGTCTCTCTAACCCATGTCAGCCTGTAGTATGACCCACTGAATCAGTACTTTACAGCCCACGGTCTTCCTTATTAAGTAGGTCCTTCTCAATCTAGTCTCGCCTGTTGAGTTGGTTTCTTACATCTGAGTCCTTCTCTGCTCATGGTCTTTCCTACCAATTCGGTACTTCTCAGCCCATAGTCTAACCTACTCAGCCCATGATAAATTGGGCAATACACTGGGTCTTCTCCATTGAGTTAGTTCTTTACAGACTACAGTCTTTTTTACTGAGCTAATCCTTTCAATTCTGGACTAAGTATAGGCTCAGCTTCTCAGCCCAAGACGTTTTACCTAATCAGCTAGTCCTTCTGAGTCCACAGTCTTACTTTTACCCACACAGTGAACTCTTTTTAGTCTATACCCGTACTCAGTAAGATACTTAAATACCAAAAGAATTTTACCCACTGAAACCAGTCCCTCTAAGCCCACAGTTTCACTTGATAAGCTAGTCATTCTCAGCTCATAGTCTTACCCACATAGTCAATCCATCTCAGCCCATAGTCAATCCTTCTTAACTCATTGTCTAATTCACATGGTCAGTGCTTGTCAGTCCATAGTCTTACCCACTTAACCAGTCCTTTAAGCTCACGCTCTTACCTGCTGATCTGGTCTAATTCAATGAGCCTGTCTATCTTAGCCTATAGTCTTGATCTCTTAGTTGGTTCTTCTAAGCCATTGTCTTACCCAGTGAGCCCATCCTCCTCAGCCCATTGAGTTTTACATGCTGCCAGTCCATTTTAGCCTATGATCCTCCTCTGAGACAGGCCTTGCCGGTCCAGTCTAAACTATCAGAGGCGGTTTTTGCCATGGGGTTTGTTGCAAGTAGTTACAACTGGGGTGGGAATTTACCTCCTGGGTTCAGGATGCCACCTTTGCCCTTTAGAGCATTTAATGGAAGCAAGTCAGGGCCAGAGTACTCCCTGTTATTAGATTGTTATGCCCTGTTTGTAAATAGTAACAGATCATTTGAAATCTCCCTTATGTACTTTGTAATATTGTTTGTGTTTCTAAACAATAGATAATTAAAACAATAGGCCGTAAACATTCTCAACACTCCACTGGCTTATTGGGCACACTGAATGCTCTTACACTGCCCCTTTAACCATACAGGCTAATGTATTTATAATATGGCTGACATGTCCCGAGTGTCCGCCCATTACTAGGCACATTTGACATGCCCGTGCCTTCCTTTTATTTTCTCTATATTTACATAGTTGTAGATATTTATATAAATGGGAGCCAAACTCTTTCATGTGGATCTGCTGTTAGCAGTCACTTTGGCAGACTCTTTTATTCTATTAAAATGCCTTTTTAAGTATAAATACTTGTTTATGCTATAACGAGAGGCCAAAAAAAGCCGTTTGGGCTTTTAAAGGGGCGCTGTCATCGCATTATTTTATTGTTTTTACTAAATCTCTTTTATTGTTTGTTTGAGGCGTTAATAGTGCTGTGTAGTTTCCTGTCACGTAAGAAATTCAGTTTTTATAAAATAATATAAAAGTATTATAGTTCTGAGTGCTCCTCCAGGCTTTTAAAGGGATACTATCATTAAAATAGGTTTCTTATTTTAATTCTAAAAAGGTCTTAGTGTTTTATTACATAACAAAAAAGTGGTATCATTCTAATGCAAAAGCCCCACATGGAAGGGGGGTTGTTACTGACCCTTTCTGCACCCGCTGGAATTGTAGGGCACCCTAAAGGGATTTGCTCTGCCTTAAATCTTCCTACAGCGGGGGGAGGTATGGCACAGCATGTATGAGTAGTACATTCTGGAAAGCCAGGCAGTAACAGAGGCACTGACGTTCTCTGCCTTTGAGTCTGGGCTGAAAACTAATATGCCCTCTGGGGTTTTTAAGCGAGGGGCCAGTTCATGGTCCCTCAGACTGTTGGGGGGCCCAGACTATCCCTCTCTCCCCCACCCCCCTGCTCCGTCCGTCCCTCCTCCCTCTCCCAGCTTCCTACTCTCTGCTGAGTCCGCTCTCTTTCAGCTACTACCCCCCCACTCCCGCTCTGTCCGTCCTCCTTCTCCCATCTCTTCCCTCCCAATGCCCGCTGAGTCCTCCCTTTTCCAGCTCCCCCCCGCTCCGTCCGTCCTCCCTCTCCCAGCTCCTCTCTCCCAATGCCCGCTGAGTTCTCCCTCTTCCAGCTTCCCCCGTCCTCCCTTTTACTCTTTCATTGCCCACTAAGTCCTCCCTTTTCCAGCTCCCCACTCCACACTGAGTTCTCTCTGCTGCCAGGGGTGCGAACGCAGCGGGGGGACAGGTAAATTACCCTGAGGAGGCTGGATACGGCCCGTGGGCCGTAGTTTGAGGATCCCTGATCTACATTTTCATCCTCCTCCTCAATTAACTGGATCTGAACATGTCCTACCATATATTCTTTTTAAGATGGGCCAGACCAGTTCATCGCTAGGGCTGGCATGGGTCTGTAGATATGTATTACTAACCACATACACCGACCAATGCAGTTAGCGGCTCATTGTATCAGCTTGTGTGCAGCCAGCATTGCTTGTTGTGTGCTGATGATATTATATAGCGTGTTCCAGGCCAAGCCTGCATCTCCCATTATGTTTGCTCTCGGGAACACCAGACGTTCTGCGAATGTTATTCAGGCAGTAGCGTTAATTCTCCTGCCAAGAGCACAGACAACTATAGTTTTCTAATATTGCTAACTCTGTACTGTAATTTAGTATGTCTGGAGCTTGCACATAATAGAAAATGGCAGATCTGTAGACTTCAAGTGCTTTTTTATGTTCAATAGCAATCTCTTTCTTGGCTCCCAAGATGTCTTTGTATTATGACTTCCAGGATGCACTAGTAAAGGTAGCCATACATCCTTTACACCTTATCTGCCTGTGTATGGGCACAAACGACGGGCCTGCCCAACCAACATCTGGCCTGAAATCATACAGATCTCGATCTGGCAGGTTTGATTTTTCCATCGGATCAGGGGCTGATAGTTTTAATTCAATCGTTTGGCCCCAGGGCTAAATGACCAAATTAGCCTGATATTAGCCACCCGTAGGTGGGGATATAAGCAGAAGAGCAGCTCACTTGGTGATGTTGCCAAGCTAGCGGCCCTTACCATGTATGGCCACCTTTACTAACGGAAGTGGCATATTTGGGATATGGTTATATTGATGACAACTCTTTATCTTTAAATCCCTTCTGCCTAAAATACTGTATGCAGGGCTGTCTAACTGGCAACCCATTAGCAAGGTTTACCTCTACAAAAGATTTTTATGGACCCATGACCACTTCATTGACCTCTTTGGGTGATATAAGGCCTCATTTACCAACTAGGTGCAGGGTGCAAAGTGCAATGGACATGTGCAGTGTGCCATTTTTTTATTTTTTATTTTTGCATTCTATCTTCATTGCCACAGGTCTCTGCCCTCTGGTCCTTGATTTTAATGTCATGGAATGTACAGTCTCATGTAGGAAACAATACTTGATTTGTGTGCCTTTGCCTATTTAGTAACCAATGGTAAATCCAATGCCTATTTCCTACATTTAAATGTACACTTTTGAAAGCTCATTGCTATTTTTATTTTGTCCAACAGAGGCCACAAGCAAGTTACCTTGCTCCTGCTAATATGAATATACACAATATTCAGGTATAATAACAATATTGGCACTGTACCAGGGTGTATCGCTGAGAATTGATAGAGAAGGCAGGGTATATGTTCTGCAGTGTGCAAATAAGCAGTGCTACTGCCCTTGTAATAAAAGTCTTTTCTCTTTCTCTTTTTCCTTCTTGCTGCCCTTGGCCAATTCTGTCAAACTTTCCAATCTGCCATCTGTCTACTCTTCTCCTCAGTCAAGTGAAGGTAACTGTTCCTTATATGACTACATGAGATACAGCACGGCTATCCTATAACCATCTTCTAACATAAAGCTTTTCTTGTTTTTGGGAAGCCTTGCTAGATTCATTCTGTGTATTAACTTTTGTATCTTGTCTTGTTTCATACTCTTTTGTATTTTCTTATGATCTGGCTTTTCTCTTTTTCTGGGCAAATTCATATTATTAGCAAAAGCAGATAGACATACCAATGGAATTACCATTATATACTGTCACACGATATTTTTTTATATACATATGTGGAAGGTGCATGCCAGCCATTTTCCCACTGGCCCCCCATACATCATGGACCTTCAGCAGTTGTGGATCCGCTAAACCGGGGATTACTAACCTGAGCCACACTCAGATGTAAAAAGTGTTCGCGAGTCACATAAGCTTGAACAAAAATCTTTGGGGATGCCAAATTAGGGCTGTGATTTCATAGCCCCATCTGGACTGCTGGCCAGTAGGAGGCTCTGTCTAGAGCAGAGATCCCCAACCTTTTTGAGCCACAGTCAAATGGAAAAAGTGTTGGGGAGCAACCTGGGGGTGCAAATAAGAGCTATAATTGGCTATTTGGTTGTCCCTATGTGGACTGGCAGCCTATAGAACCCTCTGTTTGGCTTTACACAGGGTTTATGCAACCAACACTTGCCCCCAAGCCAGAAATTCAAAAATAAACACCTACTTTGAGGCCCCTGTGAGCAACATCCAAGGAGACGGGGAGCAACATGTTACTCACGAGCCACTGGTTGGGGATCACTGGTCTAGAGTAAAACTGTGTCCCAGAGTTGCCACTGGTTGGGGATCACTGCATTAAACCTACACCCCTAGTCTAAACATTGAGGCTACATACCTATCATTACCATTGTGATTTATTGATTTCCCAACTCATATTTTAATGTTATAAATGGCGGGGCACAGGTTGAGGCAGCACGGATATGGGGGTAATAAAGATATAACTAGCAATGCGCATCTCCTTAGCCGCACATATTGATCTAGGTACTTTAGGAGGAACAAATGTTGTTTACCATTTCCGTCCGTACAACAGATGGGGCCATTATTGGTAGACTATCGGTTTAGGAACCCTTTGTGCTGTCTGGTATTTGTTTTCTTGATCTTGTCCTGTACAAAGGCAACGCTCAGATGCTCTATATCAAGAGCAAAACAGAACAAGTATGTCCACAGCTGTGAGTCAAGTGCGCTCTTAATTCTCTCTGCATATAATGGATGCTGAGACATAAGAGTCCTCTTCGCCGTTACATTTACCTTCAAGGTGGGTTTGATCTCATCAGAGAGCTCATTTTGTTTTGTTTTTCTCATCTCTGCTTATTAGTTGGACGATAAGAGTTTGGAGTAGCCGTAAAGAGCTGGAATATTATGTTTTATTAAGTTTTGCCAGACAAAGAGCTTTATGTGGGGAGTTTTCTGTCAAAAGCAATCCGGAGAAACCCCAGATGCCAGGAAGCTTTTGCGCCTCCTGAATATTGTTCCTGGCTCCCGAATGTTTAGGGGAAAGGTAGCCAGCTGTATAACTCCAGCCACTTTGGAAGTGAGGATGCTGAAAACTGTAGTTCACAACAGCTTAAGGCAGGGATCCCCAGCCAGTGGCTCGGGAGTAACATGTTGCTCACCAACCCCTTTGATGTTGCTCCCAGTGGCCTCAAAGTAGGTGCCATTTTTAATCTTCTGGCTTGGAGGCAAGTTTTGAAAACGCAGAGACATAGTTTTACTCCAAACAGAGCCTCCCGCAGGCCAGCAGTCTACATGGAGCCACCAAATAGCCAATCACAGCCCTTATTCGGCACCCCCAAAGGACTTTTTTCATTCTTGTGTGGCTCCCCAACACTTTTTACATCTGAGTGTGGCTCACGAGTAGAAAAAGTTAGAGATTCCTGGCTTAAGGGTTATGAGGCACAAGGAAGAGACATGCACACGTACACTATCTTGATTGGTGCACCCTATGTGCATATTTAATTTGGCTACCTACCAAGCAGGGAACTACAACTTGGTGGTATTATAACAAGTTTGCAAAATATGATTATTAAATGTATTAATGGCAGCCTGGTACATCTTCTATCCTTGAAGTGAAAAGTAGCTGCAATGTTCATTGCCTCAAGTGAGGTACAGGTATCGGATCCCTTATCTGGAAACCCATTATCCAGAAAGCTCCAAATTACGGAAAGCCCGTCTCCCATAGACTCCATTTTAATCAAATAATACAGAATTTTAAAACTGATTTCCTTTTTCTCTGTAATAATAAAACAGTACCTTGTAATTGATCCCAACTAAGATATAATTAATCCTTATTGGATGCAAAACAATCCTATTGGGTTTAATTAATGTTTTATTGATTTTTTTAGTAGACTTAAGGTATGGAGATCCAAATTACGGAAAGACCCCTTATCCGGAATTCCCTTGGTCCCGAGCATTCTGGATAACGGGTCCTATACTTGTATTTTCTTTTGATTTCAAAGGAACAGCTCCTCTAATGGTCATATATAGATGGTTCCACTCTGTTGAATTCAATGGATAATTCCAGGCTTAGGGAAATCATGAAAAGGCTGCATATTTTTTAATTGATGTACATTGCAAAGTTGCTGGAAACAGTGTCTACTTTTTAAAAAGCTTAAGTTGTGTTTGGGAGGAGTTCCCCTTTAGAAACAAAAATCTTTAAGATATAAGGATTTCTTTGAGACAACCTTTCTTCATAACCCCTAATACTGCTGTCTGAACAACAGTAGGTCCTATTCACTGGGAAGTGCTGGGCATCAGTCTGCCCTCTTTAAAGGAGGCACAAAAGCCATGTATACTGGGTATTGCATCTGAAGACCATTAGTGACATCTGAGAGAGGTTTGAGGTTTGGTCCAAAACCAACGCAGGCACCTTGTGGTCCTCCATTCTAGCTGATAGGCTACTAACCAAATTGGTTCCCAATAACTGTTGATATATGGGCGTATAAGTAACTCTAGGACTGTTTTTTTTTAATACATTTTATTTCTGGACTCAAACATTGAAGAAAAGCAATAATTTGAGGCCCATTAGTGATATTTAACAAAGCAGAACAAGCCAATGCAATCTCTATCTTGACCCTTCCATGTATAAGTGGAAAATCTCTCCTAGTGAAAAGGCTGTGGAACTGCATCCAGCACTGATGTGCCGGGCACAAAACAAAGGTACTGTGTAATTGGAAAATGACTCATGTATTTGTTTGCAAATTACTGAAATTAGTCTCTAAATGTCAGGTAGAAGCCTGTTATTTTCCTCCGTTCTAGGGAGCCTGAACCTCTCCCAGAGAAACGTAATTAATTGATTACATTCGAGTTCCGGAACTGGGAAGCAGAATAGGACTAAATGCTGTTTTTCAGCTTGAAAAATGTTTTGTAATCAGGCTGAATCCTGCGGTTCTCTTAATCGTCGTACGTAACTATTCTGTTTGAGGACTGGGTGTGAGAATTGCTATTGTAGCTTATTTATAAATCCCCCACATTATCTGTGCGGATGTACAAAATAGATTCAGTGGGGAAGGGGGGGTTTGAATTGGGAATGCTGCGGGGCATGATGGGAGCTGGATTTATCAGAAGCTGGATTGACTATTTAAGTTTCACTCATCACAGATGTCACTACGTCAGACAAAGACCTGTTTGACTATTCCATCCTTCCTACTTTATGGCAGCAATTGTGGAAGGTCATAGCAGTAACGGGCCAACTGTCTGGGCACCCTAGGCAACCCGACCGGCCACCTTGCCCCCTCCACACCCCCTCACGCAAACAAGCATACGTGTGGTGACAGCATAGGAGGGTAGCATGTGGATTTGTGTGATGGTGACACGGCAGGGGTGACCCAGTGGGGACAAGGGCCTAGTTCTGGTCCTGGGTCATAGCACACTACCAATAATTTTCATACCATGGTAGTCGGTCGTTTAGTCAATGGAACAGGTTAGAACATTTCGATTGGATAACTATAAAATCCGCGCATGTATTGTGTATCTGGCGAAATCCTTGGTGGACCCACAATGGAAGTCACTTTCGTACGATTGGTGTCTGCCAACTATCTATTATCTCGGATAATAGTATTGACTATGAAACTACCCTGGACCCCTTGTGGTGAGTCCTTTAGAGCATGTTTCTAAGCAAACTTTAGACATAAAATGTGCTTCTGTTATAATTTAATAAAGCAGAAATCCATCTAGAAACTAAGTGCATTCTAACATTGAGATATATTTGGCAATATTGCAACTGAAACCTACTCTGTTATTCAGAGAGTTTTCCACTGCTTTTTCCCACCTCTCTCCCTCTAATGTAAAATTAATGTATTTCCCTACCCGCCACCTCCGACACATTAATGTTTATTCTTTACGCGCTCGCTCTTTCCCCAACCTCACATGCCCTCTACCATCTGTTTTCATCAGTCGCAGAAGCCATTAACCACCTTTCCCACCTTTCTTTATATCCACCGGGCATTGACCAGCTCACAGCCAGTTTTCATGTCCATACATCAAGTTGGTTGTAGTTGTCTTCTAGTTGCAATTAGTCTGTGCTCATTAAAAAAGGCAAAAGTGTCTGAGAAGGAAGGAGATGGAACTTTATGGATGCCATAGGTACATAGTTAAGCAGGGTGTTTTTAAGACCAAAGCCCTCAAGTTCAACCCCTCCAAACAAACCTCAGTATATAAATACCAACCAATCTTTATACGCACATATATAAACTATATATACCAATATCCATACCAACTTACTGTAGATCTTAAAGATCAAAATAGCCTTGGATATTATGCTTGTTCAAGAACTCATCCAAGCCCCTTTCAAAGGCGTTTATAGAATCTGCCATTACAACATTACCCGGCGGGGCATTCCCCAACCCCACTAAAAGTTCATAATTACTCCTTATATACCTATAAATTGATCCCTGCCAGGTATGTAAAAAAAACTGCTGGAAGACCCATAGAATATGCAGACTTTTAATTGGACAATCCAGTACGCACGTGTAATTAAGAGAGATACTGACAGGAACTGGGAACTCGTGGTGAAGGTCAGTAGCTGTTGATATGAATTATTGTACAGGACTGCGGAATGTGTTGGCGCTTTATAAATAGATGTTGATAGTAATAATAATATGAATAGACCAAGATAAAAAAACAAATGAATTTGTGTTTGTAGCACAACACAAACCTTCTATAATGGGTCAGGGAGAAAGCTGGTATTGAATAAAAAGAAAAGCAATACTGTAGAATTACTGCCTCTCCCAGATGGCTAAATCCAAGATAAATCCTGCCGTGTTGTAAAATATGAACCGATTTTCTATTTTCTCTTGCAAGAAAAATATGTATCACAGCTCGACCCATTTAATAATACATAATTAAACAAAAAAGGGGGAAAATGACATTACTTTTTGTGATAGAATGTATGGTTCCCCAGCTAAAGGGTAGATTTAATAAATGCCATTCCCGTCGAACACGACTCTATACTGCACAAAGGTAATGGTGGAGGTCTTTTAAGGTCGTGAAGATTGTCTGCTGGGAGCTAAATCTTTCCCTCTGCCACCAGACCGTATCTTCCTTTCAATTAAATCTGATTTCCAAATCCTTTTGCAAAGGCTACGTCACAAAGATTTATGACTTTGGCCCAAACTGCTTTAAAATAAATAAATCCCAAATATATGGATTACGGTGTCTCAGTGAGCCATCGGAAACATTCCGTTCTGCTCCACGTACGGAATCCTTAGCCATAGCGGTATTGCCTTCAGGATTTGAACAATTACATTGATTAGGCTTTGTAGTTCAATAGGGACAGCCATTTGCAATTAAGACAAAAGTCTTGAAAATGGTTCTTCACTATAGGTCCATAGAGACACCAGGGTTTTAAAGGAACACTGTTTCTTATGTAGGGATTTTTATAATAAATATATTAGGGACTGAATGTATATTTCCCTCAAGACTTTGAAGATGTTGCTGCCTAAGTTAACGGTTCCTACACTACCTAAGGAGCCATCCTTCTTCAAGCTTATTTATCACTTCCCATGGGCCTCCTGTTGCCAAAAGGGTATGTGGTCTTAACAGTCCAGGGTTGTGCCATGATGTCTTTGGGGGCATGGCCTTAAATGTCTACAGACTACATACAAGCTTACATGCCCTGTATTCAACATTATTCTGAACCATTTAAGGTGAATTACAGCTACAAAATATACATTATTGTGATACTTCTACATTTTGGCGACACAGGTGGGATTTTTTTTTCTGTAAATAGAAACGGGCAATTGCGTATCTGACCAGCTTAGATCCTGTCCCCCACCCCCTGTTACTAATGGAGTTGCTGACAATAAGCTATAGATGTCATTACTTTTCTTAAAGGTCACCTTCAGAGCAGATGTGTGCGTGGTGCGTCTTCCCAAAGAATCCACTGCTGTGATTTCCTAACGCGACTCCTTACTCCAGATAATACATATAAGAAATTGTTCTGTGTACATTACACTTCTGTCTGGAATGATAACGGCACACAGAGCGTGAATTAGGCAATTCTGCTGTGTTTTGATGGATGTGGCTGGTCATGGGTTTGTGTGTGGGACCCGCAGTCGACAGGGTTGGTGGCCTACTTCTGCATCTATCCAAGCCATTCTGAACTACAATATTTAACACCTATCAATACAAGGGAGCCAGAGCGGAGAACTGCCAACCGGAGGCCTTCTACTTCTATATATTTATATAGCAGGTGGTCTGTTTTTGAGACTAAGGGCTACATTCATCCAGTCACAAGTTCAAATCCCGAATGGGAAAAATTCGGATTGGATAATTTCTGAAGATCGCAAATATCACGAAAATGCTTACGAAAAAATCCTATTAGTCACATTAATATTGTATTGGCGATCTAAGAATTTCGTACCGAACGATTGTAAACAGTGGGAAAACCTTTCCGACTTTGATCCTTGTGTGCTTGATTTTGGAAGCCTCCCATAAGAATCAATGGCACTCTGCAGCTCCAACCCGGCCCAAGGAAAGTCTCCCATAGGGCTCAATGGCACTCTGCAGCTCCAACCCGGCCCAAGGAAAGTCTCCCATAGGGCTCAATGGCACTCTGCAGCTCCAACCCGGCCCAAGGAAAGTCTCCCATAGGACTCAATGGCACTCTGCAGCTCCAACCCGGCCCAAGGAAAGTCTCCCATAGGGCTCAATGGCACTCTGCAGCTCCAACCCGGCCCAAGGAAAGTCTCCCATAGGGCTCAATGGCACTCTGCAGCTCCAACCCGGCCCAAGGAAAGTCTCCCATAGGGCTCAATGGCACTCTGCAGCTCCAACCCGGCCCAAGGAAAGTCTCCCATAGGGCTCAATGGCACTCTGCAGCTCCAACCTGGCACAAGGAAAGTCTCCCATAGGGCTCAATGGCACTCTGCAGCTCCAACCCGGCCCAAGGAAAGCCTCCCATAGGGCTCAATGGCACCCTGCAGCTCCAACCTGGCCCAAGGAAAGTCTCCCATAGGGCTCAATGGCACTCTGCAGCTCCAACCTGGCCCAAGGAAAGTCTCCCATAGGGCTCAATGGCACTCTGCAGCTCCAACCTGGCCCAAGGAAAGTCTCCCATAGGGCTCAATGGCACTCTGCAGCTCCAACCCGGCCCAAGGAAAGTCTCCCATAGGGCTCAATGGCACCCTGCAGCTCCAACCCGGCCCAAGGAAAGTCTCCCATAGGGCTCAATGGCACTCTGCAGCTCCAACCTGGCCCAAGGAAAGTCTCCCATAGGGCTCAATGGCACTCTGCAGCTCCAACCCGGCCCAAGGAAAGTCTCCCATAGGGCTCAATGGCACTCTGCAGCTCCAACCCGGCCCAAGGAAAGTCTCCCATAGGGCTCAATGGCACTCTGCAGCTCCAACCTGGCACAAGGAAAGTCTCCCATAGGGCTCAATGGCACTCTGCAGCTCCAACCCGGCCCAAGGAAAGCCTCCCATAGGGCTCAATGGCACCCTGCAGCTCCAACCTGGCCCAAGGAAAGTCTCCCATAGGGCTCAATGGCACTCTGCAGCTCCAACCTGGCCCAAGGAAAGTCTCCCATAGGGCTCAATGGCACTCTGCAGCTCCAACCTGGCCCAAGGAAAGTCTCCCATAGGGCTCAATGGCACTCTGCAGCTCCAACCTGGCCCAAGGAAAGTCTCCCATAGGGCTCAATGGCACTCTGCAGCTCCAGCCTGGCCCAAGGAAAGTCACGATACCAAAGCTTGAATGAATCCGAAACTTTCTTACTCTGCGCGACAATAAGATTTTGTCGCACACATTTTGTCGCAAGGTACGAAATTGTCGCACAAAATACGCTCGGAGCGTTCGTGCATTAATAAATGTCCCCCTTAGCTTTCCTAAATATTAATTATTTTAATCCTTTGCATGTGGGAGGCCAGTGGAAGGGCTCAGTCTCCACATTTTAGTGGTTAGAAAATAGAGTGGCCCCTGGGACTTGTAGCATCCCCCCAACTGGTTGCATCTCAAAATCTGAAACCATGGGGAAACCATCTGCTGCTGAGGGCCAATCCCAAAACCCTTTCTAATTTATCCTCAAATCTATTCTGGCTCGTACATTCTACCCAAAAACGAGGCCTGCAAGAGCCAGCCAATGAGGGCAGCTGCATTCGGTCATTTTTATCGGAGCTGTTAAACAAGGTGTTTATTTGAGGTATGGTATTTACAAATGTGATTATTATGGAGACATTTCATTAAAAAGTCATTTGGACTGAAATTGTAATCTTTCAGATCATTGGTCCTGGACTTCCTTTGAGCATGTGGAAGAGTTCTCATGACCGCAAAAGATCATTGTAGGAAAAAAAAGAGTTTTGGGAGGGATATGAAAGGAAAAGCTGCAGCGCATTATCTAAGGCCAAATCAAAGGCAGATGAGAAAATAAGAGAAGGGGTCCCTTTTTATATGTAATTTTTTTTGCTTTGCTTGGCTTTTGTTAATCAGAGAATTTTCTAAAAGAACAAGACGCTCAGTACATTCTGCCTATTGGACAGACAATGGCCTGTAACCTAGTTCTGCTCATTTCCAGGTCTGTGCTAATGAGTTTGAGATTCTGTTTCTCTGCACTCACCCCCTCCCTCAGAGCCGAAGCCACTTACGTTATAGGAAATCTATGGCCGTATTTCTTTCTCTGTCTCTTCCCCCCCCCCATTCAGTATGCCTATTATTGGATTTCAGATGTTGTATTGACCCATCTTAACCTTGACTTCTCACGTCGTAACTTCTGCCTCCTATGGAATGTCAGCACAAAGTAATGGCCTTGGATCTTGGTTTCACCCAAATTAAATAACTGTCTTGCCTTGTCTGTTTCCCCATGAGTCCAGCTGCATCACAGCCCTAAATCCCTCCCAGTCTAACTTCTTTCCATTTCATCCCCTGACCCATCAGAAAGTGCTAAACCTGCCTGTGCTGCTCTTTAGATGGGGTTTGTTGGGTTGGAACCACCTACTGGTGCTCTTGTCTCTGTGTGGCAGTATCTCCAGGGCATTATCTTTAGGCTATACCTGCTTACCCCTTAAGAGAAGACAATATGCAATATGCACCTAAATAAATAGTGGTTGGGTTGGATATATGTTCTGCCTATTGTTTTGATTATATGGAGAGCAACTTATTGCCCAACCCTGATATAAATCCTCTCTCCCCTGACATACAATCCAAATGTAACTTCTAAAAGCCTCCCATGTACTAGCCACTCCTCTCAGATACCATCACATTTGTCTTTCCATGCAGAGTTGGCTGGTAAAGCACCACTTATTCCAAAAGGCACATGATCTAGCAACCACCCACTTTATGGCTCATTGTTTTGCAGCTAACGAGTGCTTAAATTAATACATACTTCTGATCATTGTTCATTTTAATTATCCGTCAGCATGACACATAATTATTTTTTGTTAATCGTTATAGATAACAATCTGTCATGTGTCCAAGTCATATAACCGGCTTGAATTATGATCATTGGATACCAGTATAATCACTCTCGGACATAGTGACTTGTAAGGCACTTGATTAAAAGCTATCTAACCAAATGGACCGCAGGCCAAAGGGTTCCATTAAGTTTGGGTTTATGCTCTCAGAGAGGGAATCTGAATTTAAGTTTGAGGGAACTGTACCTTTTGTGCCTATGTTGATTCAGTTGATGCTCTCTTATTCAGGAACATTGGGTAATATATGGAACCATTAGATGCTCTCTTATTCAGGAACATTGGGTTATATGGAACCATCAGATGCTCCCTCATTCGGGAACATTGGGTAATATATGGAACCATCAGATGCTCCCTCATTCGGGAACATTGGGTAATATATGGAACCATCAGATGCTCTCTCATTTGGGAACATTGGGTTATATATGGAACCATCAGATGCTCTCTTATTCGGGAACATTGGGTAATATATGGAACCATCAGATGCTCTCTTATTCAGAACATTGGGTTATATATGGAACCATCAGATGCTCTCTTATTCGGGAACATTGGGTAATATATGGAACCATAAGTTGCTCTCTTATTTGGGAACATCGGGTTATATATGGAACCATCAGATGCTCTCTTATTCGGGAACATTGGGTAATATATGGAACCATCAGATGCTCTCTTATTCGGGAACATTGGGTAATATATGGAACCATCAGATGCTCTCTTATTCGGGAACATTGGGTAATATATGGAACCATCAGATGCTCTCTTATTCGGGAACATTGGGTAAAATATGGAACCATAAGATGCTCTCTTATTCAGGAACATTGGGTAATATATGGAACCATCAGATACTCTCATATTCGGGAACACTGGGTTATATGGAACCATAAGATGCTCCCTTATTCGGAACATTGGGTATAATATGGAACTATCAGATGCTCTCTTATTCGGGAAAATTGGGTAAAATATGGAACCATAAGATGCTCTCTTATTTGGGAACATTGGGTAATATATGGAACCATCAGATGCTCTCTTATTCGGGAACATTGGGTAATATATGGAACCATCAGATGCTCTCTTATTCAGAACATTGGGTTATATATGGAACCATCAGATGCTCTCTTATTCGGGAACATTGGGTAATATATGGAACCATAAGTTGCTCTCTTATTTGGGAACATCGGGTTATATATGGAACCATCAGATGCTCTCTTATTCGGGAACATTGGGTAATATATGGAACCATCAGATGCTCTCTTATTCGGGAACATTGGGTAATATATGGAACCATCAGATGCTCTCTTATTCGGGAACATTGGGTAATATATGGAACCATCAGATGCTCTCTTATTCGGGAACATTGGGTAATATATGGAACCATCAGATGCTCTCTTATTCGGGAACATTGGGTAAAATATGGAACCATAAGATGCTCTCTTATTCAGGAACATTGGGTAATATATGGAACCATCAGATACTCTCATATTCGGGAACACTGGGTTATATGGAACCATAAGATGCTCCCTTATTCGGAACATTGGGTATAATATGGAACTATCAGATGCTCTCTTATTCGGGAACACTGGGTTATATGGAACCATAAGATGCTCCCTTATTCGGAACATTGGGTATAATATGGAACTATCAGATGCTCTCTTATTCGGGAACATTGGGTAAAATATGGAACCATAAGATGCTCTCTTATTTGGGAACATTGGGTAATATATGGAACCATCAGATGCTCTCATATTCGGGAACACTGGGTTATATATGGAACCATTAGATGCTCTCTTATTTGGGAACATTGGTGATACAGTGACCCAGTTTAGGTGGACTGGTCCCAGACTGGTGAGGATGGGATGAATGATGTTTACCTCTATGTGAAATTGGAGGGTTGGCTAATGCTTAGACTTTTGCTTGGGCAGAGTTGGAATCCTCCATCCATGTAGTACTTGGCTGCTGCTCTGGAGACCCTTGCCCATTTATGATTCCTACCACAACTGCTTCCCAAGACACTTTCAGATGTGAAACGCGTGGTTGTTTTTCCTGCTGATGTTTTCTTAGGATTGCCACACAAGACACACTGAAGTCTCCATGCACAATATAACCTTACCTCCTACAATGTGCTAACCACACGGCTTAGGCTCTGCTGCCAAGGATAGAGTGTGCGCCGCTCTTAAGCAGAGCATTAATATAAACACTATGCTTAATGCTTGTGTATCAGAGATATTTTAACGGTCTGAACTGTTTTGATTCCATTGATCTGTCTGGCTCTGCGGAAGATGTTGACTCAATAACAAAAATAAATACACTTTGGACATGTGGCGTAGAACACAAGTTTCCTTCTATAACCCAGGGCGTTCTTTGTTTCTGCACAGAGCCAAGGCGCAATTACGGAGAGGCTACGTAGTTTCAGTGTGCATGACCTGACTGCTGTGCAGGGGGATGAGACCTCAGAGAACCGGCCTTTCCCACCATTCCCTGATGCCCAGAAGAAACCGAGGGCGTCTGTCAGTGATTCTTCCGGTAAGTGTAGCCTTGAACATCCTCAACCAGCTTTTTCTTTTATATTTTACTAAGGTGTATTACCTATTGTGCTCAGCAGAGTATGACATTGTTATATAGCAGCTGAGGTTGAAAAATGACACTTATCTATTAGTCTGTGCTCAGATAATTCTCAGCAGACTTCTAGCTGATCCGCAGGAAGGTAACCATGCTTTGATACTATATCCAGTTTGCCTCAGAAGGGTAATAAATTCCATTTTGACACCAAAACATTATTGCTTTACACTTGAATAATGACTTCTTGTATAAGCATTTGAAGCAAGCCCCTGGGCATTAGGGCTCCTAGATCCTGAGGTGGCCAAATAAAGAGTGAAAATATATTGTGTATTCATTGTAAAACCTGCGAAGAGGTCCTGGGAGTCGTAGTTCAACAACAGCTTATGTCACTGGCTTGGTCACAGCCTTTCTGTATCTCCTTGGTTCCCACTTCCATGGAGATCAGGCATTCAAATTCCCACAGACCCTTCTAGATTTACCCGGAATATATGGTGAATGTATAACATTATATAACTAACCTAAGAGCTTGTGGAAGCAGCCATAATTGCTCAGCAGAGGTAATACCTATGAGAGCTTTTATGACAGTGACCCCTGTTGGCCATTGAAAAATGGCGGTTGCAATGCTTTGTATATGTCTTTCAAACATGGGATTGGCATTATTTTTCCCCCCCAAAAAAGCCCTTGCTTCCATTTAAACATACACAGTCCGTGTTGTAGAGGCTGCAGAATACTGATAGCGCAGAGAGAGTTAACAGGTGCTTGTGTGTGAGTAGCCACACTGACCAGTGATCCATAGTAGCCCTATTTCCGATGCCTGCCCCTGGGTACGAGTCCTTATACCAAGCATCATGCTGAGCGGTTTGGTTAATTCTCTCTCTTCGCTAAAAGCACGGATAGAATATTTAATAAGCTTCCCTTTGATAGGATCCCGTTTGAAAGATATGAATTCATAAGCCTTTGTGCCATGTACACAAATGGAAGATAAAAAGATTTCTGCCAAGGTAGACTGGGAATTATTCAGCACTTAGGAAGCCTGACTACAATACATAATGACTTTCCCTACGTGAAAAGGAAATGTAATTATACGGTGCAACAGGGATAGAAAAACGCCTGGTGATTTACACATCCCAGCATCCCCTGTTTGGCATTCCTGCAGTACAGTTATTAATGAGCTTTATTCTTATGTAGCCCTGCTGATTATATGCAAGGTCACCGGAATATTTGCCACATGGGTGGCCGACCATATCGGGCTGATCTGATTGGCTCCAGGCTAATGATTGGATTAAAGAGGAGACCTATGCTCACCTGTCTGGAAAGGAATACATCCATAGACCTGGGAATTAGTGATGAGCAGCTTGAGCCAAAATCAGCTGCTTGGGAGAGTTGATCACTCCACTTTAGTGGCTGATTTTGGCCATGTAGGCAGTGGACAGTAGGCAGGAGTTGGTGGGTCGTAGAAGGAGAAGAGGACTTTGGACTGGGTTGGGTGTGGGTTTGGAACAGTGGGTTATGGTCGGGTTGAAAAAATGTTGACCTGCCCTACATGAGGCAAGATATCTCCACCAGAGCACTAAGGCCCAACGTAATAAATGGTGGGCTTTGGTCAGAACTCATGGGGCCCCCATAGTATTTAGTGATCAGGGCCCCCTGCAGGATTCTCAGTGTTCCTCACCTGATTAGAAATTGTGTGGTGGGGTTAATGGGTGTCATTGATGCTCCATCAGCTTTTGGAACTTGCAATGAATGCCCAACCAGGAGCATGCCCAGTTATCCAGGTCTGTATTAACCTCAACTATACCTGCTCCTGGCACAAGATTGCTGGGAAGAGAACATCCAGCAGAGCAAAAGGGGCATCTGCCAACCCATTGCTTTCCTTGCTTGTTCAGAAACAGAAGATAAGAATTGGGGCTCCAAGGGGATGGAGACGGGTAAAGGAGGCCTCTCCAGGGGGGCTAACTGATAAATACCTTTAAATGCATAAAAAACTCTTTCATTCCTGGTGTAACCGACCCTTTAAGACCCTGCTTTGACCCTTCTGTAAGATGTTTGGAGGATCCCCAGGGACCACTTAGACATTACAGCAATCAATTAACAGACCTCTCAACATGGCATTATTGGGGTCATATCATGGATCAGCCATAAAGGACAAGTAACATCAAAAGACAGAAATGATTCCTTGGAATTAATGTGGAAGTTATTTCGTATACTTTCCAGGTGGAAATGTTTTGTAGAAGGATCTGTTGGGTTCAGCAAAGGCTTGGATCAGGGCTGCCCAACTGGAGGCCCACGGGCCTGATGTTGCCCCTCAGGACACTTCTGTGGCCCCTAGACTACTCAAGGGCTCTACACATCTCTTTGGAGGGCATTATAATCTGGCCCCTGATCACATAGTATACTAAATAATTGCCCCATTTTCTGGAAAGAGTTGGACAGCGATGCCGGAACCAGACGTAGGTGCCATAGGAATTGAATTAGCCGTAATAGTAAAAAAGGCAGTGCTACAAATGGGGGAACAAAACATAATTGTATTAATACTACTTTAATACAAAATTGCAGCAACTTGATAAAATTAAGTCTTATCCAAAACAGATGGGGATGTCCACCCCTTGGGTTGTTATTTTCTTGCCGATCAGAAGTCATGTGGCCGCTGTAATCCAAATAAATGCAGGACGGTTCATAATAATCTGTGTGCTGCTTAGATGCAACGTACAATGGTTTGTTTTGAGTAGAGGCAGGAAGCAGAGCCTAATGTAATCCAGATGTCTGCCCTGTATTTGGGTCTTTAAACCGAAGATTACTGGTGCCACCTAGTGGTCATATAGTACTCACATTTTATAAACCGACAAGGAAAAGACAGTCCTTCAGCTGAGGGTTCTGGAAATACAAACCTTTAACTTCTCATTGATCTGAAAGGCACAGCTGATATTATATTAGGCTGGAGTTGCACAGTAACAGTCACATTCCCAAGGGTTTCTTGCCTGACCAGGTCACAATCTGCTTTATACTAATGTAAAGTAAAATTCTGCCCAAAGCTGTTATTCTCTTCTACTCAGTAGTGAACCAAGGCCACCCCAACCATCAGTGTAATCATATCAATGAACCTTTTAGATAAAGGGTAACTGAGCCTTTCTTGTGTGTCTGATCCTGAGCACACCTAACGTCTCTAGCATAAAGCAAGGCTGGGAAGGAAGCAGATAGACTCATGTGAGTACCAGGAAATAGATTCCCCGGTGTAAAGCCAAATACTAGTAAAAAGCCCCTGGTTTACTTATTGTCTGCGCCCCCCCAGCTCTCACTCAATTGGTTGGATCATTATGGGAGTAAGTCTTTGCAATGCCTTAAGCCCAATGCGACAGCTTCAGCCACAAGGGAAGTGTCAGCAGTACGTTGTTTTTAAAGTGACAGTGGGATGTTTCTGCAAAAGTGTCGCTTTAAGAAGTCTACGCATGGGATAAGCAAGCATATGAGAAGATTTAAGGCTTGTTGGAACATAAATACTGCGTGCCCCATGCAACAGCTTCCCTTTAATTCATAGCAGATACAAATAATGAAGTCAAATAGTCATGTTAGTGCTCTCCGGTGTCTGTTATTCTTGGACGTCAGCGGTGTTTTATCTTCATTTTTTGGAAGTGAGATGTGTCCAAGTTCAACAAGCCCCGTCCCTTCTTTTAAACAAAGCGCTGGTGGAATGCTGACATGAAAGCCCTGCAACAAAGCTGCTTCCCCCTCCAGCGCTCTTTATCTGGTCCCTAGAAGTGCGCGCAGAGCGCCAGATGCAGCATTCCAGATGCTCTATTAAATTAAGTAATTCCAGAGTTGCTCTAGATGACAGCCCTTATACATATACATGTATAGAGAAGAAAGGAGGGTTTGGTTCTGTTCCTGTCTTTTCACATCTCCAAGTTTCCATATGAAGGGGAGATACATCACTATCCCAAATGTCCAGATACAAAAGAATAAGTCTCCTCTAGATCTTTACCTGACCCACGTGGGTGTGTAACTTACACCTTGGGTGCCACTGGCTTCTGCAGTAGCTACGTTGGTCTGAGTGACCATGTGTATACAACACAACAGCCATTAACTGTTAGGGAAGCCTGGGGGTTTTCCTTGGTGCAAGCAAATAACTCATGTCTGCCCCCTAGAGAATCTGTAGAGCTGCACAGCACACACTCACAGCTTTAGGGCATTAAGGGAGAATAAAACACCCCCTCCCCTTCAAAATGTGCCTCCTGCAATTGCCCCCTTGCCCTATGCCTAAGCTGAGAACCCAGAGTAGCTCCTCTAGGTCTGACCATGTCACATCTAATGTGCAGTCTCCCATTGTTGGTCACTGAACATGGGCACTAGGACCCAAGGCCAGATCGGATTCCAGTGCCCACCAGGGGTGGCCAAGACATTGATTGCAGTCCACCAGTGGATCCGTGGATTTCTGGTGGACCGTGTAGATCGCTGGGGGAAAAAGTCTGGCCACCCCTGCCATAGACAGTCACTATTTATTGGGTGTATAGGGGGCTGTTTGGGCCTCTGTGTACTGGACTGCCAGGTCCTATTTTGGGTCTCAATCCAGAACTGGTATCCAGACACTGTTCCCCCAGTGATGCAAGAAATAAATTGTTGCTTTAAAGGGGAAATATATTGTCATAACCATTTTTCCCCTTGGCATTATATGTGAAGGATCTATTATCTATCCCTATACAAACCGTGCCCAATGTGACAAATTTCACCTTTGTGTATTAGTGTTTATAACCCATCGGTAAAACCCATGTGTATCTTGTGTGTAAACCCTTTCCAGTGTGTATATATTATATTAGTTACCTACTAATGCTAAATGCGGCTCTGTCCTAGGGGGGGTCCCTGCTACCAAGGGTGGGTGTAATCTTTGTTCACAGGGGGTAAGAATAGGCTCAGTTTTGTTTTCATGTGTTTCTCTCTTATTTTAAGGTTTCGGTTCGTTAAGGAAAGATTCGGGTGACGACAGGACAGACGAAGATGTGGAAGTGAACTCAGAGGACGAGGTTTATTCACAGAAGGGGATCCGACGGTCACAGAGTGTGCGATCTGTAAAGGGCATAAAGGGTCGCAAGGAGGTACGTTCTGTACTTGGGGAATTTGTGGTCACTTTGTTTGACTGACCTTTTTCTTCTGATTTTTTATTGTCATATAAAGCTTACTTTCACTTCAACAGGCCTAGATTTAGATGAGGAACCCATAGAGGAGTGAGACAGGCTTTATTGATAAAACCAGAACCCTACTCTACAGGTTAAGGGGTGAGGTTTGGTGTGCCAGATGCTTTAATAAAGCTCACTCTATCTGATGTTTGCTCAGTCTTCCTAGTGGCTCTCTACTGATTATAACCCTACATCCATCTCAGTAAGTCCATTAAATAAAAAGGAATCACTAGCTGATGTCCATAGACTTAAGATATGTTGGTTTGGCGAGGTCAATAAATGAGCAGATACTTTCGGCTTTGGTTAACCAGATCTTGGCCAAATTGTGCTGATTTGAGTACTTGGCCTCAGAGCCAGGGTTTAGACCTATCAGGAGAGGACTACCCCACAATGATATTTCAAACCTGTCCAATAAATATTTGGTTGATCCCTAACTAGGTATCAGTTGGGGGGTTGTTTTGGAACCATTCATGGAGCAGTAAGCTTCTAACTTGGAGTTGGCAGACAGTATTGGCCCATGTGTAGACTGCTTAGCCCTCAACATCTGCCCAAATCTGTCATGACGCTTGTCTTCAGTTGCCACTCAGCAAGGTCTCTTCGCTAGAGCAGTTTAATAGAATAAGGGTAGAACACACTAACAATATAATATAAAGGCACATTTCTGGACATTAGGGTCACATGACATACTCAACCATTTGGCCTGTATTTTGCAGATACGATATGCATCTCTGAAGCACAAACCAAAGAAGAGACCTCAGCTGTATTTCTGAGTGGACACCGCACACCGCCTCCAACTAACCGCTGTGCTACAGTGATGGGCACGTCATGAAATATTCTACATTTCACACCAGCATTAGTTTCAAGAAGTGTTATTTTATCCTCTTATTTATGTTGTTTAAGGAACTGTCAACCTATTTCTGTCCAGGGATTGCTGACATGCAACCCCTCCACTCATCCATGCAGCAGTGGTACCAAAGGTTGGCAAAGTCCTGACGTCGACCATTGATAGTTACCTCATCAGCAGGGCAGGTTTTATGGATGTTCTAGAGTGCCCTGTTCCTTTTATGGCTAGAATAAGGTTCACTGCCTGGATCTTCTTGAGCGAAAGCCTTAAGTGAATAGTAATACTTAATATTAGGTTTCATTTTGGGTGAACTGTACCTGGTCAATGACCAACCTTAGACCTATGGCACACTGAGGTGCTTTCATTGCCAGTACTTACTAGATACAATCGATGACTGCCTACTGGCCCACCACATCCATATCTTTCTGCCAGTGACAGTGATCTGTGTTGGCTAGTGGAGTTCTGCTTAGTAATCCAAGTATGGACACTCAAAACACTATGTGTCCCAAGTCCCTAGGGAGACCAGTTGGGAGACACGGTCCTTCCCTGCCTTGATTTTCAAAGTAGCCCTATAGATATCATTTTCAGCCATGTATTTTTTCAGACAGGCCATCAAGAGGGCCCAAAAAAGTCAGTCTATGGGCGCTGAGTTAGTGGCTTTTATCGTTTTATCGTAAGTATGGCCCATCGTTAGTTCACTCTTCCAGTGAAGACTTGCACTTTTGTATCGTTCCGAGGACCATCTCAAACCTTGATGCAACTTTCTTATATCTTGAATGAACTTTTCTCTTGTGTTTTTATATGGCGTCCTCCTGTAATGTGCTGGTCTGTATCAGTAGTCAGAGGAGTGTGCGCATCAGTGTTTAATAACTAATCTTGAGTGTTTTATTACATGAACAACCTGTATAGAACCTGTATATTTTTTTTTTTTAACAAGGCAATAGGGTCTTGAGATGCTGGATACCTCATGTATTCTCTTTTTAATTCTACTAATCGGAAACAGTCCCATTGGGAACAGTGAGATTTTGCTCAGTCTTAAATCTGTGCAGGTAACTGGCTAATAACTAACAACTGTGCTTTGTATTGAAACGCATGGGAAAAAGAAAAACATTGAGTCTTTTTAATGACATACCAAAAAGGCAATAGTAATAGCAGATGAGATTACAATTACTTTCAAACACATTCATTACTATTTGCATAGGTTCGTAAGCATTTAGGTTACTGAACAAATTTCAATTTTAATTTTTTTTAATTTAAATTCTTGTCGTGCGTGTTTGGTGCCTTTTGAATTTATTTATTAATCTTTGTTTTAGACCCTTTTTTGCGCTGTACATAGGCTAACTCTCAGCTTCCTTTCAACAAGAATATCTTCTTTTCATGCCTATTCACCATTTCTTCTTAAGGACTCTGGAACGTGGAGTAGATTTCCTCCCTAAGGAAGTTTTTTCTCCCTAAAAAGTGGCATCAGAAAGCCAGAGGGGCCACCAATCACCGTTCTATTCCTAGTTTATGGGAACTGAAGAAAAAAATCCAGCATGTCATTCTCACCTGGTAAAAGCAACAGTAGCGACACGTCGATGACATTCCCATAGGTAACAATGGATGGTGAATTTGGACATCTGGTGCCACACTTTTTTGGGGGGCAAAATGCTTGAATTGCTCCACGTCCGGCAGTAACACGTTGAATCAGACGTGATATTTTACTTGAGATTTTATTGATATGTTTTTAGATGCAATTCTGTCATTGCAATGTAATCAAGTGAGGGTTTTGCTCTGATTCGGGAAGAATACACGCATTTCGGTCACTGCGTTTTCAAAAGGGGAACAATTGTAACCATTTACACGACACGAAACCATTAAACCTACAGTGGCAGCCAAAGGTACCTTTATGGCAGCGCTGCAGATTCTACAGCAGGGGGCATGTACAGGGTTAAACCTGCGGATATTAGGGATTTTAAAGATTTTATTTCTACCTAGAATTGAGCCGTTATGGTCGCGTACAGAGGTCCTCTCTGCTGGATTGTGGGGCACCTTGTAGGCACTTCTGCCCATTGGCCAATATTCGAGACATCAGCACAAGTAGGCACAAACCTTTGTGTATGATGTTTTACTGAGCGCAGTTCCATTACCATTACGTCCTAATGAAGCTTAGGGCAGGGGATGATGTTCCTATTGAAAATGAAACTTCGGCCAGACGGCAGAAAGACAATGGCTGCTTTAGGCATAATGAGCAATAACAATATCACAGAAGCTTGGGCAAATAAAGTAAATAGGCATTTGACTGGACGTTTGTTTCCTCTGCTCTAACTTGTGTCCCGAGCCATAGGCCAGAATATGGCCGTTATTAATATTGCCTTACCTCGTGCCCAGCCCTCCAATCCATTTGTCGTATTTACAGCAGCCAAGATGCCTTCACTTGACTTCATTTAGAATCTCCGCGGCAAATTAGAGAGGCTTCCGATGGGGTTTTTGCCTTCCTCTGGATCAACTAGCAGTTAGGCAGGTTATATATAGGCATTATGGTTGAACGTGATGGACGTACGTCTTTTTTCAACCCAACTTACTATGTTACTATGTAACAAAGTTTGAATTCAAGTTATGGTTCCTTCTATGCAAACCAAAGTGCCTTGTGTTGGAGGGTGTATCTCACAGTGTGAACGCCATGGCTGTGCCTAGACATAAAGCAGCCCCCACAAAATAAAGAAACCCAAGATTTTTGGTCGTATTTTCTGTTATACAGTGTGTATTGGATAGAACGTCTGTAGCAAAGCACAGGGTCACTCTACTAAATGTCTTCCACTTGGCCTTCATTTAATAAACTCCTGTGTTGTGTTTTAGCCAAAGATCTACTGGAATGAGTGAAATACTTGCTGTAGGGATTATGATTATTTGCCCATTTTTGCCTCCATTGGGATGGGTAGTTTGTGGCCTTCCTGGTTCTCTGCTAGGACCTCCAACAGCCTATACACTGACTTTAGCTGTTGGTGCAATGCCGAGAGTGTCGCTCAGCAAACCTTGGGGGTTCACAGGTTCCTTATCTGTGATATAAAAGTATAAGACACTGTTTGTGTTGCACTTTACTAACTGGGTCTGTTCCAGTGAGCGCAGAGCCAAAGCCTATAGCAAGTACCTGCAGGCCAACTGGGCCAGGCAAAAAAATGGTGGGAATGGGTGGAGAAATGAACAGCCCTGTGCAACACTACTAGGGAGCCATTTCTGCTATGGAGACTCCCATTTACTGCTCAGTTTGGCTGCCATGTCCCTCTTGGCTTTTTGTAGCAACATTGTGACAAGGGACATTGTACAGCATGTCATTTTCTGTAGCCGGTACCAAAATTCACTACTGTGATTGGTTGGGAGCTGTTTCCTGTTTGATTCTGGGCCTCCCCTTGCCTGCATGTAATTCCAGCATATTTATGGTTCTGTTACTGTATGAAGCGCTTGCTGGGAATGGATGTATTAACGGATCAAATACGTTTGGTTTTCTCTCTGCTGGAGTTTTGATAATGCTTGAACTTTTGTACCACAGAATTGGGAGCTGCTTACTGAGCACGGGAAATGCAACAACGCTGGAACATTTTTTTGCAAATGAGCCAAATAAAATCTTCTAAAACCGACTGTTGTTGTGTTCAATCAGCAGGGACTTTGCACACGTTCAGTTGGGTTGGGGGTCAGGGCATGGGCAGTTCTTCCACTATTAACCAAAAAGAAGAAAAGGGCACAAAAAAGTCCTGAATGTAGAACCAATCACCAATTGGACAAGGTGGGCTTGGTGCCCCGACTCCGGGCCCTCAGCACAGCGGCAATTTATTCCAAGTTCCATTAGAATAGCCAGAATCTCCACATTCCCTACGCGTTTCATGGTCTAAGGATACTTAGCTTATAATTAAGTGTGCTTAGGATATGCTGATTAATTTAATGGGATTTTGAATAAAGAATTTTTTTTACCTTGATGGCCCCTGGTGGAATCCTTTGAGTGCCTGATTGCCCATATGTCTATCTACGGAGTTTTTCCGCTCCCATCTCGGCTAACCCATATTAAAGGAACCTGACCGTGGGCATTATTTGGTGGAACTGAAAAAGGGCTTTACCTGAACTATTGGCACAAAGAAGAAAGTATGAAAATTGTCATTGTATAAAGCTGTTAGACTTGCTTTCACTGGGCCCGACAAAGATCCCTCCTCCACCAAACTGTGTCATCAACTTTATGTAGTCAGACAGGCAATTGCCGAGCTCAGACCGTTAGACTGCCCAATGCTGAGGTGTGATTGGACTCTTCAGTGAACATGGTTCCAGTACTCCATAGTCCAATGACGGTACTATATAGCTTCCATACACAATTTCCTTATAGCAAGGCTTTTTTTTCCTGTCCCATCCAGACGTACAACTTCTAGTAAACACAACCATATGTAAAGGAAAAGCCAAAGTAGAAACAACTGCAAAGTGCATTTAATCACACAACATGTTTGGGGTGCACAATCCTTTATCAAGTGTGAATACATCAAGTGCAACCAACAATGAACTAGTCACATGGGCAGGAAGTTGCATCACCAAATACCCCCCTGCACATCACCCTTCATAAGTGTATTAGTCCCCGTGTGAGCCACTGAATATGACCACAAAAGTCAATGTCCATACAATAAATTCATGAGAACAATCCCAAAGTGTTCATTCTAAACGGTCCATATGATAAATTCACATTAAAGTCCCAAAATGTCCATTCTAGACAGTCCCTATTGCTTGTGCTAAAATGGAAACAATAACCTTAATAACTAGTGCTTCCCATAAGGCCTACTAAAGGTAAGTACAACAAACATGTCACAATAACAGAAAGTCATATAGCAATGAACATACTGCCTTTAGACTTACCTAATCTTACCCAGGGTACCTTGTAATAGCGGTGAACCTGTTCTTGGCTATAGGCAGTCAGCAAAGTGCGCACTTGATGACATTAAGCTTGGGCATGGCCGCTCTCCCATAATAACTCACACTCCCTACAAAGAGTATTTGTGCTGATGTTGGTTCAGAGACCATTTGGGACTCTAGTGAGTGCTCCAGCTGATTGTAGAAGGGAGGTATCTGGATACTTTGGGCCGTACAGTCGGTGTCACTCTATCAGGTGATCTGACTTTGCCTCAGCTGAGATCTGAAGCAGCTTCTTATGTTTACATTACATTTGAGGATAAAGTTGTGTTGTTGCGCAACATAGAAACTAAAATAGGAACCAGAGATGATTAAAAACACAGAGTCTGGCAGTGATACATCTGTGTGTGATGTACAAAGCCCCAGGTTGTGGGTCGGACAGCTGTTTGGATGTTCCCCAAAGGCGGCAAAGGGCTGATTCAGCATGTTAGGTGCATATTGGGCCTGGAATCCATTGGCACACACCGACACCTAATCAATACATTTGTGCTCGGCACAGCATCTATTATAATCATCTTATTTCACTTTTGAAATAAATTAATTCATCGTGGCATTTAGATGGGTATCGGACTGGAGCCAAAATTAAGGGTAAAATTATATCTCTTTCAGAAAGTCATCTGTCCTGTACTCTGCAATGTGCAACATCTGCTTTAATGCTATTGGTAAATAGATACAAAAAAATTATTTGGAGTCAGTGGGTGTCAGTAGCAACAGTCCTATTGGGTTTATTTAATGGTTAAATGATTCCCTTTTCTCTGTAATAATAAAACAGTACCTGTACTCGATCCCAACTAAGATATAATTACCCCTTATTGGGGGCAGAACAGCCCTATTGGGTTTATTTAATGGTTAAATGATTCCCTTTTCTCTGTAATAATAAAACAGTACCTGTACTTGATCCCAACTAAGATATAATTACCCCTTATTGGGGCAGAACAGCCCTATTGGGTTTAATTACTGTTTAAATAATTTTATTATGGTATGGAGGAGATCCAAATTATGGAAACACACCTTATCCGGAAAACCCCACGTCCTCAGCATTCTGGATAACAGGTCCCATACCTGTATTAATCTAATGACTTGGAGGAAAGCATTGAAAGCAATGTATCAGTGTTTGTCAATAACATAAAACCATACACTATAGACCAGCTTAATGCACCCATGATGTGTCACTATTGCAGCAAGATCTTGGCAGCTTGGGCGGCTAGTTGGCAGTTGAGGTTCCATGCTGATCATTTTAAACTTATGGAAATGCAGCCACTTATACCCTTAATGGAACTAAGGCAAATCTTTGATCGAGGAGCACCATCTAGGGTTGCTTATGGATAATAAACTTACCTGTAACAAGCGTCCCAGTCAGCCGTATCTAGAATATGTAGTGCAGTTTTGGTCTCCAGTGTCTGAAATAGACATTATTGATATAGAGAAGGTCCAGATAAGAGCGGCTAAGCTGATAAAGACTATGGAAGGTCCTGGTTATGAGGGGCGGCTGGCAATTATGCCATGGTTTACACTGGAAAAGAGGCGCTTGAGTGGGGATAGGGTCACTATGTATAAATATATAAGGGGACAATACAGTAGAGCCATAGGTCCATAGGAAATAAGGGCATCCCTTGCGGTCAGACAATATTTAACTGAATGACCGAGTGTTTTCTCTGACTAAATAAAAATAAATAAATCGGACATATTTCCAGACTTGTATGCGATCAGCCAACAATTGTAACAAACAGAGAAAGATTTGGCAAAAGAAAGACCCTGCACTGACGGGTTCCTTTGGGGCTCTTTTGGCATTAGGCACTGTGAGTGTAGGGTCTCTGATAAGTGGGTCCAACCCAGGCAGATCCAGCCGCATTAGATGGGATTTTATGTATTAATCCATCATAAGTGACTCGTGTGTATATTGTTCTCAGCCACAAAGCCTTGTGTTCTGGGCTTAAAAGGAAATGTATAGCCCACCCAAGAAGCTTGCCTGATCGACTCCAGATGGAGGAACGGGTGAACTTTTTCCTTGTTTTACAAGGAGACTTTGAAGAAAGAGAAGAAAATTGAAATTATGGGAAACCCTGAATCGAGGGAACACTTGCGAGTTATATTTAGTGATTAGCAAAACAAATGACCTTTCTGTTTTTAATTAGCAGGTAGCGAGGTGGCCTTGTAAGCCCCACCGGGGCAGGGGGTGCTGGGAATGGTGCCCACGTGCAGGGTAACTATGGGAAGAACTTTTATAACCCAAACAAATACTGTTTAGCGATTGGTTGTGCATGAGTAGCTGCTATAATAATCTGGGGGGAGATATTTAGGGGAGGGGATGGAGCTCGCATCAATTGTACAGGGAGGTTTCTGACATGCCAAGGCATATAAACACAATAATACTGAGGGGACGTCTAGAAGCAACCAATCTGCAATTAGCTTTGAACAGTTTTCTACAAGTTAGGAAATGAAGGCAATTCCTTGATTGGTCCCTATTGGCAAAAATGCAGAAAAATGATTTATTTGATTTTTTTAATCATTGCTTGATCACTATAATGGTTTCAGCATACAAATATGAGCAGTACTGTCCAACTGGCAGAACCTGCGCCCCCGTGCCCCCCCCCCCATATGTCTGCTGTGACTGTTTGCTTTTGTGTAAGATATAAATGGTATCAGTACTGAGGTTAACTGGCCCCCTGCGCTGTTCACACCTCAGATTCATGCTGTAAACCCTGTATTGTTCGCACCTGTAAGCTCCTGCATTTTTTACACCTGTAAGACCTCAGCCTCATACTGTAGACATTGTTCATCCTTTCACACCTCAGACTGTAGGAGCAGTGCCAGCATTGTGTCACTGTTCATGTTGGAGTGGTCATGATTAGTTACTACCATAGACATGGTTTCCCTGTCTCCTTCCTCTGTGTGCCATACTCTGCCTGCCCTATGCTGCCTGTGTGTGCCATACTCTGCCTGCCCTACCCTGCCTGTGTGTGCCATACTCTGTCTGCCCTATGCTGCCTGTGTGTACCATACTCTGCCTGCCCTATGCTGCATTTGTGAGCCATACTCTGCCTGCCCTACCCTGCCTGTGTGTGCCATACTCTGTCTGCCCTATGCTGCCTGTGTGTGCCATACTCTGCCTTCCCTACCCTGCCTGTGTGTGCCATACTCTGCCTGCTCTACGCTGTCTGTGTGTGCCATACTCTGCCTGCTGTACGCTGTCTGTGTGTGCCATACTCTGCCTTCCCTACCCTGCCTGTATGTGCCATACTCTGCCTGCCCTATTCTGCCTGTGTGTGCCATACTCTGCCTGCTCTATGCTGCCTGTGTGTGCCATACTCTACCTGCCCTATGCTGCATGTGTGTGCCATACTCTGCCTGCCCTACCCTGTCTGTGTGTGCCATACTCTGCCTGACCTATGCTGCCTGTGTGTGCCATACTCTGCCTGCTCTACGCTGTCTGTGTGTACCATACTCTGCCTGCCCTACGCTGTCTGTGTGTGCCAAACTCTGCCTGCTCTACGCTGTCTGTGTGTGCCATACTCTGCCTGCCCTATGCTGCCTGTGTGTTCCATACTCTGCCTTCCCTACCCTGCCTGTGTGTTCAATACTCTGCCTGCTCTATGCTGTCTGTGTGTGCCATACTCTGCCTGCCCTATGCTGCCTGTGTGTTCCATAGTCTGCCTTCCCTACCCTGCCTGTGTGTTCAATACTCTGCCTGCTCTACGCTGTCTGTATGTGCCATACTCTGCCTGCCCTATGCTGCCTGTGTGTGCCATACTCTGCCTGCCCTACGCTGTCTGTGTGTGCCATACTCTACCTGCTCTACGCTGTCTGTCTGTGCCATACTCTGCCTGACCTATGCTGTCTGTGTGTGCCATACTGTGCCTGCTCTACGCTGTCTGTGTGTGCCATACTCTGCCTGCCCTTTGCTGCCTGTGTGTGCCATACTCTGCCTTCCCTACCCTGCCTGTGTGTGCCATGCTTTGCCTTCCCTACCCTGTCTGTGTGCCATACTCTGCCTGCTCTACGCTGTCTGTGTGTGCCATACTCTGCCTGACCTATGCTGCCTTTTGTGCCATACTCTGCCTGCCCTACCCTGCCTGTGTGTGCCATACTCTGCCTGCACTATGCTGCCTGTGTGTTGCCAACTTTGCAATATACATCAATAAAATAAATATGCAGCCATATCATGATTTTTAATGTAATAATATGGTTTGGAACTGTTCCCTAAGCCCCGCCCCCTGTTCCCCTGCTGATCTGGCTGACTACTTTGAGTCTCAAATAAAATGTGACAGTTGTTGCCTGTCCCCAGCCTGCCTTCAGCCTGCATCCTCCCAATCCCACAATTCCCTGCACATGTGATGTCAATTAGGAAAGGAACATCCCAGTGCATTGTGGGTTATGTAGTTCCTGCATGCTGTCTGTAAGCTGTGGAGAAGTTGTTACCATTTGTAACATCAGTGTTTTAGTCCCTCCTCCTCTGCCAGGATTTCATATAATGCAGAAAGAGAAGAACTGTTTTGCAGCTGGATTTCAGCATATAAAAATTATATTTATTCATACTTTTTGAAGGAACAGATTACAGTGATAGGGATATTAGGGGTTTCTGTTCTTTGTGGCTCTTTAACACATTGTGGTTCGGAAGCCTGAGTTCCCCTTTAAAGCAGAATGGAATTACTGCAATCAAAACTTCCACCATTAGATGGCAGTCTAACCACACAGTCTGATTCCATTCATTATAAAACTGTTCTTTACTTTGCTGCAAAATTGTGTCCATCTTATACATAACACAATGGGTAGATTTAGCGCAAACTGGGAGAAAAACTCATTTTATTTGTATTTCAGCCAGCGGATAATGGGCAGTTTATACCCACAATGAATGAGGCTTTAATGTTCTTAGTAGAACAGAAAAGCAGCAATAACGTGTATTACTCCTCCTTTCTCCTTATCAATAGATCCCATCAGGGGAATTCTGCGGCACTCATTGTGTTTCCCAAGGGATATTTTTCTAACCTTTAGTGCTCAGAAACTTTTCCTGTTTACCTTTTCTAACACTTACCTGTCACATGATTAAAATGTAAAGGCACATGAGATGCTGTAGGTTGTAATCCAGCCTGGTATTTGCTGTGGCCCCCAGCATCACAATGGGCCCCACAAAATAAACATATCCTGTTGTGTAACCATTCTTCCATATGAGGGCGCTAGTTTGCATGCAAAGGATACTTGTGCCCATGTCCAAAATATGCCCAAAGTCCCAAACAGCCCCCTATAGGCCCAATAAATAGTGACTGTCTATGGCATCTTACAGCAGCCCCTCTGGCATTTGCCAGAACCCACAGATGCCAGTTCAGTTCTGGTTGGTGGCCAAGGACAGGTCCGGACAGGATACATAGTAATCCCTGGCATTTCAAGTACACCAAGGCCCAAACAGCCCCCCCCACAGGCCTAATCAGTAGTGACTGTCTATGGCAGAGTCGGACTGAGGGGTGTAGGGCCCATCGGGGCTGCCACCACAAAGGCAGGGGCCCCAGACCCCCCCCCCCACCAAGGGACCCCTGCTGTGGTCCTGCATCAGGAGACTGGGGTAGGGACGGCAAAATTGGGCAACTCATAGATGCAAGAGAACCCAGGAAATACCAACAGCCCCCCTGGGGGTATTTACAGGGTTTCAGAGAAGCTGCTCTAGTGCCAAGTGACTGGGGCATCAGTGGCATTATTGTTAAGTCGGATAGGTGCAGCATAAGTGACACAATCCCCACATTGTGCATTGTGGGTAAAAAAAATGCATTTTGTATTCCTTCCATAAATAAGCCCCATGGTATTTGCTCGGCCTGGGCCCCATCAGGGCATAAACTGGGCATCTGCAATGTCTGGGCCCCAGATCTCTGCCCTGATGGGCACTTACAATTCTATAGGCTGGAAACGCTGCCAGTGTAATATCTGGCTCTCGCTGTTATTTCCCTACCTGCCACTTAATGGATTACAGTACATAAGCCTCAGTGCATTATTCATGGGCTCTGTTTGTCCTGGCAGAGTCACAGTCACGGCGGGGCCCCCCTGCGGCTTTATAAACAGGGCACACACTTTATATAGAACTGGACTTCAATAGGGCCCAGCATTATCAGAGCAAGATGTGCCTTTGTGCAACGACTGTAACTCTCATAGGGCTTCTCTGCTTTCCTCCTACTCTCGCCTTTTCTCCGGGTAAGTCCAACATAGAGCATTCTGATTCCGTTTCATAGGGGGCCAGGTACTTACTGCCAGGTACTGGCTGCTAAGGGGCACACTCGCCAGTTATACTGTTAGAATGTTATATTATTATAATATATATTGTATTTTCTCAGCTCTCCAGTTTGGAATTTCAGCGGCTATCTGGTTGCTAAGGTCCAATTCACCCCAGCAACCAGGCAGGAATAGGCGAGGGACTGAATAGAAAGATGAGGAAATAAAAAGTAACAATTACAATATTAGCAATAGTTTTTTTTTTGACTGTGGAGGTCAGTGACCTCCCATCTGACGGCTGGAAAGAATCAGAAGAAACTTTGAAAATGAAGACCAACTGACCCCTGAGAATCTATCCAGCGTGGCAGTGCCCGGAGGGAGAAAATGTATTTAAATATCTCTGTTTTCTCTTTTTTCTCTGCTCTTCATATTGCCTTTCCCATGAGTCAAGGTCCCACCAAGGAAGCAGGAGCGTTGGAAGAGAATTTGCCGCCACCCAACAATCCAGGTAAATAAATGAGAATCAATAGGGGCTGTTATAAAAGTGACTGACCCCGTAGGGTAAAATAACTGTGATGAAGACATAAGACTGCACTGGGGGGGCTTGAAGCAGTAACAGGGGGTCCAGCTTTAAGGTCATTTTGGGTAAGATCTGTGGAGAATGCCTATTTGCTCTTCTAGATGAACCTGTGAGCCCAGCTTGATGGCCAATTAGGCAAAAAACGTATTTGTTATAGATGTTCTTGGAACTATTAATCATGTCCAATAATGCTTCACAGAGAGGAGTTACAGGAAAAATTATTATCCCAAACACAGATCACAGACTGGACTTCTAGCATTCTTTCTCAAATCTGACATTTAATGGCTTCCCAAGTCTTTCAGCCCCACAGTTTGGGAACACAGGAACATGGGAACCAAAGGAAACCAAACGGGGGAGCTTGGATTTCCTTCCCGAGTGACCAGCCCTTATCATATCAGAGTTTAATTGACTGAAGTATTGATGGGGGGCCCCCAACACACACAGTACCCAATGGTTATACAGTTATGGGTATATGATTACTGTGCCTATATTCTTATACTGCATCACCTTCCTTCTTTCACTTAGGGACCAATTGCATTATTTGCAATATCAGTGTTTATTAGTGGATTCCATTCATTGCTTGTGTCAACCTGATCCCATCCTTCATCTTTCCAATGATCATGTCCCATCTTCCATCTTTAGCTTTTCTTCACCCTTTGCCGCCACCTCTCCAAGCCGTGCAGAATGACTTCTCCTCGTTCCACTTTCATCTTCACTTACATCAGCCCAACTTCTGGATTCTGCTAGGTAACTTATACTAATAATGTATTAACATCACTTGTTATACCATTGGATACAAGCTGAATAATGATACTGGATCTACAGGTTATGAGGCTGGGTAAGGGGCTGCCTATCACAAAGAGAGAGCCTTCCCTGCTGTAGTAGAACCTGATTAAAACTGGATAGTTGGCACTTGGTGAAGCACAATCATTTCTCCTATAGGCTCAACCTTTTCTCATGGTAAAACAACACAGACTAGAGCTGAAAGTTGAGCATATCAGATATTCCAGTTCATACTTTTTCCTCTTTTCATGAACAGTTTGACTCTCTGTCCATAGAAATGCCTCTTGGTCTTTTTAACCAGACCCACTGCACAGGAGAATTTCAGTGATCACATAACTTCATGAAGTTATATGAAACCTGAAGCTATAGGAAAGCATAAATTCCTTTTTGTAATGCTGGCCATGCAGTCACAACCAGAAAACGTCCCTTGTTAATGTTATTATTGGTAGCTATGGAAAGCACCTCTCAGTCCTGTGGCCAGTAGTAGAGCCTGATGCTAAAACATGGACTCATATAACTAAGCAGAGTGCACGTAACTTTAAAATTACCAGTTATGAATGTAATATAGGATATATATATATATATATATATATATATATATAAAAGCCAAGAGTTTTGTGTTGGGGGGATATGATCTGTCTTATCCCATTATTTGCAATGAATTTGGATGGTGGGACATTTACCAAGGGGCTCTTTGAATGCTCCTGGGCCAATAAGGGCACAACGTCCAACGTCGGATGTAACGCTATAGGTGCATAAAAGGGTGGGATTTAAAAAATGTTGGATATTTGGGAGGATATGGGGCTAATAAAGAGGGAATCATTCTCTAAACCATGTACCTTTGCAAAGTTCTGCAACTTTTGCCACAAAGTGGAATATGGTCAATGTCAATACTTCCCTGGTGACTGTTTTGCCGTTCATCTATCCCTGCAGTGCAAATCTCAGTCTGTATGTTATGTATTTTTTGTATCATTTTGTTTCAATTTTTAATTTAGCCAATGGTATTGAAGGCACAGATGATAATGTCCATGAGAATGGATCACACAAGGATGAGGAAGCCACAACCTCTGACTTGGGATCTTATGGTGATGACCCCAACTCTAAATCAGATGATGAATCTCCCTCCAACTCAGATATCGCTGAACCTGCTGTGAAAGATTCTAAGTCAGGATCAGATGGTGATGGCCCTACCTCTGACTCAGGCCATGATGAGTCTCAAATCAACTCAGTTATTACTGAACCTAAGTCAGGATCAGATGGTGATGGCCCTACCTCTGACCCAGGCCATGATGAGTCTCACCTCAACTCAGTTATTGCTGAACCAAAGTCAGGATCAGATGGTGATGGCCCTACCTCTGAATCCGGCCATGATGAGTCTCAAATCAACTCAGTTATTGCTGAACCTAAGTCAGGATCAGATGGTGATGGCCCTACCTCTGATTCAGGCCATGATGAGTCTCAACTCAACTCAGCTGAACCTGCTGTGAAATCCAGTCAGGATAAATCTGCCACCCAAGCACAGAATGAAGGGGATAAATCAGCTTCTGGATAAAAAGAGGGCAGGTCTTTCTCAGGATCAGACAAATATATATTTGCCTCTAGATCTGGAAATAAAGAGCCAGCTTAACTATCTAACTATCTGATCTGTACACAGATTCTGGACTTTCTCCAGATACATTATACTACGAAGATGTATTCTACTCAAAACACTTTCAATAAAGTTTGCATTAATGTTCTTTGTTTCAGTAGAATGAAATGTGAAAGATGGGGATTTTAGAAAAATGGCATTTAGCTTCTGATAAAGACTGTAGCTGTCATTTGCTAAAAGGGCCGGCAAAGTAAGAATGACAAGAGCAGAGCGCTATGTTTTTTTTTATCCACAATGCACCTTGCTCCCCATGTTTGTGCCTGCCATTGTCAGATGCACATCTTTTTCTATTATTAAGATCAATCAGCTGACCAGATGGCAGTCAGTATGGGATGTTACTGCTGCCAGTTAGCTGGCCATCTCACCAAAACAGGAAATCTTTAGAAACTAAAATGTATAACTAAAGTATATCTTTCCCTGGATTCTTCTGTACATAGTGCGTTCCGCCTCCTATGGCCATAACAAATCATATACAGGTATAGGAACTGTTATACAGAATGCTTGGGGGAATTTGGATAAGGGGGTCTTTCCATAATGTGAAACATCTTATCTTAATTCTACTAAAAAATCAATAAAACATTAAATAAACCCAATAGGGCTGTTCTGCCCCCAATAAGGGGTAATTATATCTTAGTTGGGATCAAGTACAGGTACAGTTTTATTATTACAGAGAAAAGGGAATCATTTAACCATTAAATAAACCCAATAGGGCTGTTCTGCCCCAATAAGGGGTAATTATATCTTAGTTGGGATCAAGTACAGGTACTGTTTTATTATTACAGAGAAAAGGGAATCATTTAACCATTAAATAAACCCAATAGGGCTGTTCTGCCCCAATAAGGGGTAATTATATCTTAGTTGGGATCAAGTACAGGTACTGTTTTATTATTACAGAGAAAAGGGAATCATTTAACCATTAAATAAACCCAATAGGGCTGTTCTGCCCCCAATAAGGGGTAATTATATCTTAGTTGGGATCAAGTACAGGTACTGTTTTATTATTACAGAGAAAAGGGAATCATTTAACCATGAAATAAACCCAATAGGGCTGTTCTGCCCCAATAAGGGGTAATTATATCTTAGTTGGGATCAAGTACAGGTACTGTTTTATTATTACAGAGAAAAGGGAATCATTTAACCATTAAATAAACCCAATAGGGCTGTTCTGCCCCCAATAAGGGGTAATTATATCTTAGTTGGGATCAAGTACAGGTACTGTTTTATTATTACAGAGAAAAGGGAATCATTTAACCATTAAATAAACCCAATAGGGCTGTTCTGCCCCCAATAAGGGGTAATTATATCTTAGTTGGGATCAAGTACAGGTACTGTTTTATTATTACAGAGAAAAATAAAATCATTTTTAAAAAACAGAATTATTTGCTTATAATGGAGTCTATGGGAGATGGGCTTTCTTTAATTTGGAACTTTCTGGATAATGGGTTTCCGGATAAGGGATCTGATATCTGTACTGTAATTTGCTTTATTCTCTTGAAATAGCTTAGTATTCCAGTTTGTATCTGACCTATTTGGCGGTGATTCAGAGACCGCCTATCTGCACTCTGTGTCGGTGGGTTTGATACTGGGAAATAAGGAAGCCTTACACAGAACTGGTAAATACAATTAGCCACATAAGGGAAATATTTACTCAAGACCCACAGACCTTCCTGTTGCTGGACAAGTGTCATAGCGAATCTAATGTTTTTTATTATAATGGTTTAATAACAAAAAAAGTGTCTTGGATTTCTTATTTGTGTCCATCTCTTTCATATGGTGCAACTAAGTGTTATATATTTATCTCTATGAGAGAGAGATGTTAATTGATTAAAAAGGGACAGTTCACCTTTATTTAGCTTTTAATATGATGAGACAATTTGCAATTGGTTTCCATTTTTTATTTTGTATGGTTTTTCAGTTATTTGTTTTTTGTCTAGCAGCTCTCCATTTGTTATTTTAGCAGCTATCTAGTTGCTAGGGTCTAATTTACCCTAGCAAGTAGGCAATGATTTAAACAAGAGAGAGGAATATGAATAGCAGAAGGCCTGCATAGAACGAAAAGTAATGAAAAGTAACAATAATAATACATTTATAGAATCAGTTAACATGTGCTTACACAGTGAAAATAGCTTCTTGCAGCCCCAGGTGCCCGCTGTACCCACTGCCCGGGCAGGTAAATACAAAAATGAAGAAAACAGCAGCACTCCGGTTGTTTTGAAAAATGTGAATCTTTACTAAAGTGCCAAAGGCAATGTTTCGGGCTTCACTCCAGCTCTTTATCAAGCCTAAATTTGTAGCAAATTTGGAGCAATAATTTTTGGCTGTCGGGGTCAGTGACCCCCTGTTTAAAAGCTGGAAAGAGGCAGAAGAGAAAGGCAAGTATTTAAATAACTATAAAAAAAAAATAATGAAAACCAATTGCAAAGTTGCTAGGAATAGGTCATATTTCACCAGAGGTTCTCAGACATAGGAATATTATATCAGTGATGGCTAAGGAGAAACAAATGAGACATTATTTCCCGAAACATGATATTGTTACATCTGGGATCTCTTTCATGAATGGTTTGCAGACCAGGAGGTATCATTACTGATATAATTATTTTTTGAATAGATTGCGATAGAGGTCTCTGCTACAAACCATGTCCAGTGATCAATGGTCCTCCAATCTGTTGGAAAGGCTTAATAAGGCCCAATAAGGGCTTTGTGACCTCCCCAGAGGCTCCAATTAAGGCAAACTTGGCCACGCTTTGCAGCGCAGCTTCATGGGCATCTCATCATACCTTAATGTCTCATTATGAAGGTGGTGGACTTTGGGAAGGCAGTTCTTTCTTTGTCTATTTCTTTAAAATACATTGATTTTCTCTGAATTCCTAAAGGCTTATTTATTAGTTTTTGAATTTATGAACTCAAATTAAGCTCAAATTCATTAAATTCGTATTATTTTCAATCAAAGTCTACAAACTCTCAAAATCATTTGAGAAACTCGAATTAAAAATTTTGCCTAGGACAACCATCATTGACTTGGACATGAACTGGAAAGTGCAAATTTGCCCAGTGTTTATAAGTGACCCCCTGTGTATGATGTCCATGACATCTGCTAGCGACCTCACTATACCCCAGTTAGTTAGATTATTACATGGGTCAATTTTGACTTATACTTATTAATTAAGTTTAACTTGGAAGGGGCTTCTGTTCAGGGTTGGGGGGAGGAGACCAACACATAATGATGCTGACAATGAGGATTATTGGGAATTAAACAAATAACTATGACATAAGTATGACAGAATTTACCCTTTTATTGAAGCCTGGGTGTGCTTCAAAACCCAAGTGCAAGAGGGTGCCGGTGGACTTAGTCTTAAAAAAGACTATGTCCCAAATAAAAAGGTCAAAAGGTGCAAGTGAAAGTCTTCAGAGGCTAGGGTGAGCCCCTTTATCCCCGACCTCCACAGCCTAATGGCACAGAGCAGGCAAGGGTCTTTGAACTCCCTTCACCGCAAGGCTAGGGGAGTCCCTTTATCCATCCCCCTCCCATCCAAAGACTTCAAAGGGGTCCGGACACAAGTGGATCAACGAAGAGGTCCCATCAGTGATTTGCGCCCGCTCCAGGGGCTGGTTTCAGGTAGAGAAGGAGCTTAATGGCCACACATCCCTCCCCTAGATTAGTACAGCCCCAAAGGGTATTGCACCCAATCCAAGAAAGTGCAAAAGTGCAAATAAGTGCTAAAAAATAAACAGGGGTGGGATAAAATTCATAAAAAGTGCAGTGACCTGCCCCAGCCGATTGGCTGAATAACTATGACATAAGTATGACAGAATTTACCCTTGTCTACATGCACTTGAAGCTCAGCCCTGGCTGGGAGTTTGTTAGAAGGAAATGAACATAGCAAGTACATAGGAGGTGTTACAGATGTGTATAATTGGTGATAGAAGACACCAGGGAAGGTGTTGTGCTTGTAACACCCTTAGAAATAGCTTCAAAATGTGCTTGAGCGGCCAACATCCTGACAGGAAGGCATAACATTTTCACCTGAACGGCATCAGTTCTGTGGCAGTAGCACTGACTTCCTGTTAATACTGACAACGAAAATGATCATTTCTGCTTAATTGTTACTGAAACTGAGCTTTTAAGAAACCAACTGATTTGCTGCAGGGTATTTCAACGTCAGTGGGTGCAAACTGCTTGGTACTGACCCCGTGTGTATATTGGGTACGACCTTGGGGAAGGAATGAGAAGGCTCAAGAAACACAAAGGTAAGAGCCATTGGTTAAAAAAAAAATCTTCCTTGTCTAGTTGTTTTGGTTAAGAAGGCAAGTTCCTATTTAGTTAGCCTTTAATATGTCTTAGATATTCTCTCCTCAACTCTGTTATTTGCATTGCTACGTTTGGCTGTTCCTATGGTGTCTCCACTAACTCCCGTCTCTCTTCTGTAGTCTATGGGGCGTGTTTACTAAGACTGGAGGTAAATATCACCGGTGATGTTGCCCATAGCAACCAATTAGATCTTTGCTTATGATTTTTAACTTGTAGGTAAATTTTCAATAGGAAAAACGATAGACTTGATACAAGAAGAATGGGTATTGGGTCCCACTGTCACCCCTGTCCTGACCAAATCATCTCAATATTCACTTTGTAACTCCTCCAAGGCTAGAATAGAACATACGTGTATATCACCAAAATCAAGATGAATACCATTAGAATTTTTAAATCTGGAAGACAATAGATACATCTATTCACATCCACTAAAGTCTCAAAAAGATTAAATTTCTTAGATAAACAGAAAGAAAGACCCTTCCCTAAAAGTTCCAATTCAACGTCTGAAACCCCCTTGATGATAAGTTCAATATCGTTTGGTCTGTTTATTTCTTTTTTTTTTTTTTTGAAGAATCCGGATTTCTGTGTTTATACACGTCAGTAAAGGCATCAGTCTCAAGTAGTTGAACTTTGAGAAAAGAAATGGGAACCTACAGAGTTTCATATTTTATTTTCTAGAGAAGAGTAATAGAGATCTGCAGTGGGGGTGGAATGGAAACTCATGAAATGAAACTCCGTACCATTTACTGTGTGTCCGTCTTTAGTCAGTTAGAATATTTGTGCTGCTCTGGGCTATGGCATCCCTCCCTCTCATATCCTGTGGGCTAAAACCCACCGTCACCCAAACGTAGCCGTGTAGGAAACAAATGAAACAGGGGCAGTAGAAAGATGAGAAGTTGTGGGATGGGAAACGTCATTAGTACCATTAGTACATTTTCCACTTTCCATCACATAAATACAAACTGTATCTACTGTACAAATCCTGCAGAGAGATGTTATTGCTCAGCATCACCCCCATTTAGTCCAGTCACTCATAAACCTGTTTTTGCCTAATGTTTCCCAAGGTTTACTAAAGCCTAGAGCCATAATAATCACCTTGCATCAAGTCATTGCCACTTTCTATCAACATGATGTGTTTTCATTTTTTATTATTTGCATTTTTTTTTAAAAAAAATTATTTAACATTTGTTCAGTAGCTATCTGGTTGCTAGGGACCAGTTTAACCTAGCAACAAGGCAGTGGTTTGAAAGAGAGACAGGTGTATGAATAGAGGGCCAAGATAGAAGGATTAATAATAAAAAGTAACAATAAAAATACAACTCACAGAGGAACATTTTTTGGTTGCCGGGGTCAGTGACCCCCATTTGAAAATTGGAAAGAGTCAGTATAATTAAAAAACTATACAAAATAAAAAATGGAGACCAATTGAAAAGTTGCTAAGAATAGGCTATTCTATAATATACTAAAACCTGAAGGTAAAACATCACTTTAACTAAATGCTTTGTTTTTCATGAATACGTAACATTATAGGCTTTTATTTATAAAACTGTATAAATAACTTCAGTGTTTTCTGCATTTCTTGTTTAGGTCCAGAGTGTTTGCTCCCTGCTGTTCTGCTTCCCTCACTTAGCCTTCTGAAACTGGGTGAAGTAGCAATAATTGTTTTTGTGGGTAAGAGATGGATGCTTTCTGTTTTACACTAACCAAATAACAGATACCTACAGTATATAAGGGAAACGTGTTTAACCTACCAGCCACAGTCAAATGTAAAAAAGAGCAACACAAGCACCATAAAAGTTCATGGAGGAGCCAAATAAGGGCTGTGATTGGCTATTAGGCAGCCTCTATGCACACTATCAGCTTACAGGGGCTTTATTTGGTAGGAAATCTTGTTTTTATTCAACCAAAACTTGCCCCCAAGTCAGGAATTCAAAAATAACTCCCTGGTTTGGGGGCACTGAGAGCAACATCCAAGGGGTTGGGGAGCAATGTGTTGCCCCCGAGGCACTGTTTGGGGATCACTGCCTTAGTGAAATCAAGGGATAAGATACCCATGATAGAGGCATAGAGTGTTCTAGATTTCTATTTAGCACACTCTATGGGGCAGATTAATCAAAACGTGAAATTATAGCTCAGTGCATGCCTACCATGCCTAAATTGAGGGGACACTCAGCTCCATTTTACATTAAGGTCAATTTCCTCACTGGTCCTTGACTACTTAGCTTTTTTTATCCACATGGCTTCCCTTTGTAACAGTCATGTGTAACCCTACCTTTTTGTGGATTTTGTACTCAAGTACCTGCAATTTAATTTGAGATCGAGAATGTTTGAGCATTCCTGGCTGCTGAGGGGGTCTTTTTTTTATATTTGACTTATGTTCACAGAATGGATAGTCTGACCTACGCGCACCTTTCTTCAGGGGCCCATAAGTAAACAAAAACCACTGTGGTTTCACATGTGGCAACACTCCTAAGAGTACTTTTATTCCCCTTCGTTGGATGGCTGACAAAATTATCTTTTATGACTGACGAGCAGCAGCTACAGCTTAAAAAGGGGGGAGGTACCAGTTTTAGGGGACCCTTGGAACAATCTCTGCTGTAAATTATCTTTTTTTACCGCTAAAGGACACAAAATACCTTTCAATGAGTGAGCCTCTGTCTTGTTCTCTCAGCCTGGCTACTGTTATAATGGTATTAGCTCATGAAGGGAACTCTACGGTTATTAGCCTGTTTTATAAGATTACTAAGTAGTGAGTTATATGAAGCCATACCCACATCACTGGCCATCTTGAATAGACACTCTCTTTTTCAATTGTCAATCTCTTTCAATCATCAAGTTAGCATCCAGAAACATAAGGGTTTTGGCCAATATTTCAGTTGTAAAAATAACAGTAGGGTTTCTCACATACCATTTTGTCAAATAATGGCACATCTCTTTTCCAAATTACCAAAATAGTGTCCTTAAACAAAGGTACAGGGCTATATTCCTACTGTATGGAGAGTTAAGGAAAATATATTGTTCAAGCTTGTGGCCAAATAAAATCAGGAAAGGAGAGAGTAACCCCTGGCCCCATTGATGTCCCCTCAGTTTTCAGACCTGAAGTAATTATGCTTTTATAAGTGGTTTCAGCACTGATCCCATTCCCGAAATAATAAGGCACCAAGGGGTTCAGTCAATGACTTTTGAATTTTAGGTAAAAGGTACAGTAGTGAAGCACATTATTTAAATTCTTTCCTACCTGTAGTAATTATGTTATAGATAAATGCATTCTCTGCCAGTGCATCAGGTTTTTCCTGAGTAATTGTGTTCCGCCTGGGAGTAGGTCCAACAAGAGAAACATGACGTTAGTGTAGAGACAGACATAGTTGTACCAGTGGAGTCAGAGAGCTGGGCAAGGCATGGAATGAAGAGGACAACCACCATAATTTGGCAAAAGAGAAAAATCAATGCACCGAGAAATGAATAACCAGAGAGATTAGAAGCACCAGGTCAGACAATGTAGCAAGAAGAACCCCAAGAGTCAGGCAAAGGGATTGGCAGGTGGTGTTGGCAAGTCAGCAAAAGCACAACCATCAGATTCAGGCACAAACAGGAGATTCCAAAGCCACTAAAGGCACATCAGATACATCTGTAAAGAATTCATATGATTTCTGATTGAATTTGCCGCAGAAACCTTAGATCTGAGAACCTCACCGATGAGCTCGGATTTATATAAAGTTCTTCACTTTTTGTCTTAATTCCTCTCCCATTTTTGCTTCTAGTGCTCAATTTTCCCTGTAAAATTTCTGAAAGTACAAAGGAAACTTCCCAATGCATCACTTGCCCAGTCACTTCACCACCGACCCCTGTTACAGAAAATTCACCCCTCCTCGCAATTATCTCCGACCTGTGTGTCACCGAAGGTAAGAGACGCAATTTAGTTCATGGCTAAAGGTGGAAAACATACACAGATAAAGATTTTGTACAAAATGATATTTTATTATAAAATACAGATAGAAAGAACAATGATATGTTCCCTTCCTATCATATAATAAAGATCATATGTGTTTGTTAAATTTATAAATGGAATTACTAGCATTTTCTGTTTTCTCGCCATTAGATAGAGATTGTGAGCTATGCCCTTTGAACTGGATGGCGCATAAGGGAAAGTGCTATTACTTCTCAGACAACAGGGATAGCTGGGCAACAAGCGCGGACAAATGTAAGAAGATGAAGGCTGATATCATTTCAATGGAGGATCCTGAAGAAGAAGTTAGTTTCACCCACCTTTTTATAGGAAAAAAATGTACCCGTGTAAGGCTGGGGCTCAACACTATATATATAGAGATATATTGATATAGCTTGGCATTCACATAATGGCTGAGTGTTCCGTGATGGTAGGATTTGCAGAGATGAGCAAATACATTGAGCAACAATACACCACCCAATCATATATCAATTGTAGCAAAAGATGAAGAACTACAGAGTATGGCGCAACTCTGTGTGTATCGCCCATTTGGGCATCCTTGCACGGGGAAGACTTCAGAAGGGGCAGGTAGAGGGGGGCACGTAGCCACCCCCCATCCCTTCATGAATTTCTCATCTCAACAAGAGCAAGTATTTGCATGGGAAAGAATCCAGTTCCACATAATTGCAACACCATAAGGGAAATGGTCAATCCATTCAAACAATATTGGGGCTCATGTAAAAAAAAAAAAAAAAACACTGGGCAAATTTGTACATGGGCAGTAACCCATAGCAACAAGTTACTGGCTTTTTTCGGCCAAATTCTAATTTTGGCTCTTGAAATTACCAGGAGTTGTTTTTTGCCTTTTCTGGAAACTTGCAGATCCCTTAAGCAATCTTCTCAACTTGCCTCATGGTAGCAGCTTTTAAACAATGAAAGCAAACATTTCATTGGTTGCCATGGGTTACTGCACAGGTGCAAATTTGCCCAGTATTTATAAATGAGCCTTATGAGTCTTCAAGTCCAATCATAAGCGGCAAATAGCCAGACTGATAATAAAATAATCATTAAAGAAGCAATGCCCCCTTTATTCTACAAACCATGATGGTGGCAATGAATGTCTATTGTACTCCCCTTGTAAGCAGTGGGTGTACAACATGGCAGCCTGGTGGTGAGGCCTAAGTAAGTACTGAATTGCATAACAATATTCCTGTGCTCTGTGTTTTGTGTCCAAGGAATTCATTTCTGCGCAAGTCAGCATGAAGGGTGGTCACTTCTGGATTGGTCTGATCAAGAGGGATTCCACCTGGTATTGGAAAACTGATGACAAGTTTGAAAAAACAATGTGAGTTGATAGTTTTTGTGCTAGAATTTCTGCCCCAGACTGTGCTAAATGGATGAAGGTACACAAAGTACAAAGTGTGACCACTGATCTACTCCAAAAAGAAGAGGGGTTTCCATTACCGATGCCTGTTAAGTTCTCTCCATCTTGTTATTTTACTACAGTCATTTTTTCTTACAATTCCAGCATCAATACACCTGCAACTAAGTGCAAGTTATGCTACAACACAAGACATTTATCAATTTGTAGATGGCAAGCAAATTGCTTCTGTGCCATTATGGGAGTAACACAGGCGGGACGTATTTTAGTTCAGCCTGTATGTGTGGGCACAGCGCACAAATGGAACCTTGGTGCACGTCAGATGCAAAGAATAAAGGAAAAAAGGCAGAAACAAGTAAAAGGGCAGCTTTAAGCTGGAGGGTAATTGACTCTCAAGGGCTGAGGGGAATATTCATGAAAGATCGAACAGGGAAAACTATGGCAAAATTTTCAGTTGAATTGATTTATTTATTAAAGGAGGACTAAAGTGTAACATAGAACCATGGTGAAAATGCCCAGGCCCCCACAGCCCTTTAGCAGGGAAGGTCTGTGCCCCCAAAGATGCCCCAGTAGCCCCCCATCTTCTTTTCTGCTGATTCCCTGCCCATACTCTGTGCTGCTGGCACTTACCTGAACTTAGGGACCCACTCACACTATACAGTGTATACAAAATATAAAAGTCATGATACAAGGCTGATTAGTATTTAATTCAGATTCACATCATGGCAGCATAGACGCCAGCACACTCTGCATCAGAATCTAATAATCAACCCTGTAGTATCAGCTAAGACAGATACACCTCACTTTCTCCTTACTGATTTCTGGCTAACCCTAAGCTTAGCTTATTAAAGGATAAGTAAGCCTTTTATCATACAGCCCCCGGAATAACATACCTTTCTGCCTGTACTTAGTCTTATGTAGATTCTGTGTCACAAGCAGCTCAACTTAAGCTCTCTCAACTACTTCCTACTCTAGCATGAAACTCCACCCCCTTTTCTTTGCTGAGCACTCCTTCTCTCTCCGACTGTGAAGGTCAAACAGGTGTCTACTATACATGTCTGACTGATTTCCTTTGGAGCAGAGGCAGCAAGCATGTGCAGTAGATACTTCTGTTTGTAGAGTCAGCGAAGGAGAAGTCAGCAGAGAGAATGGGTGGAGCTTCATGCTTGACTAGGAAGTAGCTGAGAGAGCTGGAGTTGAGCTGCTCCTGATAAAGAATCTACATGAGACTTAATGAAGGGAGAATGGTGTATTATTCTGGGCACTATTTAGAGTCATTTTAGAGATAGAAAAAAAGGTTTCTTTTTTTTCTTTAGCAGTTGCCCAGAGCAGACTGAGCATGTGCAGAGCAACCGACACTCCTAACAAGATGGTGACCACCTTAGCACAATTTTAAAGACCTGAATCATTACTGTTACAGAGATACTGGATCTTTAGGCTGGCAGGATTTTAGCCACTTTTCTTTATAGGATTTAGATTACCATTTAAGACAATAATGGTTTCAGTTTTTCCCAATAAATTGTTTTATTTTCTATGGGATATTTGTGCTCGGCACAGCTAAGCAACACTGAGCACTAACAATGCTCCAAATCCAATGTAAACTCATGTGGTGACAAAGGGTTTCAGCTATTTTCTATTACTATTTTCTGGAATTAATTGTTCCAGCAAATGTTCATTGTGCTATAAAACTCAATTTTCCCTAGAATTATACCGAGTGTATTCAATCTCTGTATCCTAATACATCCTTTCTGCCCCCAGACAAGTACCAAAAGGATCAAGAGAACAGAACTGCACAACCTTTGGCAAAGAAAAATCTGCTGAAAGTTGCTCCAACCCCAACAAATGGATATGTGAGAAGAATGCATCGGTGTATTCAGCATTGCGTCCCTTTTAGCTGCCTTGCATTCAGCTTCCTGAACTGCTTTGAGATTTGTTTATAAGTTGCTTCATTTTTTTTAAAATAAATATATTTATGTATACCAAAAAATGGAGCTCCGCCACACTTAATTTCATTGGAACATCATTTATGACTTGAGTGTTTGTCTAAAAAGCTGGAGCAAACTTTATTTTTACATCACACTCTGCACCACTGAACAGCAAGTTACAGTATGGAGATGGTGAACCATCTAATGCAAACGGTGTTGGACTAGGAGGTCCTAAGCCCTGTCACCTCAGGGCCCTCAATACCCAAGGGCCCTCACTCCTGTTGCAGGCCCCCCACCCAAGTTACGAGCCCCCCCACACAAGTCGCAGCTCCGGGTAAACCGGATGCCAACCTGCCTGCCTGTTCGCACCACACATTTTACCTTCTCTTTGCACCCACAGGGAGCAGCCCTGAGTTGGTGGGGTTCCTCCAGGATTTTTCCCAGTGTCCCATTGGCTTAGTCTGACCCTGAACCCAAATATTACATTTTACTCCACCTGTTTTCCTCTCTTCTTCCCTGCATATTGGGTATTTTGCACCTTAAACTACTGTTCCAGTATATCAAGTTTCCCTACTGTCTCCAATTTCTAAACATATATAGTATATGCAGTGAGTGACTTTGCAGCTCTGGGGCACAAAGATGTGTGCCTGACTACGAATGGTGTCCATATCTGCGGCACTGGAACATAGCGAATAACAATACAGACAGGTTTTTGCATTTTGGGAAATTTTTATTAATCATAATTTTTTTCATGTTGGCAGAAACTGTGTCTCTGTGATTATGTTCAGACTGAAGGGAGATTTAGGGAGGGCCTACTGATTTTCCTCTGTCATTGATTTATTGTGTTCTTGTATCAATGTGGTTTGTTTCCCTAGGGATGCCAGCGATGACCTTTTGGGTAATGTCTTACATATGATCTTTTTTGCCTTACTTGTTCTTCTCCTCCAGTAGGTGTGGCATTTTCCTTAGCTTCTGTCTTTATTGGCTCTTCCTGCTGTTTATTCCCATTCTCTCCTCCTTTTCCATGTCCCTTCCCATGTTTTTTACCTTTCCCATGTCTCTTCCCTTCTCCTTCTCCTTGCTCTCCATTCCCTTTCTTTTCACCATCCCCATGTCCTTTCTGGTGTTTTTTACCTTTCCCATGTCTCTTCCCCTCACCTTTTCCTTGCTCTCCATTTTCTTCCTCTTCCCCATGCCCTTTCTTGTGATTTTTACCCTTCCCATGTCTCTTCCCTTCTCCTACTCCCTGCTCTCCATTCCCATTCTCTTCCTCTTTCCCAAGGCCTCTTTTGTGTTTTTTACCCTTCTCAAGTTTTTTCCCTTCTCCGTCTCCCTGCTCTCCATTCCCATTCTCATCACTTTTCCCATGTCCTTTCTTGTGTTTTTTACCCTTCCCATGTCTCTTCCTCTCTCCTTTTCCTTGCTCTCCATTCTCTTCCTCTTCCCCGTGTCCTTTCTTGTGATTTTTACCCTTACTATGTTTCTTCCCTTCTCCTTGTTCTTCATTCCCATTCTCTTCACCCTCTCCTCTTCCTTTCTTGTGTTTTCTCCCCTTTCTATGCTTTTTCCCTTCCCCTTGGCTCTTGCCATGCTCTTCACCCTCCTTCTGGCCATTTTCTTGACCTCCATCTTTCTTATTAGACTCAGAATCTGCCCCTTTCTCATTCTCTTTGCCTTGTAAATCCCCCTCCACATTTATTTGTCCTTCTTCTGCCTTTACATCTGCATTTCCTTTTTCAGATTCACGTTTATCACGTTTGGATTCTTCATGATGATGAAGCCACTTTAGGTCTTTTTCAGCTAACAGGAAAAATATAAAATATCTTAATTAAAATATCGAAGGTGTCTGATTTAAGTTATATTTTCCCCGTTTATGACATTTGTAGCAAGTAGACCTTAGTGGTTAGGCTCATTATGGCAGCTGCTGCTCATGTATAAACACAAATAGGTACATATAAAAAAAGGCAATAGACCATCAAGTTCAACCTATCCAGTGTATATACATTGCACACTATGAACATGCAGACGTGTAGATACACTCACTTATGACAAGATCACTTTAACCTTGGATATTATGCCTGTCCAATAATTCAGCTAAGCTACTTGTGCAGGCATTAATGGGACCTGCCATCACAACATAACCCAGCAGGGTATTGCTCAACCTCACTGCTGTAACGATGAAGGCCTATTTGCAATAGTTGATGTGAAAGTTCAGTTTCTCAAGTCTAAAGTGGGGACCGATTGTTCTTTGTTTCTCAACTATCTGTATAATGTCCTCTAAAGTACTTGGAAAGAGTAATAATTTCCCCTTGCAGGCATTTTTCCTCTAGGGAAAAGAACCACAACCCTCCAACCCTTTTACCAGATTTGTAGCACATCTCTGCCTTCTTTCCAGCTCTTTAAAGTCCTTCATAAGGAGTGGTGCCAAAAACTCAAGGTGAGGCCTTACTGGGAATCTACATACATACAAACATGCATACATCTATAAAGATGGTGCATTTATCCCTTCAGTTAATGCCCTTAGCAATTAGTTCACTTTAGTTGACACTGACTGACATTGCCTAGTGTTGCACAGTCAATTATCCACAAAAACCTCAAACATTAATCCATGCTTTTACAGGGCATGTACTGTATTAGGGGCTCACACAGAAAAGGTTCTAATGACAATCTTCTGAACATTATAGGGCTTAACAACATACTGTATTTTCTTAGAGATTTCCAAATCATAAAAAGATTTCTCAGCACTAGCAGATTGTTTAGTTTGTTTTATTGCTGTGTAGTTACTTAATTGTAAATGCCCACCAGCTTTATGGCGGCATTCCTCTTGCCTGCATTGAAAATAATTTGTAGGGCAGATCAAGCTACATGCCATGTTCCATACCACTTTTTATGTGGTGGAGCTCAATAGCAAAAATTCCCCTCTCCCCCGTCCAACATGTACCAGTAATAAAATATTTTCAAACCAGTAGCAGTGATTGTGCTCCCTACACTTGTACCTGTGCTGCTTTAAGTCCAGATGGTGGAATGGTCACCACAGCTTAATATGGGCTTGAGTGGCAAAATTAGGAAAACATGCCCCTATTTGTTAACATGGCTCAATATATATACAGAGCAAGGAGTCCTCAAGAGCCTCAATAGATTGTCAAGGGACACTCATCTCGCATTTTTGTAAACCACTGTTCTAGATGGACAAAAGCGAAATAATAAATGGTTTCTAACGATTACTGTGTGTGAATAGGCCCTACAATGTCTTTGCTGCTAGTTTTAGAAGGTACTTACAGGATACAGCTTTCACACACTTCATTCCACACGGTGTTTCACAGCATATTGTGTTATTGGTACATTCTCCATCGGTGGCACAGGTTTGCAGACTGGTGAAGTTGGGAAAGCGCCTGGAATGACCTTTCCAATCATGTTTCCCTTTTGGTCCATGGTCTTCTTTATGTCCATGTTGCTCTTTTTCTCCGTGGTTCCCTTTCTTAGAGCACCCTTCTCCACCTTCCCCAGATTCACATTTGTGACCATGTTTCATCAAATGCTGTTTAACCTTTTCCATGGTTTCTGGGTGGCTCCTTATGAAATCCATTGGGCACTGCCCTTTCTTCTCATTGTTTTCATTATTGGAGGCATCTGGTGAGACATAAATATCATTATGCAGCCATAGGCCAAACGTCAAGCTTTGGTTTTTTTGTTCTTATTTTAAGTGAAAGACAAAGTTCCCATTGCTCCCAGCATAGGACAGCACTGTGACACACTCACACAGTGGCCCCAGCATTTCATGACACAGTATTATGCATTAGCAGCTTAGCAGTGGGTGGAGTACTGAGAAAGGTGGTGGCCACAGGAAGCTGTTCCTGCAGCCCGGCATCTCTGTGTTAAGTTTTTGAGTTCTGCTACACCCTGCACTGGGTCATTACACATGGGACATGCAAAGTCAGACATTTATATAAGGCGTAATCTGAAAAGTATCCAAAAAGTAACGTTTTTAAGACCATGGACAAAGTGATTGTAGACCCACTGTGTGTTTCAAGGAAAGACCCATCTGTACTATAGTAAATACATCCCTAGTTTCTGCATTATTCCTATTACTTGTATTTAGCTCCAATGTTACCTTACATGAAAGAAATGATGTCTTACCTTCTGCGTGAGTCTTGATCGTAAAGACCAACAGCAACACGGCCACAACTTCAATCTTCATGGTGATTTGATGGTCAGTGTGACCCAAACACCAATGATGAATGTTCTGGTGAGATTTCCAGAGGAAAGAAGGCTTATTTATACCAAGCTGTGGGGGGTTGCGCCCTGGGAGTACACGTAAACGCATTGTCAGTTTATTCCAGTTCATAGAATTTGAAAGGATGAAATTATCAGTAACCTTTTTTTAAGGAAATAATCTGTCTTTTTGCGCAATGCAATATGATGCCCTGATCTGAAAACTGCAATTTATTCAATTCAGGTGGAGTATTTTCTTTAAGATATTGATAATATTAACAAAATTTTTCTTTTTGTAGGGTGGAAAAAGGTCAGAGCAATTTAGGATTTGAGTTACGCAAATCTATTTAATACTGTCTTTGTGGTGTTGTTTTCTGTATGGGAAATGTGTAAAGATCCATTGTCTATTTGCTAATGTGGCATTTTTTAATGCACATGACTAAAACGTGAGGGTATTTTACAGCGGTGATGACTATACATATGTAGCCTTTAAACCAAATAGGTGGGTTAGCCTGAAGAACTGTTTGTGGGTGCAATCAAAGAACCCCTTATATGACCCTGTGGCTAACGTCTGTATGTATCCATATTACAGATACTTTTTATAATTGGCACTTATGCCTTTCAACAACAGAACAAATACATCTATGGTGTTATGGATAGGAAGCAACCTATGAATCCCAAAAGGCAATAAAGGATAGAAATGGCTTTTTATAGGATTGGAAAAGGGTACAGGACAGACAGGCAGGGGAATGAATCATATAACAGACATCTTACCAATCTTATCTCATGAAAACAACTGTAAAGCAGATGGATGGTTTTACTCTAAAGCTGCCCATACATGGGCAGATCCGCTTTCTTGGCGATGTCTGTCCTGCGCACCCAGTAGTCCAGGGGTTCATCGCTCCTCAGAGTGTACAAGACCAGGGGTCCCCAAAAGGTGGCCACAAGCCCCCTGGGAAGCCTGCTCCTGTTGGTCTTCCTCCTCCACAAAGCCACCTTCCTCCTCTGACTCCACTTCTGACACCTCTCCCTGCATTGCAGCAGGTGTCTGGGCTCGTTCTGGTGATTCCGCCCAGAAATCTTGCTCTTCCTGCTCCTGGTCACGCTGGTCTACGGCCTCATCTGTCACTCATCGCACGGCACGCTCCAGGAAGAACACAAAGGGTATTAGGTCGCTGATGGTGCCTTCGGTGCGACTAACCATGTTTGTGACCTCGTCAAAAGGGCGCATGAGCTTGCAGGCATCGCGCATAAGCACCCAGTAATGGGGGAAAAAAATCCCCAGCTCTGCAGATCCAGTCCTACCACCCAGTTCAAACAGGTATTCGTTGACGGCTCTTTGTTGTTGCAGCAGACGTTCAAACATCATTAACATGGAATTCCAGCAAGTCTGGCTGTCGCAAATTAAACGCCTGACTGGCAACTTGTGCCGCCGCTGAATGTCAGCAAGGCGTGCCATGGCTGTGTAGGAACGTCTGAAATGGCCAGACACCTTCCTGGACTGCCTGAGAATGTCCTGCAATCCTGGGAACTTCGAGACAAACCGTTGGACTATCAAATTTATAACATGTGGCCATGCAGGGCACATGTGTTAAATTGCCCAGTCTCAGTGCTGCCAACAGATTGCTTCCGTTGTCACACACCACTTTTCCGATTTTCAGTTGGTGTGGGGTCAGCCACCGATTGGCCTGTGAGTGCAGAGATGACAGGAGTGCAGATTCGGTATGGTTTCTGCTTTCCAGGCACGTCATGCCCAAGACAGCATGACAACGGCGTACCTGGCACGTCAAATAGCCTATGGGGAGCTGGGGGTGCACAGGTGCGGAGGAGGACACAGCAGCAGAGGAGGAAGAAGCCGAGGAAGAAGCCGAGGTAGAGAGCAAAGGAGGAGTAGAGGTGGTGGCAGACCCGCATGCAATCCGTGGCGGTGACACCAACTCGGCTGTTGTTGAGCCACGCATTCCCTGCTTCCTAGCCATCACCAGGTTCACCCAGTGGGCAGTGTAGGTGACATACCTGCCCTGACCATGTTTGGAGGACCATGTGTCAGTAGTCATATGGACCTTTGCCCTAACACTAAGTGACAGAGATGCGGTGACTTGGCTCTGCACATGCTGGTACAGGTGTGGTATTCCCTTCTGGGCAAAAAAATTGCAGCTGGGTACCTTCCACTGCGGTGTCCCAATTGATACAAATTTGTGGAAGGCCTCAGAGTCCACCAGCTGGTATGGTAAAAGCTGGCAGGCTAAGAGCACAGACAAGCCAGCTGTCAGACGCCGGGCAAGGGGATGACTCGGAGGCATTGGTTTCTTACGCTCAAACATGGCCCTCACAGAAACTTGGCTGGGGGCAGATGAGCAGGAACTGGTGGTCAAGGTGGAAGGCGGAGTGGAGGGTGGTTGAGATGGGTCAAGGACAGCAGAGGTAGAGCAGTAAGATGCTGGACCAGAAGGAGGGTGGCTTAGCGTTTGGCTGCTGCCTTTGAGGTGTTGCTCCCATAGTGCTTTGTGTTTGGCGTTCATGTGCCTTCGCATAGCAGTTGTACCTATGTAGGTGTTGGGCTTCCCAAGACTCAGTTTCTGACTGCACTCATTGCAAATTACAGCGCTTTTGTCAGAGGCACACACATTAAAAAAATGCCACACTGCTGAGCCTTTTGATGCGGGCTTTCTTGCAGTAACAGTAGAAGCTGGCGGGTGCGTTGGCTGGCTGACCACAGGTGCCGATACATGTTGTTGCCCTACTGTTCCCTGCGAGCTGTCCTTGCTTCTTCTAAGTCTTATTCTCCTCCTGCCTCTCTGACTCTCCGTCTCTCCATCTGAACTATCCTCCTCTTGCTCTCTTCTTCTGGGCACCCACAAAACATCAATCTCCTCATCATCATTCTCCTCAGATGCATCAATTTCTTCTGACAGCTCACAGAAGGCAGCAACAGCGGGGACCTCATCACACCTTATGTCCATCTCTGTTGTGTTGCCTGCCTGAATTATGATATCTGGTGTAACGTCCGCATCTCCTTCATCTTCTTCTGGCAATAATGGTTGCGCATCACTCAGTTCAACAAACTCATGTGAAAACAACTCCTCTGACTCATCCAGTGAAGAAGGGGCGGCGGTGGTGGAGGAAGTGGTACGTGGGGTGCCCATAGCAGAGGAGGATGAGGATGTTGTGGCAAAGTTAGAAACAGTAGAGGATGGGGTGTGCTGTGTAAGCCTGTCAACTACCTCTTCAGCATTTTTGGAGTTCAGGGTAAGTGCCTTCAGAACACTGGTTGATTTCCTAGGGCCACAGGATATCATAGTAGCACCGCCCCTAGTGCCTCTGCGTGGTGGCCTGCCTTTGCCTGGCCGTTTTTTTTATTTTTACAAAACAACAACAACTTGGGTGATGTTTCTGCACACGGAATAATAATAAAAAAAAGTGATCTCTGGTTGGTGCTGGTGGTGAACTACTAGGAGCAGCACACCAGTCCCCAACACAGCTAGACTAATAGCACTGGGCTCTATAAATTACAGTAGCAAAGTAAAAAAAACACAAAAAAAAATGATGTGAATGTGTGGTTGGTGCTAGTGCACTACTATGAGCAGCACACCTGTCTCCAACACACACAGACGAAGCTGTAGTACACAATGAAAAGAAGACTAGAGTAACAGTTATCAGAAAATAAAAGCAGGGACTATTGGGTTACAGCAGATGAGATCAGCAGGACAGCTGTCCCCAGCAGCTACATACAGAGCAGTAGAAAGTAGATTACTAGTCAGCAAAGCTACCTAAACTGTCCCTCAAACCCCTGCAAAGCTCTCTCCCTATGTGCTAATACAGAGCAGTAGAAAGTAGATTACTAGTCAGCAAAGCTACCTAAACTCTTCCTCAAACCCCTGCACAGCTCTCTCCCTATGTGCTAATACAGAGCAGTAGAAAGTAGATTACTAGTCAGCAAAGCTACCTAAACTCTTCCTCAAACCCCTGCACAGCTCTCTCCCTATGCTAAATCTTCAAGCACACAAAGGCAGAATGGGAGGGAGAGCTGCCTGATTAGCTGCCATGTATCTGCTGGCTCTGGGGTGAGAGGTCAAAATTTGGCGCCAGCTAAGGCGAACCCAAATTGCGAACATCGCTAAAAGTTCGCGAACTTGCGAACACCCGATGTTCGCACGAATAAGTTCGCCGGCAAACAGTTCGCTACATCTCTACTGCACAGAAAGTTACTGATAAAATTGAGGAATATTGGCCTGAAATATAATATTTATAAGTGGATGGAATACTGGCTGAAGGATAGATTACAAAGAGTGGGGTAAATGGAATATTTTCTAATTGGACCAGTGTGGTTAGTGGAGTACCACAGGGGTCAGTCCTTGGTCCTTTGCTTTTTAACTTGTTTATTAATGGAATGGACCTGGAAACTGGGCAGCAAAATGGAAAATGTTTAACAGTTATGCACATTGGTACAAATAATTTAAATGCAAGTTATATACTAAATGGTAGTGTGTTGGGGAGATGCTTAATTGAGAACAATCTGTTGATATTTTATTCCAGGCAATTATTTAATTCTAGGAAGTGTCATTCTGTGGCTACTACAGCAAATAAAGTGCTGTCTTGTATGGTCAGTATGGGTCTGTATGTGAGTGTATAGATAGGTCAGTATGGGTCTGTATGTGAGTGTATAGATAGGTCAGTATGGGTCTGTATGTGAGTGTATAGATAGGTCAGTATGGGTCTGTATGTGAGTGGATAGATAGGTCAGTATGGGTCTGTATGTGAGTGTATAGATAGGTCAGTATGGGTCTGTATGTGAGTGGATAGATAGGTCAGTATGGGTCTGTATGTGAGTGGATAGATAGGTCAGTGTGGGTCTGTATGTGAGTGGATAGATAGGTCAGTATGGGTCTGTATGTGAGTGGATAGATAGGTCAGTGTGAGTCTGTATGTGAGTGGATAGATAGGTCAGTGTGGGTCTGTATGTGAGTGGATAGATAGGTCAGTGTGAGTCTGTATGTGAGTGGATAGATAGGTCAGTGTGGGTCTGTATGTGAGTGGATAGATAGGTCAGTGTGGGTCTGTATGTGAGTGGATAGATAGGTCAGTGTGAGTCTGTATGTGAGTGGATAGATAGGTCAGTGTGGGTCTGTATGTGAGTGGATAGATAGGTCAGTGTGGGTCTGTATGTGAGTGGATAGATAGGTCAGAATGGTGTTGTGTGTTCTGGGTTCACTTGGAAGGGTTGAACTAGATGTACTCTTTTTTAAACCCAATATAACTATGTAACTATATGTTGGGTATTTCACACCTGAACCCAAACAGTTTATCAAGTTTCCCTACTTTCTCCATTTATCAGACATATACAGTAAAAGCAGTAGGTACCTTTGCAGCTCTAGGGGCACAAAGATGTGTGCCTGACTGTGAATGTTGGTTTAGTGGGCACAGGGAAACATGTAGATTGCAACAAAGCAGCACTGGAACAAGGTGAATAACAATCACAATATTGTCTTATCACAATAACAAACAACACATTGTTACATTTAGGGAGATTTTTATTAATCATACTTTTTTTCATTTTGGCAGAAACTGTGTCTCTGTGTCATGTTCAGACGGAAGGTAGATTTAGGGTGAGCTTATTGATCTTCCTCTACGGCTAATTTTCTTTTATTTGTGTTCTGGTTTCCTTGTGGTTTGTTTCCTTAGTGATGCTTACGTTGATCTCTTACATATGATCTTTTTTGGCTTCAGTAGGACTTGCACTAGCTTCTATCTTTACTGGCTATTTCTGCTGTCCCTTCCCATGCTCTGCTCCTTTTCCATGTCCCTTCCCATGCTCTTCTCCTTTTCCATGTCCCTTCCCATGCTCTGCTCCTTTTCCATGTCCCTTCCCATGCTCTGCTCCTTTTCCATGTCCCTTCCCATGCTCTGCTCCTTTTCCATGTCCCTTCCCATGCTCTTCTCCTTTTCCATGTCCCTTCCCATGCTCTGCTCCTTTTCCATGTCCCTTCCCATGCTCTGCTCCTTTTCCATGTCCCTTCCCATGTTCTATCCCATTCCCATTTTTCTTCCCTTCTCCTTGCTCTCCATTCCCATTCTCTTTCTCTTCCCCAAGGCTTCTTTTATGTTTTTTACCCTTCTCAAGTTTCTTTCCTTCTCCTACTCCCTGCCCTCCATTCTCATCACGTTTCCCATGTTCTTTCTTGTGTTTTTTACCTTTCCCATGTCTGTTCCCCTCACCTTTTCCTTGCTCTCCATTTTCTTCCTCTTCCCCGGGTCCTTTCTTATGTTTTTTAACCTTCCCATGTCTCTTCCCTTCTCCTACCCCCTGCTGTCCATTCCCATTCTCTTCCTCTTCCCCATGTCCTTTCTTGTGCTTGTTACCCTTCCCATGTCTCTTCCCTTCTCCTACTCCCTGCTCTCCATTCCCATTCTCTTTCTCTTTCCCAAGGCCTCTTTTGTGTTTTTTACCCGTCTCAAGTTTTTTCCCTTCTCCTTCTCCCTGCTCTCCATTCCCATCACTTTTCCCATGTCCTTTCTTGTGTTTTTTACCCTTCCCATGTCTCTTCCCCTCTCCTTTTCCTTGCTCTCCATTCTCTTCCTCTTCCCCATGTCCTTTCTTGTGTTTTTTACCCTTCCCATGTCTCTTCCCCTCTCCTTTTCCTTGCTCTCCATTCTCTTCCTCTTCCCCATGTCCTTTCTTGTGTTTTTTACCCTTCCCATGTCTCTTCCCCTCTCCTTTTCCTTGCTCTCCATTCTCTTCCTCTTCCCCGTGTCCTTTCTTGTGTTTTTTACCCTTTCTATGTTTCTTTCCTTCTCCTTCTCCTTGTTCTTCATTCCCATTCTCTTCACCCTCTCCTTTTCCTTTCTTGTGTTTTCTTCCCTTTTTATGTTTTTTCCCTTTCCCATGGCTTTTGCCATGCTCTTCTCCTTCCTTCTGGCCTTCATCTTTCTTAGACTCAGGATCTACCTCTTTCTCTTTGCCTTGTACATTCCCCTCCCCATTTACTTGTCCTTCCTCTGCCTTTACATCTTCATTTGCTTTCTCAGCTTCACGTTTATCTCGTTTGGATTCTTCCTCATGTTGAGGAAGCCACTCCAGGTCTTTATCAGCTAAAAGGAAAAAATTGAAAATGTCTTAATGAAAATATCATAGGCCATTAAGTTCAACCCATCCAGTGTATATACAGTACACACTATGTGCATACACACCTAATATATATATATATATATATAACCTAATATGCCCTAACACCAAAGTACTATTTGCACTGCTTCAAGGGAAAATTCAATTTCTTAAGTCTAAAGTGGGGACAGCTTGTTTTATGTAAAATAGCACTTTATTCACATTAGTAGGCACTGACTGACACTGACTTGTGCTGCACTTTTACAGAGCATGTACTATAAAAGGGGATGGTGGAATGCAGGCCTGGACTGGGATTCAAAATAGACCCTGGCATTACAAGTACAGAGGCCCAAACAGCGGGGAAAACATCCCCCTATATGTTAACATGGCTCTATATACACAGGAGTCCACAAGAGCCGCCTCAAAAGATTGCCAAGGGACATTCACCTCACATTTTTGTAAAGCACCAAATGATGAATGGTTTGCCTGTGTGTGAATAGTCCCTGCAGGGTCTTTCCTGCTAGTTTTAGAAGGTACTTACAGGATACAGCGCCCACACACTTCATTCCACACGGTGTTTCACAGCATATTGTTTTATTGGTACATTCTCCATCGGTGGCACAGGTTTGCAGACTGGTGAAGTTGGGAAAGCGCCTTGAATGTCCATTCCAATCATGTTTCCCTTTTTCTCCGTGGTTCCCTTTATGTCCATGTTTCCCTTTTTCTCCGTGGTTCCCTTTATGTCCATGTTGCCCTTTTTCTCCGTGGTTGCCTTTCTTAGAGCATCCTTCTCCACCTTCCCCAGATTCACATTTGTGACCATGTTTCATGAAATGCTGTTTAACCTTTTCCATGGTTTCTGGGTGGCTCCTTATGTAATCCATTGGGCACTGCCCTTTCTTCTCATTGTTTTCATTATTGGAGGCATCTGGAGAGACATAAATAAGGTTATGCAACAAGAGGCAAAACATTCAACTTTGTATTTTCCTTTTTCATTTTACAGTGCTCCCCAAAGTATCAATTGTCTCAGTCGCTCCCAGCATCCCCCAGCACTGTGGCATACTCTGCCACAGTGGCCCCTGCATTTAATGACACAGTGGCCCCAACATTTTATTACATTTCATTATAATTTGAAACATTTTATGACTGAGCCTGCCTACTGTGTCAGAAGTTGAAACTTCCATGTAAAAAAATATACTTTCAGTTGGTCACCTCAAGGTCATTTAGTATTTATATATACATGAATGAATGTATCCTGGTGCAATCAGGTCCATCCATCTGTACAATAGTAAATACTTTACAACCCCAAGTTTCTGCATTATTCCTATTACAGGTATGGGACCCATTATCCAGAATGCTCAGGACCTGGGGTTTTCCGGATAAGGGGTCTTTCCGTAATTTGGATCTCCACACCTTATGTCTACTAAAAGATTATTTAAACATTAAATAAACCCAATAGGAGTGTTTTGCTTCCAATAAGGATTGATTGTATCTTATTGGGATCAAGTACAGGTACTGTTTTATTATTACAGAGAAAAGGGAATCATTTAACCATGAAATAAACCCAATAGGGCTGTTCTGCCCCCAATAAGGGGTAATTATATCTTAGTTGGGATCAAGTACAGGTACTGTTTTATTATTACAGAGAAAAGGGAATCATTTAACCATTAAATAAACCCAATAGGGCTGTTCTGCCCCCAATAAGGGGTAATTATATCTTAGTTGGGATCAAGTACAGGTACTGTTTTATTATTACAGAGAAAAGGGAATCATTTAACCATTAAATAAACCCAATAGGGCTGTTCTGCCCCCAATAAGGGGTAATTATATCTTAGTTGGGATCAAGTACAGGTACTGTTTTATTATTACAGAGAAAAGGGAATCATTTAACCATTAAATAAACCCAATAGGGCTGTTCTGCCCCCAATAAGGGGTAATTATATCTTAGTTGGGATCAAATAGAGGTACTGTTTTATTATTACAGAGAAAAGGGAATCATTTAACCATGAAATAAACCCAATAGGACTGTTCTGCCCCAATAAGGGGTAATTATATCTTAGTTGGGATCAAGTACAAGTACTGTCTTATTATTACAGAGAAAAAGGAAATCATTTTTATATAATTGAGTCTATGGGAGATAACCTTTCCATAATTCGGAACTTTCTGAATAATGGGTTTCCAAATAACGGATCCCATACCTGTATCTGCATTTAGCTACAGTGTTACCTTGCATGAAAAAAAGCATGGTCTATAAGAAATGATGCCTTACCTTCTGCGTAAGAACTGATGGTAACGACCAACAGCAACACAGCCACAACTTCAATCTTCATGGTGATTTGATGGTCAGTGTGACCCAAAACACCTAAGAAGATGAATGTTCTGGTGAGATTTCCAGAGGAAAGAAGGCTTATTTATACCAAGCTGTGGGGGTTAGCGCCCTGGGAGTACACGTAAACGCATTGTCAGTTTATTCCAGTTCATAGAATTTGAATGGATGAAATTATCAGTAACCTTTTTTTAATCAAATAATCCGTCTTTGCACAATGCAATATAATGCCCTAATCTTAAAACGGCAATTAATTCAAAAGGTGGCGTGTTATTTTTAGGATATCGATAATATAACAACATTTTCCTTTTTGTAGGGTGGCAAAAGGTCAGAGCAATTTAGGATTTGTGTTACGCAAATCTATTTAATACTGTCTTTGTGGTGTTGTTTTCTGTATGGGAAATGTGTAAAGATCCATTGTTCATTTAAAAAATGTGGCGTTTTTATGCATACAACTAAAATGTGAGGTTAGTTTAGACCTGTGATGACTATACATATGTAGCCTTGAAACCAAATAGGTGGGTTAGCCTGAAGAACTGTTTGTGGGTGCATTCAAAGCACCCCTTATGTGACCCTGTGGCAAACGTCTGTATGTATCCATATTACAGATGCAGTTCTAGAATTGGCACATCTTCCATTTAGTGTATAGACTGTGTTTATGTTTATAAATATATATCAGAATGACAGAACAAATAAATCTGTGGTCTTATGGAAAAGAACCAACCCATGTATCCCAAAGGGCAATAAAGGATGGAGATGCACAGGACAGACAGGCAGAGGAAGGAATCATATAACATACACTTTGGATTACTTTTTGTAGTTGGCACATATGCCATTCAACAACAGAACACATACATCTAAGGTGTTATGGACAAGAAGCAACCTATAAATCCCAAAAGGCAATAAAGGATAGAAAAGGACTGAAAAAGGGTACAGGACAGACAGGCAGGGGAAGGAATCATTTTGGATGAACTGGACTTATTTTACCCATCTTATCTCATGAATACAACCGTACAGCAGATGGATAGTTTTACTATAAGGTGGGACTATCCAGAGGGCTCCAAGCTCTGTATCTTGGGAGTACCGGGGCTCTAGAGGACTCACTGAGCCAGACACTGCAGTAGGTAATTTGCCATTTTATGGACCATTCTCATGCTTTTGGTTTGCATGTGGGCCCTCCAAATTCTTGCTCTGCCACTGATGTTAGTAGGGTTTAACTAAAAGAAATATAACACTACTTGTAGCTCACGAGTAGGGATGCCAGAAACCTTCTAACCTGCTCAGCCTCAATTAAGCTCTCTTGCATGGCTGCCTGTTAAGCAAAGGATAGCTTACAAAATCCTTCTGCTGACATTCAAAGCCCTTCACTCCTCTGCTCCTCACTACATTTCTTCACTGGTCTCCCTACATGTTCCTGGTCGTCTCCTCCGCTCCTCTCAGAGCCTCCGTCTTTTTACACCATCCACACCCACTGCGCTCTCTCATCTTAACCCTTTCTATCTCGCTGCTCCTTACCTCTGGAACTCTATCCCTGAATCCCTCCGTAGGGAAAACTCACCCACTCTCTTTAAGAAAAAGCTCAGCTGTTACCTTCTGGAGCACTAAGTCATTATTTTGCCCAGTCCTGCGCTTAAGGGCAAATGCCCATACCTGGTGCACTCTTACCTTCCAGTTTGTGCCTGTATGTTACCCAACCACTTAGATTGTAAGCTCTACGGGGCAGGGACCTCCTTCCTACTGTGTCTCATACCACATGGCACTTACTGTATATATATATTTATTGTATTTATTTATTATATCACTTGTCCTCCCTGTGTGTAATTGTGTATTCTGTAAGATTTTACAGCGCTGCGTACCCTTGTGGTGCTTTATAAATAAAGTTATACATACATACATACAAGAGTAAAAAAAGGGAATTTGCAGGTATGTCCAGTCTTTTCTTTCCCGCTTTTTGCACATTTTTCTATGGTTTTCTCTCTTCCTTCCCCCTCTCCACTTTTGCCTGTTTCTTTTTTTTTCAAAATGTTCCCTCCTTCAGTTTGCAAAGCCCCCTTTTGTGCATTTTGCAGGTTGTCCTACATGTTGCGTTCCTAGAAGGGCATCCCATCAAATGTAGTTTTGGCCCAAGCCATTAAGAAAACTATTCATGAGAATGAGCTGGAGTGAGTGCAGAGATGTGCAACCAGACTTGTAAACAGAATAGAAGAATAATGGAAGACTGTCAAGGTTTGGGTTGTTTTTCTATGAGAGGACGATTACCCTTTGCATGTACATTAGAGGATATTATAGACATTTGGAGGAGGGGGGATCATTTTTCACATAGAAAAGAACCACATTACTTAATTATGGTTTGATATTTCAGGAAACCGTAATTTGGTTGCTAAATCCTGTTGTGTTCAGTACTTGGTATATACTGTATATATATATATACTGTATATGCTAGGGATAATTTAAAGTGGATGAACTAGATAAGTAGTTATCTTTTTTCAACTCAAATTAACTATTTCTATGCCCCTTAAGCTAATGCACGGATTTTGCATCAGGACGCATCTACTTATCCTTTAATTCATTGTGTAACAAACCAATGTGGTAATGGCAGATTCTGTTAATGCCTATAAGAGGGGCCTGGATGAGTTCTTGATCAATCAGAATATCCAAGGCTATTGTGATACTAATATCTACAGTTAGTACTAGTGGTTGTATTTATAGTTTATGTATGTGAGTGTATAGATTGGTAGGTGTGGGTTAGGTGTGCTGGGTTTACTTGGAAGGGTTGAACTTGATGGACTCTGGTCTTTTTTCAACCCTATGTAACTACAGTATGTAACTATGTAATGACTTATTTCCTTATGCAGTATAATATATAATCAACTCATTTTTATGCAGTTAGTCTCTAACACATAATACTCTAAATCAGTGCTGTCCAACTGGCGGCCCGCGACCCCCCTCTGTGTGGCCCCCCCACCTGTCTGGCTGCTTTGATGGCTTACCTTTGAGTAAGCATTAAATGGTATCAGTACTGAGATTAACTGCCCCCCCTGCATGGTTCTCACCTCAGATTCAGGCTGTAATCCCCCTGTATTGTTTAAATATGTAATCCCCTGTGTTTTTCACACCTTTTAATCTCTGCATTGTTCACCCCCTGCAGTGTTCACACCTCAGGCTCAGGCTGTAATCACCCCCATTGTTCACTTCTTCACACCTCAGACATAGGCAGAGTATGGCACATACAGCCAGCATAGGGCAGGTAGAGTATGGCACATACAGCCAGCATAGGGCAGGTAGAGTATGGCACACACAGGCAGCATAGGTCAGGGAGGGTTTGGCACACACAGGAAGGGTAGGGCAGGCAGAGTATGGCACACACAGGCAGAGTAGGGCAGGCAGAGTATGGCACACACAGTCAGGGTAGGGCAGGCAGAGTATGGCACACAGGCAGGGTAGGGCAGGCAAAGTATGGCACACAGAGGCAGCATAGGGAAGGCAGAGTATGGCACACACAGGCATGGTAGGACAGGCAGAGTATGGCACACACAGACAGCATAGGACAGGCAGAGTGCTGCCTGTGTGTGCCATACTCTGCTTGCCCTATGCTGCTTATGGGAGGTGAACCTGGCGGGGGTTTGTTCTGGGAGTTTGTTAGCAGTTGGAAATAGCCATTAAATGGTCCCAAAAGTGTGTAATTATGTGCTGGGGGTTTCTCTGCTATCCACAGGGGAGGAGGAGGCATATGGAATTTAACGGTATATCTTAATATGACATAATTCTTTCACATATGAATGATGGTTGATATCCCCACAGTAAGGACTAAGCATTTGGGATTTTGCTGTGCTACCACCATTGTGAAAAAATAGGTGTGGTTTGAAGTGGGTGTGGTTTCAAAAAGGGGAGTGGTAAAAACTGGCTTCCATTAGCGGCCCTCCACCATGTATGCTAGAGAAATTCCGGCCCTCGGCACCGTAGAAGTTGGACAGCACTGCTCTAAATGTTCACAACAGACCTAACAGTTGCGGCTGCAGTCTACTTCTTTGTGTTTTCTGGCAATGGTTTCACTGAGAAGGCTCGGAGCAGTGGCAGGGGATCCTCAGACTGAGTTTTAGCCCATTTGTCCTCTTAGATCCAACTAAAAGCACAGCTTAAACGCCATTTAGGCTGCATGTATCCTAGATATTCTTGGAACTATGGCTAAATGACAGATATACCAATGTTTTCCTATATCTTGTAGATTGTAAGCTCTTTTGGGCAGGGCCCTCTTCACCTCTTGTATCGGTTATTGATTGCTTTATATGTTACTCTGTATGTCCAATGTATGAAACCCACTTATTGTACAGCGCTGTGGAATATGTTGGCGCTTTATAAATAAATGTTAATAATAATAATAATAATAATAATCAGTAACCTACTTATGTACTAAGGGGTAGCTGTGACCAAAGGTTGGCCCATACAAATGGTGCAACACAGGCTTGTAGGCACTCAAAGGATCCACAAGGGCCAAAAGTTACATTAAAAAATTTGGGAACCTTGGACCCTGTGTGCAACTCCACTTCAATTCAGACTTGAATTGTCCTTTACGCATAATTTTGATGGCGAGGGCTTATATACAGTAAATCTGCTTTAATATCTCTAAGATGGGATTGCTTAGATACGTATCACATTATATTGTTCATGTTTCCTCTTTGCAATACTTTTCTATAGTATCTTATATATATATATATATTACTTTTGGACTCCTTCTCCCAATATGACTATTATATAACAAATGAATAGGGCAGCGAGTTAAATGAAAGATCTTTATTCTGCCCCCCCCCCATTTTTCTCTAAAAAGATACAGCCAATATACAAATGCTGCCTTATCACTAAGTTTATCAGAAGGTTTATATATCTTGTTTATAATATAACTTGATTATAGGTGTTTTCACTGGACAGTTCTTGTTATGGTTTTCTATGCTTCACTTTTGTTTTTTTAACTATATATTGTCTGTGCTATTTGTTCTTGAAAACCCTAATACAAAATTACATGGATAAAAACATATTTTGGATTACATTTCCTTAATACAAAGGGATAAAACATTGCTGAACTTTTACTTATGTAAGAGAGGATTAGAAAGAAATGTCATCCCACCCTCTTGTTTGTTAAGAGGTAGGCAAACAAAACATCCAGCCAACTTAGCCACACAAGGAGAAATATAAAATATTTCTTAAATCCAAATGGATATACGTTTTTCTTAAATTTTACACTCAGAACTTCCTTTTTACACAGGAATGTTCTTAGCAAGTATTTAGTCCTTGCACTGGCCATGTCTTTTGATAGGGAATTCCACAGACTGACTGTTCATACAATAGAACATGTATGCTGTGGGCAAAAATAGTAATAAGTAAAAAAACACTGTTCTCTGATCTAACAGTATACATGCCAATATAGATAAAACTCCTTTTTTCCAGTCTCAGTAGTATTGTCTTGTCACAAGAACTGTCCTTCTTTGGGCCCAGAACAGGTCTTTGTGGAGCTATAATTTTCCTTTCTCTGTTGGTACATATCCTGTACTCTGATCCAGAGGTTTCTATATGCACGGGGATGTCTCCCAAGTGGGGCACAAAGCAGTAGGAGTGGGATTCACCTTGATGGCCCTTGGTGTGCTCAGCTTCATTCATTTTGATCTTTATCATCAGCTCCTTCCCACATACCTCCATGTTTTCAGTTCCTTTCCTATGTCCCAATCAGTGTTTAGCTTCTACCTTATGTGCCTTTTGATGGGTATCTACCCTTCCATGTTCTAATACCCATAGTTCCTTTCTGTGTCCCTGACCCTTTCCCTTTTATTATGCATTACCATGACCGTTTCCCTACTCTTCTCCATTTCCATAACTGTCTACTGCCAATAGATTCGCCACATAAGTGCCACCTAGAATGCTATATTTATTCAGCAGAAAGCGTTACTATAGTGTTACTCTGTAAAGAGCCCTAGAAGCCCCCTCTGGTAGCAGCTGCCATTTTAGCTTGGTCTTGGTATCTTCCTGCTGCAGTTATAGCTGTTGGAAGCTCAGATCACACATTCCTAAGAGAGGGGGAATGAGTTCTTATGCATTCTTATGGGAGGGGGGAGCAGGAGAAGGGAGGGGAAGGGAGCAAGAGGAGAGAACTGAGCAGATTCAAGCCCCAAACCTGAAGATCCCTAAAAGAGAGGTAGTCTGATACCGAAGAACATGTTCCCAAGAAAGGAGACAAGAAATCCTTTGTTTCTTTTGATAGAGGACTCAGTGCAGCATTTCTGTGAGTGCTTATGGCTGTATTTACATAGACCTTTCTGATAAAGTAAGTAATAGTCTTTACCTTTCCTTCTCCTTTAAGCTCTTTTTCTTTTCCATGCCTCTTCCCATGGTTATTTCATTTACTATGACTATGACGAATTTTTTTGGCAGGCACAGATCGCAGCGAATTTTCGCATTTCGTCATTGGCGATTTGTTTTGCAAAACTTCCGAGAAAATTCGCTGCTGAACAATTCGTCGTGTGTCAAAAAAATTAGCGGTCTCATCAAAATAGGTGTGGTCGTGTCAAAATGGGCGCAGGTGACAAAAAAAAAGACACGGGCGACAAAAAAATTGTGCGACAAACATGTTTCGCAAATTTTGCTGCCGTTTTGCGAATTTTTAGGCGAAGTGAAACGGGACAGATTCGCTCATCACTACCTATGACCATTTCCATGCCACTTTCAATATTCAGCTCTTTTGCACAGCCATTTGCACAAGGTTTTTGCAGCCATTTGCTTACTCAGCCTAGGCCCAGGTGTTGGAAACTGTCCTTAGAAGCTTTTAGCTAGGAGATCATCTGACAACCCACCTCTGCGGTAAGGGGCAGCTAGGTTAGACAGTAAGGGCAGCTTATGGCCCCACAAGGAGGCTACTGTAGTGAGTAGTACTGCTAAGGAGATTGTGGAGATATTAGTGTGTAGGTTAATGGGAAGCAATTGGAACTTCTAGTGAGGGCACTTGGAAGAGTTTGTGCACAGTGGTGTTGTACAAGACAAAGTAGGGGGACTTAAGGTCCCCATACACGGGACGATTATAGCTGCCGATATCGGTCCCTTGGACCGATTTGGCAGCTAATCGGCCCGTGTAGGGGCAGAACCGAGCGGCCTGGCCGACGGATATCTGGTTAGAAAATCCAGTCAATCCAATTCTGGACGATAAGTCACCAAAGGACTATAGGCAGGGGTGATTCCCTACCCTGTGGCATCTCATTACTAGTCTTAGTTTTTATTTCTAGTTTTTTAATTATTTGAATTTTTGTTCAGCAGCTTTCTAGTTTGGAGTTTCAGCAGCCATCTGGTTGTAGGGTCCAAATTACGTTAGAAAACAGGGAGTGGTTTGAATGATACACTGGTAGATAAATAGGAGATTACACGAACAGAAAAATAAGTTATAAAAAGTAACAATAACAATAAAACTGTAGCCTCACAGAGCAATTGTTTTTTGGCTTCCGGGGTCAGTGACCCCCATTTGAGAGTGAAAAGAAAAAACTGGAATGCAAATAATTCAAACACTATGATAATAAATATTGAAGACCAATTTAAAATCTGCTTACAATTGGCCATGTTATGACACATTTAAAGTTAACGTAAAGGTGAACCACGACTATGAGCGGCTAATTGCCATACCTGGTAACTTTTGGAGAGCTGCATTTTGCAGTGAGCACAACCTGATCTGGAAGAATGGATGTGATCCACTGCAGGGGAAAACAGGGCAAAATGCCTGTGTGTAAAAGCCCTTAGTGGGTGTTAGTGGGTGTTAGTGGGTGTTGGTAAAAAAAAATAATGGATAAGCAAGAGTACTGCGTATGTAAACAGCCTCTTTTATCTTTATTTTTGTAATTATGACCTGCCACTGAGGTTTTGTTGCTATCTCTTCTTTCTCTGTTTCCCTAAATTATTTTCACTAACGATGGTGCTGCCATACAGCTTGATACCAGAGTTTATATAAGTTGTGGACGTGGAAGCTGGAGATATGGAATAACTGCAGATCACAGTGGTGTCATTTTCTCCCCGATCCCAGGTATCCCTTGCACCGATCCAAGCCCGGCACAAATGTAGTATAGTAAGAGCCGGAGAATGTCCTGCAGTGCTCATGCACCCGCCTAGGATACATGGGATTTGGCAATGGCGGTTGTGCATAATGTCATGTAGGGCCTAGCTGGGTGCTCTTTTTAAAATCTTATTACACATTTAGGTGTAAACAAATCTCCTTCCAAATCTCAGATTCTCACATGCAGTCAACTCCATCACCATTTAGCAGGGGCGGGAAGAGATGCATTAAGATAAGGGAACATTGTGTCATACTTACCATGAACTTACACACAGTACAGTTTACCACTGGTTAAGCATTGATTCTGAAGTTTCTGATTTCCTTAGGATATGGCTGATGGCCCATGGGGAGATTAATCGCCCGCAGTCAGAGCCGGATTTCTGATTAGGGTGCTCTGAGGCCGCTCCCTATGGCCGCCCGACCACCTATCTCAACCGCGCATGTGCACCCCCCCCCTCCCTGCGCACATGTAAGCCACTTAACTCATATGGAGCAGTGGGGAGAGGAGGCGCTAAAGTTTCTGCGTGTCCTCTACCCATTGCTCCATATGCGGGCAAAATATTCCGGTGCAGCTGGGCGGCATGCCGCCCCTAAATGTTTGCCGCCCTATTCCCGGGCCTTTGTGGCCTCGCCACAAATCCAGGCCTGCCCGCGGTTAAATCTCTGCTACCATGGGGAACTAATCTCCTCTAAATGCCTTTCAAACAGGCAACAAAGTGAATCCTAGTGAAAAGGCATACACGTCGCTTTGCCAAAGTCTCACAAAGTTGCCTGCAGGAGGAAACATTGCACGACTTCAGATGCATGCCTTTCCACCGGCGATTCACTTCATTACCATTGGAAAGGTGACTAATCTCCCCGGATCCCCAAGCATAGGCATACCTTTGCATATTCTTCAGATAGCTTTAGACACCCTAACAATATGAGAGCAACAAAGATGTGAATCATCTAAACCCCATATAAAGGGCATGGAGCCATGGTGTTAGCATCTGCTACACATTCATTTCTGTATATGAGGAGATATTATGTAGGCCAGTGTCAGAGCCCTAAGATACTGCTTTCTGGCAGGGGACACTGGCCAACCCATGAATCCCAGCTATGTCAAATACACAGTGCATTTGACCAGAATGAGAAGCCCATTACAAAGCTTTGTACAATAACTGGTGTGTGTATGGTGGGCGACCTATACTGGTGAAGGCCGACCTAAGTCAGGCAGGATGGAAAATTTTGATTGGGTATGCAGTCATACCGCAGAATAGGAGCACATTCCTTGTCTGGAATCAAAAGTCACTTTATTGCAGGACCCCAGTTTCATATTCCAGAAAGACCGGTCTGAAAGTCTTACTGAGAACAGCAGCATTTACCTGAGGCTTATGGAACAGCATTCTGGGTTGCTGAGTTAGAGAGTAGGCGGGAGCACCTCCATTTTCTATTGCTGGGAGCTGCACAGCCGGAGGCATCACATGATCACCTGATCCCGCCCAGCTGGGAGCTGCACAGCCGGAGGCATCACATGATCACCTGATCCCGCCCAGCTGGGAGCTGCACAGCCGGAGGCATCACATGATCACCTGATCCCGCCCAGCTGGGAGCTGCACAGCCAGAGGCATCACATGATCACCTGATCCCGCCCAGCTGGGAGCTGCACAGCCGGAGGCATCACATGATCACCTGATCCCGCCCAGCTGGGAGCTGCACAGCCGGAGGCATCACATGATCACCTGATCCCGCCCAGCTGGGAGCTGCACAGCCAGAGGCATCACATGATCACCTGATCCCGCCCAGCTGGGAGCTGCACAGCCGGAGGCATCACATGATCACCTGATCCCGCCCAGCTGGGAGCTGCACAGCCAGAGGCATCACATGATCACCTGATCCCACCCACCTTGGAACTGCACAGCCAGAGGCATCACATGATCACCTGATCCCGCCCAGCTGGGAGCTGCACAGCCAGAGGCATCACATGATCACCTGATCCCACCCACCTTGGAACTGCACAGCCAGAGGCATCACATGATCACCTGATCCCGCCCACCTTGGAACTGCACAGCCAGAGGCATCACATGATCACCTGATCCCGCCCACCTTGGAACTGCACAGCCAGAGGCATCACATGATCACCTGATCCCGCCCAGCTGGGAGCTGCACAGCCAGAGGCATCACATGATCACCTGATCCCGCCCAGCTGGGAGCTGCACAGCCAGAGGCATCACATGATCACCTGATCCCGCCCAGCTGGGAGCTGCACAGCCAGAGGCATCACATGATCACCTGATCCCGCCCAGCTGGGAGCTGCACAGCCAGAGGCATCACATGATCATTCTCTGGTGGGAGCTGCACAGGCGGGTAACCAAAAGCAACACAGAGGCAAATGGATAATTGGTTTTAGTACCTTCTGAAAGGGCCCAGTTCTGTAGCCATTTCTAGAAGAAAGGCTAATTGTTTTTTAAATACCTCAACCATAGGAAAGTCTGATGAGGGAGGCAGCTGACCATGAACCTTTCCACCATTGAAATAAACATAAATCCCCTGCATTGGGAATAAAGAAAACAAAAGAGTAACAGAAGGCAGTAAGGCTGGGGCCCTAACCTATTATGGCTTAATTCTGACTGACCCTTTCGGGCAGACTGGAGGAGCACATAGATGGGGGGACAAGCACTCGCCACTAAATGTTCTGCCAGCAATACAGGAAGGCAACCAAAACACAGGCAGACATTGGCTACCAATAATTGCACACCAGTGCCATACCTGAGCTGATACACACAACACTCCAAGTTATGAGGTAATGCGCGGGGAAGGAAAGGTCTTATGGACCAAATCCCCTGTCCCTGGGACCCTCACAGGCAGGCCTAATGCTTTCCCAAGGTTAAAAAGAAAACTTTGCTTCCAATGGGAGCCAAGAAAGGACACCGGTAGGAAAGTAGGGAAGGTCTTTTAAAGATTTAGGAGGTTCCTGATGGGAATAGGGGGGAGGAGCTGTCCCAGTGAGTACTGATACGGAGTTCATCAAGTAAAATATTAATTCCAATAATTAGTGTGGCAGGCCTTCCAAAGCAGTAAATACTTTCTATGCTGCTTGTAAAACCTCCTTTCCTCTTGTCTCAGTGGTAACCTCCAAAACTGTTCTCTGAATGAATTTTTAGCTGATTTTATATATACAAGTTATCACTGTATCACTGTGCACTGTTAGCACTTAACCAAACCCAGAGCTCAAAACTGAGTCCAGTAAGTATATAGGTTAACCAGTGGTTTTTAACCAAATGTTCGTTTTTTATTACTTGCCCTTTCTGCACATTTTGATATAATGTCCCAGCAGACTACTTGCAGTTGCCAAGTCTGCTATCTATTGTTATCTCTAAATCCTTCTCCAGTTTGGATTGGCTAACATTTATCCAGTGCGAGCTGCATTTTGTTTATTTGACAATTAGCAATTGGTACTTATTTCTTAATTAATGTCGTTTTTCAGTTATTTGGCTATTCTGTTCAGCAGCTCTCCAATTTGCTATTCCAGCAGGTTACCCTAGCAACAAGGCAGTGGTGTGAATAAGCGACTGGAATATGAATAGATGAGGGCCTAATTAGAAAGTTAAGTCATACAAAATAGGAATAATAATAAAAATTTAGCCTCATTAGAGCAATAGTTTTTTGGCTACCAGGGTCAGTGACCACCATTTCAAGGCAGAAGAAGAAAATTATTAAAAAGAAATAATGAAGACCAATGGAAACAATATCAAACTCGTTAGCCAAGCTGTATCCCATTATTGGCTTGCTCTGTTCCAGTTTATGAATTTACTAGATTTCAGCCATTACTGCTGACATATTTACTTACTCTCACAGAGTGCATAGCATATGTACGGCTTTGATCCCCATTGGCTCATTTCTCAGCAGTGAATTTGTCTTTTGAGACAATAATGGTACAAACAGAATTTGCTTGTTCTAACATTTTAATGCTGTAATTTGTTTCTACATTTACACAAACTGAATCTTTGTGCTGACAGTTGGAAGGAGATATGGGGGGGGGGGTACAGGAGGAAGAGGGTAGAATTATAGTTTTCTTGTGTCTGCAGTTATGACCTTCCTTTATTTCTCAGGTGGATCAGTCTCTGCGGTCTGTTTTTCTGCAGGTTTTCCATTGTGCTTTCCCTTTCCCTTACCCTTTCCCTTACCCTTACCCTTACCCTTTCCCTTACTCTTTCCTTGATGCTTTCCATCATTCTTTTCTTTGTCATCCTTGTGTAGCCACTTAATGTCCTTTTCAGCTGGAAGATATCAAGCAAAATATCTTGTTGGAAAAGAGAAGTCACAATCTAACTACTGATGTGCATTACACTAGGGCTCACTCACCAGGTGCCTTTTAAAGGGAAAAGGTGCAAACCTCAAAACACCTTGGGGATCATTTATCAACATTGGGTAAATTTGTCCGTGGGCAGTTACCAATGGCAACAAAATCAAATTGTTGCATTTATTGTTCTACCTGCAGCTGGCTGAAAATGACAATTACTGATTGGTTGCTATGGGTTACTGCCCAGGGACAATAAGCCCCTTTGAGTTTTTGCACATTGAGACCCATTCTAGTACACGAATCCTAGTATATGATAATTTTTTTTCCTCATAAATTTTCTAAACACAGAACAAAATGGCAGACAGTTTATCCAATGGAATTTTTAAGGTTTTAGCTGATAATGCCATTTTGCCACTGGGGTTGAAAGGTACTTACAGAATATTGGTTCCTTGCACTTCATTGCACCAGACCAGGTTTTGCAACATAAAGTGTTATTAGTGCAGTTCTCATCCGCCGTACAGTTTGGCGACTGGTGAAAGCGGTGCTTCTTAGAGTGTCCTTCTCCATCCTTGTCACCTTTCCGTTTGTGCTTAGAATGCCCTTCTCCATCTTTGTCACCTTTCTGTTGGTGCTTAGAATGCCCTTTTCCACCTTTGGCATCTTTCCATTTCTTGAAATGTTTTTCCGCCTTTTCTTTGAGTTCTGGGTTCTTCCCCAGAAACTCATCTAGGCACATCCCTCGCTTCCCATTATTGGCATCATCAGAAATCTCTGTAGACATAAGAACAAATATGTAGCAGACAGCATTTGGTGGTATACCAGTTCTCCCCATGGTGATCATTCTTGCTGTGGCCCTTTCCATGCTATTATGCTTTCCCATTTCCCTTCCCATGCTTAGCCCCTTCCATGACCCTTCCATGCTCTTGTCCTTTCTCATATGTCACTCTTACCCCATGTACCTTTTCCATGCCTAGGTCCCTACTCATGTTTAACTCCTCTCACATGCCCCTTCCTATGCTTAGCTTCATTCCATAATACTTTTCATGCTCTTCAACTTTCCAGTGGCCCTTCCCATGCTTATTGCTTTTCCCATGTCCCTTCCCATGCTTATTGCTTTTGCCATGTCCCTTCCCATGCTTATTGCTTTTGCCATGTCCCTTGCCATACTGAGCTCTTTTGTATTTTGCACTTTTGCCTTGCCCAACATTATAAATGAGCCTCATATCCGATTAACATTCTTACCTTGAGCTTCTCTTTTATCCCGGCTCTTTTCTTTGACATCCTTGTTTAACCACTTTATGTCATTTACAGCTGGAAGATATGAAAAAAAAGTTCTTGTTGGAAAAGATTTTCATTCAGAAGTCACCACTCTATGGATTTACAATACATCGGGCTCATTTATCAATTTCAGTTGCAAGGTACAGGTGCCACAAGCATATATCAGAGGGGAAAGGTAAATAATCTATGACCATATGTTTTACATTTATATGGAGAAAAGGAAAAATAAACTCTTTTAATAAATTAATATTTTCCCTTTAAGCCAATGTATTTCAAGCATCTAAAGAGCAGGAGATAATTAACTCAATGCCATTTTTAATGTTTTATCACATAAAGGATCAGAAACTAGTTAAAATGGGTTATTTTGCCACTGGGGTTGAAAGGTACTTACAAGTTATTGGTTTCACGCACTTCATTGCACCCCAGTGGGTTTTGCAGCATATGGTGTTATTAGTGCAGTCCGCATCCGCCGTACAGTTTGCCAATTTGTGGCGAGGGCAGTCCTTGCCATCTTTCCCTTGGTGCTTATGTCCTTCTCCTTTCTTGGCATCTTTCCATTTCTTGCTCATTTTCTGGAAATGTTCTTCCGCCTTTGCTTTGAGCTCTGGGTTCTTTTTCAAAAACTCGTCAAGGCACATCCCTCGCTTCCCATCTTCAGCCTTATTAGAAACATCTGTTTCCATAAATAAATATGGAGTAAAGATCACATCCTGGATATCATTGACAATACTTTAATTTTCTGCTCCTACCATATGTGGCAAGAGTTTCAGTTTCATCAATCAAATAAACAATCTGAGACAAACAAAAATAAACAATCTGAGACACTGGGGGTAAATAACACTTCTTAAACAAAGAGTTAAAAGAAGCTGTATCATTTAGTGGTGGGCTGTTTTTTTCCATTATTATGCCTTATGCATTTTCCCAGATGGATAAAACTATTAAAAGTGTGTACTGTATGGCACTAGTTTTACCTAAATGCATAATGAAACTATTAGCTGCACCGATAAAAGCATCCAAGTAAATCTAAATGTGGTAATGAAGTTTAATTCTATTTTTTGAAATATTGGATACAGATAACAGTGAAAACAAACAAGTAACAAAGTCATATTCAGTAACTGTGGCAAACACTGGCCTAGTCTACTAACCCACAGCAGCCGTTAGCTGTTACTGATCTAGTATATTTCAGAACGAATACAATTCCAAGCTTGTAATTCAGTCAACAAGACAAAATACAGTTCACAACAATTTACACATTTAAACTGTAACTTAAAAAAGTCCAGTTTTATGGGGAGAAATCTAAAAAGTCGTAAAGGGGCAAAAAAAAGTCGAATTGAAGTTTTTGCTGCGGTTCGAGAAAATCACGCCACGCAAAAAGTTGTTTAAATTTCTAGATTTCAGGATTTCACAAATACAGTAGGTTTACATTTGAGTTTTCTGAACTTTTTAAGATTTACCAACCTAAGGAAATCTCAAAGCCAATGGGTGTATTTTCAACAGTCAATTTGATCTGTTTTGTAATTTGAGCCTTGAGCATTTGCTAATTAGGATTCAGATTGGGTTCACGATTCGGCTGAATCCTTCCGGGTGGGTTCGGGGGTTCGGCCGAACCCAAAAAAGTGGGTTTGGTACATCCCTAGTGGAATCACGTCATTTTTGGTGATTTTTTCCCCCTAAAACAAAAGTGATCAAGTAATTACAATTTAAGTAGCTAGCCAATTGAGTTTTGGGAAAAAAAAACTTGATTTTGTCAATTAATTGTCCTGTTGGAGAGAGCTGCCATTTCTTTAGCCTGCAACAACATTCAAAAGATTTTCATATTAAATGAATGAGAACCTTTCATGGTGCAGCTTAGCGAGGTGCAGAATCTACAATAATGGGTTATTATTTAGAACCAAAGTTGCACAGTTTGCAGGGAATTGTGCGTTTTCCATCCTCACCTGCACTGGCCACAGCAACCAACAGCAAAACAGCGAGAATTTCAGTCCTCATGGTGATTCAAGTCAGTTGTGACCCAATACACCAGAGAATGGGAATGTTCTATTCAGATTTTCAAATGGAAGGAGACGTATTTATATGAAAGCAAGGAGGCGGGGGCGCAACAGAGTCCTTACATCATTAGTTCTTATCAAGGATTAGCATTGGGAGAAGGTTTCTGTAACCTTTTCTCCAATCAAACAATCCTTTATGTTTCAGCAGTGCAATATAACATCATAACCCGAAACCCATCATTAATGCACAAGGTGGAATATTCTAAAGTGTCACGGAAAAACAGAATTTCTATTTTTTTTTGGCTGAATAAAGATTAACATTATTCACTGTTGGAACTGAAGCAAGTCTTTCTATTGTCTCAAATCATGGTTGGCTCCAGGAAGGTTATCATGTTCTCTACCAGGGATGTCTATTTTATTGGAATAAACACCAATGTGGGATTTGTATACGAGTGATGATTTCCCACATTCACTGAAGATAGCATTTATAGAAGGGGCTCATTTTACTAAATAGAATTTCGCCATAGTATTTCCATTACAGATATCTTTCCTGTGCATATTTATATTAAAATTCAAACTTTTAGCTTCATTTTTGTAAATGGAGGTATCTGTTTAATTGTGAATTCCTATGTCCCTTTGTGTCATCTCTTCTATTGCACCCTACTTTATTTCTTTTTCCTTTTTCATTGTGCTATCAGCCTTTGGTTTTCTTTAGCACCCCATTCATATATGTCATTTTCTATCTTTACATGTGTCATATCTATGTGGGTTCATCTCTCCCCATCCCTTGCCTTAAGGTGGACTACACTGGCAGATATGAGTCTTATAAACTGGCTGGTAGTCAGCAACAAATTCAGCAGCTTATCTGCCATGTACTGTATATCTGATCCATCAGTTCAGGGACTGCATTGGCTCACTGATGCGGCCATGGGTCCGCTGGTTCCTATACCCGTTGTTGCTGGGCCAAATGATCGAATTAGCCCGATATCACCCACTATGGTTGCGCATATCAAAAGAGCGTATCTAAACATAAATGGCCACCTGTAGTCTCCTTCCTTTTTCCCCATGTCATCTACTTTGTTTTTTTTTTTTAACTCTCTCCATATCTATAATATGACATCTCTGTAGTTTCTTGTCTCTCAATGTTTTATATCTCTGTAGATGCAAGAAGCAGAATCTAACACTAACTTTGGTTTTGGAGACCGGTTAAAAGCAAGTTACAGTAGTCTAGGTGGGATAGGATGGGGGCATTTGTAAGTGCCTTAGCCATTGCTTGCGAAAGAAAGGAAAAGATTTTGACAATATTGTGTAGGAAGAAGTAGGTTTTGGCCATCGTTCTAATATGATCAGAAAGAAATGGGGGGGGGGGAGTCAATGACTATTCACATACAAAGCACTTAGCAGACAACGCTAATGACCATGCAATTAGTAGAAATATCAAAACCGGAAAGGGAACAGGTTTAGGTGGAATGATTTCAGTTTGAGACAGAATTGATTCATCCAGCTGGAGATCTCTGAAATACGGAGATCTGAGCCTCGCTTTCAGCTGCAAATGAAGGGGCTGATAAATATAGCTTACAGTGGAGGAAATAATGATTTGACCCCTCACTGATTTTGTAAGTTTGTCCAATGACAAAGAAATGAAAAGTCTCAGAACAGTATCATTTCAATGGTAGGTTTATTTTAACAGTGGCAGATAGCACATCAAAAGGAAAATCGAAAAAATAACTTTAAATAAAAGATAGCAACTGATTTGCATTTCATTGAGTGAAATAAGTTTTTGAACCCTCTAACAAAAAAAGACTTAATACTTAGTGGAAAAACCCTTGTTTGCAAGCACAGAGGTCAAACATTTCTTGTAATTGATGACCAAGTTTGCGCACATTTTAGGAGGAATGTTGGTCCCACTCCTCTTTGCAGATCATCTCTAAATCCCTAAGGTTTCGAGGCTGTCTCTGTGCAACTCTGAGCTTGAGCTCCCTCCATAGGTTTTCTATTGGATTAAGGTCCGGAGACTGACTAGGCCACTCCATGACCTTAATGTGCTTCTTCTTGAGCCACTCCTTTGTTGCCTTTGCTGTATGTTTTGGGTCATTGTCATGCTGGAACACCCATCCACGACCCATTTTCAGTTTCCTGGCAGAGGGAAGGAGGTTGTCGTTCAGGATTTCACGATACATGGCTCCGTCCATTTTCCCGTTAATGCGAATAAGTTGTCCTGTGCCCTTAGCAGAAAAACACCCCCAAAGCAAAATGTTTCCACCCCCATGCTTGACGGTGGGGACGGTGTTTTGGGGGTCATAGGCAGCATTTTTCTTCCTCCAAACACAGCGAGTTGAGTTAATGCCAAAGAGCTCTATTTTGGTCTCATCAGACCACAGCACCTTCTCCCAGTCACTCACAGAATCATTCAGGTGTTCATTGGCAAACTTCAGACGGGCCTGCACATGTGCCTTCTTGAGCAGGGGGACCTTGCGAGCCCTGCAGGATTTTAATCCATTGCGGTGTAATGTGTTTCCAATGGTTTTCTTGGTGACTGTGGTCCCTGCTAATTTGAGGTCATTAACTAACTCCTCCCGTGTAGTTCTAGGATGCTTTTTCACCTTTCTCAGAATCATTGACACCCCACGAGGTGAGATCTTGCGTGGAGCCCCAGAGGGAGGTCGATTGATGGTCATTTTGTGCTCCTTCCATTTTCGAACAATCGCACCAACAGTTGTCACCTTCTCTCCCAGCTTCTTGCTAATGGTTTTGTAGCCCATTCCAGCCTTGTGCAGGTCTACAATTTTGTCTCTGACATCCTTGGACAGCTCTTTGGTCTTTCCCATGTTGGAGAGTTTGGAGTCTGCTTGATTGATTCTGTGGACAGGTGTCTTTTATACAGGTGACTAGTTAAGACAGGTGTCCTTAATGAGGTTGACTAATTGAGTAGAAGTGTCTAACCACTCTGTGGGAGCCAGAACTCTTAATGGTTGGTAGGGGTTCAAAAACTTATTTCACTCAATGAAATGCAAATCAGTTGCTATCTTTTATTTAAAGTTATTTTTTCGATTTTCCTTTTGATGTGCTATCTGCCACTGTTAAAATAAACCTACCATTGAAATGATACTGTTCTGAGACTTTTCATTTCTTTGTCATTGGACAAACTTACAAAATCAGTGAGGGGTCAAATAATTATTTCCTCCACTGTATATATAGGCTATCACTAACATACAGATGATATTTAGAGTCAATTGAATGGCTGAATGGTGAATAACAATGGACCAAGTACAGAAGCTTGTGGACCACCTAAATTAAGTGGGAATGGTGATGAGATTTTGTTAGTGGAAGAGACAGAGCAAGATTGGTTTTAAAGAGAAGAGGAGAGCTGAGATGTAGCCAGATTATGGATAACAAGTGCATACAGAATTTGTATAAGGAGTCCTTCAGATATGAAGAAGGTAAATCAGTGCAGACATGGCAGAACTGGTAATTTATGGTTTATTTGTTCAGCAGCTCTCTAGTTTGTAATTTTGGCAGCTGGTTTGACTCACAGAACAACTGACGTATATAAAAATAACTTATGTAGACAGATAGCATATAGATAGCTAGATCGATGATAGATAATAGATACACGATAGATAGATGATAGATAGATAATAGATACACGATAGATAGATGATAGATAGATGATAGATAGATACATAGATAGATAGATAGATAGATAGATGATAGATAGATAGATAATAGATACACGATAGATAGATGATAGATAGATGATAGATAGATAGATAGATAGATACATAGATAGATAGATAGATAGATAGATAGATAATAGATACACGATATATAGATGATAGATAGATGATAGATAGATACATGATAGATAGATGATAGATAGATACATGATAGATAGATAGATACATAGATAGATAGATAGATAGATAGATAGATAGATAGATAGATATATATATGTATATAGACATATATGACATACAAATACATATACAGTATATGTATATACTCTGTGAATTGGGAAGAGGTGTGCATATGAGTGAACAGCCCCTGTTGATTACTGTGTTTACTCTTTAATCCTCCTAAGAAGTTAATTGGAGTTTTTTAATTTGGTGCCAGCGATTGTTGCTTTAGCTAACTATGTGCGCTGACATTTATTCTTCAGAAACATATACTTACGGTGCCCTTATCTTATTTGGCAGCAGTTCCATTGCCTAATTCTGTACGTCATTCTTTGATATGTGGCCACTCTTTAGACTTAAAGCCATCTGCGCAATAGATAGAGCCATTAGAAATGTAGATGCCTATAGGGATATATATAAAGGGATTGCAGCAATAAGGGCTAAGTGGACCCCAATTGCACCCATATGAAATGACCACATGAATACAGGGAGAACTTTACCTGTTGTGGCTCACTGTTGCCCCACTTGTATTACATGAGTTTGATGAGTGGATCAGTGTAAGTCCATATCCCATCCACATTTGCCCCTATGGTATCTGATTGTGCTGCATGGCAATTTTCTCCCCTTTATACACTATTTTTATATACTATTTTTTATGCGTTTATGTCTGTATGATCCATTGGTGTTTTTTCATTGGTTGAATGTGACATTAAAGGCACATTCAAAGACACGTACACTTACCATATTAATCTTATATGCAATTTGCTGTATTTTTGTACTTATGTAGCAAAAGTCAGTTCTTCTCCAGCCAAGACTGCTGGCTTCTGCTACATTGTTCAGTAGTCAGATCTCCAGGCTCTTTCACACAGCAATGCTGAACACATTTAGCTCTACATTCAGCTTAGGAGTCCAAAGAGCCTGTGGGCCTGTGGGTATGAAATACTGGGCTGTCTATATGTGAGTGCTGTGGATGAGAGTGCTTTACTGTACTCCCTATGGCTTGTACTGTACCAATGTGTATTTGGGATACAATAAGGAGAAAATTTCCACAATTATGTATCATGGCTCCCATGTATATTCTAAAAGAAGAATGGAATGTTCCCAGGGTTGCCCAGTCACCAAGAGGTAAGTGCAAACTGAGTGTATCTAAAAGTTTTACCAGGAAAGTGTTGCACTGGCTAAAGGGGCACCTTTAACACTAGACACAGATGAGACATACTCAACATAGGGCTGGAAGGATTTTAACACAAAGAGTCAATTTATAGTGCCTTTTAAGATTTTTAGTCCCTTTGCCACATCTATTCCTTCCCATTCCTGCTCATTGATAGGTCCATTTAGTCCATCTCGGGTCCACGGTTGGTGGCATACCAACCCTCTCCTTCCCTCCCCCCATCCTTCTCCTTCACTATTCCAGACTGATGACTTGGCAGCCAACTCCCCTGTCTGTGTCGTATAGGTACTATAAAGAGTAGACACTCCTTTTTCCTTCCTTAATCCTCAGTGGTGCCACAGTTCCCTGGATCCCTTTATCGGAATATCATTCTACACAAAAAATGCAATGGGACAACATTCAATTTTCAGGCACCACTTTGCCAATTATTTAGCCACAGACCAACCTATACAGGTAAGGCAACATTTTGGGTGGATAACCATTCCTGATGAAGGCAGGCTTATCTCGCTGAATTGTTGACTTATCTGCAGAAGTCAGTCTGTGGTTAATAAATGGCAAAGTGGCTGAAAATGTAATAAATGCCGTTCCTATTTTTGATTGTGTTGACAAAGACACATCCCTCGAGTTCAACCCTTTCCCCAAGGGAAACCTTCCTTTTTTCTAGATCTAGTTGATCAGGGGAATGCCAACAACCAACCCCACCTAAATCCTCTTCAATCCTGGATCAATTCAACTGCCCCTACCCTGTGCCAATGCCCACACTACCAGTCCCCAAGAAACTGACTGAATACAATAAACAGTATCACCTGAGTGAAATGCACTTAGTATAAAATTGACTCTATTTTGTAAAGGTTTTGGCTTTGTCATTTAGACAAACTGATTATCAATTTTCAGCTGTTTGAAACTCTTTATTGTCACTAGAGGTCACTCTCAGCCACACAAAGTTTGGCAAATGCTGCTGATATCGGCATCACAAAGCTATTACAGGACAAACAGTAATACAGATAGGGAGGACTGAAATAAAAGTAGAAAGTAACACTGCCCGTGGTTCCCTCTCTGTTTTGTCCCTCTCCTTTTATTCCCCGTGTGTTTCTCTGGTAGCCAAATCAAGGCAAAGTGCTCACTATGGGGTTAATGCAATAACAGATGCAGTGTTTGCCCCAATTATATTAGCCACATAGTAATCAATTAAAAGCAGGCAGTTACTGTACTGATTTAAGAAAGCAAACATCTCGTTGGTTGGTATGGGTTTGCAGAGGGTTTTTTTTAATCAAACTCATTATGCATTTCTGATTACTGTTTTACTGTATTTGTCACCTTTGCTCTTGCCAAAATCAGTCTTTGCATCTGATGCACAAAGTTGGATTCATCTGATTGGTTGCAATGAGTCTTTAGCCTGATGCAAACTTTGTGAATATTATTGCATTCTCCTATTAGACCTGGTCTGTCTTGCAGGGTTAAAGATTAAAAGGAGACGTATTGTGTTCACCCAAGTTTGAAGGAAAAAAACAGAGAAAGGATTTAATGAAATCTGTCCAAAGAAATATACGCATGGAGAAGGTATCAGTCATATTTATCTTTCCCTGCTTTAGAAAGATGAGAGGACTAGATGATCAGGCCCGGATTTGTGGAGAGGCCACAAAGGCCCGGGCCTAGGGTGGCAGAAATTTAGGGGGGGGGGGGCATGTCGCCCCGCCGTAACTAAATTTTGAAATTTTGCCCCCATACGGAGCAATGGGGACCTCTCCCCACTGCTCCGTATGGGAGTTTAAATGTTTGCGCATACGCACTCACGCACCGCCTGGGGGGTGGGGGGGGCGCGTGCGTTTGCACATTGGGGGCGCCCAGAATGCAAATCCGGCACTGTAGATGATACCAATTGGTACATAGATTAAACCAGAGATAGACAACCTGTTGAGCTCCAGGGGATGCTGAAGGTTGATAGACACAGACTGGCCATCCCTGGATATTGTAAACTGCTAATTATGTGTAATATGTCATTTGTGCCATGTTTACAGAATGATGCAACAAACAGACTTTGCTTTTGTTCAGATTTTTATTGTTTGTGTTTCGTGTACATTAACAAGGTGTCTCTGTGTTGCCAGTCAGTTTAAGAGGTCCAGGTGTCAGGGAGAAAAGGTTTATTGGTGTCCCAAACATAGATCCCACTTCTTATTTTCCATTTTTGCTCATTCCATGTAATTAGTTTTGCTTTACCCGCTTAGCACTTTCTCTGCTCTCTGAGCTATGTGACTCGTCACTTTCACTATCATCATCTCCATCTAATCTTTGCATCCTCTGCTCATTTCTAACTTTTACTTTACCCTTCCCATCTTTCTCTTCTTTCCCTTTGCCCTTCCTGTTCTCTTTACTTTTCCAGTGGACCTTTACACTCTTGTTATCTTCCACGTAGCCTTGCACATTCTTTTCTTCCTCCGTGCTGCTTCTTCTATCCTGAACTCTATTCCTGTGTCTCTTCCCAGGCTCTTCACCTTTCCCATATCCCTGTCTGTTTTCTTCTTTTTCCCAGTTATCGTCCCCATGTTGTGCACCTTTTCTGTGACCCTGCCCATTCTCTGCTCCTTCCCAATGAACCTTTGTGTTCTGGACTCCTCTACTATGGCCCTTTTCATGCTCTTCACTTTTTCCATATCCCTGTCCATTCTCCTTCCTGGAGTGATCCCTATTTTGTTTACCATTTCCATGCCCCTGCCAATTCTCAACTTCATTCCTGTGGCCCTTCTTTTTCTGAACTCCTTTACTACGACCCCTACCATCCTCTTCACCTTTTCCATATCTCTGTTTGTTATAGTTGACATCCCAGTCTTTATCCCCATGTTCTTCAACATAGCTGTGACCCTTACCATTCGCTGCCCCTTCCCGGTGGTGCTTCGAAACCTGAAAAACTTTTCTACTGCCCTGATTTGCACCTTCCCCATAAACCTGTTGATTCTCTTCTTCTTCCCAGTGCTGACCCTCATGTTGTTCACTTTTTCTGTGAGCCTCCCTGTTTTCTGCTTCTTCCCTGTGGGCAATATTATTTTGACCTTTCCTGTGGCCCCTTCTTTGCTCTTTACCTTTCCCATATCCCTGTCTGTTCTCTACTTCCCAGTTATCCTCTCCATGTTGTTCACCATTTCTGTGACCCTGACTATTCTCTGCTTCTTCCCTGTGAAGCTTCTTGTTCTGAAATACTTTCCTGTTGTCCTTCCAATGCCCTTGACCTTTCCCATATCCCTGTCCATTCTCTTCTTCTTCCCAGTGCTGACCCTTAGGTTGCTCACCTTTTCTCTGACCCTCCCCATTATCTGACCCTTTCCTGTGGTGCTTTCTATCCTGAAAAACGTTTCTACTGTCCTTTGAATGCTTTACACCTTCCCCATAAACCCGTTGATTCTCTTCTTCTTCTCCATGCTGACCCTCATGTTGTTTACCTTTTCTGTGACCCTCCTCATTTTCTGCTGCTTCCCTATGGCCCATATTGTTTTGATCTTTCCTGTGGATCTTCCCATGCTCTTTGCCTTTCCCATATTTCTGTCCATTGTCTACTTCTTCCCAGTCCTGATAGCTATGTTCTTCAACATTTCTTCGGCCCTGACCATTCTCTGTTTCTTCCGTATGGCTCATCTTGTTGTGACTTCCTTTCCTACCACTTTTCCCATGCTCTTCACCTTTCCCATATTCCTGTCCATTCTCTTCTTCTTCCCAATGTTGATCCCCCCGTCCTCCACCTTTACTGTGAGGCTGCCCATTGTCTGCTACTTTCCTCTGGCCCTTCCCATACTCTGATGCTCCATTCATATGTTCTTCATTTTCTACTTCAGTTTCTTCTTTATTTCTATCGCTTTCTTCATCTCCTCTATAAAACCATTTTAGGTCTTCTTTGGCTGTGATAATAAATAAATAAAGTAAAATTAATTATAAAAAAGTAAAATAAAAACATGAAAATAATGTATATTGTATAAATTCAGTGTAACTATCTTCTGAAGAGCAGTATATAATTTCCCAGTTACCTTGAGTCTTAAATAAGACCCCAAAGGTGATTTTACATTAAATGTTTACATTTTGAATGATGATCGTAAATGTTAAAGTTCATGTTTATAGATGATACTGATCTATGTGGAGTAATGTTTTTAACATTTGAATCACTTTTTCAGGGGGATTCAGAATTTTCAGCCCCATTTGTGATCTCTGAGGTGGCAATAGGCGAGTCCCCTGTGTCTGCCATTTAGAAGTGCAAACTCGGAATCTTTCTCCCACATCTCTATACAAAGTACCTTGCACTGGGTTTTTATTCTGACACAAGGTGGAGCGCACAGCTGGGACCACCAATCCAAATGAAGAAGCTCCAACATCAGAAACTGTCACTGCTTTCTCAGATTCACTTGGAAGGGGGACATGTGACAGGGCTAAAACTGATGCTTTTGAGGATGAAAACACTGACTGAACCCCAAAAATCCCACCCCTAGGTTGGGTCTAGTATCAGTTGCTTTGAACCACACTAGGAGCTGCTGGAGATCTTGGAAAATTCTGCTTTGTATTCTTTAGCAAATATTGTATTGTGTGGTAATGTTTGTTAATGAGTTCCATTGAGGTTTCCCTATTGCAACTTTACCTGCCTTTCTCTCAGCCCCTACAGTGCGTGAAGAAAACATTACAGTAAAGGTGACAGTAAGCAAATGGTCAGACAAGTGGTGTTAACTGCGTTACTGCTGTAATGTATTTGAATATCAGTATCTGATGGGCGATTGCAGCTGTCTTTATTCTGAGGGATGTCAGGCAGAGGTGGGCACATTTTGGATGCTGTTCAGTGCCTTTTATATACAGTGTATACTGTAGGTCTTGTTCCCACAATGAATTAAGCACACCTTCAAATGCCCTTCAGCACCAATCCATCTAGAAACTCATCTGTACATGCTATGGGTTACCACTCCAAAGTAAAGTTTACATTCAGTCTTTTGAATTCCCCTATTTTTATTGCTGATAAATTGATCAGGGTAGGTTTCCAGATCAGGGATGCAATCTCAGAATCACCTGAAAACTGCAAGTAGCTGGTAAAAAATGTAGCGCTATTCATTCTTCAGACGTGCCCCTAAATTATACCATGTGGCCTGATCTCCTTAGAGTCACAGCTGAAGCAGCAAATGTGCTTGAAGATCACTAAGCCGCGTGACCAGGACCAGTAAAGACAAACACACAGGTTGATATTCCTGCTGGTTCCGGTGGGTACTTACAGAGTACTGGCTTCATGCACTTCATTCCATATGGACTTTGGCAGCAGAGCATGCTCTCAGTGCAGTCCCTATCTGTGGCGCAGTGTTCCATGCTCTTCCCATGTTCTTTGTCTAAATTCTTTATTTTCTCAAACTGTTCTTTTACCTCCGGATGTTTAAGAAGATATTCTTTGGGGCACATGCCCTGATTCTCAGTATTGCCCTCATGCGTGCCATCTGGTAACAAAACAAATTGTGAATAAACACACTTCTTACTATCGTCTTGAAATAAGCTGGGTACATTAAAATTAACTTTTATTGTAATATAAATATATTATAAGTAAGGGCACTGTGAATCTTATGATCCCAGGGGGCGGCCTGTAGACCTTAAAAGACATGTAAACCTCCCACAAAAAAATCTAATCACTGAACAGCCTCCTCCATTAGGAATTTACTTTGGCTGTTGGCAACTGAGCATGCTCAGTATATACATGGTAGGAAAATGTAGGGTTTACATGGGCTTTACCCATTGGCACATACTAATAGAAAAGTATATTTTTATGGAAATGGTTTATTTAGATGAAGCAGGGTTTTACATATGAGCTGTTTTATGCAATTTATTTTTATAGAGACGGACATTGTTCAGGGGTAACGTTTTCCTTTAATTTCACTTGCAACTAGGCAACAATTTGGAATATAGACTGAAAGATGAATTATAAAGTAAGGCTTGAATAGTAAGATAAACTATAAAAAAATAGTCTTGACACCTGAATTGAAGCCTTGTAGTCAGTCAGCCTTTTCTGTGTTTAGAGTGAGAAATTCCCAACAACCAGTGAAAAAGACTTCAGCAAAACAAAGCACAAAATACATAACCAGGGGATGGGGGATGATGTTAGGGGCTTCATTATGAAACTAGGGGTAACTAGAAAATCACCAGCCATACTGATAATAAAGATTGCAGCATGAAGGGGCGACTTACACATCGAGGAATTGGGGGATATGGCTACGATACTTGTAGTGAATACAGAAATTGATATCTGGTAGAAACAATAGAACAGGACCCCCAGCCAGGGCATTTGGGGTTTAGGTTATGCCACAGCCCAATGTAATATTGATCATAACATTTGTTTGCTATCCCCTTTATTACTTCCTATCCAACTATCTACTTTACAACTTAGGGTTAACATTCTACTTATGGACTGGAATGAATGGAATCAAAATCATTATCAAAAACCGTTCTTAATCCTACCTTCCACACGTGCACTGACCCCACCAAGCAACAGCAACAAGCAAACGACAGCTCTCTTCATGGTGATCGTATCCAGGCTATTGCAGATAGTTCTGCTCCGACATGCAAAGGAAAATAACCTTATTTGTACAAACTCACAGCAGCCCAAGCCCAGGGCTGGCAAAGTAACCTTCCATTAACAAATTATTCCAGATCAAAGATTTTGAAGGGAAAAGATTGTCAGTAACCTTTTCCATCAAATCATCTATTTTTGTGTAATTCAGGATAATTCCTTGATCTAAAACCTGTAATTAACTGATTTGCAAATTGAAATATTTACTTTGAGGCAATGTAAAGTAAATGAAACATTTTTTTTGTTGGCTAAACCTGCCAATATTATCTTCTGGATAAGCTAAGTATATCCAAGTATATCCTGGCCAAGTATATCCTGGCTGGAGCCCATGATCTGGACAACACTGGTAAATAGGGCTATAAACACAGGGGATGTAGAACCCACTCATAGTGACTAGATGGAACGAGACCAGAGCACAAGCCATAGGCTGACTGGACTGTGGGTTCTGGACAGTACCAGAGGGGCTGCTGTAAGGTGTCATACACAGTTGCTATTCATTGGTTCCTGTGAAGGGCTGTTTGGGCCTTAGACAAAGCAAAGTCTGATAAACAGGCCAAAGTCTGGGCAGTGGGCAGGCAAGGCAGAGACTGATATACAGGTCAGTGCCTGGAAATCCACAGCAAACAAAAGAACTAGACAGGGGCTTAAAAACCAGTGGGGAACTGGGAAACCAGTGTAGGAACTTGGGAACAAGGGAAGAAAATCAGAAACAAACCAGGGCAGGAGACCAGTATATACAGCACTGGATTTCATATCCGAGAGCCCAAGGCCGCCAACATCCATTGCAGCCCCCCAAATATGGGCGAACAGCACCCCCGCCACGAGAGGTCCCCATTGCTCCGTATGGAAGCTACATTTCAAAATGCTGGTGTGGTGGGATGGCATGTCGCCCCCAAATTTGTGCCGCCCTAGGCCTGGGCCTTTGTGGGCTCTCCACAAATCCGGGCCTGAGTATATATCCAATAGGCTGGATGAAGGCTGCCTTGCTTTTGCCATTACTGTGCTTTGCATCAAGCTTTTTAGGGTGAAGATACACGGATCTATGAGCAACAGCTACTTGTTATGGCTAAAATAGACAATACCATTTACTGATAATTGTCTCTACGTGTGTTTTAGCAAAGTATTCTCAGTATTGTCCCGAACCTGATGTCCCTTCTCTCGAACTCTCCAATGTTAAAGATAACCTGTGGTAATCAGACGCATTAAATAGTAATTTACACGCACCATCCAAGAATATACCACAAATGAACCTTCCCTTCGGATGGGCTCTCCGGTGGATGAAATATTTATCCAACTTACTGCAGATATTTCTAAAACAAAGAGTGGGTTGAAATAGTGCAAGCCACAACCCAACCCTCTATTCTTATTCCATTATGATGTAAAGGACAAGTAAACCTTTGAAATAAGTTGATGTAAAATTGATGAGAGTGCTATTCTAAGCCCTTTTGCAATTTATATCCATTATTTAGTGTTTTTTCAATTCCAAGATATTAGGGGTTAAAAATACTGTTAATATGAATGCATTTTGTTACAGCAGCGCCACCTGCTGGTCACGTTGCCAACATGAAATAGCCAAGGAAGTTGCAGAAGAAAGAAAGAGGGCGGGGTTAGGTTAGGAAAGATGTGAGAAAAGTTATCTGAGGTTTTTAATGTCTTTTCCCCTCTTTCTTTGTCTTGACAACTTCCTTGACAATGTCCTCGGTTATGTCATGTTTGGAAAGTGACCAGTAGATGGCGCTGTTGTAACAAAATGCATTTATAGTAACATCATTCTAAACTAAAGGTTAATTTTAAGGTGAAAAAAAAGTCACACACGTCAAAAAAAGTTGAGCATGTAAAAAAAGTTGCATGCATCAAAAAAAAGTTCACCCCTTAGCGTTCGTTTAGGACAGTGACACACAGGGAGATTAGTCGCCATGCAACAAATCTTCGTTGTCGCGGGCGACTAATCTTCCCGCAATTCCATCCCACCAGCTAGAATGTAAATAGCAGGTGGGATGGCATATGCGTCGCTGCGATTCCACATAGTCGTCGAAGTTGCCCGGAGAGGAAACTTGGGGCGACTTCGTCAAATTGTGGCGTTGCGTATGCCATCCCACCTGCGATTTACATTCTAGCCGGTGGGATGGAATTGCGGGAAGATAAGTCGCCCGCGACAAGGAAGATTTGTCGCACAGCGACTAATCTTCCCGCAATTCCATCCCCCATGTCTCACTGCCCTTAAAAATCATTTTTGTCCAGGTTTTTCTAGACTTAGTGGTAATTTGCAGACCCAGGGATAGGTGCAAAGTGCAGCCAGGTCCAGATTGGCTGGGAGGAGGACCTGAAGCTTAAAGCACAGGAGCTAGACTTCACACTAGCCCATCCTCATTCAGGGGGTTCCTTCTTCTCAACCTCCACTGGCTGGCACCATTCACCCCCCCTATATATGGAGTCCAAAGAAGCCTAAAGCAGGCTATGCCCACCCTTACATTTGTAATTTAAAGTAATGACACAGCCAACATAACCAAAATATATCTGTTTAAGCAAAACAAAGACAACATCCCCTAAAACAGCTCTCTATGTATAAAAATAGCACATTCATTATTTCTCTACTGAGGCAGAGATGGAGAACTCCATAGCCACTTCCCAGAACATCACAACGTTACATTTCCATGGATATAGGTTTGATAATCTCTTTAAACTGAAAGACACGATGGGACGTGTTGAGCCAGAAGTCTATATAAAGTTTAATGCATCTCTATACGGCTGAATAAACCTTACCCTGGCGTCACGGTTATACGTTGAATTATCTGATAGGAGCCCATGTGTTGACTAACCTCCAGCAAACATATCAGTGACTCGAAACCTGTGCAGTTAAAGTGAGATTTAATAAAGAAAATAACTGATTTATGGTATAAGAAATGGCAAAAAAAGCAAATCCATAACACAGGCAATGGTCTGGGCAAGTGACAAGTAAATGAGTCCCAAAACAGGCGCAGGGTCAGAGCAAAGTCTAAGTAACAGGCCAAAGGTCAAAACTAGTGATGAGCGAATTTTTTCTGCAGGCCATTGGCGCAAATTTGTCAAATGAGGAAAAAGTTGCGGTTGTGTCAAAATAAGTTGCGGTGGCATCAAGAAAAATCACTGTAGTGTCAAATAAGTCAGGGTTGCATCAAAAAAAGTTGCGGTGGCATCAAAGAAGTCACAAGCATTAAAATAGTTCTTGCGTTTCGTGAATTTTTCACCATTTTGCAAAATTTTCAGCAGTTTTGGGAATTTTTCACCAAAGCAAAACAGGACAGATTCACTCATCACTAGTCAAAACTGGGGAGTCAGAATATTTGGGAAATAAGGAGAGGACAGGAATGGACTCACAGGATTATAGGGCACAAGAACTTCAGCATACAGGAACCAGGGGCGTTTTTGGCCCCTTGGGCCGCCTGAGGTAGCTCCTCCAATGCCGGCCCCCTTCACTTGCCTTTGCAGTGCCAAAGGGGGTCTTGGGGGGGTGCACCGCTGGTGTAGAACCACTAGCAGAACCGAATATCCATTTTAAAAACTGGAAGTTCGGCTCTTAAAGTTACAAAGAGCAGCCTGTTGCTGCCCCTGGTAATTTTGGGGGTGCTGCCGCCTGAGGCGACAGGATTTCAGTATCTCAGGAACTAGGAACTCAGAGGCAGGTCCAGCAGGATTGGCAGGATTAAATAACCCTTTAACTAGGCAATTGTCTGCAGTTGTACCTAAGGCATTTGCAGCTGAGAGCAGGCAAGGGTAGGGTAATAAATTATCAGAAGTTATAAGGCAGAACCCACAAGACCACCCGTGGCTCAGCAAGGAGGGGCAGCAGTTGGCAGGTCCCTGGTTTCAAACCAGAGAGTTTCTGATACCTGGAATGTTGGCATATGCATATAGCTTACTCCTACAAGTAACTGACAGCCAGTGCCTGGCATTCACAGTTAGGACTGCCTAACTTTATATTCCTATTACCCTGGTTGCTATTGAATAGCTTAAATATGGGAAGGCTAAAGTCTGACTTTCCCTATCCAAAAATATTTATATATATATCCCACCAATGTTTCAGCCTGCTAGAAAAGCCTTTATCACCATGATAAATTGCTCCTTTATTCTTCTTTTTTTCAATAGTGTGCAGAGGGTTTAAAGCAATACTGTCATGGGAAAACATGTTTTTTTCAAAACCCATCAGTTAATAGAGCTTCTCCAGCAGAATCCTTGCATTGTTTTTCACAAATACTAACAGATTTTTTTATATTTAATAATGAAATTTCACGTGGGGATAGACATTTTCTTCATTTCCCAGGGTGGTCCAGCCATGTGACCTGTGCTCTGATAAACTTCAGCCACACTTTACTGCTGCGCTGCAAGTTGGAGTGATATCCCCCCCCACCCTTCCAGCAGCCGATCAGCAGAACAATGGGAAGGGAGCAAGATAGCAGCTCCCAGTAGGTATCAGAATAGCACTCAATAGTAAGAAATCCAAGTCCGGCTTGGGACTCCTCCAGTTACATGGGAGTAGGAGAAACAATAGGTTAGCTGAAAGCAGTTCTAATGTGTAGCGCTGGCTGAAAGCTCAGACTCAGGCACAATGCACTGAGATGGCGCCTACACACCAATATTACAGCTAAAAATACATTTGTTGGCTCAAAGATGAACTTTTAAATGGCAGAGTAAATTATTTGCTGTGTAAACTGTAATTTAGAAATAAATTGTACCCCATAAACATCATGACAGAATCCCTTTAAAGACAAGGAACTGCATTACCCCTCCATGCATATAATAAATATATTCACATATATATATGATGAAAAATCTCCGCTGTGCAGAACCTGCATGGTGCAAAATATATCACACATTGAGACAGTAATTACTTACAAGTACTTTGCTTTTTGTTGACAGCTTTATTATGCAGTTGTTATGTAACAAACATACAGTAGTGCTGATTTCTCAATGCAACTGTTGAGTTATTCTTCCTGACCTTTCCCCTTTCCTTTCCCTTTCCCCTTTCCTTTCCCTTTCCCTTTCCCTTTCCCCTTTCCTTTTCCTTTCCCCTTTCCTTTTCCTTTCCCCTTTCCTTTTCCTTTTCCTTTCCCCTTTTCCTTTCCTCCTTCATTTCCAGATTCTGTTTCTGCTTCTCCGTTTTGTATATTTAATTGTCTTTTTTGTCTAATTTTATTTTCTTTCTCTTCAACTGAGTTGGAATCACTTTCCTGGCTTCTGCTATTCTTGGCCCCATTGCTATGTTGCGCCTCATCACTATGGCTGTCATTCTCATTTCTCTTCCTACGTTTGTTCCCTTGGTTTTCTCCTTTCTCGTGATCTAAGTCATCTTCAACAGCTTCCCCTGCCCCTTCCCCTTGGCCTTCGTTCTCTTCTCCAGCTTTCCAGTTTTTGTGGAGCTGTTTCTTGCCATACTTGTGTAAGTCCTCTGCAGCTGGAAGATACAATACAAAAGTTTATGTTAAAAAATATGCTGGAAATCTTTTAATCCTAGACCCCAAATGTTCCTTTTTATTTTCTTACTTCAAGGTGCGGATCAAATCGATGTTGACGTTTCAATTTGTGTTAAGCCTTTGGAGAGAAACAACCTACCCAGATTTGCCCTCTTACAGATAAATCCAAATTGATAAAAAGCCACATGAAAGGACATGGAAAATTCTAACTCCTTTCAAAAAGCCTGGTATCCCCACACAGGTCTCTATTCCCCCAGTCACAATGTCTGGCCATGTTACATCTGGCATCTCTGGTGCTGACTGGTGTTATATCAGTGATGCAGTTCAGTAATGCAGGCAGGTTGTTAACAACTGGCAACAAGGACCACAATGGTTTCCAGTATGCATGCTCATCTATGGTGGGGATCCTGAACACCTGATGACATGGAGCCAGGCATGGCAGATGAATACCCTGTTGTGGTGCTTTGCATTTTAAAGTCAGGTATAGAGTAAGGGGGCTGCCTTTGGGGAGCTTTTGAAGCTTTTGGGCAGTGGAAGGAGACCTGTACAGGGGAACATTTTTTCAAAAGGGGTAGGGTGTGATTTAGTTTTGTTTTTAGGAAGATATTAACATGCACAATATGAAACTGGGAGACATATATTCCTGGGAATTTACATTTCTTGTTCTGAAGGGGCAATGAGCTCCGATTATTGGAGCTGTAGATGTCACAAATGTGGCAGTGGTTCCCAAAATGTGGGGCCATGCAGTGAAAATGTGGGGAGCCTATTAGGGTAACGTTTGAGGATGACTGCTCATTTATTGCCTTCAGTTTCCCTGAAAGTATGTAAAAGTGAATTACTAACCATGTTTCCTAGATCTGTAATCTTGAATTGAGCTAAGAAGGGCCAAATGTTTTGCTGAAAAATTATTTTCCTAAATTTATAGCTAAAATATACTCTATGATATGGCTATATTCCAATGTTTTTTTTTTCAAAAGAGAGCACACAGGCAAAAATGGTGATATAATAATTTGGTTTACCATGATAATTAAATTGAATGTAAATTCGGGGTGCACCAAATCCAGGATTCAATTTGGGATATGGACAAGATTTGGCTTTTTTTCAGCAGGATTTGGATTAGACTGAACGCAAGGTCTTAAAATCAGAGCATGGAATCTTTCAGAAAGGATGGGGTTCGGCCAAATCCCAAAATAGCGAATTGGGTGCATCCCTAATGCAATTGAGGCCGTGGAATCTTAGCAGATTAAAATATATGGAGGTGATATTTTTGAGATTATAATCCCTGACGTGTGTGTAGGTTGCCCCCTGACCTACACAGAGCCTTGGTCAAACAAACTCAACACGTCAAAATGAATAAAAAAGTAAAAAACACGGGTCACCGACACGTCTATTCTTTACATCTATGGGTGACTGACCATGAACTGCACAAGGCTACATGTCTAGGGATCATGAGATGTGTCCAGCTGGCCTGTGGATATCCTGGAACTCATGGCGTGCATTGCAGCCCGAACGTTCTAAACCTAAAAGCACGTGCAATTACAGTAGATACATTTATACAACACAATGTAGATGTTTGAATGAATAACATACAGCACGAGGAGGATATAGGTTTGGAGAGTGGAACACAATACCCAAAGCGAATGTCATAAAAACACCTTGTGACTGTGCTGGTGATGAAAGAGACTTACATCTAATTTGTTCCATGCACTTCATTCCACACGGGCCTTTGCAGCATTGCATGTTGTCAGGGCAATCGCTATTCTCAGAACAGTCCTTCATTGCAGTAAAGTCAGGGAAGAGAGATTTGTGCTGTTTCTGATAATTCTTCATATACTGTCCAACCTTATCCCAGACCTCTGGGTGTTTTAGAATGTATTCATCAGGGCACATCCCTTCATTCTCACTTTCTGCTTAGGGAAAGAAAAGACAAGTGCACTTTAACATACTTACTGTATATGTATTGCCGACTGATTTACTCACTCCAGACTCTAGTCCCTTTCAGGGTTGTCTTTGATGGTGTTGGGGCAAATCAGACTATACATATAAATTAGGACTGAGCAATCTATGGTCTTTCAGCTGTTGTTTACAGGGTTGCCATCAGTAATCATGGGTCTACATACTGCTAAGTTAGCATGTCCCTCCCTCAGGGTGTCACAGTTATTAGCCCACCAGTCGCTAGAGTCACCTAGGTATAGGGCCCACCAACAAGAAGAATAGGGCCCCAATAAAAAGAAAATGCATGTCACATACCCCTAATACACCTCGTTATGTCATATCCCCATGTGGAGAGGACATAGTTCTATACAGTATAAATACATATTGGATAACTTCTTTGGGAGACAAAGCTTCCCTAAATATTTGTTATTTTCTTCGCCTATACCTTAGAGATTCTGATCGGAATAGTTGACTCAGGGGTCAACAAATTGGATCATTCCAGCTTGGCCCAGCTTGTTGGTAGCCGAATCAGGTAAATATCAAATTATTTGGCGACCTTGCCAAATGAGCAAATCTTATAGAGAATTCCCGGATTTAAAGCCTCTTCCCAGAGTTTACTATCCACAATGCTATGCTCTATTTCCGTTTTGTACATTACCATGTACAAAACCTCACCCCCCCCCAAAAAAAGTGAAATATTCTGAAAATAAAATGAATATCTTACTTTGTGCACTGATCACCCCAATGAACAGCAACACAGACACCACTTGGAACTTCATGGCGATTTGAAGTCAAATGTCAACCAATGCACAGATAGAGAAGAAAGTTCTGCTCAGACTTCCAATGGAAAGAGGCTTATTTATACCAAGGCATGAAGGATTCTGCCCACGGTTGGCACAGTAACCTTGTATTAATGCATTATTCCAAAGCAATGATTTTGAATGAAAGACTTTACTTATAATTTTAACTTTGTTTCTTGATTTAAGAACATTTTGGATTAAGAATTGAGGCTTTGCCCATATTGTTCTTGTTGGATTAGTGATCATGGCCAAAATAACCTGTAAGGATTATACATTGATTGTTCTCTTGACCTTTAGAGTGCCAGTTTTATATTATTTATGAATTTAAGTGAGAACACTTGGCATTTGAAGAAAAAAACCCCAAACCAGTCCAAAATGAAGAATTATATTTTTAAATGGGACACTATAGTTTACTAATGCAAGGAGATGGGAGAGCTGGAGGTGCTGGCATGGAGTGATTGGCTGAAACTTGGTTGAACGAGTCGCATGACTGGGCAGTTAATATGGGGGGTATACATTGTTTCGGAGGGACAGGGGCAATAGAATAGGAGGAGGGGTGTGTCTGTTCATTAAGCAGGAACTAAAAGCAAATATTAAGGAGGAAGTGATGGGGTTAACAGAGGGAGCTGAATCCTTATGGGTTGAGCTTCTCACAGATAGTAAAGAATCTACCAAACTAATTGTAGGGGTATGCTATAGACCCCCTAATGTAAGTGAGGAGGAGGAGGCCCAGCTCCTGTTGCAAATAGAAAAGGCTGCTAGTTTGGGGCAAGTGATAATAATGGGGGATTTTAATTACCCTGATATTGACTGGGGCAATAGTACTGCCAGGACAGTAAATGGGAACAAGTTTATAAACTTGCTGCATGACAACTTTATGTCACAGGTTGTTGAGGAGCCAACCAGGAACCATGCTATACTAGATCTAGTGATCTCTAATGACCCAGAACGTATAGCAAATGTGCAAGTGGTTGAACCCCTGGGTAATAGTGACCATAATGTTATTTCATCTGATGTTTGGTGCAGGAAACACATTTAGAAAAGCAAATTTTAGCTCCTTAAGGGCAGCGCTTCAGGGCATAGATTGGGGCATTATGTTTTCTGATAAAAACACAGAGCAGAAATGGTTGTCATTTAAAATGATATTAAATCATTACTGTTCTCAATTTATTCCATTAATAAGTAAATGTAGAAGTGTTAAGAATCACCCTATGTGGCTTAACTCTGAGGTAAAGAGGTTAATAGGGAAAAAAAGGAAAGCTTTTAAGAAATATAAGTCAGAGGGGACAGTAGCTGCGTTTAATGAATATAAACACTGTAACAAGTGTTGTAAAACAGCAATCCGGAAGGCACAGATAGAAAATGAGGAGCGCATCGCGGCAGAGGCAAAGACTAACCCCAAAAAGTTTTTAAAGTATATTAATAGTAAAAAGATGCAGGTTGAGGGAAGTCCCTCCCAATAGCTGCACTGTTGCCTCAGCTCCAACTACACAGTGGGTGACACAGGATATGGTGCTTAAAGGGTTACACAAGATAAATGTAAACAAGGCACCTGGGCCAGATGGAATACACCCTCGGGTACTGAGAGAGCTAGGGGCAGAATTGCAGTGGCCCTTGTTTCTGATATTCTCAGACTCTCTTTCATCAGGTATGGTACCTAGGGATTGGAAGAAGGTAAATGTCATTCCTATATTTAAAAAGGGAGTAAGATCTCAGCCTGGCAATTATAGGCCTGTAAGTTTGACATCCGTGGTGGGCAAGTTATTTGAAGGCTTGTTAAGGGATCACATACAAAATTATGTAGTGGAGAATGGCATTATGAGCAGTAATCAGCATGGCTTTATGAAGGACAGGTCATGTCAGACCAATTTAATTGCTTTTTATGATGAGGTAAGTAAGAAGCTGGACAGTGGGGATGCAGTAGATATAATCTATTTGGATTTTGCCAAAGCATTTGATACCGTTCCCCACAAACGACTGCTTTCTAAGCTAAGGTCTATTAGTCTTAGTGAGGTCGTTTGCACATGGATAGAAAACTGGCTACAGGATCGGGTACAGAGGGTGGTTGTTAATGGTACATTCTCTACTTGGAATAAGGTTCTCAGTGGGGTCCCTCAGGGTTCTGTACTGGGTCCACTTTTGTTTAATTTGTTCATAAATGACTTAGGGGAGGGTATTATTAGCTGCCCAGATTGCCAACTGGCAATCTGGGCAGCTAAGTGGCAGATGAGATTTAATGTGGATAAATGTAAGGTCATGCACCCGGGATGTAACAATATGCAGCCACTTATACCCTTAATGGGACTGCACTAGGCAAATCCCTAATGGAGAAGGACCTTGGAGTCCTTGTAGATAATAAACTTGGCTGTAGCAAGCAATGCCAGGCAGCAGCTGCAAGGGCAAACAAGGTTTTGAGCTGTATTAAAAGGGGTATAGATTCACGGGAGGAGGGGGTTATTCTTCCCCTTTACAGAGCACTGGTAAGGCCCCATCTAGAATATGCTGTTCAGTTTTGGTCTCCAGTGCTCAAACGGGACATGATTGAATTAAAGGTGCTCAATTTGAGGTGCTCAAGGGGGCATATGATAACTATGTACTGTATGACTATGTATAAATATATAAGGGGATCATATAATAATCTCTCTAATGCTTTATTTACCAGTAGGTCCTTCCAACTGACACAAGGCCACCCATTCCGATTGGAAGACACAAGCAGGGCCGGATTTGTCTTCTCGGCGCTCCATGGCCGCCCCTGTTGGTAGCCCCCCCTCCACCCGTGCACATGTGCGAACGCGTGACCCCCCCCCCCGCGCGCGCTAGCCGCGAGTGCGCATGCGCTCCTTCAAACTCCCATACGGAGCAGTGGGGAGAGGTCCCGACTGCTCCGTATGGGAGCCAAATTTAAAAATTCTTGTTTTGGCGGGGCGTGCCGCCCCTAAACTTATGCTGCCCTAGGCCCGGGCCTTTGTGGCCTCTCCACAAATCCGGGCCTGAACACAAGGTTACATTTAATATTAAGAAAGGGTTTGTTACTGTGGGAGCTGTGAAGTTGTGAAATTTTCTTCCCGAATCAGTCGTACTGGCAGAAACATTAGGTAGTTCCAAAAATGGGGTTGGATGGCTTTATAGCAAGTAAAGGAATACAGGGTTATTGAAAATAGCTCTTAGTACAAGTCCGAGTCAGGGAGGAATTTTTCCCCCTTGGTGCCAAATTAGAGAGGCTTCAGATGGGGTTTTTTGCCTTCCTCTGGATCAATTAGCAGTTAGGCAGGTTATATATAGAGATAAAAGGTTCAACTCAATAAACGTGTCTTTTTTCAACCTAATTTACTATGTAAAACGGAAAATTATTATTTAGATATTATAAATACAATAATATTATAATAATAAAAAAATAGCAACCACTACAAACTTGCAAACGTAGAAACTGCCAAAAGCGTCTCTTATGGTAATGATTTGCATGTGACTTTGGTCATTTAAGCCACCTCAAACCAAATATATCCTTACACTGCATCATATACTGATTGAAATCCATTATCACTATGTTTCCGTTTAGCTTCTTTCCTTTACACCTTCCATTCTTCTTGCAGTGATCAAGGAAAATGTAGTTACAAATAAATATATATGTGTGTGTTTTCTATTCTGTATAATATCTGTATAATATCTAGTAGAAACCAGAGCTTTACTGTTGCTGAATCAATAGACCTTTCATGCAGCCATAAATGGAAGGTTATGACCATTAGATAATGTATGTCATATCGTTTTAGTAATAGATACTGACACACGTGTGTTTAGGCATTTTTTTTCTATGGGGGATGTTGGACCTGCTCAATTCTGGGGTGTTCTGGTTTATTTAATAAGTGATACATTTATTTACAAAAGAAATAAAAGGTATAAAATAAGGAGGGAAAATAACTAAAATGGAGGGAGGAATAAAGGGAGAGGAAAGGTGCAATGGACGGGAGAGGGAAGGTGCAATGGAGGGGAGAGGAAAGTGCCTAAAAAGTATTTACAAATGCTGTTTATAAACATGAGGAAGACCATTCAACCAAGCATAATCCATACTATCCTTTTTCCAAGACACACCCAAACAACAGTCCCAGCCAATCAGGTCGATGTAAGCTGTTTTAGGATGATTCATCTCAGTCAGCTAAAGGTCCCCATACACGGTAAGATCCGCTCACTTGGCGAGATCGCCAAGCGAGCGGATCTTCCCCCGATATCCCCACCTACGGGTGGGCGATATCGGGGAGCTTGAAGTTAAAAAAAAAAAAATAATCTGATCGTTTGGTCCTGGGGCCAAACGACCGGATTATGTAGGCGGCAATGGGGCAGTCGGTTCGGGGAACAGATCAACGAGCCGATGCGGCCCCCTGATCTTTTAACCTGGCCGATCGATATCTGGCCAATTTCAGGCCAGATATCGGTCGGCCAGCCCGCTCGTTTCGGCCCCTACATGGGCAGATAAGCTGCCGAGTCGGTCCAAGGGACCCATATCGGCAGCTTCTATCGACCTGTGTATGGGGGCCTTAAGAGAGGTAGATTAAGATAGGTTGCACTGCAGAGCAAGTCCCATTGAGTCTAATGTCCGTTGTCCAGAAAGAAAAGAAAGTCACTTTTTACTATATCACGCTTTGTGTAGCGTCGGGTGCAATCTCCTCCCCACTGCCAGGGGCAATCGATAATTCGCAATTAAATACGGCGCAGTGCTCCGAAATGGTGAAAATGGTGAATTTTATTTGTGCCAAAGACTAGGCAACGTTTCAGGTAACCACCCTTTCTCAAGCCTCTGTTGTCCAGACTAACACCTCAGCACATGTCATGTGATGGAAAGGAAAGATATCTGTTAACCCTTTGTGTACATGTGGACTCACTACTGAATATCCAAAATGCAGTACTACAGGGGACCCATAATTGCTTTTAGGCTCCCTTTTGGAGCACTTACCCAGCACCTGACCAGGGAACTAGCACTTATTTTGTAATGTCACCCACTGTGACCTACAGCACTTATATTTGCCTATTTGTGTCTGTAAGTTACCCTCCCATATAGATTGTAAGCTCTACAGGGCAGGAACCTCCATCCTCTTGTGTCTTTGACTCTTAACTTATTGCAACTGTATCTTGTATTTGTGTTTATTGTAATACTTTGTATTTATTTATTTTAATATCCCTGTTTGTATAAATCTATTCTACTGTACAGCGCTGCGTACATAAGTAGCACTTTATAAATGAAGATATACATACATACATACATTTTAAGACCTAAGATTGAGTGTTTTGAGGATTACATGGATTTTAATGTTTACTGGCAACTGGAAACACAAATGTTCTGTGATTTTTGTCCCATCTGTACTACTATCCGTATGTAGGTGAGTTACACCCACAGAACAGTCAAAGTGCTGGTACCAGAGAAATCAGATGAGTTCCCAGGGACCTGATGGGTCGGAAACCTGGACCTCAGGAAGAACAATAATACTTAACTCTGGAGCGCCCTTCTCTGTCCAGACTTCCCAGATGAGGTCTTATAGGATAAAATTAAATAAAAAAAAATTATATATATAATTATATAATAAGTGAATTTCCGTCTTTCACACTCTTCCGTGACTTCCTTTTATCTTTAACCAATTGTGCATTTACTTACAGACCAACACTAAGGTCTTGGAACCTGTAACAAATTCCCTCTTGGTTGAACTATACCTCCCAGCTTCTCTTTCTCCACTTTCTCCTGCTGCTGGACAAATATACAACGCACATGTGTAAAATCCTAAAACTTTATTCTAAATCATATTAAAAGTTAAACTCACAAACGCCAAAAAAATTTGGCCCATCAGGAGTCCTTTTATAAACAGTGGATCCTTGCTTGCTTATCAGTCTCCTTATGCGATCTGCAGTATTCGCTTCGGTCCCAGCTTGCAAGTCTCTCCATTCGCATTCCCACGCGTTTCGCCAACTGGCTTCCTCTGAGCGAAGAAAGAACAAGACTCAGGAAGAACAAAAAGCACCCTTTCTTTATTTAACATAGAGGCCCATTTATCAACACTCTTATTTTCATGGTTTTAGAGTTTTATGAAACCACGACCAAACTAATTTCTACTAAAACCATGAATGTCTAGTCCCTTATTAAAAGATCCAAATCAAAAAAGCAGAAAGGAAAAAAAAAAAAAAGCTGAAAAAAGAGCGAAAACCACAATTTTTTTTAGCATTCTTCAATAAATGGAACAAATCAAAGAACCTCTAATACCCTGACGGAAAAGAAGATCAGGTGGCATCAAGGACAGCTGCAAAGAACTTCTACATGACCTCGACGGTCTTTAGATGGCGTATTTGTACTTTTGAATTTGTTGCAGTTTTGACGCATATTAAATGCCAAATAAATCACATTTTATTAAAAAAAAATCCAAAAGTAGTAAATGCCCCCCTTATTATTGTGTTATGCATAGTGAGGTGCTATTCTGTTAATTATACAATCAGCTCACAGTATATTGCCAATAAATTCATTTCCTACATATCATCTCTAGAGGCTGGAAGCACCTTAAGGGCACTGGCACACGGGGAGATTAGTCGTCCGCAACAAATCTCCCGTGTCTCGGGCCACTAATCTCCCCGGATTGCCATCCCACCGGCGAAAATGTAAATCGCCGGTGGGATGGCATACGCGGCGGCGCGATTTCAGTGAGATCGCGCAAGTTTCTTCTCGAGGCAACTTGCGCGATCTCACTGAAATCGCGCCTCCGCGTGTGCCATCCCACCGGCGACTTACACTTTCACCGGTGGGATGGCAGGTGATGGCAACTCGGGGAGATTAGTCGCCTGAGACATGGGAGATTTGTCATGGCCGACTAATCTCCCCGTGTGCCAGAGCCCTAACACCTAACTATCAAGGCATGAGGGTTGATTCACTAAAGTGTGATAATGCTTATCGCATGCTTTTTTGCATTAAAATTGATGCAAAAAAATGCGTGATTTGCTAAAGTAAGTTGTTAAGTCGCATATCGCGTGCATTAAATAGCGCGCAATTGCATTAATTAGCGAATAGTAGTTAGGCAGGTTATATATAGGCATTATGGTTGAACTTGATGGACGTATGTCTTTTTTCAATCCAACTTACTATGTTACTATGTTACTATGAATAGAAATAGTATTAACGCATGATTCACAAATACATATGAAGCGTTAAATGCGCTAAATATTGCATTAGTCTATGCGAAAATTAACCCCTACTTGGGGCAGGCGGGAGTTATAGAAAAGTACAGTTTGTGAGCTTTTGGCAACACAATAAGGACTTTGCAGTGGGATTTATTCAGTCTGTGTTGGCCCCAGAGTGATGCAGCCGCCAGTTTGCAGGGAAATGGGCATTTGCAGAAAAGTAGTTTTACGAAAGTATTGGCGTGTATGGCTAATATGGCGTGCGTTTTTTCACACGTGGTGACAATTTGTGCGCACTGCGTTAATTAGCGTGCGTTGCGTCAGATACCACTCGAAAATGGTCTTTGTGAGTTAAATAACACAAACAGCATTGCCTCTTAATTTTGACGCGTGTCCTTTTATGAATGGTGCGTTAAGACGCGAAAAATAAGACACCATAAAATTTTTAACACATGCTATAAATAGCGCTCGTTTTACCACACTTTAGTGAATCAACCCTATAGTCTTTAGTTTCAGGTTAATTCAGGTTGACAACAAAGTTTCATTCAATTTCAAACAAAAAAAATATCATAAGAATTGATTGCGTTTAGATTATCTTTACAGCAGAAAAAAGCAATAGTGAAAGAGCAATAATGTTCTTTCCACAGAGGTGGGAATGTAGTTTGTATTTGCTCTAAGAAGGTTAATATTTACAGTCAGTAGCAGAACTGGCTCTGTACAAATCCTTTATCCTCTCTGTCAATGCCTCGTGGTCAGTGAAGCAGTGCATGATGGGCCCTGTCCAGTAAAGGTTTCTCTATGTGAAATATTGGTGCAATCGCCTTGTGCTGAACCCTTTGGCCTTCATTGGGGTGGGTTTATATGTATATGAAGAGACTTTGCAATGTCTAAGAAAATTTTATGGATCCCAGAAGAGCCTCTAACCCAGTGATTCTCAACCTTCCTAATGCCGCGACCCTTTAATACAGTTCCTCATGTTGTGGTGACCCCCAACCCTAAAATTATTCCTAAAACCTTCGGAAATATGTGTTTTCCGATAGTCTTAGGCGACCCCTGTGAAAAGGTTGTTCGACCCCCAAAGGGATCCTGACCCACAGGTTGAGAACCGCTGCTCTAACCCAAGGTCTGTGCAAAGAAGCTTGGCCCATTCCCTTGGTGTCTTCAACTGGGGGTGATTGTTTTCATTCAAATTTCTGAGACATTGCATCAATAACCCTAACCCTAATTATATGCATTATATGCAGACAAGCAGACACTTCATTGACTGCAAGAGAATCATTGTATATTCCCATAATCTGAAAGTTCTTTATCACATAATGCACATAAACCATGAAGAACCTGTAGAAAGGCAGTGATGTCATGATTTATGATCTCTGCTTTGTGATGTAACACTGAAAAAAAATCATGAGACTACTTTAGGTTGCCATGGAATTCCATGATCTGTGTGAAAGCACTCAGCCTGTGGCCTTGAGTCTTGATATGGTCATGGAACTCCTCAATGACTTCTAATATCCTTATACTTTACAACAGGAGGCCCATTATTGCCAATTGAATTGCTGGGAACGAGCATTTTAAACTGCACAGGGAATAGCAGATTGACATTCCATTTCTCGAGCTTCTTGTTTGCCGTCTACATGTAGCTACCTTTTTTTTTCTCCAGTTTCGGTCATGCAGAAAATGTTCAAACATATGTTTTTCACAACTCAAGTTGGTATTCCCACCCGTATTTCCAATTCTCATTGTCTCGTCGTCTTCTGTCACGGAAAAAAAAAGCACCTGAGTATAACTAATACGTAAAATGCCTGAAATGAATCATTGCTGGCCAAATCCTGGAAAGCCTTTAGGTCTTACAGATATTTACAGACATTGGATCCCAAGCCGCGTCTACTTGCCCCTCCTCTGTCACCCTGACGTGGGCCATATTTAAGGCACAAGTGCCACGTTCTCCCTCCTTAAGTTGGTATCTTTTTCCAGCCTCCACATCCTAGCGTCGTAGCAAGGGGGGCTGCGAGAAGCACCAGACATGAAGCTTTTAATAGGCTTTGCCTTATTGGCCATAGCTGCGGCTGCTCCACTTGAACGTAAGTAATATTAATATCCTTTAGTTTTAGTTTTGGGCTGATGGGAGTGATATATTAGATATATTTTTTAGTGGTTCCCAAACTGTGAGGTTGCACCCACTGTAGAGAGGCTCAGAGCAGTGGCTGAGGACCCAGCCTGAAATCCATTTCGGGCTAAATTTGGAAAATAATCCCTTTTTGCATTTTTAAATTCTCGTTGGAGACCAGCTTCAAGGTTCATTAGTGGTTCCATTTGGGGTGACAACTTATTTGCTGTCCTATGGCTGAGTAGCTGAATCAGCAAATCATTTATATATGTGTATCCTGGCTACAAGCCAAGGGGACCTTGACCAAATGTTGGACCTCAAACAGGAGTTTGAACCAAAAGAAGTATGAAGACCACTGGTACAAGGAGATGTAGAAATAACAATGAAGCCATGTTTATAACTGTACAAGGTATTTCTACTCTTCATATAAGAGGAAGGAAGAAGAAAAGGTGAAGATTCTTTAAAAAGAGATATGAATTAGGAATACATGGTAGGAAGAGATAGATTCCACTCATACAATTAATCTATTGCCTCATTCTGCATTATCTTTGGGAGTGTAACAAAGCTATTTCTTCTACATCAGTTCTAGAGGAATAATGGCATGGAAGTCCAGGTTCAGATCTCTTGATTTTAAACAAAATCTAAATGGCAAAGATTTGGAATGCCATAGGCCACTGAGTGCCATATTGGAATAACAGATCAAAAACAAAGAATGGAACTGCATGGCCTTTGGTAGAATGTGAGGCTTGGTATTAAGCAGAGTGATAGGGCAGTAACTGGGGTAACTTCTGAATGGAGAAACTCTTTGCAGTTCAACAAATACTAACCATTAAGTCTTTCCCCTTTATTACACAGAGTATTCCTTCCCAGGGAAACCCAGCTGGTCTGATTTTGGACTCAGTGACAGCGACCTTTCTGAAGATCTCGGGGGTTTACCTCTGTTGGAGCCTATTTTACTCAAGAACCCAGCAGGTCTGTGGGGATATGAAATATTTGATTTGCCAGATTTCTTATACCTTTCTTAACTGACATCCTATCACTTATTATTTCATTGCGTTTTTCAATTCATTGCTTTTGGGCAAGTGGACATAGACCAGGCCAATGTATTAAAGAGATTCTGTGGGCTATAATAATGCAGGTATGTGTAATGGAGTAGCGCTAGAAAGGGAAAGCAGTTTGGCAAAAGCATTCTGTGCAATTTGGGGCTTAAAAGTATATGTACTATAGGCAGGGCAGTAAATGCTGGAGCAAAATGGTGCTTCGTAGAGCCTCACTCACCCACAGCCAGTGCAGCCTGGTCATGTACCTGCCAAATTCATGTACCTATGTACCACCCATGTCTATCCCCTCTTGTTTGTGCTGCAGGGCTAACCAGTGTGTTACCAATGTTTTGTAATGTTTGTGTATGAATGGAAGCTAAGGATTTTTGTTGGTTAATGTGGTGGTGAGGGTAGTAATATTAGAACTGAAAGACCACAGGTTTGTTCTACTAAGAGACTTGTATCAATAGAGCAGAATAGACCTTCTTCCCTTGTGACTGCCAGCAATTAATATACAGTCTCTTCCCAACAAACTACTTGGGTTGCCAAAAGCATAATGCAAGCAAAGAACCACAGGGCAGTAAATGTATCCCAGTGTGAAATGCTCTTGACATCCTGATGGGGGGCAAAAATACACATATATTAAACTGCAGGGATCCTGGCAGAATTTACTGGTCACCTGTTTAAAAGCGAACATCTTATCGGTTGCTATAGGTTACTGCTCCTGGGCAAACTTAGTGCCTATTATTACAAATGAGGGTTAGAATTCACTATATGACACCATCATTTTATTTGACTTCAGCCCTCCAACATATGGTATGAGATACAGCAGAAATGGAAAAGAGTGGCTTAGCAGGCATCATCAGATTGTTAGCATGGTAAGATCTTCAATCCAAGGTGGGAATAGGAAGGCATTAAAGAGGTAGTTCACCTTAAAAATAAGTTTTAGTATGATGTAGACATTTGAGACAGTTTGCAATTGGTCTTTCTTTTTTCTTTTATGGTTTAGCTTTATGTTCAGCAGCTCTCCAGTTTGGTATATTAGCAGCTATCTGGTTGCAAGGGTCATATTTACCCTAGTAACCAGGTTTGAACAAGAGATGGGAAAGCGAGGGTCTGCATGAAATGAAGTGAGTGAAAAAGTAACAATGATAACAGTAATAAAATGAAGGCAATAGCTTAAATAGCTTTAAAAGCTGCAAATAGCAGTTCAGCAAATACAACAGGAGACAAAATGGGCAGCACTTGCTTGTCATTATATTGGAAAGTGCCATCTTGGGAAAGTGTAGCTTGTAACTGACACACTGTTCTATTAATGAGCAACTAGAAATGTACTTTATTACACTACAACCATGATGTAAATATGCTTCTGAAATGAATTTATACTGCAGATATCCTGAAGAGTTTTAAACTCGGTACCCATGTAGAAGAAAGTGATGCTGCTGCAGAAAGCAGCTCCTCTGAAGAGGATAACGAAGAGGCCTCTAGCGAGGAAGAAGCCGCCCCCGCTGCAGAGGAAAGCTCTGCCCCTGAAGAGGAAAGCTCCTCCTCTGAAGAGGAAAGCTCCTCCTCTGAAGAGGAAAGCTCATCTGAAAGCTCCTCCTCAGAAGAACCAGAAGCTGCTGCTGCAGCTGAACCTGCTGCCGCTGCTGAACCTGCTGCCGCTGCTGAACCTGCCGAAGAGGCAAGCCCTGCACAGAGTGCTCCAGCCGAGGTTGCAGAGACACCCAGCCCACAGGCCGGAGCAGCTGGCAAACCCCTTGGAGTGAACAAATTTGTTCTTCCTGGGCTGTCCTTCAAGGCGCCTCTAGATCCTTCATCGCTGCTGAGCAAGTACTTTAAAAGAGAAGCTGTGGGGGGGAAAAAAGGACACAGCAAAAAGTCCCGCCATCATGTCAGCATACGGAGATAAAAAAATACGTATGTACTGCATTTATTGTCTTAATTTCAGTAAAAAAATCAGGGCTCAGGTATCAGTACAGGGATGCATATCTGTAACAAATAAACTTATGCTTATGATTATTTAGGTCACACAGACCATTTGTGCATTGTATCTTTTTTAGCCTGTGTCTTTGTGCTTCTATATGGCCATGGGACTTCTTGAAGACCTCTAGTTAAACAGGTTTAAAGGATAAGGAAAGGTATAAGCTTTGGGGTAAGCTAAATTGTTAGGCACAGAGTTGGACTGCGGGGGGTGCAGGGAAAATGGGTTGCCACCGCAGGGGTGTGGCAGCCCCCAAGGGACCCCCACCATGGTCACCACACACCCCCACCCATCCCTCTCCCTTGAGCACTCATACTTGCACCCATACTTGCATCGGGGAGGGGAACTCACAGGTCCCAGAGTGGGCAGCTGGGATTGGTTCTGGGCCGGCGAGGCCCATAAGTTTTTTTCCCAGTGTCCCTCTGACCCAGTCCGACCCTGGTATAGCTTCTGGTTTTTCAGCAGCACTTGGCCAGTGCTTATATTTGCTGAAAACTTCACCAGCCCAGATTACACCACCATTTTCTACCTGGAGGTTCCCTATGGTCTGATCTAGGTGCGAGTGAGGACCAGAACCAATATGTGGTATATTTGTGTAGCTAGCCCAGGGCCCCAGTGAAGATCTAAAACAGTAAATTGCAACAGGGCGCTCCTACAGGAGAAGTATCCTAGGCCAATACAGTTTACAAAAGCACTGGCCCAGGGTCTAAGACAGTGATCCCCAACCAGTGGCTCAGGAGTAACATGTTGCTCACCACCAGTTTTGGAAGCACAGAGACACAGTTTTACTCCAAGCAGAGCCTCCCGCAGGCCAGCAGTCCAGATTGGGGCTACCAAGTAGCCAATCACAGCCCTTTTTTGGCATCCCCAAAGAACTTTGCATCGCTTTGGTATCTGAAGTTACGCAAAGTTGCCTGCAAGAGGAAATGTTGCATGACTTCAGATTAATGAAGCAATACAAAGGGCTTCCTATTGTTGCTGGTGGAAGCTTTTTCTGAGCAGTTACTTGCCCACGTTCGCAGAAATCGATGCTATCGCAGGCGAGTAACTCGCTCCGTGGGTTCTTACCCTTAAACCCACTCTTCTGATGTTCGATTGGAGTGTAACATCAAGACTCCAAGTAATTTATCTATGTTAGATAACAACAGGATAACTGATATAGAACTATGAGTCTTCTCATTGAAGAATCCTATTTATTAAGTTAAGGTCGACCTGGGAGTGAAAAAGAGATTTATTAAGGATTTAGATGTAATATCATTTAGGCCCCTACATCCCACATCTTGGCTCACCAGGGAGCAATCTACTGTACCTACACAATATATTTATGTAAGTGCTTCCATGTCTGGCTGCCGTTATATTAAACTGAATCCTCTTCTGTTTCCTTTTCAGGTATGAAATGAAGCCTTCCCCAGAAGCGAATACAAAGCCTGCTTTACTGTCCCTCTCCTCTCTGCATTAGTCATTTAGCCTCTGCATCCCTACAGCCTAATAAATCATTCAGCAACATTCCTGTACTTGTCTGGGTTCACTGGCTTCTATAAAGGTGTTTTTAACACTCGTTACAGATTGTGCCTATTTTGTTTATGCATTGTTCTTTTCCTTTTATCATAATCCTGCCTATGTCCATCCAAAGCCCTCCTGTCAGTCCTGTGTGTACCCGAGTGGCTAGGGCTGACCAAAATGTAATCTCATTAGAGATGTGGTCTTGGCACAAAATTATTGTTCTTATTGTCCAGTTTCCTCATTTTCTTTAATCCATTTTCACCTGTTGTAGGTTCTGGTGGGACAGGGGACAACATCTTCATTTCTTTTCATTACAAGTGACATATTTCCTGCCTTAATAATAAATAAAACTGGTTAAAATGTCCTGAAACACTAAAATGTCATGAGTTTGCCATTTATCTTAGGGTTCGAACCTGGGTATTTTCTTCTTTATATTAAATGTAGAAAACAATTACTGGAAAAACACAATCCAAACATTTAATAAATCACAGGCATTCAATGGCTACATCTGTTTATAGTAGCAGCAGAGAATGTTTCAAGCATGGCCCAGGATGGGCAGTGTTTAGTGTTCAAAAAAGAGTTAATGGGCGCAGTGTAATCAGTGGCATAACCAAAAGACACTCCATGGTAAAATGTTTTAAGGTCTTCTGACTAAAGGGTAACTTAGCCTGCAGGACCCATAGTACACTTGAGCCCTCATACACTCTATAAGGTTTACTACAGTGATCCCCAACCAGTGGCTCAGGAGTAACATGTTACAAACAATTTTCATGCTTGTGTTGCTCCACAACTCTTTTTATATTTGATTGCGGCTCGCAGGTTAGAAAGGTTGGGGATCCCTGATTTACTGTGTCTCTTTTTACTTATGTTATACATGCCAGAGCTGGTGATAGATAGCTGGATTAGCAATATAGGCTTACTCTTTAAAGTTAGAACATTAGACTTTCTCCAGCTCTACTCATCACCAGGTATTCCTGAAGCAAAATGGAACTGGAGAATGTCTAATGGAATCCATCCGTGGTCATTGGTCCCCAAACTGTGTGGATGGCCCTCCTAGGTACACTAGTGGATTAAAGAGCCCAGCCTGGAGGCCAGTTAGGCTCAAAAATAGAGAGAAAATGTCTATTTGCTCTCCTATATTCCTGGGAGCCCTGCTTCAAGATCAATTAGGGTGAAATTTGGAGTGAACGGCTATTTGCTCTCCTAGATATTTTTGAAACTATGATTTACTGGCTGATACATATTTCCATAACGCAAGAGGACCTAACCAAAATATGGACCTCAATAGGGTTTTAAACCAGAAAAGTCCAAAAACAACTGGTATAAGGCGCCTTAAATGTGTCCCACATTCTGTTGAAGTAAACTGGGGGAATTCATGGGCCAAAACATTAAAAAAATCCTTCTGTGTCCAGATACAGCGATATGATAACACAAATTCTAAACTTCTATAAAAACAGCAACAAACTACAACAGTAACTCAGCAGCAAGTTACCCCACTGTCCATGGACCTTCACACATCAGATGGTGCAGCCAACCAATCAGAAGTGCTCCTCTGGCTCCAGGAGCAGAGTCCACTGCTTAAGGAAGTAATACATGCCTAATTGCTTGTTTCAAGGCACTAATAATAGGTTTCTATTGGCGGTGGACTTCTGCCACTTCAGAAAGGATAAAGTTTGCTCCATTTTTGTAAGCGTTCAGAATGTAATATAAAGGACTCATTTATCTGTGTAGAACTCTACACAATTTTCCGCGATAAACAAAAGACCACTAGGTTCAACCTGCCTGCATAGCCTCTGCTCTGTCCCACATGGCTTGGACTCTTGGGGGCATATTTATTAACATTGGAGACAAACATCATGATGTTGCCCATAGTAACCAATCAGCAATTAAATCTGGATGATCAGCTACAAATTAGAAAACAAAAACAAAGATCTGATTGGTTGCTATTGGCAACATCACTGGTGATTTTTTGTCTCCAATGTTAGCACTCTCCCTCACCAACTGACTGTTGTCCATAATGAAACCAGAATGGCCATTGGACTTCCTCTTACAATGTTGGATGGGAAGGTACTGAAGTCCACTGAAAATGGTGCTCTAGGCATGAAGATATTAGTCAGCCCCTATGTTTACATTGACTGGTGTTCTTATTTGCTCCTCAGCTTACTGAAAAACATTCAACCTTAAGGGTTCTCTTCCTTTATAGAAAGTTTTGTTCTTCGTGGGCAGCAATGAGGAACCCCAACACCCTGTGTCTCACCTGACTTCACAGGGCATGAATGATGTGGGCTGTTCAAACTCTCAGGAGGTGAGATCTTCTGCCTAGGAAAGCTCTGGCTCTGAATATTAGAGAGGCTCTTCCTCATTAATTTAGAATGATCAGTACTCCCTAATAGCAGTTGTCTGGAATTATTGTGAACAGCCATAAACTGTGGTCATTGTTATGATGCAGCAACCCCCTAATGTAATAAAAGGTGCCAACTTTTCCCAGGAGCAGTAACCCATAGCAACCAACAAGGTGTTTGCTTTTAAAAAGGTGACCAGTAAATGCTGCCTGCTGATTGGTTGCTATTGGTTACTGCTCCTGGGCAAACGTAGTGCTTTTTATTATGTAACCCCAGTGTTCTCTTAAAACAAAGCTATAGCTTCAGGATGAAGCATTTAGAAGTGCCAAAACCAGAATGAAAAATCAAAATGTAAGAAGTAATTTCAGGGTCAAAGAAATACAGGTATAAGATCTATTATCTATTAATGCTTGGGGCATGGGGTTTTCCTGATAAGGGAGCTTTCCATAATTTGGATCCCCATACCTTAAGTCTGCAGAAAATCATTTAAACATTGAAATACAATCCAATAGGATTGTTTTGCCACCAATATAGGTTCATGCAGTTCACTTAGGATTTACAAGGTACTGTTTTATTATTACAGAGAAAAGGGAATCATTTAACCATTAAATAAACCCAATAGGGCTGTTCTGCCCCCAATAAGGGGTAATTATATCTTAGTTGGGATCAAGTACAGGTACTGTTTTATTATTACAGAGAAAAGGGAATCATTTAACCATTAAATAAACCCAATAGGGCTGTTCTGCCCCCAATAAGGGGTAATTATATCTTAGTTGGGATCAAGTACAGGTACTGTTTTATTATTACAGAGAAAAGGGAATCATTTAACCATTAAATAAACCCAATAGGGCTGTTCTGCCCCCAATAAGGGGTAATTATATCTTAGTTGGGATCAAGTACAAGGTACTGTTTTATTATTACAGAGAAAAGGAAATAATTTTTAAAAATTAGATTTATTTGCTTAGAACGGGATCTATGGGAGATGACTGTCCTATAATTCAGAGCTTTCAAGATAAAGGGTTTCCGCATAAGGAATCCCATACCTGTACTTCTCCAGCCCCGTGCAATATGCTATTATAAACTAGTGTAAAGTAATAATGGTCTCTGAATACACAGACCCACACAGGGTTGGACTGGCACACTGGGTTACCGGGAAAGAACCTGGTGGGCCCCCACCCTGTTGAGCCCTGCCACCTGCCCTCACCCCGCTCGGCACATAGCTGCTCCCGCTTTACTGCTTACTTCCTGGGAAAAAATAAAGTGAAACACACAGCCATCTTTATTTTTCAGTGGAGTGGGCAGAGCAGGGGGAGCACTGGGCCCTTGAGTCCCCAGTCCAACTATGGACCCCACAGACAAGGGGAGTGCTGAAATCACGAGCAAAGAATTTTGTGAAACAATATATCATTCTGAGCCGCCCACCTCACTGTGGACACAGAAAGATAAGTTTTGCACTATAATTTTTCAAAAGGAGTCTTAAAGAACCCATAACCAAAACACAATTAGAGGAAATACTGGTGTCTGTGTTGCTATTAACCCACTACACAAGTAGGGACTGGGAGCATTCAACAACACAGGGTACCACAATATATTGCTTTTATTGCATTTACAAACTGCTGATCAGTAGCAATAGATAGGCGTTTAATAAATACTTTAAAATTGTTAAAAAAAGTGATGAGCAAAATTTTTTGCCAGGCATGGATTAGTTTCAGAAATAATGATGTGTGCTATAATTTTTTTCCCGTGCATGACAATTTTGGTTGACGCACATCATTTTTGTGTTTTGCAAATTTTTTGGAACAGATTAGCTCATCAGTAATTATGAGTGCTCATTTGCTAATGGTGGAACAGGGTGCAGAGTGGAAAAAATGGGGGCAAGTCCAGAGCAGAACGGCCAATGTCTGTACAATGATGTCTGTATATGGCAAAGCAATGCTGTGGCCCTTAGAGTTCTTGCACTTAGCCCCATGGGATTAGAATGGCACCTTGCAGTGCTGGGCATCAGTAGGTTTCTATAAAAGTGGGGTTTCATATACCTCCTGGGCCCCCCAGCAGTCACAGGGTCTGCTTCCTCCATAGCTGGGCATAGGGAAGCAAGGGTAGACATCTCCTTGGGAGCACAGGCAGCATCCACCACCAATCCACCCACTGATTGCAGCAAAAGTAAGTATAAAGTGCATACACGGGGGGGATGGGGGGGGCTGGAGGTGGGTGAACTGGCGGAGGCCCCAGAGTGGGTGGGTGGGGACCCCTACTACACGTCAGTACAACCACGACCATGCTGGCGCCACCGCAGAAGCCTTGACATTAGGTTTTCATGTTGCCTCATGGGATAAACCCCCCTGGAGGAAGGGGACACTATAAAGTGATAACTAGTGATGAGCGAATCTGTTCCGTTTCGCTTCGCCGAAAAATTTGCGAATCTTTCAAAAGATCCGCGAAACGGCGGAAAATTTGCGAAGCAGCGAAAATGTCGTGCGACAAAAAAAATTGTCGCCCGCGGCTATTATTTTGTCGCGCGGCTATTGTTTTGTCGCCTGCGGCTATTATTTCGTCGCGCGGCTATTGTTTCGTCACTCGCGGCTCTTATTTTGTCGCGCGGCTATTGTTTCGTCGCCTGCGGCTATTGTTTTGTCGCCCGTGACTATTCTTTTTTGACACCGGCGACAATTTTTGGATGTGCGGCGAATTTTTCCGCGCGAAATTTTTCATCCGTTTCGCGAAACAATCCGCCGATGGCGAAATGCGGAAATTCGCCGCGAATCCATGCCTGGCGAAACCTTTCATCCATCACTAGTGATAACAGCTCAGCTGTGGGGCAATAAGGAACTGCTGTTATGGGACATTCCAAATGATCAGCCATTTCCCCAGCTATTTCCCCTTGCTTATGTCAGAAAAGGTTTTGTCCCCTGGTTTTCCATTGAGCCCCTGCTGACGCTGGATGAGATGGTGCAACACACCGTGCGTATGTTTATAGCCGGATCTGACACCGCTGGTTCCACTTATAACACACGGGCAGAGAACCGTAGAGCAGAGCTCAGAAAGGGATGGCGTGGCATTTGCACAGTCACACATCACCGACATCTTCTCTCACGCTGGCCAATGAAGTGTCAGCCTGTGTACACAGTCACATTCATCCCCAGCCAACACAGCCGGCTCTGCTGACATCAATGTCACACGGGGCTCAGTCTGATCCCACTCAGCTGCTCCCAGTGATGTCAGAGATCCCATGAGCATTATTGACTCTTTCTGCTCCAAACTGGGAAGGCAAATAGCGATGAGCGAAATTTTTCATCAGGCATGGATTCACAGCAAATTTTCACGTTTCGGCATTGTCTGATTTTTTGGCAAAATGGGTGCAAAAATTGGCCACGGAAAAATTTGATGCACGTCAAAAAAGAAATGTATGCATGGCGTTTCATTGCCATTTCGCGAATCTTTTCAAAGATTCGCAAATTTTTTAGGAGAAGCAACAGATTTGCTATAAAGGCAAGGGTTAAAATGGATTTATACACTCAGTTTAACATATTGCCAACAAATGGAATTTGCTGGGGAAAGGGGGGTCTATGTGCACATAATAGCCATTTTTGTTGAATCGTGACCATTTACAAAATATCCACAATATATGAATATGAATTTTACTATCATGTGCTAAAGACACCTTTTTCAGTGAACATGCAGTGTATCACTTTGATACAGATGGACCAATCCAGTATTTCACCCCTGTTGATAAATGAGATGATGTAGATCAGTGATCCCCAACCAGTGGCTCAGGGGTAACATGTTGCTCCCCAACCCCTTGGATGTTGCTCTCAGTGCCCCCAAACCAGGGAGTTATTTTGAATTCCTGACTTGGGGGCAAGTTTTGGTTGAATAAAAACAAGATTTCCTACCAAATAAAGCCCCTGTAAGCTGATAGGGTGCATAGAGGCCCCTAATAGCCAATCACAGCCCTTATTTGGCTCCTCCATGAACTTTTATGGTGCTTGTGTTGCTCTCCAAGTCCTTTTACATTTGACTGTGGCTCATGAGTAAGAAATGTTGGGGATCCCTGATGTACAGCCTAGCATGTATGACTATGTCAGGCAGTCACAGCAAACACCATGTGATTGTACATAAGCCGCAAACACATAATTTGGAGCAAAACAAATTTACAGATTCCAGATTTTTTTTTAAAGTAAAAATAAACCTTTAAAATACAGTAAGTTGATGAGAGTGGTATTCTAAGCACTTTTGCAATTTACATTCATTATTTTTTTTTTTATAATTCCACGTTATTAAGAGTTGAAGGTACATTTAATATGAATGCATTTTGTGACAACAGCGCCACCTGCTGTTCACTTCCAAACATGACGTAGCAATAACCAGAAGAACATCAGCCGCCCCGCCCTCTTTCTTTCTCCTGACAACTTGCTTTACAACTTCCTCGACTATATCATGTTGGGAAAGTGACCAGCAGGTGGCGCTGTTGTAACAAAATGCATTCATATTAACAGTACTTAACCCTTAATATCTTGGAATTAAATAGTGAATGTAAAGTGCTTAAAATAGCACTCGCATCAATTTTACATCAACTTAGGTTTACTTATCATTTAAAAATTAATTTAAGCTCATGTGGGGGCTAATGTGGGGCCACAAATGACCATGATACAATGGTATGGTATATATTATATTTTGCCACCTAGTGGTAAAACAATGAAGTGGGACAAATGTTAGCAATTTTCAAAAGCATCGTTTATGTAGATGCTTTAAATGGGCAGTTCACATTTAAATTAACTTTTTATAATGTTATCGATGGATCTAAACAAAGTAAAATTTCATGTGGCATTTTTTGCATCATTTTGCTTTATTAACATTACTGACTACAGCAACCGAACAACAGATACAATTTCAAGGCTTCAAGTTTATTCATGTTATTCACATTTGCTTAGCATAGTGGGGGCAGAACCAAAGCGAGCAGGGTTGGAGTGGGCTAGCGGGACACTGGGAAAAACCTGGTAAGCCCTGGCCCTCGAGGGCCCCACCAAACTCCCCCGCTGACCTCCCTCCCTAAGTCACGCCTGGTTAAGTATGAGACATGCTCGCTTGGGTGGGGGGAAGGGGTGTGCAGGCGCCAGGGGCCCCTTGGGGGGGTGTGGGGGGTTGTGGGGGGCCCCTGTGGGCCCGCACACCCCATTGTGACCCTGAGAGTAAATGCTGTCTGAATGAACTCTGAGGAGTGTGGCTTTTATTCCTCTTACTACTTTTGCACTTATCCGGGGTCTCTGTAAATCAACACCATAATCTTCAATACTTTATTTTCCTATCAGAAGTTAATAATGTTTTACACTAAAGATTGTATATGTTTCTTGGGCCATTTTACTTGTAGTTGTTGTGTTGGAGTGAATAGATAAGATTACCTGTGTATTATATTCAAGCCATTGTTCAAAGGTAAAAGGCAGACGATGCCATGCTAACACCAGGGGACCCCGGAATAGAACGAGCAGGAGTTGAGGGTATCGGGCCATGACAAGGATAGGAAAAAGGCCCGGGAAAGTGTTTGGTGATAGGGAGTATGGGTATTGTAGTCCTGAAGGGGATTGGCTGGAGTGAAGTAAAAATGAGACAAGCAGGGAGGAGCATAGGGGAAAGTGGCCATTTTGAGAGAACAAGTCCCACCCTCCCTTCCTTTTTGAGGAGAAAAAAGAGAGTAGAAAGGGAGATGGGAGGTACAAGACCATAGTCTCAGCCGAGGATTCAATAGATAAAGGAGAGGCAGGCGGAAGGTTAGGCCTGAGGCTAGGGATTACAGCCATAGGTCTGTGGTAAATGGGGCTGTGGGGGTTAGAGAAAGGGGGTTTTCAACCTCAAGGAACTGATTGCGGTGGGGGCAGGTACAGCTTCCACATAGCAGCTAATTGTTATTGTGTTATCAAGAGATTAAGATATGTTATTTAATTACATTAACATGTTATTGTTAAATCGGGTTATGTGTAATAATGGCAAATTTGATACTGTTGCAAATAAATGGCCTGTGGCCTTTTCTACCCACAAAAAGGTTGTTGTGTGAGTGTCTTCGATAGGGATCAAAAGGGCACAAAGGTTAAGAGGGAAGGGTTGTTATCGGTGTCACGTGGGAAAGCGTCTTCACTGGAAAATCAATGCAGTTTAGACAAAACCCATGACCAACCTATCCACCCAAGGTTACACAGCTTTAGTCGTTGTCTCCATAAGTCCCTTGTTAAACACCTTCACTTTTAGTGTCGGACTGGGAAAAAACCAGCAGGCCAGATCTGATCCCCCCCAGGGCGCTCCCGTGATCTGCTGTCTCCCTCCCCCATGTGTGGCAGGTAAGTTTCTTTTAGGAACACTCGTGGGAGGGGGGTTAGAGGGTGTTGGGGGCCTCTGCAGGGGGGGTGAAGGCGGCGGGGGCCATTGGGGGGTGCAGGGGCCCCTGAGGCAGAACTAGGAGATATAAAACGAATGGTCCGCACAACACAACACAATACTGCGTTATTACTGTAACCTCTATTTTGGCTCAATAAATGCCTTCCCAGGCAAGTACCAGTAGAACATGGGTTACTACTCACCCAGAATGGGCCTTCCCTAAGGGGAAGAGGAAGGTGAAGGTGTTGTCTAACTACACCTCTATTACTACACCTCTATATCAGTGAGGCAGGAAGTGGTCACCATACCTGCAAGCCAATAGCATACATGTGTAAATTAACTTACTTAGATACTGTCCCTTCTGTCCAGCAACTAAGGGAACGTAACCTGTATGGAATTAAAGCCATAGGGGCCATTTAACCCTATGGGTCCCTACATTACGAAGTGGGGACAGTGGGAAAACAAGGTTGTACTTATCATATGTCATATGTGAATACCATGAGTCTTGTGCGCTCATTAGCGCTCATTAATTAAGTTCTATAACACAACAAGTTTTCTCCCTGACAGAAACAAGTTGTTTTAACAATAGGAGCAGATCTGCACTGCTTTGTACATAGTCCCTGGTTTTATTTTAGCCTCCAGGTATATTCACTCTGGGTAAGATCGAGTAACTGTATCTGGTTCCAGTAATGGGTGTAGCACAAGCTGTTTAGATGGTCTTGTCTTACACCTTCATATAACAATATATCCCAGTATAATGGGTCTTTAAAGAAGCAGTTCATGCTCTTTTCGTAAACAGGTAATATAAAACCCTTTTTGGGGAAACCGAGGTAGCAATTTTTATAATCCTTATAATAAAGAATAGGAGGTACAGTATATTGTTCCGTACAATACATGAGTGATACTCAGAGTTCCCTGTATAACTCAGCCTGCAGCCTTGTGCCTTTATATGGGCACAGAACCCCTCAGTGACTGCTAATATCCTTATCATTTACAGTAGGGGGTACATTATCCCTTATAATACATGAGTGATACTCAGAGTTCCCTGTATAACTCAGCCTACAGTCTTGTGCCTTTATATGGGCACAGAACCACTCAGTGACTGCTAATATCCTTATCATTTACAGTAGGGGGTACATTATCCCTTATAATACATGAGTGATACTCAGAGTTCCCTGTATAACTCAGCCTGCAGCCTTGTGCCTTTATATGGGCACAGAACCCCTCAGTGACTTCTAATATCCTTATCATTTACAGTAGGGGGTACATTATCCCTTATAATACATGAGTGATACTCAGAGTTCCCTGTATAACTCAGCCTGCAGCCTTGGGCCTTTGTATGGCCATAGAACCCCTGAGTGACTTCTAATATCCTTATCATTTACAGTAGGGGGTATATTATCCCTTATAATACATGAGCTCCCTGTATAACTATTATATTGCATTGAAATGTGCAATAATAAAACAGTACCTGTACTTGATCTCAACTAAGATATAATTACCCGTTATTGCGGGCAGAACAGCCCTATTGGGTTTATTTAATGGTTAAATGATTCCCTTTTCTCTGTAATAATAAAACAGTACACTTGATCCCAACTAAGATATAATTACCCCTTATTGGGGGCAGAACAGCCCTATTGGGTTTATTTAATGGTTAAATGATTCCCTTTTCTCTGTAATAATAAAACAGTACCTGTACTTGATCCCAACTAAGATATAATTACCCCTTATTGGGGGCAGAACAGTCCTATTGGGTTTATTTAATGGTTAAATGATTCCCTTTTCTCTGTAATAATAAAACAGTACCTGTACTTGATCCCAACTAAGATATAATTACCCCTTATTGGGGGCAGAACAGCCCTATTGGGTTTATTTCATGGTTAAATGATTCCCTTTTCTCTGTAATAATAAAACAGTACCTTGTACTTGATCCCAACTAAGATATAATTACCCCTTATTGGGGGCAGAACAGCCCTATTGGGTTTATTTCATGGTTAAATGATTCCCTTTTCTCTGTAATAATAAAACAGTACCTGTACTTGATCCCAACTAAGATATAATTACCCCTTATTGGGGGCAGAACAGCCCTATTGGGTTTATTTCATGGTTAAATGATTCCCTTTTCTCTGTAATAATAAAACAGTACCTGTACTTGATCCCAACTAAGATATAATTACCCCTTATCCAGAAAACCCCATGTCCTGAGCATGCTGGATAACAGGTCCCATATCTAACACATCCAAAAGACTCAAATCCTAATAGTTAATTTGTTGTATAAATTCAACATTATTCAACATTATTTTGGGACAACTCACAAACAGTTCAATAGAGAACACTGAAAGAGAAGCAGAATTTGGTAACACCTGACAATTGGTGCGGCACAAAGCTATTGTTATTGTAAGCATGACAATACACTTTCTATAGTGTGGCCTCTAACATCGCGTATAATAGCTACATGAGACAATGCCATTTGAAGTCAGACTACTGATAATGAGAATGCGTTTTCTCCTTTGGCTGGACTTTGCAATGACCGGTTCCTAGTCTGGTTCTAAATTTTAGGATCCCAGGGTGTCATCATGATTTTTTATTCTTAGACAGTATAAGGACTTGTTCATGCAAGACAAAGAGTTTCAGGGATAACGTTTTCAGAAACAATATCATATTAAATGACTTGTCCCCTCCTATATCCCAAAATAGAAACCTTATGACTTTTTGGTACAAAGATTCTCAGGTCATCTAACAGGTATTAGAATAGTAACTTAAAGACCCTGCCCCAGTTTAATGTTACAGCCTTATTGTTCAAGGGGGTTTATTCCATGATGAAATGAGCAGCAACAGAATATAAATAGTGTCTGATTATCTACACAACACAACGTTACTTCTGAGATTCCCCCAGACCTACAATGATGCTGAAAGTTCTGATGTTCTCTGCCCTCCTTTGCCTGGCGTTGGTGAATGGCACTAAGCCTAAGAAGGGTAAGGCTGCTATATATAGCCATGTATTTGTATGTCAAATTCTGTAGTGTTTTTTTGTTTTTAACTTAGCATACCTATGGGGAATGTCATAAAAATCCCATGCACTCAGGAAAATGCAAATGTTTTGTGCTGCTCACAATGTAATATTGTTCACTAAACATTAATTATATTGGGAATGTGTAAAACCTGCCCCAATATGGCATAAATCTTTATGTGAAACTAGGTTAAGGATTCACAATCACAAACTTACTGTCGCAAGACATGCAAATGGTTCGCAAACTGTATTTCTCTGTTGCGCAAATGCAAAATTTGTCACAAAGCTAAAATGTTGTCCCATTGCAACGAAATCCCCACCTGCCAGTATTGGCGCTCCCTCGCTGACTTCCCACCACTGATTGTGGTGAAATAAGTATAAGGTACCTGTGTGCACAGTGGGGAGGAAGAGCTGGGGGTGGGTGGGCAGTCAGTGGGGGCCCTGAGGGGGTACAGGGATTCTTGGGGTGGCAGCCCTGCTGAGCCTCAGATCCCCCAGTCTAACCCTGCTCAGGAAAACCTGCTGTAGGATGCTAAAGGTGTCCATACAAGCTGTTTGATTGTTATGGGCTCTTTTGTTATAATGTATGTCTAATGAAATGCCAACTTAAATTGGGTAACTTCTTGGCTGCAAAATTTTTGTTTTTTCTTTTATTTATGTTTTTCCTCATATCATCAGAAACAGCTGAAGAAGTTGAGGCTAAAAATGAGAAGCGTGGCGATTGCCCAGTTGTTCCCTCCGGTAATAACGTTACCCTCGCTGCCTGTAACACTACTTGCCCCGGGGGCTCCAACTGCGCTAACATTCACTGCTCCACTGACACCAACTGTGCTGGAATCGAGAAATGCTGCAACACCAGCTGTGGAATGAAATGTGTCAACCCCGTATACAGTAAGTAAATATATAAGGTTTCAAGGCAACAGCCATTGAGCAAAACCATTTATATTTGCAGAAACACATACCAATAGGAAGGTAATGAGTGTAGCCACCCACAGTGCCTAGGGCACTAGCCCACAAATGCCCAGACTGAAGCACATACTGCCATGGTGCTCAGGGAATATTTTTTTGTAGCAGCTCGAGAGGAGAAATCATATGGAAATACGAAGAAGTTTCTATAGTAATATCAGTTTAAATGAATATCCATGGTTATCAGTATGCCATCAGTTGTAATTGCAAAAAGGGGAGTAGGACCTGGTTTGGGTGGAAAGTACATGCGTTACATTGCTAGGTTCAGTTTCAGATAGAATTGATTCATGCAGGAGGCTGAGATCTGGGTCTGAATTCCATCAAACTGAATGAATGAGGTCTCTTAAAAAGACTGTACAGGGAATCAATAGTATTGAGTCCAGAGCCTAGAGGCTCCCCTACACTAAGGGAAACCCAACAGCCATTTGTTGGTATATAAGACACAGAAATATTGCATAGAATTGCAATAGCAGTAGATCATAAGGAAGTTAAGAATATGCATCCGAAGGGAATGGTCTCCTTTTGACCATGTAACTGCATCTGACAAACTAGTAACATGTTCTGACTTTGCCTGTAGAAAGTTATACAGAGTAAACATGAAAATGAAAAGTGTTATTTGACCTTAAAATTTGTTTGGCACTTTGCTAGAGACGCCTTGTGAGGAGGAATCAGACTGTGCTGGAACCTTGATCTGCTGCAAGGGACTCTGTGTAGTTCCCAAGAAAGGTTTGGCAGGAGTGGTAAGCTGCAAATGTCTATATTCTTCTTTTGCACATCATGGGATTTTATGTAGAGGATTACAAATGTTGATTCTGTTCAATTAAATTGTCATTGTGATGTAAATAGGAAACCTGAACTGCTTAAAGTATTATGTGTAATAGTTGGGAGTGTTCTTGTTTCTGTATGTTTCAGGCTACTGGTCCCTCCCTTGTTGTGGGTCTGCGGTCTCCTGCTTGGATAGGTTCAATGAACTCTTTGGTGACTTGAAATACCCTTGTAGCTAGAGGGCGCTGCTGGGTGCAGGCCTTTGGGGGAGGCTAGTCATGCTCTCAGTAGATAGAGTTCCATAACCTTTATAGAAATCCTGGTTTGAGGCCTCCTGCCTTTATATATTCATGGGACTCTTTCGTGACTTAACCTTATATTTTATATTGGACAGCTGTTCCACACCAAACAGACATTGATGTATCTTCAAATAATCTGTACCTGATATCACTATTCCCTAGTTAGAATGCTGATCAGATAGTTTGGGTAGGATAGAAGATAATGATACTGATGGCAGATTCTTTCTGTATGAATTTGGTTAGGTGACTGCTGATCAATGTAGCTGCTCAAGGACTACTGAATAAAGCACTTATTTAATTTAATTAATAAAACCTGTCTCCCTGTTTATAGCAAACATTGTGAAAGTTCTCTGGGGTGTAACCAGATACTTAGAATAGAAGAGATTACAAGAGCAATGTTGCTCGACCAAAATTACCACCATTCCCATTATCATATTATCAAATGCTAAAACCTGCTGGGAACTGCAGGTCAGTAACATTAAAACAAATGTATTTTTAAAGTCGCAGGACTCGTTAAGCTGGCTGACTAATTGCATACCATCCGGGATCAAACTGTGTTTACGGTTTCCTATTGCATTCATCTTCCTAAATGGCATGAAGTTAATCGAACTTTGCCGCTTTTACCCCAAACTAACTTTCCAACTGAACCACTGATCTGATTGGATCTGCAGTTTTGTGGCAACACAATGCTGTTATCTCTAACTGCAATATTTTTGCTCATTTTCTCTTTTTAGATCGAAAAAAAGAAATGTGAGAAAGAAGAGCGCGACTGAGGCGTCAGGGTAGAAACAGAATTGACAGACATTTAATGTAGCATGACAAAAATAAAACTATGGCAAATCTCACATTGCTGTGTTCTAATTTTATTTACATACATTTTATTAAAAAACCTTGTTTGCAATATACTGTGGCTTGAGGGGAAAAACTTATACTCAAAATACTCAATACTTTCTAAATACTTGCATGTATTGGAGCTGTCACATTTGCTGGGATGGAGAAGGCACAATCCATACACCAGTGATTGTAGATAATGAACATGTATATATATCTGGTTGTCCCTGAGGAAGAGCACAGACCGTGCTCAAAAATGTTGGATTGTTTTCAATAAACATTTTTTTTCTTTGCATTAAGTCCCTCTGTGTGCAGTGCCCTTTCTTTATATTTTATATATATAAATATATATATACAGGTATGGGACCCATTATCCAGAATGCTCGGGACCAGGGGTTTTCCAGATAAGAGATCTTTACTTAATTTGGATCTTTTTAACTGAAGTCTACTTAAAATTATTTAAACATTTAATAAACCCAATAGGACTGTTGTACCCCCAATAAGGGGTAATTATATCTTAGTTGGGATCAAGTACAGGTATAGGACCCATTATCCAGAATGCTCGGGACCAAGGGTATTCCGGATAAGGGGTCTTTCCGTAATTTGGATCTCAACACCTTAAGTCTACTAAAAAAATCAATAAAACATCAATTAAACCCAATAGGATTGTTTTGCATCCAATAAGGATTATTTATATCTTAGTTGGGATCAATTCCAAGGTACCGATTTATTTCTACATAGAAAAAGGAAATCAGTTTTACAATTCTGAATTATTTGATTATAATGGAGTCTATGGGAGACGGGCTTTCCGTAATTCGGAGCTTTCTGGATAATGGGTTTCCGGATAAGGGGTCCGATACCTGTACTGTTTTATTATTACAGAGAAAAGGGAATCATTTAACCATTAAATAAACCCAATAGGGCTGTTCTGCCCCCAATAAGGGGTAATTATATCTTAGTTGGGATCAAGTACAGGTACTGTTTTATTATTACAGAGAAAAGGGAATCATTTAACCATTAAATAAACCCAATAGGGCTGTTCTGCCCCCAATAAGGGGTAATTATATCTTAGTTGGGATCAAGTACAGGTACTGTTTTATTATTACAGAGAAAAGGGAATCATTTAACCATTAAATAAACCCAATAGGGCTGTTCTGCCCCCAATAAGGGGTAATTATATCTTAGTTGGGATCAAGTACAGGTACTGTTTTATTATTACAGAGAAAAGGGAATCATTTAACCATTAAATAAACCCAATAAGGCTGTTCTGCCCCAATAAGGGGTAATTATATCTTAGTTGGGATCAAGTACAGGTACTGTTTTATTATTACAGAGAAAAGGGAATCATTTAACCATGAAATAAACCCAATAAGGCTGTTCTGCCCCAATAAGGGGTAATTATATCTTAGTTGGGATCAAGTACAGGTACTGTTTTATTATTACAGAGAAAAAAGAAAATTGGTTTTAAAAATGTGAATTATTTGATTAAAATGGAGTCAATGGGAGATGGACTTCCCGTAATTCGGAACTTTCTGGATAACAGGTTTACGGATAAGGGGTCCCATACCTTTACCCTGACCCTATCACAGAGTGTTAAATTAACAAGTTCTTATTTATTTAACATGGTTTTCAGCCCCAGGAACCTTGTATCAAACCTTTTTTTTTTTTTCTTTGAAACTCATAGAGGTTACAGCACTCTTGGGCAATTTCATGTATTTTTAATTTGGAAAAAAAGTTATACTGCTGGGAAAAGATTAAAAAAAAAGAACACAAGCCAGAAAACCTGGCATGAAAAAGCTGAAAAGAGTAAAGAGTTCATGTTCTGTGCTGTTTAAAGGGCACACTCAGGCCAGAACCCACCAGGGATTTCCCAGGTAACCTGTCAGGGCAGTGTGACCTTGACTTCAGGAGATGAAGTACCACAGAATGGACAAATTCAAAGTGGAACCAGGGCTGTCATATTGGCCCTCACTGTAGGCCACTTCCAATTAACTAATGTTTGTAGAACAAAGCCGTGTAACACCGGCACATTTTGTATTTAATACACAAAAAGATGGGTTGTGGAAGCTACTGATCGGACCAAATTATCTACAATTATATAAAAGGGATTGATCAATGCACATTGCCCAGTCCCATTTCACTAGCAATTTAGTATCTGTACAAGTCAATATACTTGCAAAAACAGGGGTTTTTAGTTATGATCATAAAATTGGAAACCCCCAAAAGTGCCAAAGTGTCTCCTATAAAAGCCTGTGAGACCAGTCCCTTGGTCAGCAAACACTTATCCCAAGAAATGCTTCCATGCAGGGAGGTGCCAAGCTACGAAAAATATGGCTGGAGGTAAATAATTAGGGCCACCATGAGGGGTTGCATGGTATGGTGGCTGGACAATTTTAAGATCATAAGTTTGTAACTAAAAAAAAAAGTATATGCACTAGCAGAGATATTAAATTACTGGTAAAATAGGAGTTCAGGAGATGTGCACTGATATTTTATATGTTTGAAGCAAGTTTTGTATTTAACAGTTATTAAAATGGGCCCTTGCCCTAACAGGCCAGTAAGATTCAGTAACATATATACCATGTTCTTGTCGTCCCTGTACTCAAGCCCTCCTCTGACATGGCTCCCCCTAATAACTACAAGCCAATCTCACTCTTGCCTTTCGCCTCCCAGCTCCTTGAACGGATTGTTGTCAACCTGTAGGAAATAGAATAAATATATAACTGTGATTAGTTCTTGTTGATCACTAGGTGGCACTGTGGGGTCAGGGGAATCCCCAGTTGAGGTTATATAAGGGAGAGCGTGGGGCATTACTTTACGAGTATGATGCTGTATAGCCTGAGGCTTGCCCCCTAAGAGAGCTACTAAGGAGAAGTAGTGGAGAGGTTATTTAGTAATAAGGTAGATTGGTTGAGCTTGCTGTATCCAGTGAGCTTTAGGTGTAGGTTGTTTAGTCGAGCAGCTAAGCTCCAGCAAGGAGATAATGAGGGACCAGTGTCCCGGCGGTACCTCATCCAGAGTAGGGATTAGGGTAGAAAGGACCTAGTATCCTGAATGAAGGCTAACCCTGGGGCTGAAAGTCTGTTAAAGAGTACAGTGTCCCTGACTCAAGGAGGAGGCAGCCGGTGGGGCCTAGTGACCTGGGGCTCCTAGTTCTTGTTACAAAATATATTGGGGGAGATTGTGTATGGCAAGTATCACTGTGGACGCTGTGTGGTGATCAATAAAGAGGCGTTCATGAGTTCAACTGTGATTACTGGTGATGGTGGTTAGAGTAAGAGTTGGCCAAGGGATACTGTGAGTGACCAGACACCACGTTACAAACCATTTACTGAACTTTCTGCTTTCCAACCATCTTTTTTAAGTACCGATGATGCAATGAACTCCAGAATGGGAGGAGTATTAAGTACTTACCCTTAAATAGCGTGGATATGGGTCTGTTTTTATTCCTACGAATAAGTGTGAGACATGAAATGCTTCAAGCTGACTTTTAATCATGTTCCAATAAAGATCCATGTTTTAATCTGATTTGTACTTGGTCTCAAGTACATTATCTACAAAAACTCATAACCATCTCTAACATAAGCTTTTCCTTCCAAGTATACTGGCTGTGTAACAACTTTACTCTGTAATAAAATATTAGACAACGTTACAGAGTTCCACTGCTGTGTAGATGAGTGTTAAGATGAGTAGTAAATGAGTGTTAAGCTTTGGGTTTTGGGCCCTAAGGCTCAAGCAAACATAAATCAGGCCCCCACTGTCAGACAGCTGTAGATCAACTACAGACATAATAGATGCAACCAACAGAAAGGCAACTAATCTCACACTCTCCTGGTGGAGGACTAGCAAGGGACTTGAAAAATACCCCTTATATGTAGTGATGGGTGAAAAAATTTGGCAGGCATGGCGGATTTTTTCATGAAATGGGCGACAAAATTTGCCGCGGAAAAATTTGCAGCGTGTCCAAAAATTGTCACCCCTGTCAAAAGAATTATTGCGCTCATCAAAAGAATTAGCGCAGTCAAACGTATTGTCGCGCGTCAAAAGAATTGTCTTGTGCCAAAAAGAATTGTCTCTCTCATCAAAAGAATTGTAGCGCATCTTGTTGTGTGAGACAATTTTTTTTTTTAATGCGGAACATTTTCCCCATTTCACAAATTTTTCACAAATCTTTTGAAAGGTTAGCGAATTTTACGGCGAAGCGAAACGGAACAGATTCACTCATCACTAATTATTTGTTAAACTCTATGCAAGTGTTACAGATAATAGAGCCTAGGGTTGGAATGGGGGGTGCAGGGCCCACTGGGGCTGCTGCCCCAGGGGCACCGCACACCCAAGGTGCCCCCACCGGCCACGTCACCCGCATCCCCCGCAGGGGCCCCGCCACCCGCCAGTTGCCCTCCCCTGAGCGCACGTAAGTGATGGATCGGGTCTGGGCCGCCAGGGCCCACCAGGTTTTTTCCCGGTGTCCCGGCAGCCCAGTCCGACCCTGATAGATCCTATATTCTTTGATACAAACCATAGTTATCATTTTGGTCTATGAAATAACCACTGAATTATTGTATTACAATTCACAAACAGTATTTATAGAGAACACAAACACAGCAGAAGAATTGGGTTATTCCTAAGAAATGGTGCAAGATAAAGCCACAGAATTAAACAGAATGTTCAGGCAAAGAAGCAACAAGGAGATGTGGCTGTTGCACATAGCATGACAAGGCACTTAGTGTGGCCTCTAGCCCTGGGTATAATTGATAGCTACATGACACAAGGCCAGATTACTGATAAACAGAATTTGTTTTCTCTTTAGGGTGGAGTTTTGCATTGACTGGTTGCAAATCCGGTTTTCTCTCAGGATCTCTCATGACATAATATTTGGATTCTTAAAGGATATAAGAACAAAGAGTTTCAGGGATAAAGTTCTCAGAAACCATAATAAGTGAAATGACGTGTCCCCTACTGTATCCCAAAATAGAAACTTTCTGACTTTTTGGTACAAATGTTAGAGTTGTAGTTTAAATACCCTGCCCAGGTTTAATGTTACAAACTTATTGTCCCAGGAGTTTATCCCATGACTGTATGAACAGCAACAGAATATAAAGAAAATAAAAATGGGAAAAGCGAATTTCATTGTGAATAATATCACTATGTATATTAAAGTTTTCACTTACAAAATGCAGGAAGTCTAAGATAAGATATACAGTGGAGGAAATAATTATTTGACCCCTCACTGATTTTGTAAGTTTGTCCAATGACAAAGAAATGAAAAGTCTCAGAACAGTATCATTTCAATGGTAGGTTTATTTTAACAGTGGCAGATAGCACATCAAAAGGAAAATCGAAAAAATAACTTTAAATAAAAGATAGCAACTGATTTGCATTTCATTGAGTGAAATAAGTTTTTGAACCCTCTAACAAAAAAAGACTTAATAATAATGGAAAAACCCTTGTTTGCAAGCACAGAGGCCAAACATTTCTTGTAATTGATGACCAAGTTTGCGCACATTTTAGGAGGAATGTTGGTCCCACTCCTCTTTGCAGATCATCTCTAAATCCCTAAGGTTTCGAGGCTGTCTCTGTGCAACTCTGAGCTTGAGCTCCCTCCATAGGTTTTCTATTGGATTAAGGTCCGGAGACTGACTAGGCCACTCCATGACCTTAATGTGCTTCTTCTTGAGCCACTCCTTTGTTGCCTTTGCTGTATGTTTTGGGTCATTGTCGTGCTGGAACACCCATCGAGGACCCATTTTCAGTTTCCTGCAGAGGGAAGGAGGTTGTCGTTCAGGATTTCACGATACATGGCTCCGTCCATTTTCCCGTTAATGCGAATAAGTTGTCCTGTGCCCTTAGCAGAAAAACACCCCCAAAGCAAAATGTTTCCACCCCCATGCTTGACGGTGGGGACGGTGTTTTGGGGGTCATAGGCAGCATTTTTCTTCCTCCAAACACAGCGAGTTGAGTTAATGCCAAAGAGCTCTATTTTGGTCTCATCAGACCACAGCACCTTCTCCCAGTCACTCACAGAATCATTCAGGTGTTCATTGGCAAACTTCAGATGGGCCTGCACATGTGCCTTCTTGAGCAGGGGGACCTTGCGAGCCCTGCAGGATTTTAATCCATTGCGGTGTAATGTGTTTCCAATGGTTTTCTTGGTGACTGTGGTCCCTGCTAATTTGAGGTCATTAACTAACTCCTCCCGTGTAGTTCTAGGATGCTTTTTCACCTTTCTCAGAATCATTGACACCCCACGAGGTGAGATCTTGCGTGGAGCCCCAGAGGGAGGTCGATTGATGGTCATTTTGTGCTCCTTCCATTTTCGAACAATCGCACCAACAGTTGTCACCTTCTCTCCCAGCTTCTTGCTAATGGTTTTGTAGCCCATTCCAGCCTTGTGCAGGTCTACAATTTTGTCTCTGACATCCTTGGACAGCTCTTTGGTCTTTCCCATGTTGGAGAGTTTGGAGTCTGCTTGATTGATTGATTCTGTGGACAGGTGTCTTTTATACAGGTGACTAGTTAAGACAGGTGTCCTTAATGAGGTTGACTAATTGAGTAGAAGTGTCTAACCACTCTGTGGGAGCCAGAACTCTTAATGGTTGGTAGGGGTTCAAAAACTTATTTCACTCAATGAAATGCAAATCAGTTGCTATCTTTTATTTAAAGTTATTTTTTCAATTTTCCTTTTGATGTGCTATCTGCCACTGTTAAAATAAACCTACCATTGAAATGATACTGTTCTGAGACTTTTCATTTCTTTGTCATTGGACAAACTTACAAAATCAGTGAGGGGTCAAATCATTATTTCCTCCACTGTAATTACCCCTTATAGGGGGCAGAACAGCCCTATTGGGTTTATTTCATGGTTAAATTATTCCCTTTTCTCTGTAATAATAAAACAGTACCTGTACTTGATCCCAACTAAGATATAATTACCCCTTATTGGGGGCAGAACAGCCCTATTGGGTTTATTTCATGGTTAAATGATTCCCTTTTCTCTGTAATAATAAAACAGTACCTGTACTTGATCCCAACTAAGATATAATTACCCCTTATTGGGGGCAGAACAGCCCTATTGGGTTTATTTAATGGTTAAATGATTCCCTTTTCTCTGTAATAATAAAACAGTACCTGTACTTGATCCCAACTAAGATATAAAAAATCCTTATTGGAGGCAGAACAGCCCTATTGGGTTTAATTAATGTTTACATTATTTTTTTAGCATGGAGATCCAAATTACAGAAAGACCCCTTATCCAGAAAACCCCAGGTCCAAAGCATTCTGGATCAAGGGTCCCATTCCTGTATTCAATCTTATTTCTTTGTATATGAACTGTGACTTTAATAGCTATATTATCCTGATTTATATAAATTGTTCCAAATTACCACTTGTTCCATCCCGTATAATTAATATATCACCAATAAATATAATGGAACAGGTACAAGAGACACTGCCATTTAAACTTAGTCTGATTATTACTGATAATGAGAATTGGTTTCCTCGTTAGGATGGACTTTGCAGTGAAAGGTTCCCAGAATAACATCATATTTTTATTCTTAGAGGATAAAGTATCACAGGAGACAAAGAGTTTCAGAGAAAAGGTTTTCAGAAATCGTATCAGTTGAAATGACGTCTCCCTATCCCCTAATAGAACATTGATTCTCCTAGTTTAGGCTGCTCAGGTGAGCGAACAAGTGTTAAAGTTGTATTTTAAAGACCCTGCCCTGATATAAAGTTACAGCCCTATTGTCCCAGGGGTTTATCCCATGACGATATGAGCGATAGCAGAATATAAATAGTGTTTTATTATCGACACAACTTCAGTTCTGATATACTAATAAATAATAATAAAACAGTACCTGTACTTGATCCCAACTAAGATATAATTACCCCTTATTGGGGCAGAACAGCCCTATTGGGTTTATTTCATGGTTAAATGATTCCCTTTTCTCTGTAATAATAAAACAGTACCTGTACTTGATCCCAACTAAGATATAATTACCCCTTATTGGGGGCAGAACAGCCCTATTGGGTTTATTTAATGGTTAAATGATTCCCTTTTCTCTGTAATAATAAAACAGTACCTGTACTTGATCCCAACTAAGATATAATTACCCCTTATTGGGGGCAGAACAGCCCTATTGGGTTTATTTCATGGTTAAATGATTCCCTTTTCTCTGTAATAATAAAACAGTACCTGTACTTGATCCCAACTAAGATATAATTACCCCTTATTGGGGCAGAACAGCCCTATTGGGTTTATTTCATGGTTAAATGATTCCCTTTTCTCTGTAATAATAAAACAGTACCTGTACTTGATCCCAACTAAGATATAATTACCCCTTATTGGGGCAGAACAGCCCTATTGGGTTTATTTCATGGTTAAATGATTCCCTTTTCTCTGTAATAATAAAACAGTACCTGTACTTGATCCCAACTAAGATATAATTACCCCTTATTGGGGCAGAACAGCCCTATTGGGTTTATTTCATGGTTAAATGATTCCCTTTTCTCTGTAATAAAAAAACAGTACCTGTACTTGATCCCAACTAAGATATAATTACCCCTTATTGGGGGCAGAACAGCCCTATTGGGTTTATTTAATGGTTAAATGATTCCCTTTTCTCTGTAATAATAAAACAGTACCTGTACTTGATCCCAACTAAGATATAAAAAATCCTTATTGGAGGCAGAACAATCCTATTGGGTTTAATTAATGTTTACATTATTTTTTTAGCATGGAGATCCAAATTACAGAAAGACCCCTTATCCAGAAAACCCCAGGTCCAAAGCATTCTGGATCAAGGGTCCCATTCCTGTATTCAATCTTATTTCTTTGTATATGAACTGTGACTTTAATAGCTATATTATCCTGATTTATATAAATTGTTCCAAATTACCACTTGTTCCATCCCGTATAATTAATATATCACCAATAAATATAATGGAACAGGTACAAGAGACACTGCCATTTAAATTTAGCCTGATTATTACTGATAATGAGAATTGGTTTCCTCGTTTGGATGGACTTTGCAGTGAAAGGTTCCCAGAATCCCAGAATAACATCATATTTTTATTCTTAGCGGATAAAGTATCACAGGAGACAAAGAGTTTCAGAGAAAAGGTTTTTAGAAACCATATTAGTTGAAATGACGTCTCCCTATCCCATAATAGAACATTGATTCTCCTAGTTTAGGATGCTCAGGTGAGCGAACAAGTGTTAAAGTTGTATGGTAAAGACCCTGCCCTGATATAAAATTACAGCCCTATTGTCCCGGGGGTTTATCCCATGACGATATGAGCGATAGCAGAATATAAATAGTGTTCGATTATCGACACAACTTCAGTTCTGAGATTCCCCAGACCTACAATGATGCTGCGAGTTCTGATCTTCTCTGCCCTCCTTTGCCTGGCATTGGCCCGTGGCAGCGGTGAAGAAAGGGGTAAGGCTCATATACAGCCCTGTATGTTTGGGTCACTCAGCATTTCTCAGATTAAGAAGCTTGTATTAATGCATGGCAATGCCAGTTCTGCCAACAAAGTTGTCCATATGAGCCTTATATGTTCTTAATAATATCTTTAGGCTCTTTTGTTATTGTGTGTATATAATATTATGCTAAGTCACATGGGTGACTTCTTGGCTGCCAACTTTTTACTTTTGTTTGTATTTATGTTTTGCTTCACATTATCATCAGGACACTCTGGAGAGAATCAAAGTGAGATCCATATTGAGGATCATAGTGGGAAGCGGGGCCACTGCCCAGTTGTTCCCTCTGGTAATAACGTTACCCTCGCTGCCTGTAACACTACTTGCCCCGGGGGCGCCAACTGCTCTAACATTGAGTGCTCCTCTGACACCAACTGCACCGGAATCCAGAAATGCTGCAACACCAGCTGCGGAATGGCATGTATGAACCCCGAATACAGTGAGTAAATGTACAGGGTCCAGCGTATATAACCGAGTCATTGTGCAAAACCAATTATATTTGTAGAAACTTTTATGTACATCTATGGTGACTCTAAAATGATATAAATACAGAGTAATTTAAAAATGATTAACCCAAAAAGAAACATTCCAGGCAAGGAAAGATATTTAATTTAGAGAAATGGAGGGCACTCCTCCCAAGAATATCATTGGCAAAAAAAAAATACAAAAAAACAACAATAAATTATAAAGGAAAGATATTTAAACAGCCTTGGTCTTTTCAGACTTGACGCTAGCTTTTAGTAATGGGAGTCAAAGTTTTTCAGTGCTGGGGGGGGGGGGGTGTTGGAATAGCAGGATGGAGAAAATCATGGTTAGTCTATAGCAGTTATACTACAGATTTTTATGTCCCCTAACTGCTTAACGCAAGAGCACCACTGACCTCTATGTATGACACCATCATTTTAAGAAAATGGCCTCCTAATATGCAGTATAGTAAATAATTGGTCAAATATATAGAAACAATTGGACAGTTCTGGTCTATAGTACTCAAAGCTCAAAGCAGTCTTTCTTATACTTAAGGCCTGGGCTTTAGGTGGTGACCAAGTGGCTCTGTACCAAGTATGTCCCACTAGTTATCTAAGGCCTAGACATCTGGAAATGACACGACTGCTTGAGTTCAGCCTTCAAACTTGCTATGTGTTGGGTGCGTGTCCCACTTTAATATATAGATGCAGCCAAGTGCCTTTACCATGTTGTTGCGTTATGTCTCTTCCACTTAACACAGGGCAAAAAAATACCAAAATTTCTGCATGGTCTATGGGGTTTTCTTCAGTGTTTTGCTGGCAAGTCTTTGCACTCCAGCACCATCTAGAGGCAGGATTTAACACTCAAAAAATGTTGTCTGGACATAGTGAGGCAACAAACGGCTGCTTGTATTTGTAAAAGGCAGATAGCACTGCACTACAATTCAAACCTAGACCCAGAGACACCACTGGAGGGCAATACTGTCTTGTAGAAGTAGGACATACCATTTGGGTATCTTTGTACCTTAGTAACAAAGTAGATACCAAGGGAATGCAGAATGTGCATCAGAAGGGAATGGCCCCCTTTTGGATCTGTTTCTGTATCTGACAAAATATCAACATGTTCTGACTACAGAATGTTATACAGGGCAAACATGAGAATGAAAAGCCTTATCTGACATTCACATTTCTTGGCACTTTGCTAGAGACACCGTGTGTGCAGGATGCAGACTGTGCTGGAATCCTAATCTGCTGCAGGGGGCGCTGTGTTGCTCCTAAGCCCCCCAAGAAAGGGTCAAGAGAAATGGTAAGCGGAGAATTTCTATTCTATTCTTCTTTTACACATCATGGTGTTTTATGTAGAGGAATAAAAATATTCTTTGCCTTTTGATTAAATTGCCATTGGGTGCATAAGGCATACAATAAATAAACTATTGGGGTTATACATGGGAGTCTACTGGTCTGTGTTTTTCTTTTAGGCAAGAGGTCCCTCTATTTGTTCCTATTGGTACAGCTATGTGGCTAGTGGGGGCCAAAGGCTCCATTAATAGTTCCATGGCCTATATAAAAACCGTATATGTTCATGGGACTCATGGTGACTTGAAATATACTTATATTTTACAGTAGTACCTATACTGTTCCCACTGTTCTTTACTGACAGTTATGTAGTTCTCAAACAATTTGTTCCTGACAGGGTAGGATAGAAGATTATGGGACCTGTTATTCAGAATGCTGATAAGGGATGGGATAAGGGGTCTCCATACCTTAAGTCCACTGAAAGATCATTTAAACATTATTAAACCCAATAGGGCTGTTTTGCCCCCAATAAGGGGTAATTATATCTTAGTTGGGATCAAGTACAGGTACTGTTTTATTATTACAGAGAAAAGGGAATCATTTAACCATTAAATAAACCCAATAGGGCTGTTCTGCCCCCAATAAGGGGTAATTATATCTTAGTTGGGATCAAGTACAGGTACTGTTTTATTATTACAGAGAAAAGGGAATCATTTAACCATGAAATAAACCCAATAGGGCTGTTCTGCCCCAATAAGGGGTAATTATATCTTAGTTGGGATCAAGTACAGGTACTGTTTTATTATTACAGAGAAAAGGGAATCATTTAACCATTAAATAAACCCAATAGGGCTGTTCTGCCCCCAATAAGGGGTAATTATATCTTAGTTGGGATCAAGTACAGGTACTGTTTTATTATTACAGAGAAAAGGGAATCATTTAACCATGAAATAAACCCAATAGGGCTGTTCTGCCCCAATAAGGGGTAATTATATCTTAGTTGGGATCAAGTACAGGTACTGTTTTATTATTACAGAGAAAAGGGAATCATTTAACCATGAAATAAACCCAATAGGGCTGTTCTGCCCCAATAAGGGGTAATTATATCTTAGTTGGGATCAAGTACAGGTACTGTTTTATTATTACAGAGAAAAGGGAATCATTTAACCATTAAATAAACCCAATAGGGCTGTTCTGCCCCAATAAGGGGTAATTATATCTTAGTTGGGATCAAGTACAGGTACTGTTTTATTATTACAGAGAAAAGGGAATCATTTAACCATTAAATAAACCCAATAGGGCTGTTCTGCCTCCAATAAGGGGTAATTATATCTTAGTTGGGATCAAGTACAGGTACTGTTTTATTATTACAGAGAAAAGGGAATCATTTAACCATGAAATAAACCCAATAGGGCTGTTCTGCCCCCAATAAGGGGTAATTATATCTTAGTTGGGATCAAGTACAGGTACTGTTTTATTATTACAGAGAAAAAGGAAATCATTTTTAAAAATCAAAATGATTTGCTTATAATGGAGTCTATGAGAGATGGCCATTCTGTAATTCGGAACTTTCTGGATAACAGGTTTCCGGATAACGGATCCCATAGCTTTACTGATGTTAGGTGCCTGCTGAATTCAATAACGTGTTTAGCTTGGCAGCTAATTGACTCCTAATGAAAGCACACAGTTAATTAAAGCCACCCTGTGTATATCAAACACTATTCCAGCTGCCTGATATTCTGTGAGGACCCGAGGTTGGCAATCATTTTTATTTTTGTTGCCTCCAATTAAAATGCACCTATCACAATGAAATGCTTCCCCCACCAGAGATGCAGGCTAATAGAGCTGGGTGCTAATAGAGCTGGGTGCTAATAGAGCCTGCACTCCCCCCCCCCCGTTGGGGGAAACAATAGCCCATGGGGTGACTGGTTGCTCACTGCCAGGATCTGCTGCTTTGTGGTGATAAACAAAATTATTTTATTTTTTTTTTTCTCTTTTTAGACCAACAAATCCAGATGTGACTGAGGAGAGAATAACCAAGCGACTGAGGAGTCAGCGCACAAATAAGATCGGCTAAAACTTTACGTATTGCGGCAAAAATTTCTGAAATAATAAACTATAGCAAATGTCACATTGCTGTCCTCTGGTTGATTTAAGTGTGTTTTATTAAAATAAACACCAAAATCCGGAACAGGCAATAAAGCATAAAGTTGCTTTATTTGTAATATACTTTAGCTTCTATTGATTTGCCACTAAACAAAACATTTATCTGTATATTTCTGTATATTTGTATATATAGGCGCTGTCATATTGCTGGGATGAGGCAAGGCTACAGGGGTTTTATTAAGTTTTCGAAAAGGGGTCACCAAGGCTGGAACTTGGGGGAGGCGGCAGAGGCACAACAGAAGGGGGTGCTAGTATCCGATATATAAAGGGCCCTATATAATGTATATACACTGTACACATGCATTATACCCCCGATAAATGTTCAATATACTGACATACCCCATTTGTGTGCAAGGAGGATGTGACCACACAATAAACAGAAAAAAGAAATCCTCTGCACTCACCCATTATCAATATATATAGGGCATTAAGCCATTCTGTGCATTAAGCTGCCAAGCAATGCCCTCCCCTTTAAGCAAAACAGGGATTGTTGATATATTTAAGCCGGCCAATTCATCCCCAGTCTGGCCAGTCCTACACTCACTCACCCCCAGTCTGGCCAGTCCTACACTCACTCACCCCCAGTCTGGCCTGTCCTACACTCACTCACCCCCAGTCTGGCCTGTCCTACACTCACTCACCCCCGGTCTGGCCTGTCCTACACTCACTCACCCCCGGTCTGGCCTGTCCTACACTCACTCACCCCCGGTCTGGCCTGTCCTACACTCACTCACCCCCGGTCTGGCCTGTCCTACACTCACTCACCCCCGGTCTGGCCTGTCCTACACTCACTCACCCCCGGTCTGGCCTGTCCTACACTCACTCACCCCCGGTCTGGCCAGTCCTACACTCACTCACCCCCGGTCTGGCCAGTCCTACACTCACTCACCCCCGGTCTGGCCTGTCCTACACTCACTCACCCCCGGTCTGGCCAGTCCTACACTCACTCACCCCCAGTCTGGCCAGTCCTACACTCACTCACCCCCAGTCTGGCCTGTCCTACACTCACTCACCCCCGGTCTGGCCTGTCCTACACTCACTCACCCCCGGTCTGGCCTGTCCTACACTCACTCACCCCCGGTCTGGCCTGTCCTACACTCACTCACCCCCGGTCTGGCCTGTCCTACACTCACTCACCCCCGGTCTGGCCTGTCCTACACTCACTCACCCCCAGTCTGGCCAGTCCTACACTCACTCACCCCCAGTCTGGCCTGTCCTACACTCACTCACCCCCGGTCTGGCCTGTCCTACACTCACTCACCCCCGGTCTGGCCTGTCCTACACTCACTCACCCCCGGTCTGGCCTGTCCTACACTCACTCACCCCCGGTCTGGCCTGTCCTACACTCACTCACCCCCAGTCTGGCCAGACCTACACTCACTCACCCCCGGTCTGGCCAGTCCTACACTCACTCACCCCCGGTCTGGCCAGTCCTACACTCACTCACCCCCGGTCTGGCCAGTCCTACACTCACTCACCCCCGGTCTGGCCAGTCCTACACTCACTCACCCCCGGTCTGGCCAGTCCTACACTCACTCACCCCCGGTCTGGCCAGTCCTACACTCACTCACCCCCGGTCTGGCCTGTCCTACACTCACTCACCCCCGGTCTGGCCAGTCCTACACTCACTCACCCCCGGTCTGGCCAGTCCTCACTCACCCCCGGCCAGTCCTACACTCACTCACCCCGGTCTGGCCAGTCCTACACTCACTCACCCCCGGTCTGGCCAGTCCTACACTCACTCACCCCCGGTCTGGCCAGTCCTACACTCACTCACCCCCGGTCTGGCCAGTCCTACACTCACTCACCCCCGGTCTGGCCAGTCCTACACTCACTCACCCCCAGTCTGGCCGGTCCTACACTCAATTTTATCTGATTCACTAAGAATGCTACTGCTTCATTATACATTTAACAAAAGGAGTTTCACCTGCAACTTGCTTGCTTGTGGTGAGCACAATTTTCCCTTTTTTGCTATAGTTTATACAGGAGCAGTGGCCAGCTCCATGTTGTTGCTCCCTCCCTTCCCAGCTACAGTCAGTTAATCCCAATGGGCCAATAAAAGGGCAACCATTTGGGGGTTTTAACCTTGAAAGTAAGCAAGTTGCAGGTAAAAAAACCAGCACTTCACAGTGGAACTGCTTTCGGATAAGCTATGTTTCTCCTACTCAATGTAACTGGAGGAGGGTTGGGTGGGCTGGATTTGGATTTTTAAGATTGAATGTTATTCTGAAATCAACCACTAGGTGGGGCATGGAAGCATTTTTGCAGTAGAGATGTCAGGGAGCTACTATCTTGCAGAGGCCAAATTACTGAAAGATTCCTTATCTGGAAAACCCCAGGTCCCAAGCATTCTGGATAGCAGGTCCTATACATGTAATGTTTATTTATTTGTTATTTCATGTATCTGTTCTATTTTCTTTACTCTATTTATATTGTTCTTAGTAGCTGTACTTTATCATATTATTTCAACATTATTTCTAATTAGGTCATTTCTGAAGTCACAGTGGAAAACACTGATATTATATAACATATTATACACAATTGGCATTTGATCAGTGAAAAAAGAATTCATTGTCTATAAATACAGCACAATCCTTATGCTACATACTTGGATTTTACATTATACAAGAATGGACAGTTCCCTCCCCCCCCCCTCCCAGTCCCACGATGTTTTTTTTCCTTCACAAATTTCATGTTTTCCTGGAATTTCCTGGAAAGCGTAAAATTGGGGTTCTACTGTAATCAGTCTTTGTTTATAAGAATGTGTGGTTATGGTTGGGCAAGGATCTAAAAATATGACTTTTGTATACTTTTTTAGCAGCGTATTCAGCCACAATTACATAAGTACCCTGGGAGAAATGCACTTTGTGTATATTGAATATACTTGGGGCAAGTGGTACCCTATAGTACAGTGATCCCCAATGGCTCGGGAGTAACATGTTGCTCCCCAACCCCTTGGATGTTGCTCCCAGTGGCTTCAAAGTAGGCGCCATTTTTAAATTTCCAGCTTGGAGACAAGTTTTGGAAGCACAGAGAAACAGTTTTACTCCAAGCAGAGCCTCCTGCAGGCCAGCAGTCTACATGGGGCTACCAAATAGCCAATCACAGCCCTTATTTGGCACCCCCAAAGGACTGTGGGGAGGTAGTCACATGTATAAGTGTCTATAATGGTGCATTGTGGGAAATAAACATACTGAAATTGCACTTTGATCACTGTACTTTGGTAAGTGAATGCCCCCTAATAGAGATGTAGCGGACTGTTCGCCAGCGAACTAATTCGTGCGAACATCGGGTGTTCGCAAGTTCGCGAACTTTTTGCGTATGTTCGCAATTTGGGTTCGCCGCGTTTTTTTTTCCGCTGCGCTTTTTTCTCGGCCTAAAAACACCACACAAGCCACACATGGCGTTTTTCAGCCTAGTACTAGTGTAAGCAAATCCCGTTTCCATGGTGCTAATAGTGCGAAATAGCAAAAAACGCTGCGTATTTCCACTAGGTCTGCCAGCTGCCTTTGCGGTTTTACGCAACGCTGTGTCAACAAAGTATTTTTCAGAGACATTTTTGCCCTTGATCCCCCTCCTGCATGCCACTGTCCAGGTCGTGGCACCCTTTAAACAACTTTAAAATCAGTTTTCTGGCCAGAAATGGCTTTTCTAGGTTTTAAAGTTCGCCTTCCCATTGAAGTCTATGGGGTTCGCAAAGTTCGCGAATATTCGCGCTTTTTGGCATAAGTTCGCGAACGCGTTTGCGGACTTTTTTTTTGAGGTTTGCTACATCCCTACCCCCTAATAGGTCCTTTATTTTTTAATCCCATCCATAATAATAACAATGTAGTAGATAGGCCTGCACTCCTCTCCAGCAACAAATGCCAGGTGCAAATCAGACCTTTTGCCTTCTTTTCCTCCTACACACCTAAAAATAATCCATAATAATAATAAATATGTTGTATGAAATCAACTCTGGATTATGTGACAACCCACAGAGAACACTAACACAGCAGCAGAATTTGGTTACACCTGAGAAATGGCGCAACCCAAAGCCACAGAAATATTTAAACAAAGAACCAATGACGAGGAGACGAGGAGACAATGTACTTTACTTAGTGTGGCCTCTAGCCCTGGATATAATTAATAGCTACATAAGACAATGCCATGTGAATTTAGACTACTCATAAACAGAATTTGTTTTCTCCTTTGGGTGAAATTTTGCAATAACTGGTTGCAAGTGCGGTTTTTCTAAGGATTTCAGGGTGACTAAGCTTTACTGAAACCATATCAGGTGAAATGGCGTTTACCCAAATGGAAACCATCTGATTTTCCTGGATTAGGAAGCTAAAGTTGTATTGTTCTTGGGGGTTTATCCCTTGATGATATCAGCAATAACATAATATAAATAGTGTTTGATTATCTACTCATAATTCAGTTCTGAGATTCCCCAGACCTACAATGATGCTGCGAGTTCTGATCTTCTCTGCCCTCCTTTGCCTGGCGTTGGCCCGTGGCAGCAGCGAAGAAAGTGGTAAGGCTCATATACAGCCCTGTACTTTTATAGCTTGTTCTGTGGAGGGTTGTTTAATCTCCAAAATGGGATGGAGATGGGTTGTAAGCTTGGGCACAGGTAGTAAGAGCCAGAGGGGTCCACCAAATCTTTAAAGGAAAAGGAAAGGTGAAATCACTGGGGAAAGCTAAAATATTAGGCACCCTCTAGTGGTTGTATTCCCTAACCTAATATTAGGCATAAATATAAACGAAATAATTGTGCCATTTATATTCTATATATACAGTATAGTGTGCCATTTATATTCTATATATACAGTGTAGTGTGCCATTTATATTCTATATATACAGTATTGTGTGCCATTTATATTCTATATATACAGTATAGTGTGCCATTTATATTCTATATATACAGTATAGTGTGCCATTTATATTCTGTATATACAGTATAGTGTGCCATTTATATTCTATATATACAGTATAGTGTGCCATTTATATTCTATATATACAGTATAGCGTGCCATTTATATTCTATATATACAGTATAGTGTGCCATTTATATTCTAAATATACAGTATAGTGTGCCATTTATATTCTATATATACACAGTATATTGTGCCATTTATATTCTATATATACAGTATAGTGTGCCATTTATATTCTATATATACAGTATAGTGTGCAATTTATATTCTATATATACAGTATATATACACTATATATACAGTATAGTGTGCCATTTATATTCTATATATACAGTATATTGTGCCATTTATATTCTATATATACAGTATAGTGTGCCATTTATACTCTATATATGCAGTATAGTGTGCCATTTATATTCTATATATACAGTATAGTGTGCCATTTATACTCTATATATACAGTATAGTGTGCCATTTATATTCTATATATACAGTATAGTGTGCCATTTATATTCTATATATACAGTATAGTGTGCCATTTATACAGTATAGTGTGCCATTTATATTCTATATATACAGTATAGTGTGCCATTTATACTCTATATATACAGTATAATGTGCAATTTATAAGGGCCATAAGGGTCATCCCCCTTAATTAAAATGTACCATCTGTGTAACAGGCATAAGTCAAATTTACCATGTATCAAACAACTCATAAATAAGCTTTTACACTGTGAGCTATTGAGCCATGATACCAATACTGTGCTCTCAATGCTTCTCAGGAGTTTAAATAATCTAGTATTAATTCCTGCTACCGGGGCCAGAACTTCACTATTATTGTCACCGTTATCACTAGTGCAAGATGCTTAGTTGACCACAAAAGCCTCATCATTATTAATAACATGTTTTATTATAGTAACATGCTACTTTACATGGATGACTTCTTGGCTGCAAACTTGTATTGCTTGTATTTATGTTTTGCCTCACCTTCTCATCAGGCTCTAAAGAGCACCATGGTGGGGATAGTAATGAAAACCATATGGAGAATCATAGTGGGAAGCGGGGCCACTGCCCAGTTGTTCCCTCCGGTAATAACGTTACCCTTGATTCCTGTAACACTACTTGCCCCGGGGGCGCCAACTGCTCTAACATTGAGTGCTCCTCTGACACCAACTGCACCGGAATCCAGAAATGCTGCAACGTCACCTGTGGAATGAAATGTGTCAACCCCATATACAGTAAGTAAATGTACTGGATTCAACGTATATAACCAAGTCATTGAGCAAAACCATTTTTATTTGCAAAATCATTTCAGTACTCTTATGGTCTAAAATAGTATAAAATACAATGGAATTCAAATATAATGAAACTAAAAGAAATATAACACTCCAATCAAGGAAAGATATTGGAGTAGACTTACCCCTTTTAGACTTCATGCTGGTTTTGAGTAATGGGAGTCGTAGTTATACAGTGCCGGGGGCTGAAATTGGTATAGCAGGAGGGAGAGAAGCATAGTTGATCTATTTTAGGTCTATATAACTGGAGGCTGTGGGCTGGATATGGCCAAATATGTAGTAAAGTGAATAACTGACCAACTACATTGAAACAGTTGGACAGCACTGGCCTATAGTATTCAAAGTAGTCTTCCCTATATATTAGATCAAGGGCTCCAACTGGTGACCAACTGGTCTGATGCTGCCAGACATTGTTTATGGCCCACCAGTTGTCCAAGACAACATCACTGCTTTAGTTCAGTTCAGCCTTTATGCTATTGGTTGGTTCAGTTGCCCCACTGCAATACTCAACTTTGATAGGACTGCAGTAGAATTCAGCCATATACCTAGGGACAAAGTTTTGTCAGATACAGTAACACTATTGCAAAAGTGCTTAGAATAGCAATCAACTTGCTTTAAAGGTTTACTTACCCTTTATGCTGCCTGAAAACCAGTATTTAGAACTGTACAATGAGTTACAAAGAAACCTAAATGTTATTTACTACTCGTAAACGACAATAATGCCCTCCAGTGTTGTCTCTGGGTGTATGGCTGGATTAAAGGTTTACTTATACTTTAATGATAAAACCTTGTGTAGCTGCACCCCAATGATATTCACTCCTTATGCCCAGTTTGGATTAAGATGCAACACTGCTGGGTGGGATGGATATTCAGATCAGCACATGTTATTCAACCATTCTACCAACAATATGTTAAATAAGAAATTTGTTTGGTCTGTTCTGTAATGGGGTTAATGGTGTTAATAGGTTAATGATTTCATTAGCCATAATCAGTGCTTAGTGAGGCAATTTGTGTCACATGACTTACTGAAACGTGGGTATTATTTAAAAAAAATTCTGTACCTTCTGTTATAAAATTTAAGAATATTAAAAGTCACATTGGAGAGCAATGAGCTGTATAATGAGTATGATGAATACAGAGCCTTGAGGTTTCCCTAAACTAAGGGAAACTATTGGCAATGTTGTTGTAGAAAGATAATAATTGTAGATACCAAAGGAACGAAGATTGTTGGTCAGAAGGGATTGGGCCTCTTTTGGTTCTGTTTCTGTATCTGACAAAACATCAACATGTTCTGACTACAGAATGTTATACAGGGCAAACATGAGAATGAAAAGCCTTATCTGACATTTACATTTCTTGGCACTTTGCTAGAGACACCTTGTGTGCAGGATGCAGACTGTGCTGGAACCTCAATCTGCTGCAGGGGGCGCTGTGTCTCTCCTAAGCCCCCCAAGAAAGGGTCAAGAGAAAGGGTAAGCTGAGAATTTCTACAACACTCTCTATTAGATGGCCATATGTGCCATCAGGGGTCCCCCCCCCACCTCCCCGGGACCCCTGCCCCAGTCGTGAGGTCCACCTAAAGCCATAACCCCCCTCCTGGCCACCCACATACCTTGTATTCTCTCTTGCAGCCGCGAATGGGGGGGGGAAGATCAAGGAGAAGCACAAAAGGTTTCAGGCAGGGAGCAGATCTGGGTTGGTAGGGGCCACAAGGGTTGGGGCCCACCAGATTTTTTCCTGGTGTCTCATTGGCCCAATCCGACCCTGCTATTGTTTTACTTATTTTGGGTGAGGAAGTGAAGGGGAGCAGCAGCTCCAGTTCTGTTTCTTCTGTTCCAATTCCTTGTCCTTAATGAATGAAACAACAGATGGCCCCCTTATATTGTATATTTCTGTCCCATGGCCTGATTGGTTGGAAGCCAAATGGTATCAGCCCATGTATGGCCTTCTTCAGGCTTTTCTATTGTATTGATCTTTCTAGATGGTGTAAATGTTGATGGAAGCAGGTTTTATTCACCAATGAAGACTCCTGAATGGCTTAGATCAGTGCTGTCCAACTTCTGCGGTGCCGAGGGCCGGAATTTCTCTTGCATACATGGTGGAGGGCCGCTAATGGAAGCCAGTTTTGGCCACTCCCCCATTTTAAACCACACCCTCTTCAAACCACACCCATTTTATCACTATGGTCGCTGCAGGGATATCAACCATCATTTATATGTTAAAGAATTATATTATGTCATATTAAGACACTCCCTTAAATCCATATGCCTCCTCCTCCCCTGTGGATAGCACAGAAACCCCCAGCATATAATTGCACACCTTAGGGACCATTTAATGGCTATTTCCAACTTCTAACAAACTCCCAGAACAAACCCCTGCCAGGTTCACCTCCCACAAGCAGCATAGGGTAAGTAGAGTATGGCACACAAAGGCAGCATAGGGTAGGCAGAGTATGGCACACACAGGCAGAACTCTGCCTGTCCTATGCTGCCTGTGTGTGCCATCCTCTGCCTGCTCTGCCTGTTTGTGCCATACCCTCCCTGCCCTATGCTACCTATGTGCCATACTCTGCCTACCCTATGCTGCCTATACACAGGCAGCATAGGCCAGGCAGTACATACAATGAGGTGTGAAGAGGTGAACAATGGGGGTGATTACAGCCTGAGCCTGAGGTGTGAACACTGCAGGGGGGGAGCAATGCAGAGATTAAAAGGTGTGAACAACACAGGGGATTACATATTTAAACAATACAGGGGGATTACAGCCTGAATCTGAGGTGAGAACCATGCAGGGGGGCAGTTAATCTCAATACTGATACCATTTAAAGCTAGCACAAAATTAAGCCATCAAAGCAGCCAGAGAGGTGGGGGCCACACAGAGGGGGGTCGAGGGCCCGCGGGCCGCCAGTTGGACAGCACTGGCTTAGATCAATATACAGTATGAATGTAGAACACAATAACAACAAACAGGGGCACCCTCATCAAAAAATAGTACTGCAATGATCGCTGTGTGCGATACAGCGCAATATTAGTCAATGGAAAAATATCAATCAATTCACACCACTGTAGCTTTATTAAGATTGGCCAATACAGTTTTGTTCCAGTTCATTTATGGATTTGATCCCAAATGGACTTCCCAGCTGAGACTACTGATGGCTGGGTCTGGGGTTTTGTGGTGATAAGTTATTTAACAAAATCCTGTAATTTTTAACTGCAATATATTTGCTCTTTTCCTGTTTCAGTACAACAAACCCAGATGTGGCTGAGGAGGGAGGAACCAAATGACTGAGGAGTCAGAGCACAAACAGGATTGGCAGAAACTTGATGTATCATTGCAATACTGGCTGAAACAATAAACTATAGCAAATCTTAAATTGCTGTGCTCTACTTTCATTTCCACACTTTTTATATTAAAATCCCCTAGGAACAAAGACAGGCAAAGCAATAAAGCATAAAGTTACCTTGTTTGCAATATACCTTAGCTTCTATTGGTTTGGTACTAAGCAGACATTAAATGATAAAGGTAAAACTTATAATAGAGGTTTGGACCCCCAACAAACTGCAAGGGCACTAAAGGGGTGCGAGAGGGTGTCTCATAAAGAGAAAAAATTTGTATTTGGGGCCTGGGTAGTATCTGTGCAGAGTGCAGCATCAGTGAGCCCACCACTCCCTATCTTGTGGTTTGGTTTGGTGACCCCCTACGTGCTCCTTGTGAATACAGTGCTACCTAATGCAGGCAGCACTGTATTCATGGGGGCAGCTACAGAAATGAAGTGCAGAGACCTACAGCCAATAATCTAGGCTGGAACGTAAGGTACAAAGTGCAAAAACAGCTACAAAATACAGAATACACAAAAAGGGGCTGTGGGAGCACTCCAAGGCTAAATAGAGTATACAAATACAATGGAAGTGCGACTGATCTGGCCAAATTAACTACAAACATACAAAAAGAAAAGGGGATTGATCAATGCACATTCCCTGGTCCCCTGTTTCATAAGTAAATTGTCTGTTAGTTTTTTGCTAGTGCTAAAAAAGGGCATTGACTCAAGGGATGAGAACATATTTTTGCCGCTTTATAGGTCCCTGGTAAGGCCTCACCTTGAGTATGCAGAGCAGTTTTGGGCTCCAGTCCTTAAGAAGGATATTAATGAGCTGGAGAGAGTGCAGAGACGTGCAACTAAACTGGTAAAGGGGATGGAAGATTTAAGCTATGAGGTTAGACTGTCGAGGTTGGGGTTGTTTTCTCTGGAAAAGAGGCGCTTGCGAGGGGACATGATTACTCTGTACAAGTACATTAGAGGGGATTATAGGCAGTTGGGGGATGTTCTTTTTTCCCATAAAAACAATCAGCGCACCAGAGGTCACCCCTATAGATTAGAGGAACAGAGCTTCCATTTGAAGCAGCGTAGGTGGTTTTTCACGGTGAGGGCAGTGAGGCTGTGGAATGCCCTTCCTAGTGATGTGGTAATGGCAGACTCTGTTAATGCCTTTAAGAGGGGCCTGGATGAGTTTTTGAACAAGCAGAATATCCAAGGCTATTGTGATACTAATATCTACAGTTAGTATTACTGGTTGTATATATATAGTTTATGTATGTGAGTGTATAGATTGGTTAGTATAGGTTGTGTGCTGGGTTTACTCGGATGGGTTGAACTTGATGGACAATGGTCTTTTTTCAACCCTATGTAACTATGTAACTATGTAACTATGTAGTGCGTATATTGACAAAAAACAGGGGTTTTTAGTTACAAAATTATGATCATAATGATCATAATGGGGTAATGGGGTAAGCCCCCATACCACGTCAAGGTAAACCCCGTATGGTGGTCCTATCTATTTACCTTGAATGCCTGTATGATGTTTATGATATAATACAAGTATGATATCTAGTATCTGGAATGCTTGGGACCTTGGGTTTTCGTAATTTGGATCACCATACCTAAAGTCTGCTAAACGAAAAATATAGTAAAGAGTTAATGCTCTGTGCTGCAGAAAGTGCCCACCCCGGCCAAAGCCCACCGGGGATTTACCTGGTTCATCAGGACAGTCCACCCTTGACTGTAGGAGATAAAGCTCCATGCAATGGACAGATCTAAAGTCAGGATAACCTGCAAGGGCTTCTGTAGGGCAGTTCCCAAGAACTTGATTTTTTTTCCAAAAAAGCCGTGTAACACAGGTATGTTTAAAGGGAAACTATACCCCCTATACTAAAAATATATTGCAGAAAGCTCATATTTAAAACACTGCTTCATTTGAATAAACCATTTTCATAAAAATATAATTTTTTAGTAGTATGTGCCAATGGGTAATTTAGTAGTATGTGCCAATGGGTAATTTAGTAGTATGTGCAATTGGGTAATTTAGTAGTATGTGCCAATGGGTAATTTATTAGTATGTGCCAATGGGTAATTTAGTAGTATGTGCCAATGGGTAATTTAGTAGTATGTGCCATTGGGTAATCCTAAATAGAAAATTGCCATTGTAAGTACTAAGGGCCGCCCCCTGGGATCATAGGATTCACTGTGTTTCTTTGGGAAAATCTGGAGATAAACTATATATTTGTTCAATAAATTGCATTGAATCTGGCCCCGAGTGTAGGAACTTTATGACTTTAATTGACTACTAATTAGTGCATTTTATCCATTGTTACCTACCCTAGTTCTTATTGCTATAACCTGTTACATCACATTGAGCCGTAATGCCCCAGTTACTAGTCATACTACAGCCCTGACATGCTAGTGATGTCCTAAATCCTTTTCTAAAGAGGACTACTAGTATATACTGTACATGTCATTGTGGGAAAACACAGTGATCTTTAATCCTTCTTGCCACAGCTTTAGCTGAGAGGAGGTTGACAAACGCTACAGTGGGAATCTGGGAGAGAAAGGTTTGCTGATGCAAATGTGGGTGAGGCAATCAATTTAATCCATTTTCTGCGGTGATGTTATTGGCATGTCTGGGGTTACAACAATGATCATTATCAATGTCCTGCCATGAGCATACTGGCATGTCTGGGGTTACTATAATCCATGTCGGACTGGCCCACCAGGATACCAGGAAACTCCTGATGTCAGTGGGCCTTCCTGCTCACCCAACCATTTGCCTTGTATGCCTATACCATGGCCATTACTCAATTCTATATGAGAAGAAACAGAAGAAATTAAGGAAAGGATAGATAATAGTATGTAAAAAGAAGTAATTAAGAGATGAAAGAAAGTGAGTGAACAGAGAAGGGGAGAGTGGGCCCATGATCTAAGGTTTTCTGGTGGGCCCTTGGCATTCCAGTCCGACACTGACTATAATGCTCATTATCAATATCCTGCCATGAGCATACTGGCATGTTTGGGGTTAATGTAGTGTGCATTATTCATTTGCAGCAGTGATCTTACTGGCATGTCTGGGGCTTATTAGCCATTTTCATAGTGATCTAACTGGCATAGTTATACAGTTACATAGTTAATTTGGGCTAAAAAGAGACACTATTTTATCAAATTCAACCCCTCTAAATGGCATGGGTGCTTGAGAAACGTTATTACTACCTGACCATGCTCAGAAATACATTATTGTGTTGCATGTTAATAATTTGTGCCTATCACAAACTTGTGACACCTACCAAAAGCCAAAGGGCCCATACTGTGTGTGTTGTTCTTTGGGCCCCACAACTCGATACATTCCTGGAGAAAATATATTTTCATTGAGAATGTACTGCATGGAGCCTTTTCTTACACCTCAGTCAGGGTGGAAACATTCAGGGTGGAAACAACATGATTTTTCCCCATTGTGTTTTGGACCATAATCTAGGTTATTTTTTTCTACAGGTATCAATATCCTATTCATATGGGGAAAGGGGATACACTATACAGGAAATATCACTGCCTGAATGAGAGATCATATTACTCTATGCTGTTCATAAGACCCTTTATATCCCATCTCACTGACATATTCCGGGGCGTGAAGTGCAAATGATACATGTTGTCTTTGTGTGCACAGTTGTGGATACCCCTCAACCCCTGCACATTAGCCTCTAAACAGTAGCCTCTGCACATTAGCCTCTACACACAGTAGCCTCTGCACACAGTAGCCTCTACACATTAGCCTGAGACATTACATTTCGCAGCAGAGAAATCACACAGTCGCCTTCTCCTCTCTAATGGATCTGCCCAATACCTTTCTACTTCTAATTGTGGTCAGTGCCATTGACCTGTGCCTCTCTCAGGAACTGACTGAGGGTAAGTACCAACAGTTATGGTCATAAAAGGGCAGAAAATCATATTCTGAGTGGGTACTAATGCATTTAACAAACAAAGGTGTAATGATTAGGCTGGAGACAGTTGGGGTAGGCACGTGAGTAAGGTGGTAACAGAGTAAAAGTATTATCATAACACATTCTTTTAATGAGGAATGCAATTAATAAAGCCATGTCTCTTTGCTTCCATTGGATTTAACATGGAAAGGGCTCCGTAGAGATTGGAAACCCCCAGTCAGTTGCCTGACTGTTAAAAGACACTGGAATATGGTTTGATTGTACTTTATATTAGGCATGTGTCAAATGGCATTGTTTCTAGATGTGGTGGTCTCAATTAAGCCACAGATCTGTCAATATACTGTATTAATTAGGTAATATATATGGTTCTTGGGGACATTTAGTAGAAAATGGTTTGGTACAAAAGCAGTAAAGGCTAATGTTGGTACCTGTTGTATAAAAGAACTAAGGGCTTGTAATACAGTTTTCTGCCAATAACAGCTATTGTACAATGGTGATCGAGGGATTTTGGCACCCTGGTTCTAGAAGGAGATTTTAGATCTCTGTGCCAAATCAGATTTTATTTTTTGCCATTTTCTAAGGCAGTTAGATGTACGTAATTTTCCACTTTTTGATGTCCAGTGAAATACTTTACACATAAGCCATGTTAAACTTATACGCTTCAGTTAACTATGCATACAAGAGGATTGAATCCATAAAGACACACCCTTGCACTGATGTTTCTGTGTTTTATTGTTGGTTTTTAATTTCAATATCACCCTCTAGGCCTTTTCTTCTTGGTTCACATCATTTACCCTACTATTCTATATAGTATCTTCCCTCTACTTACTGTATATCATCTTATCCAATGTTTGCAGATGGTGCCAAGCCTGGAGATTGTTCATCGGTGAACAGCAAGTTCTACTCAAATCAGCCTTGTCAGAAAGACAGTGATTGTCCCGGCAGTCTCAAATGTTGTGAGGATCCAAGTGGGATGAAATGCTTTATCCCAAACTTCAGTGAGTTAAGATTCACCATTTTATAACCCAACAAATTGTAGGGGCTGCTTCTTTCTTTGTGCTTAGTGTATGGAGCAATCATTGTGCAACAGACTTACCCCCAATTCACATTCATCTGAGACATAGCTAAAGAAGCCATCAGTGTATATGTGTATGAACCCACACCGCACAAAACAAAACAAAATGGTCCAACAACATAGTCATGACTAGGGATTTTCCCAGATTTAACCCTTCCAAAAAACTGAATTAGCATATTAATTAGGATTCAGATTCGGTTCGGTATTTGTCCAATTCCTTTTTGAAGGGTTCGGGGGTTCGGCAGAATCCAAAAAAGTGGATTCGGTGCATCCCTAGTCATGACAGATAAGTTTTCTCCTGTTTTTTGCTATAATTAGAGCCCTAATCACTGGGCAAGAAGCACAATACAACGCAAACTATATTTTGTAAGTGGATGGAGAAAGGGAGGGGGCAAAAATCTGCAAACAGGAGCAAACAGGAGGGCAAATGTAACTTAGAAACTGTCTTGTCTTGACATTTGACACCATTGGAAAACACAATTAATTCTATGGGCAGTGTTACAGTGTGGCCAACTCATGGGCTCTCTAGACCCTCCAGGGAAGATGGGTATTAAGCTGGCTAGGCAATGGGGCAGAATGGGGTGTCTGTGGCCTGCTGTCTCAGGTAGCAGAAGGGTCCAGATGGCCCCTGGAGGTGGCAATTACCCTAGGCCCCTATAAAACGTACCCTAGGCCCTAGGTTTTAGACAGTAGCAAAAGAAGAAACACTGCTGCTCCTCAAAGACTGACATATATTTGTGTGGGAACGGGCAGCAACTGTGGGATAATGTTTATAGTAGGGCACTATGATGATACTAACAGTGTGTATAAGTACTGTTTTCTATTGCTGGTGTTGAATTTCACCAGCATCCATAAAGAGCCAGAGTCTGCCAAGCGATGCCAAGATTTGTAATTCAATAACAATTACAATTACGCCCAGCTCCACCTTTAATAAGGACAGACTTTCCTGCCCACAAAGGCCTGATACAATGATTAATATGCTGCCGACATACACATCAGGGGAACTATGCAGAGTCATGCTCATACACTCGATACACTAGATACAGGTACTAGAAGGAAAAAAATGAATTTGTTTACAATCCAAACTGCAAGATAAATTCCAAACCTGCAAAATAAATACATTTTTTTTAAAGGACAAGTAAAGCCCCTGGAAATAATACAAAAGCAAAAATCCACCAAGAGACAAGAGGAAATTTTTACCTAAGCTGGCCCTTTAATAGGGGCACTGGAATAGAATGACAATGAGTGCAATGAGCCCTACAACACTGTGGTGGTAAATTGTGTGTTGTCAGAGTTGTCATTATTGCCCATTCCTACACTCCCCACTACCCTTACACTTCCCACTACTTACCCCTTTCTGCTCCTGCCCCCTCATCCCTCCATGGGTGATGGCAAAGGTATATGCAGAAATGGTATTACCCTACCGGCAAATGTGTCTTAATTATCGGCCACAGCTATAAGGTGCAGTTGCACAAGGCCTTGCTGGGGGAAATCACAAGGTGGGGTATAAAGGGGTAAGTAGCAACAACAGTATATTTATATAAAGGGGTAAGTAGCAACAACAGTATATTTATATAAAGGGGTAAGTAGCAACCTCAGTATATTTTGCATACAGCTGACCTATAAATAGAATGACCCCTACACTATATATGAGTAAATGTAAGGCTTATCCAGCTATGGGACCTGGGGTTTTCCAGATAAGGGATCTTTCCGTAATTTGGATCCCATACCTGTGATTGCATCTTAATTTCATCAGATATATTCAGATTATCAGAAATTTCTGCAGATATGGAAATTTTCAAAAAAAACTTTGTATAGATTTTATTCCACCAGAATCTATTTGCTAATCTCTACTTTTATTACATGCTATTTTGGAGCAAAATGTTTTTTTTTTTAACCAGGAAGTCCCTGTCAGGGAGATTTTGACTGTCCGGAGACACTAAAATGCTCAAATGGAGACTGTATAAGCGACATTAAATACGTCAACTTGCCCACAACTGTAAGTATAAAGTTTCTCTAAGCCAAGGTTCCTAAAAAAGGGTAAAGAGCTGCCCCAAACCCACACAGGGGAACTGCGAGAAATACGGGGAAGTCAGACATTGGACCTTCATTTAAACAGAGGTGATTAGACACATAACATTGTTCTTGTTTGCTTTAAATGTATAAAAACCCCTTATAGTTAATTAAATACACCCACTGCCTTTAACCCACACTGATATGAAGTTCTGCCCTGTTCTCCTTGTAGGCTGGACCCCCTGTTGCCACAGTGAACCTTGATCAACAACCAGGTAATTAAATAAACCAGGTACTCCAACTTATAACTTCATTGTTAAGTGTAAGAAAGGTGAAAACCTATTGGCCTGGTGAGCTGACATTAATATGACATTTCACTGAGCTTTGGGCTTAGTCCCTGGTGATTCCTTTGCCTAATTTTGAATTTGAAATGAAACAAATTATTATATTCATTCACCCTCTGGTAAATCTGCCCATGCCCATTTCTGTCTTGTGTTTACAGTATCTGTTACTGACTTTATATATAAGGGTTGGTACAGCTCGGCCTGTTCCCAAAATAAACCCAGACAGAAACCAACTTCGGGCCCCCTGTGCGTGCATATAGTACCAATTAGAGCCAATGGGCACTGGCACCCAGGCACCCAAAGAATATTATATAGTGAGAGCTAGCACGTACTAGTATGCCAATGCAGTAGGTACTTGAACCCTTAACACTTTATAAGGTCAGAAACAGTGGGACATGGCACCCTAAACACATGATACAGTTGGTACTGGCACCCAAAGCACATTATACAATTATGGAATTATAACGTACATTATACAAAGTATGGAATAGTACACTGACCCTGAGAATAAAGTGATCCCCAGATATAATGGTCCGGTGACCTGTACTATATAAAGGTACAGTGATCTCCAACATATAACATTACAGTGGTTAAAGCAAATACTGTTACTGTGGCCCTACTATATAATGGTACAGTGGTCACCAGTATTTAATAGAATAGTGCTTAAGGGCATATAATGGCAAATTGACCATATATTATAGTGCACTGTGCCCAAAAATATAATGGTACAGTGGCTCCCAGCATATAATAGTGCAGTCACCCCCAGCATACAATAGTGCAGTGATCCCCAGCATATAATATACTAACCCCTAATATATAATAGAACAGTGTGACTAAACAGTCACAAGCAGAGAGTGCAACATTACAGAGCCCCCCTCTCCACACCAGGAAATCTGCCTGCCTGGGGGGAGTCACTTGGTGGTGGAGACAGCAAAGTACAAATATGAACACATATAGACCCCAGCCAGTTTGGACCCCTCAAACACAAACTATCTGTCATTAATTAGGAAAGATCTAAATGTTTCTTCTTCTCCTAGATCAGTAATAACCGAGTGAGTGATCGCGACATGAAAGAAGACACCACTTAATAATATGAGCCCTATCCTCGTGGACCAAACCAGCCTTATGTAGTTGAATATAAAACAGATAAATAAAAACTAATAAAAAAAAAAAGCTGTAGTTTGATTTATTGGTTTTGTCCTGTTGTTATTGATATATCTCTCAGGATTTAGCTAGGCATACATATTGCTATTGGCCACCCACTGAGGGCTGCTGTTTGGGCCAGGCCATTGTTAGGCTGAGCGGGGGGGGCATGTACATACTAATGCTCCATAGCATCCCAAATTCATACACTTTCACCCCCTTCCACCGCAGCTGTAGTTAGGCCATAGCATGATTGGCAATCTGTGGGTCTGGCAAATGCCAGAGGGGCTGCTGTAAGATGCCATAGACAGTCACTAGTTATTGGGCCTATAGGGGGCTGTTTGGGCCTCAGTGTACTTATGATATGATACAGGGCATGGATAAGGGCAGATATGATACAGGGCATGGATAAGGGCAGATATGATACAGGGCATGGATAAGGGCAGATATGATACAGGGCATGGATAAGGGCAGATATGGGCATGTAAAAGGGCAGATATGATACAGGGCATGTATAAGGGCAGATATGATACAGGGCATGGATAAGGGCAGATATGGGCATGGATAAGGGCAGATATGATACAGGGCATGGATAAGGGCAGATATGGGCATGTAAAAGGGCAGATATGTTTCAGGGCATGTATAAGGGCAGATATGATACAGGGCATGGATAAGGGCAGATATGGGCATGGATAAGGGCAGATATGATACAGGGCATGGATAAGGGCAGATATGATACAGGGCATGGATAAGGGCAGATATGATACAGGGCATGGATAAGGGCAGATATGATACAGGGCATGGATAAGGGCAGATATGATACAGGGCATGGATAAGGGCAGATATGATACAGGGCATGGATAAGGGCAGACTATCTAATGGGGTTCAGGCATGATAGATTTAGAGATATGGGAGGAGGGGGCTTGTTTAGAACATTCAGCATGTATTTGACATGTCTCTAGTGACAATATAATGGGTTATACAGTACAGTATAAGGGAGAGGGAGTTACTGCTGAACCCTGGGCAGTTACTAGAAAATTGGGGTTGTACTGCCCTCTGCTGGAACTGTGTGAAATTCCATCTAACTACTAGTGCAAACTGAGAATCTTAGCAGGAGGGATCATCTATGAACTAAGATATGAGCTTTATTTATTATTATTAGTAGTAGATGGGTCCGACTGGGGGGTGCAGGGCCCACCGGGGCTGCTGTCCCAAGGTGCCCCTGTCGGCCGAATCACCGCAGGGGCCCCCGCCGTGCCCCCCTGCCCCCCCTGCAGGGGCCCCTGCCACTCACCCAACGTCCTCCCCTGAGTGCACATGAAAAGTGGAATGCGTCAAGGGAGGACATCAGCGCTCAGGGGAAGCGGCAACAGGGGTCGGGTCTGGGCCCACTGGGGATCACCCACCCAGTCAGAGTCCTTGGAAACCAGTTTGATCAGAGAAGGAAGATTTATTGCAACAACAAGCTTCACTTACAAATGTATTCAGCAGCCAGGAGAGTTCTCCCCCTCTGACCGTTAAATAACTTTTTATGGCATAAACCTATGTTATTATCGTATTAAGATCATTATCTTTTGATTGGTTCTTATTAAAATGTCAGCATTTTTTTCGCTTTTAATCACATGATCTTATTATTATTTTATTAATCACCCCATACACGTCATCCTTATTTCATCATTCTGTGTGGCAGAGCCCACCCTTAAAGGAACTTTCCCTACTATTCCTATTACTCTTTCTGCAACTAATGCTGATTCCTTGTAATTGTGTGCTTATAATACTGATTCTGATTATAATTCGTGCTTAGCAAGAAAGGGAAAGTTGTGCTTACCACTAAATTGTAAACCATTAGGCGGGGGTGCAATGAGGTTGTGACCTCAAAATTCATATAGACAACAACAAGAGCCCCTCTGCACTCACCCATTATCAATATATATAGGACAATAAGACATTCTGTGCATTAAGCTACCAAGCAATGCCCTATATTCAAGCTGGCCAACTATGTTACACTCACCCCCGGTCTGGCCAGTCCTACACTCACTCACCCCCGGTCTGGCCTGTCCTACACTCACTCACCCCCGGTCTGGCCTGTCCTACACTCACTCACCCCCAGTCTGGCCAGTCCTACACTCACTCACCCCCGGTCTGGCCAGTCCTACACTCACTCACCCCCGGTCTGGCCAGTCCTACACTCACTCACCCCCGGTCTGGCCAGTCCTACACTCACTCACCCCCGGTCTGGCCTGTCCTACACTCACTCACCCCCGGTCTGGCCTGTCCTACACTCACTCACCCCCAGTCTGGCCTGTCCTACACTCACTCACCCCCGGTCTGGCCTGTCCTACACTCACTCACCCCCAGTCTGGCCTGTCCTACACTCACTCACCCCCGGTCTGGCCTGTCCTACACTCACTCACCCCCGGTCTGGCCAGTCCTACACTCACCCCCGGTCTGGCCTGTCCTACACTCACTCACCCCCGGTCTGGCCAGTCCTACACTCACTCACCCCCGGTCTGGCCAGTCCTACACTCACTCACCCCCAGTCTGGCCTGTCCTACACTCACTCACCCCCAGTCTGGCCAGTCTTACACTCACTCACCACCGGTCTGGCCAGTCCTACACTCACTCACCCCCGGTCTGGCCAGTCCTACACTCACTCACCCCCGGTCTGGCCGGTCCTACACTCACTCACCCCCGGTCTGGCCGGTCCTACACTCACCCACCCCCGGTCTGGCCTGTCCTACACTCACCCACCCCCGGTCTGGCCAGTCCTACACTCACTCACCCCCAGTCTGGCCAGTCCTACACTCACTCACCCCCGGTCTGGCCAGTCCTACACTCACTCACCCCCGGTCTGGCCAGTCCTACACTCACTCACCCCCGGTCTGGCCAGTCCTACACTCACCCACCCCCGGTCTGGCCAGTCCTACACTCACTCACCCCCGGTCTGGCCAGTCCTACACTCACTCACCCCCGGTCTGGCCAGTCCTACACTCACCCACCCCCGGTCTGGCCAGTCCTACACTCACTCACCCCCGGTCTGGCCAGTCCTACACTCACTCACCCCCGGTCTGGCCAGTCCTACACTCACTCACCCCCGGTCTGGCCAGTCCTACACTCACTCACCCCCGGTCTGGCCAGTCCTACACTCACTCACCCCCAGTCTGGCCAGTCCTACACTCACTTTTATCTGATTCACTAAGAATTCTACTGCTTCATTATACATTTAACAAAGGGACTGAGTTTTACCTGCAACTTGCTTGCTTTCAAGGTTAAAACCCCCAAATGGCTGCCCATTTATTGGCTCCCAGCTACAGTCAGGAGATCCCAATGGGATCTGTCTATGTAATTTGTGCTTAGCTTGAGATAAATCATGAGGCCATTGCTACTTACTCATTGTGATACTTCAGCTTTCTAAAATCATCATTAGAAATGGAGCTAGAAGCCAAAGGTGCCTACTCAGGGCCTAGTTGATCATCTCTGACATATGTTGTGTTTGAACACTCAGAAGGTTCTTTTATTTATTGGATGCATTGCCAAGGCTGTTCCTAGATTTGAAACTGACTTGGGTGAAGAGAGCATTTGACTAAAGCCCTTGTCTCATTGGGAACCTTTCAGGGTGTGTAAATCAGTGACATTCAGCTTCTTTCTATCCAGCTTTTATTGTTTTGTAAGAGGACAGCAGTGACTTAACTGAATAGTGAATCTGGACCAGGCGACCCAGTGAATACTGACTAGCCATTAGAGGGGATGGTCGGTTGCCTTGTAGACAGTTAGCATTGGGCAGCAACTGGATTTGTCCATATATTCATGTCCATATTCTTACCAAATAACCATTTTGTTTGTATTAGTTCAACATTATGACTACCCAAAGACAGTATTGGCAGGGAACACTAACATAGAACTACGGTTTGGTTGCAACTGACAAATGGAGATAAGACAAAGCCACAGAAGTGAGTGTGGCTATAGAGCATGACAACGCACATTACAGTGCACCGAGTGACCTCTAACCCTGGATATAAATAGGTTCGTGAGAAATTGGCATTGCAAGATGTACTATTAATAACTGAGAATGTACTTTCTCCTTGGGGTGGAGTTCCAGGTACTCTTTTAATATCCCAGGGTATCATCATGTTTATGTTCTGAAAAGACAAAAAAAGCCTCACACACAGTAAACAAAGAGCCTTAAGGTTAAGATGCCCAGAAGCCATATTGAGTAAATTTAGAATGTCAGACTTGCTAAATTTGGAGTTGTATATCAAAAGTCATAACCCTGGTATAATGTTACAGTGTCATTGTCCTACGGAGTTTATCCCATGACTTCATTAGCAATAAGAAAATATAAATAGTATTTGCTTCTCTACCTGTGCTATTCAGTTCTGAGATTCCTCAAGACCAGTAAAGATGCTGCGAGTTCTGATTTTCTCTGCCCTCGTTTGCCTGGCGTTGGCCCACGGCAGCAGTGAAGAATCTGGTAAGGCTCATATACAAATATATATATATATATACAACAATTGAATCGTAAAAAAATGGTCCCACATGGTCCCATGTGATCCCATTTGTACTGGTAGGTGCTTCAGACAGGTAGATTAACATATACAGCCATGGCGTTTTATGGCTGAGGCCCTGGAACTCAGTGTTTCTCAAACTGTGCTTGAAAGTTGGGTGGGCTCATTGTTTCTAATGAACAATAGTTCCTATTAATATCATTACGGAGAAGGTCGGCTCTTTTGGCACAGACAAAAGGCTCTGATTATGGGACAGTCCAGAGTACAGATCTCTTCTGGGTTGGTTGGGCTTAGCAAGGAGCCATAATAGTAGGGACAACATGGTCTTGGTCAAGTTCTTCAACCTATTCATACAGCAGTTTTTCATGAAAAGTTGTAATATTGGTGTGTAGGCGCCATCTCTGTGCATTGTGCCTGAGTCTGAGCTTTCAGAAGTAGCCAGCGCTACACATTAGAACTGCTTTCAGCTAACCTATTGTTTCTCCTACTCCCATGTAACTGGAGGAGTCCCAAGCCAGACTTGGATTTCTTACTATTGAGTGCTATTCTGATACCTACTGGGAGCTGCTATCTTGCTCCCTTCCCATTGTTCTGCTGATCGGCTGTTGGGAGGGGGGGGGGGATATCACTCCAACTTGCAGCTCAGCAGTAAAGTGTGACATGTCACATGGCTGTGGCACCCTGGGAAATGAAGAATATGGCTAGCCCCATGTGACATTTCAAAATTAAATATAAAGAAATTTGTTTGCGCTTATGAAAAACAGATTACAATACAGGATTCTGCTGGAGAAGCTTTATTAAGTGATGGGTTTTGAAAAAAAACATGTTTTCTCATTAAAGTATTTCATTAAGGTGTTTCATAGATCCCTATTTTAAGGTGGGACCTGGACACAAATCTTTCTCTTTTGACTGTTTTTATGTTTCTGCCTGACAGATTCAACAGTCTCTTCGGGTGACAGTGAGGAGAATTACAGAGAGAAGCGAGGTTACTGCCCAAGTAATGTTATCCTTGATTCCTGTCCAACCACTTGCCCCGGAGGCTCCAACTGCTCTAATGCCGAGTGTTCCTTTGACATTGACTGCCCAGAACTCCAGAAATGCTGTAACACCAACTGTGGAATGAATTGCATTGACCCGGAATACAGTGAGTAAATGTACCTGGCTGTCCTAATATGTCTTTGCATTCATTTATGTATATTATTATATATACAGTGCTGCTGATTTTGCCCAGCTCTTTACTGAGAGTCCCTGCCCCAATGGAACTTATAGTCAAAGTTGTCAAATACATTTACTAGGGTATATTTTATAATCCACTGAACCTGCCTGAATATTTTTGGAGTGTTGCAGGAAACCAGAATGCCTGCAGAAAACCCATGAGTAGTAACATATAAACCTCTTGTAAATAGCACCCAGGATGGAATTGAACTCAGGCCTCTAGTACAGGTATAGGACCTGTTATCCAGAATGCTTGGGACCAAGGGTATTCCGTATAAGGGGTCTTTCCATAATTTGGATCTCCATACCTTAAGTCTACTAAAAAATCAATAAAACATTAATTAAGCCCAACAGGATTGTTTTGCATCCAATAAGAATTATTTAGATCAATTACATGGTACTGTTTTATTATTACAGAGAAAAGGAAATCATTTAACCATGAAATAAACCCAATAGGACTGTTCTGCCCCCAATAAGGGGTAATTATATCTTAGTTGGGATCAAGTACAGGTACTGTTTTATTATTACAGAGAAAAGGGAATCATTTAACCATGAAATAAACCCAATAGGGCTGTTCTGCCCCCAATAAGGATTAATTATATCTTAGTTGGGATCAAGTACAGGTACTGTTTTATTATTACAGAGAAAAGGGAATCATTTAACCATGAAATAAACCCAATAGGGCTGTTCTGCCCCCAATAAGGGGTAATTATATCTTAGTTGGGATCAAGTACAGGTACTGTTTTATTATTACAGAGAAAAGGGAATCATTTAACCATTAAATAAACCCAATAGGGCTGTTCTGCCCCCAATAAGGGGTAATTATATCTTAGTTGGGATCAAGTACAGGTACTGTTTTATTATTACAGAGAAAAGGGAATCATTTAATTATTAAATAAACCCAATAGGATTGTTCTGCCCCCAATAAGGGGTAATTATATCTTAGTTGGGATCAAGTACAGGTACTGTTTTATTATTACAGAGAAAAGGGAATCATTTAACCATGAAATAAACCCAATAGGGCTGTTCTGCCCCCAATAAGGGGTAATTATATCTTAGTTGGGATCAATTACAAGGTACTGTTTTATTATTACAGAGAAAAAGGAAATCATTTTTAAAATTCTGAATTATTTGATTAAAATGGAGTCTATGGGAGATGGGCTTTCTGTAATTTGGAGCTTTCTGGATAATGGGTTACCAGATAAGGGATCCCATACCTGTACTGCAAGGGAGAAGCATTATTCCCTGAACCACCATGCTCCCTTCTCCCCCCAGGCAAATTTCTATTTACCTTCCTCATTCTGACTTCCAAATGCCGCTTTATACTAAATGCCCTATTTTGTAAATAATTGCAATTGAAAAAACAAATTGCCAAAACTAGAAAATTTCTCAGATTTTTTTTCCAATTGCTTAATATTGTTTCAGTGAAAGTGCTTTATTTATAGGGCATTTTGACTTGTTCTGATGTTCCTTTCTTATTTGTAAAAATGTATTATTCCCCTTAGAAAATCTAAATGAAAGTAGTTTTATCCCTTAAGAAATTCTGTCATTTTAGTGGGAGTCATGTCAAGTAAGGTCGTGGTCACATCAAAAAAATTGTGCGTATAACAAAGTTGTGCGGTAGCCGCATTTCGCTCTTTTTTTGCCGTTTTGCAAATTTTTTGGCAAAGCAAATGGGACAGATTCGCTCATCACCAAGTGTAAATAAAAAAAATATTATATACAGATACAAAGATAGAGGGTTTAAGGTGGGAGATGGCGGTGCTGATTACTTTATGTGACAAAAAATCATCATTATTTATCTATAAAGTGCTATACATGGAAACTTTAATAAGGCAAAGATTTTATTATTTTATTCCATCTTGCTAGAGCCAACGTGTGAGAAGAATAATGACTGCAAAGAAACTTTAATCTGCTGCAAAGGACTCTGTGTCCCTCCCAAGCCTCTGTCCCCTATGCAATGGCTGAACGGAATAGTAAGTTGCTAACTTATTATATTTACTATTTTGTGTATTATTCTATATTATGTTGTAAGCATAGCAATAAAGTTATTTGCCATTGCTAGTGATATAGGCTGTACTTGGCCGAGTGAGGCACAATATTTCAGAGGACAGCAAAATGACTGGTGTAGAACTAGTAGATATTATTTTCATTGACAAATACTCTTGTATCTATAATTAATAGAAACATATTTTGCATCCTTTCCCAGGCTGTGCAGAGGGGGGGGGGCCGCAGCACTCACCACACTGCACTTTAGGATAGGAACCAATCAGCAGCTAGGCTTACCTGATAGGGAACTGAACCCTTTCTTTGTGTGTGTGAATGCAGGGCTGTGATTGGCTATCCATCTCCTACTGTGATTCTGACAGGGACCCTTAGGTCACGCCCACCCATCATTTGAAACAAGAACAGAGGCCATATAAAAGATAATATTAATTTTTAGCCCAAATTAAAGTGTGTGCGCTCTTTAACAATATTCAGTGCTGGTTGGGGTGCTCTATATTGCTCTGATATTCTATATTGCACTATTTTTTAATGATCGGAAACTTGGACTTTCCCACTAGAGAATATACACTCTATTATACACTCTAGAATATATTACTCTACCTTATGTCCCCACCCCATAGAGATAAATGCACTAAAATTCCCCATGACTTTCTGTACGGCCCAGTCTGCATCTCCCTGCTTAGCAATGGGAAAGGAACAGCCAATGAGTAGAGGCTATAGAGAACCTGAGCTCGTAGGGGAGGAAGGATCCCTGCTTGCTATGACAAGTGGGGACAGGTTTTATTCAAAAATTTCCCATTAAAAACAATGACTATGTACTGTGTTGGGTCCTTATTTTTAACACTGAGGGTGATGTTTTTGCATTTTGTCTTTTTTTAGTTTGAAAATCCAGAATGTGACTGAGGAGTCAGCGCAGTGTTTGAACATGGATGTATCATGAACATTTTATAAACAATAAATATAGCAAATCTTGTATTGCTGCTTTGTGATTTAAATATGTTTCATATTAAAACCCAAAGAACAGTGACATTTATACACCAGGCATTACATGATGAAGGCAAAGTTAATTTATAATGTATTTTCTATCTATTTGTACATATACATATACTGTATAAGGGCTGTTATGTTGCTTTGCCTCGGAGAAAGGCATTATCCATGGACCAAAGAAGCCTACAGAGCTGTTACCATACTTTCAAACATCAACCCACTCTTATCCTTCTAGGTCCTTTTATAATAAAGGGCAATGCTTTTTTTTCAAACAGGAGCACCAGTTTGGGGTGAAAAGTAGCAGCCCAGTCAGACACCAATAAAGGTCAGAGATATGAATGGCAACCGGCAAGATTAATTGGAATGGGATGGAATAAGAACAAAAAATAATAAGAAATATCTAGACCCAGAATGCATTGGCTGTCTGATTGGTGGGTGTTACTGACGGGGACAGATTCACTTTGTCAGAGGCCCTAAGCCACCCCACACTGCTGGGTCACCTGGAAACCATGAGCCCCAGGCAAACGCCCGGATAGCCCTTGGGTAATCTGCCATTGGTCTCTGACCCCAGATTACATTAATTTATTTTACATTTTAGTGAAATGCTGTTGAAGCTGCAAACACTGATACATTACTTACAATACCCTCCACCAAGTTACTAACGTACAAATTACATATAAAAGTGGACCCAGTACAGAACCCTGTGGGACCCCACTGAGAACCTTACTCCAAGTAGAGAATGTGCCATTAACAACCACCCTCTGTACCCGATCCTGTAGCCAGTTTCCTACCCATGTGCCCCAACATTACTAAGCCCAACAGACCTTTGCTAAGAAAGCAGTTGTTTGTGGGGCACAGTATCAAACACTTGAGCAAAATCCAAATAGATCACATCAACAGCAACTGCCTAACTTCTTACTTTCATTGATGTATTAGAACTATGCAATTGGTGTTGTAGGGGACTAGTAAATTGTGCCCTTTTCTCTCTGACAGTTCCCTAGTTATTTGGACGGCTATAAAGGGTCCTCTGTGTTATGGGAAGTAAGTCCCTTTTCCTGGGTCATAGCATGATTGCAGTTCACAGTTTGGCCATAAGGTGGCACTGTGTTATAGTATAAAAGGCTGAGCAGCCATGTGGCAGGAGGCCATTTTGTGAAAGCTCTCCACCTGAGCAAGTAGGTGGGGAGATGGTGTAGAACCTGGGTGTATGATAGGCACAGACAGGTCAGGCAACTCTAGGTGTGACAGATAGATAGGGCTAGCTAGTGAGCAGCTTGTGGCTCTGACAAGGATTGTAGAGGGATTATTATCCCTGGCGTACTGCTGCCCAGAGTAGGGTTACCAGTGTACAGACCTAGGGCTAGATAGTGAATCACCTGGGTTCCACTGGAAGAGAATAACTTGAAAGCAGGGGGTAACCCATTGTGCCCCGCGGGGAGAGAGTCATTGTGACCAATTGTTGTACTGCCTGACCTGTGAGATACTAAATACCTGCAGTGTTGAACCTGTTATTACTCCAATGTGGCTATGTAAATAAACCATTCCTCAAGAACCAATGGGCGCCGGAGAAAAATTCCCGAAACGCAGGTGGCATGCAACTTTTTTTGGCATTTTTTTTTTACGCAACCTCAACTTTTTTTTATGCAACTGTGAATTTTTTACAGCAGAAGTTTTCCGAAACAATTCGCCAGCGGCAAAACGTGTAATTTCACTGTGACTCCATGCCTGCCGAAAAAATGTGCTCATCACTAATAACAATAAAAGTATAATAATAATTATACATATCAAACAGAGCCGGCGTATCACAGCATAGGAAGATTGTACCGTCAGCACAACTAAATGAACACAAATTAAACATTAGACCATTCTATATAAAACTTCAATATAAGTTCAACATAATAACAACCTACTGACTAGCTCTACTTATGGATAAAAGCAGGTATCACCATTAAAAAGATTGCCATCTATTGGTTATAGTGGAAATGACAACTGAAAACAACACCATCTATTGGTTATAATATCATCAGAAAAGGCGCCATCTATAGGTTAGATTAAAAAGTACAATTACAATATCTTGGGGCCATACATAACTTACCACAGAACCTGCTTTATTCAGCACTCTACAATCCCTGAGAAAGTCAGGATACCTGGAAATCTGTATTGGGTTTAATATTATTATAATATACAGTTTGGTAATTTCCCTATGGGACCAAACCGTAAATTATATCCTTGTAAACAGTGAGTAGTGATGTCATCAGTTATAATCGGAGCTTAGTGATGTCATTTCTGTCACATGACTCACTAAAACTTGTATATTATAATAAATAAAGTACCCCCTGGCCTTCGGCCTTGTGCTTTTATATGGTGATTTATAATATCCCTATATTTTACAATAGGGGGTACTTTATTATTAGTGGTGCTTGCGAAGCAAAGCATCACTACTAGTGATGAGCGAATTTGTCCCGTTTCGCTTCGCCGAATTATTCGCGAAACGGCGAAAAAATTCGCGAAACGGCGAAAAATTCGCGAAACTAATTTGTCGCGCGGCGTAATTTTTCGCGCGGCGTAATTTTTCGCGCGGCGTAATAAATTTGGCGCCACCGTTTTCGTTGCGCGGCGCAATTTTTCGTCGCGAGGCGTAATTTTTCGCGCGGCGTAATTTCTGCGCGCGCGGCGTAATAAATTTGGCGCCACCGTTTTCGTTTCGCGCCGGAATTTTCCGTCGCGCGAAAATAACTGTAAGCGCGCGGCGAAAATTTCGCGGCGCGACGAGCGCACAAATTCTACAGGTGGTTTTGTTTGTGGGTTGCACCTTTTTCACTGAGAACAACATCCAAGGGGTTGGTGAGCAGCATGTTGCCCCTGAGCTGATGTAGAGAGAGATATTCTGAGACAATTTGCAATTGGTCTTCATTTTTTTTATTTATGAGGGCCGATTCACTTAAGTGCGTTGAAACGAGCGCTATTTCTAGCATGCGTTAAAAATTTTATCGAGATGCTGTGTGTGTTATTTAAGTCGTGAAGACTATTTTCATGCTATATTGGACGCATCACATCAACGCATCGCGCACAAATAGTCGCCATATGCAAAAAAACGCACGCCATATTAGCCAAACACGGCATTACTTTTGGAAAACTACTGTTCTGAAAATGCCCATTTCCCTGCAAACTGGCGGCTGCATCACTCTAGGGCCAACACATACTTGAATAAATCCCACTGCAAAGTACATATTTTGTTGCCAAAAGCTCATTTACTGCACTTTTCTATAATTACCGCCTGCCCCAAGTAGGGGTTCATTTTCGCATAGCCTAATGCGATATTTAGCGCGTCTAAGTGTGAATCATGCGTTAGTATTATTTCTATGTGCAAATTAACGCATGCGGTTCCTGTTATCTGGTTGCTAGTTTCCAAATTACCTTAGCAACCATGGGCTTGCTAACATAGAGTTGGAATGCTGGGGATTTTGGCTGCCATGGTCAGTGACCCCTTTTTGTATACTGCAAAGAGTTAAAAGAAGATGGCAAACAATTCAAAAACTGTGAACAAATAAATAATGAAGACCAATTGTAAAGTTGCTTAGTATCACTACAGGGTTATGGGAGATAGCTCTCAGTACAAGTGAGGGAATACAGGGGTAGGGGGGGATAGCTCTCAGTACAAGTGAGGGAATACAGGGGTATGGGAGATAGCTCTCAGTACAAGTGAGGGAATACAGGGGTAGGGGGGATAGGTCTCAGTACAAGTGAGGGAATACAGGGGTATGGGAGATAGCTCTCAGTACAAGTGAGGGAATACAGGGGTATGGGAGATAGCTCTCAGTACAAGTGAGGGAATACAGGGGTATGGGAGATAGGTCTCAGTACAAGTGAGGGAATACAGGGGTAGGGGGGATAGCTCTCAGTACAAGTGAGGGAATACAGGGGTATGGGAGATAGCTCTCAGTACAAGTGAGGGAATACAGGGTTATGGGAGATAGCTCTCAGTACAAGTGAGAGAATACAGGGTTATGGGAGATAGCTCTCAGTACAAGTGAGGGAATACAGGGTTATGGGAGATAGCTCTCAGTACAAGTGAGAGAATACAGGGGTATGGGAGATAGCTCTCAGTACAAGTGAGGGAATACAGGGTTATGGGAGATAGCTCTCAGTACAAGTGAGGGAATACAGGGGTATGGGAGATAGCTCTCAGTACAAGTGAGGGAATACAGGGGTAGGGGAGATAGCTCTCAGTACAAGTGAGGGAATACAGGGGTAGGGGGATAGCTCTCAGTACAAGTGAGGGAATACAGGGGTAGGGGGGATAGCTCTCAGTACAAGTGAGGGAATACAGGGATATGGGAGATAGCTCTCAGTACAAGTTGATCCAGGGACTGGTCCGATTGCCATCTTGGAGTCAGGAAGGAATTGTTTCCCCTCTGCGGCAAATTAGAGAGGCTTCAGATCGGGTTTTTTGCCTTACTCTTAATTAACCAGTTAGGCAGGCTATATATAGGTATTATGGTTGAACGTGATGGACGTATGTCTTTTTTCAACCTATCTTACTATGTTACTATGCTTATAATTGGCCATTCTACTACATGCTAATAATTAACTTAAATGTGAACCACCCTTTAAGTTAATCTGCCATGTTTTGCTTTGTGGCAAAATTCCCAAACAGGTTGCAAAATTCGCTGAATTGCATTGCAGTCAATGGGAACACCAATTCCCATGCAGTTTGGCTGAGTATACTGCCTGCTACACACATGCCCTACATTGTTAGAGAACCTCCTATCCGCTATGCTACAAGTGTTTTCTCCCAAGTGAAAAAAGGCTCCCATTTTGCCAGTTTCTTAAAAACATGTCTGTGATTTTTTACATTACTTCTGGTTGACAGTTAATGGTATCTACTACTGCACTAAAAAAGTACCTAAAAGTACAATCTATATTTTATATGTTACTACTAGCTTACAAACACAGCCACAACTAATAATAAATATGAACAGATACCATCTGGGTGCTTTGTATCCCACATTAACATGAATATACTGTATATTTTTGTGTAAATGTAATGAATCTACTAAAATACTATGTAATGTTACACAACTTCAAGTATCATCTGATCAGTAGTTAAATGAAATAAAATCCAAATGTCGAAGTTTGAAAATAAAGAACATTTTAATATAACAAAATTGCACAACGGTGCACTGCACTTAAAAAAACTACATAAAAGCAGGAGGAGGAGGAGGAGGAGAAGGAGGAGGAGGAGAACAGGACATGATGGCCTCCTGAATCTCCCTCAAGTTCTGCTGCATAAGGGCCACATCCTGCCCCATAAGGGCCATATCCTGCCTCAGAAGGCCATAGTCCTCCCTCATAAGGGCCACCTCTTGGCGGACCTCTTGTAGGAGGTCCAAAAAAATATTTGCCCCCCCTGTTTGGGAGGCAGCATCCCGTGCTCCTGGGGGTGCTTCTGGCGCTGCTGCTGGTGGTGCTGCTGGAGGTGCTGGCTCTGCCTGATCATTGGCAGGCTGGGGATCCTGTGCAGGAGCCGGTGGTGCCTCTGCCTCTGCCCCATTATCACCCTGCTCCACCTGTAGCCATTCGTCTGTCAATGAAAGAATTACAGTTTGAGAAATACAGCACTTGCTTTTGTACCGAACAAATGATACAGGCTGAGATGTGTCATGTAACTACAGGAAAACCATTATCTATAAGCATGGAAGGTATGGGGCGGGGACATCTATAAGCATGGCAGGTATGGGGCAGGGCATCTATAAGCATGGCAGGTATGGGGCAGGGCATCTATAAGCATGGCAGGTGTAGTGTTCAACAGCAACCCTGTTATAAGATGTTTGTTATGTTTTGTTAATGTTTAGTGCTATGCAACACTGCTGACATTAGAGGGCGCCCTTTCCAGCAAACCAGATAGTATCATAGTCACTATGGGATGACAGTCATGTGACCCATTATGGTGTCATAGCCATGTGAGCAGAGCTGGCAGCCTAACAGTTTGTAAAATAAAGCCTATAGCAAAAGCCTCTGTGTATGTGTGGGTCCAAATCTTACAGAAGGTATGGGGCAGGGTATCTATAAGCATGGCAGGTATGGGGCAGGACATCTATAAGCATGGCAGGTGTAGTGTTCAACAGCAACCCTGTTATAAGATGTTTGTTATGTTTTGTTAATGTATAGTGCTATGCAACACTGCTGACATTAGAGCGCGCCCTTTCCAGCAAACCAGATAGTATCATAGTCACTATGGGATGACAGTCATGTGACCCATTATGGTGTCATAGCCATGTGAGCAGAGCTGGCAGCCTAACAGTTTGTAAAATAAAGCCTATAGCAAAAGCCTCTGTGTATGTGTGGGTCCAAACCTTACAGAAGGTATGGGGCAGGGTATCTATAAGCATGGCAGGTATGGGGCAGGGCCTCTATAAGTATGGCAGTTATGGGATGGGAAACACCATTAAGAGATAATCTCTATTTAAATAATCTGCAATTATGGCTATTGTTCCAATCCTAATGTTAAAGTATTTTCACAAACACATTTTTGCTCAAAAATAGCAAATTAAATAGGAAACAAGTGAGTGGTAATTTAGAAGAAAAATCTTTATATTAATTTTTAAGAAAATCTACCTTCCACTTCTCCCCTCAGCTCTTCCACAAGCTCAGTGTGGCGCCGCTTAATGTCGCTCCACAGACGCTGCAAGACGCGGACACTCAGATTGACCTGGTGATCCCTCCTGAGGCGCCGCCGCAGTCTCCTAATAATGCCCCTGCGGAGGGATTGGATCCCGGGAGTCCCTGCTGGGATATTATCATATCCCTCCCGGTGCAGGAAGCATATAAAATACCGCAGCTGCGCCTCAGTCATGTTACCAGGTCCAGCCATGTCCACGTCTTGCAATGTTTTCCACTCCTACTGGTCACAGGGCAGGGCACCAGGTATTTATACTAGGGACACACCCTATTGACGCGCGCGCCGCGTAACGCGCATGCGCGCGCCGCGTAACGCGCATGCGCGCAAATTTGCGTGCGAGCGACGAATTCATCGCGCTCCGGGCTTGTCGCGCTCCCGGCTTGTCGCGCGCACGAATATTTCGTCGCGAAACGTACATTTGTTCGCGCAAGCGTATATTTAGTCGTGTAGGTGTACTTTTGGTCGCGCGCACGAATATTTCGTCGCGAAACGTACATTTGTTCGCGCAAGCGTATTTTTAGTCGTGTAGGTGTACATTTGGTCGCGTAAGCGTATATTTGGTCGCGAAATTGTACATTTGGTCGCGCAAGCGCATATTTGGTCGCGAAAATGTACATTTGGTCGCGCAAGGTTATATTTTGACGTGCATATGTGAATTTTTACGCACAGGCCTCTAGTTTGACACTTAAGTGACAAATTTGACTATTCTGCTATTGTATTGAATGAGCCTCAGAACCATTATGCTTTTTTGGCTTGCACCTCCATTAAATAATTCAATTAATTATAATGAAATGCAAGCCTTCAATACAAGTACATTACAAGTACAACGATGTTTACCTCAGCACAAGTTTAGAAATCAAATGGCAATTATCGCCAGCAGCTGATCTTGGTTCAAACCTTGTGCCTATATACCATCACTGTTTTACCTCAGGACAGGCTTTTGGGATCAGATGGCGCAAATTGCAGCACGGAAAATTCTTGTGCCTACAAACCAACGATGTTTACCTCAGCACAAGTTTAGAAATCAAATGGCAATTATCGCCAGCAGCTGATCTTGGTTCAAACCTTGTGCCTACATACCATCACTGTTTTACCTCAGCACAGGCTTTTGGGATCAGACGGCGCAAATTGCAGCACGGAAAATTCTTGTGCCTACAAACCAACGATGTTTACCTCAGCACAAGTTTAGAAATCAAATGGCAATTATCGCCAGCATCTGATCTTGGTTCAAACCTTGTGCCTACATACCATCACTGTTTTACCTCAGGACAGGCTTTTGGGATCAGACGGCGCAAATTGCAGCATGGAAAATTCTTGTGCCTACAAACCAACGATGTTTACCTCAGCACAAGTTTAGAAATCAAATGGCAATTATCGCCAGCAGCTGATCTTGGTTCAAACCTTGTGCCTATATACCATCACTGTTTTACCTCAGGACAGGCTTTTGGGATCAGATGGCGCAAATTGCAGCACGGAAAATTCTTGTGCCTACAAACCAACGATGTTTACCTCAGCACAAGTTTAGAAATCAAATGGCAATTATCGCCAGCAGCTGATCTTGGTTCAAACCTTGTGCCTACATACCATCACTGTTTTACCTCAGCACAGGCTTTTGGGATCAGACGGCGCAAATTGCAGCATGGAAAATTCTTGTGCCTACAAACCAACGATGTTTACCTCAGCACAAGTTTAGAAATCAAATGGCAATTATCGCCAGCAGCTGATCTTGGTTCAAACCTTGTGCCTACATACCATCACTGTTTTACCTCAGCACAGGCTTTTGGGATCAGACGGCGCAAATTGCAGCACGGAAAATTCTTGTGCCTACAGACCAACGATGTTTACCTCAGCACAAGTTTAGAATTCAAATGGCAATTATCGCCAGCAGCTGATCTTGGTTCAAACCTTGTGCCTACATACCATCACTGTTTTACCTCAGGACAGGCTTTTGGGATCAGATGGCGCAAATTGCAGCACGGAAAATTCTTGTGCCTACAAACCAACGATGTTTACCTCAGCACAAGTTTAGAAATCAAATGGCAATTATCGCCAGCAGCTGATCTTGGTTCAAACCTTGTGCCTACATACCATCACTGTTTTACCTCAGCACAGGCTTTTGGGATCAGACGGCGCAAATTGCAGCATGGAAAATTCTTGTGCCTACAAACCAACGATGTTTACCTCAGCACAAGTTTAGAAATCAAATGGCAATTATCGCCAGCAGCTGATCTTGGTTCAAACCTTGTGCCTACATACCATCACTGTTTTACCTCAGGACAGGCTTTTGGGATCAGATGGCGCAAATTGCAGCACGGAAAATTCTTGTGCCTACAAACCAACGATGTTTACCTCAGCACAAGTTTAGAATTCAAATGGCAATTATCGCCAGCAGCTGATCTTGGTTCAAACCTTGTGCCTACATACCATCACTGTTTTACCTCAGGACAGGCTTTTGGGATCAGATGGCGCAAATTGCAGCACGGAAAATTCTTGTGCCTACAAACCAACGATGTTTACCTCAGCACAAGTTTAGAAATCAAATGGCAATTATCGCCAGCAGCTGATCTTGGTTCAAACCTTGTGCCTACATACCATCACTGTTTTACCTCAGCACAGGCTTTTGGGATCAGACGGCGCAAATTGCAGCACGGAAAATTCTTGTGCCTACAGACCAACGATGTTTACCTCAGCACAAGTTTAGAATTCAAATGGCAATTATCGCCAGCAGCTGTTCTTGGTTCAAACCTTGTGCCTACATACCATCACTGTTTTACCTCAGGACAGGCTTTTGGGATCAGACGGCGCAAATTGCAGCACAGAAAATTCTTGTGCCTACAGACCAACGATGTTTACCTCAGCACAAGTTTAGAATTCAAATGGCAATTATCGCCAGCAGCTGATCTTGGTTCAAACCTTGTGCCTACATACCATCACTGTTTTACCTCAGGACAGGCTTTTGGGATCAGACAGCGCAAATTGCAGCACAGAAAATTCTTGTGCCTACAGACCAACGATGTTTACCTCAGCACAAGTTTAGAATTCAAATGGCAATTATCGCCAGCAGCTGATCTTGGTTCAAACCTTGTGCCTACATACCATCACTGTTTTACCTCAGGACAGGCTTTTGGGATCAGACAGCGCAAATTGCAGCACGGAAAATTCTTGTGCCTACAGACCAACGATGTTTACCTCAGCACAAGTTTAGAATTCAAATGGCAATTATCGCCAGCAGCTGATCTTGGTTCAAACCTTGTGCCTACATACCATCACTGTTTTACCTCAGGACAGGCTTTTGGGATCAGATGGCGCAAATTGCAGCACGGAAAATTCTTGTGCCTACAAACCAACGATGTTTACCTCAGCACAAGTTTAGAAATCAAATGGCAATTATCGCCAGCAGCTGATCTTGGTTCAAACCTTGTGCCTACATACCATCACTGTTTTACCTCAGCACAGGCTTTTGGGATCAGACGGCGCAAATTGCAGCATGGAAAATTCTTGTGCCTACAAACCAACGATGTTTACCTCAGCACAAGTTTAGAAATCAAATGGCAATTATCGCCAGCAGCTGATCTTGGTTCAAACCTTGTGCCTACATACCATCACTGTTTTACCTCAGGACAGGCTTTTGGGATCAGACGGCGCAAATTGCAGCACGGAAAATTCTTGTGCCTACAGACCAACGATGTTTACCTCAGCACAAGTTTAGAATTCAAATGGCAATTATCGCCAGCAGCTGTTCTTGGTTCAAACCTTGTGCCTACATACCATCACTGTTTTACCTCAGGACAGGCTTTTGGGATCAGACGGCGCAAATTGCAGCACAGAAAATTCTTGTGCCTACAGACCAACGATGTTTACCTCAGCACAAGTTTAGAATTCAAATGGCAATTATCGCCAGCAGCTGATCTTGGTTCAAACCTTGTGCCTACATACCATCACTGTTTTACCTCAGGACAGGCTTTTGGGATCAGACAGCGCAAATTGCAGCACAGAAAATTCTTGTGCCTACAGACCAACGATGTTTACCTCAGCACAAGTTTAGAATTCAAATGGCAATTATCGCCAGCAGCTGATCTTGGTTCAAACCTTGTGCCTACATACCATCACTGTTTTACCTCAGCACAGGCTTTTGGGATCAGACAGCGCAAATTGCAGCACGGAAAATTCTTGTGCCTACAGACCAACGATGTTTACCTCAGCACAAGTTTAGAATTCAAATGGCAATTATCGCCAGCAGCTGATCTTGGTTCAAACCAACCAAGCAGCAGCAGCAGCAGCAGGTTCTTAGAAAACAACAGACCACAAATTAGAAGACATTGGTCCATATTTTAGCAGAAGTCGCAACGGTATAATTAGGAGCCATTTCCGGCCCCATTGTAGATGATACTTGCAGGCATAGCAACATTGCAAGTAGCCTTGATAGGCCATAATTAGAAGAAATTAGACAATACTGTGGCAGCAGCGGCAGCAGCAGCAGGTTCTTAGAAAACAACAGACCACAAATTAGAAGACATTGGTCCATATTTTAGCAGAAGTCGCAACGGTATAATTAGGAGCCATTTCCGGCCCCATAGTAGATGATATTTTGCCAAAGTAGCAACATTGCAAGTAGCCTTGATAGGCCATAATTAGAAGAAATTAGACAATACTGTGGCAGCAGTGGCAGCAGCAGCAGGTTCTTAGAAAACAACAGACCACAAATTAGAAGACATTGGTCCATATTTTAGCAGAAGTCGCAACGGTATAATTAGGAGCCATTTCCGGCCCCATAGTAGATGATATTTTGCCAAAGTAGCAACATTGCAAGTAGCCTTGATAGGCCATAATTAGAAGAAATTAGACAATACTGTGGCAGCAGCGGCAGCAGCAGCAGGTTCTTAGAAAACAACAGACCACAAATTAGAAGACATTGGTCCATATTTTAGCAGAAGTCGCAACGGTATAATTAGGAGCCATTTCCGGCCCCATAGTAGATGATATTTTGCCAAAGTAGCAACATTGCAAGTAGCCTTGATAGGCCATAATTAGAAGAAATTAGACAATACTGTGGCAGCAGCAGCAGGTTATTAGAAAACAACAGACCACAAATTAGAAGACATTGGTCCATATTTTAGCAGAAGTCGCAACGGTATAATTAGGAGGCATTTCAGGCCCCATAGTAGATGATACTTGCAGGCATAGCAACATTGTAAGTAGCCTTGATAGGCCATAATTAGAAGAAATTAGACGATACTGTGGCAGCAGCGGCAGCAGCAGCAGCAGGTTCTTAGAAAACAACAGACCACAAATTAGAAGACATTGGTCCATATTTTAGGAGAAGTCGCAACGGTATAATTAGGAGCCATTTCCGGCCCCATAGTAGATGATACTTGCAGGCATAGCAACATTGCAAGTAGCCAGTATAGGCCATAATTAGAAGAAATTAGACGATACTGTGGCAGCAGCGGCAGCAGCAGCAGCAGGTTCTTAGAAAACAACAGACCACAAATTAGAAGACATTGGTCCATATTTTAGCAGAAGTCGCAACGGTATAATTAGGAGCCATTTCCGGCCCCATAGTAGATGATATTTTGCCAAAGTAGCAACATTGCAAGTAGCCAGTATAGGCCATAATTAGAAGAAATTAGACGATACTGTGGCAGCAGCGGCAGCAGCAGCAGCAGGTTCTTAGAAAACAACAGACCACAAATTAGAAGACATTGGTCCATATTTTAGCAGAAGTCGCAACGGTATAATTAGGAGCCATTTCCGGCCCCATTGTAGATGATATTTTGCCAAAGTAGCAACATTGCAAGTAGCCTTGATAGGCCATAATTAGAAGAAATTAGAAGATACTGTGGCAGCAGCGGCAGCAGCAGCAGCAGGTTCTTAGAAAACAACAGACCACAAATTAGAAGACATTGGTCCATATTTTAGCAGAAGTCGCAACGGTATAATTAGGAGCCATTTCCGGCCCCATAGTAGATGATACTTGCAGGCATAGCAACATTGCAAGTAGCCAGTATAGGCCATAATTAGAAGAAATTAGACGATACTGTGGCAGCAGCGGCAGCAGCAGGTTCTTAGAAAACAACAGACCACAAATTAGAAGACATTGGTCCATATTTTAGCAGAAGTCGCAACGGTATAATTAGGAGCCATTTCCGGCCCCATAGTAGATGATATTTTGCCAAAGTAGCAACATTGCAAGTAGCCTTGATAGGCCATAATTAGAAGAAATTAGACGATACTGTGGCAGCAGCGGCAGCAGCAGCAGCAGGTTCTTAGAAAACAACAGACCACAAATTAGAAGACATTGGTCCATATTTTAGCAGAAGTCGCAACGGTATAATTAGGAGCCATTTCCGGCCCCATTGTAGATGATATTTTGCCAAAGTAGCAACATTGCAAGTAGCCTTGATAGGCCATAATTAGAAGAAATTAGACGATACTGTGGCAGCAGCGGCAGCAGCAGCAGCAGGTTCTTAGAAAACAACAGACCACAAATTAGAAGACATTGGTCCATATTTTAGCAGAAGTCGCAACGGTATAATTAGGAGCCATTTCCGGCCCCATAGTAGATGATACTTGCAGGCATAGCAACATTGCAAGTAGCCAGTATAGGCCATAATTAGAAGAAATTAGACGATACTGTGGCAGCAGCGGCAGCAGCAGCAGCAGGTTCTTAGAAAACAACAGACCACAAATTAGAAGACATTGGTCCATATTTTAGCAGAAGTCGCAACGGTATAATTAGGAGCCATTTCCGGCCCCATAGTAGATGATATTTTGCCAAAGTAGCAACATTGCAAGTAGCCTTGATAGGCCATAATTAGAAGAAATTAGACGATACTGTGGCAGCAGCGGCAGCAGCAGCAGCAGGTTCTTAGAAAACAACAGACCACAAATTAGAAGACATTGGTCCATATTTTAGCAGAAGTCGCAACGGTATAATTAGGAGCCATTTCCGGCCCCATTGTAGATGATATTTTGCCAAAGTAGCAACATTGCAAGTAGCCTTGATAGGCCATAATTAGAAGAAATTAGACGATACTGTGGCAGCAGCGGCAGCAGCAGCAGCAGGTTCTTAGAAAACAACAGACCACAAATTAGAAGACATTGGTCCATATTTTAGCAGAAGTCGCAACGGTATAATTAGGAGCCATTTCCGGCCCCATAGTAGATGATACTTGCAGGCATAGCAACATTGCAAGTAGCCAGTATAGGCCATAATTAGAAGAAATTAGACGATACTGTGGCAGCAGCGGCAGCAGCAGCAGCAGGTTCTTAGAAAACAACAGACCACAAATTAGAAGACATTGGTCCATATTTTAGCAGAAGTCGCAACGGTATAATTAGGAGCCATTTCCGGCCCCATAGTAGATGATATTTTGCCAAAGTAGCAACATTGCAAGTAGCCAGTATAGGCCATAATTAGAAGAAATTAGACGATACTGTGGCAGCAGCGGCAGCAGCAGCAGCAGGTTCTTAGAAAACAACAGACCACAAATTAGAAGACATTGGTCCATATTTTAGCAGAAGTCGCAACGGTATAATTAGGAGCCATTTCCGGCCCCATTGTAGATGATATTTTGCCAAAGTAGCAACATTGCAAGTAGCCTTGATAGGCCATAATTAGAAGAAATTAGAAGATACTGTGGCAGCAGCGGCAGCAGCAGCAGCAGGTTCTTAGAAAACAACAGACCACAAATTAGAAGACATTGGTCCATATTTTAGCAGAAGTCGCAACGGTATAATTAGGAGCCATTTCCGGCCCCATAGTAGATGATACTTGCAGGCATAGCAACATTGCAAGTAGCCTTGATAGGCCATAATTAGAAGAAATTAGACAATACTGTGGCAGCAGCGGCAGCAGCAGCAGGTTCTTAGAAAACAACAGACCACAAATTAGAAGACATTGGTCCATATTTTAGCAGAAGTCGCAACGGTATAATTAGGAGCCATTTCCGGCCCCATAGTAGATGATATTTTGCCAAAGTAGCAACATTGCAAGTAGCCTTGATAGGCCATAATTAGAAGAAATTAGACGATACTGTGGCAGCAGCGGCAGCAGCAGCAGCAGGTTCTTAGAAAACAACAGACCACAAATTAGAAGACATTGGTCCATATTTTAGCAGAAGTCGCAACGGTATAATTAGGAGCCATTTCCGGCCCCATAGTAGATGATATTTTGCCAAAGTAGCAACATTGCAAGTAGCCAGTATAGGCCATAATTAGAAGAAATTAGACGATACTGTGGCAGCAGCGGCAGCAGCAGCAGCAGGTTCTTAGAAAACAACAGACCACAAATTAGAAGACATTGGTCCATATTTTAGCAGAAGTCGCAACGGTATAATTAGGAGCCATTTCCGGCCCCATTGTAGATGATATTTTGCCAAAGTAGCAACATTGCAAGTAGCCTTGATAGGCCATAATTAGAAGAAATTAGAAGATACTGTGGCAGCAGCGGCAGCAGCAGCAGCAGGTTCTTAGAAAACAACAGACCACAAATTAGAAGACATTGGTCCATATTTTAGCAGAAGTCGCAACGGTATAATTAGGAGCCATTTCCGGCCCCATAGTAGATGATACTTGCAGGCATAGCAACATTGCAAGTAGCCTTGATAGGCCATAATTAGAAGAAATTAGACAATACTGTGGCAGCAGCGGCAGCAGCAGCAGCAGGTTCTTAGAAAACAACAGACCACAAATTAGAAGACATTGGTCCATATTTTAGCAGAAGTCGCAACGGTATAATTAGGAGCCATTTCCGGCCCCATAGTAGATGATATTTTGCCAAAGTAGCAACATTGCAAGTAGCCTTGATAGGCCATAATTAGAAGAAATTAGACAATACTGTGGCAGCAGCAGCAGGTTATTAGAAAACAACAGACCACAAATTAGAAGACATTGGTCCATATTTTAGCAGAAGTCGCAACGGTATAATTAGGAGGCATTTCAGGCCCCATAGTAGATGATACTTGCAGGCATAGCAACATTGTAAGTAGCCTTGATAGGCCATAATTAGAAGAAATTAGACGATACTGTGGCAGCAGCGGCAGCAGCAGCAGCAGGTTCTTAGAAAACAACAGACCACAAATTAGAAGACATTGGTCCATATTTTAGCAGAAGTCGCAACGGTATAATTAGGAGCCATTTCCGGCCCCATAGTAGATGATACTTGCAGGCATAGCAACATTGCAAGTAGCCAGTATAGGCCATAATTAGAAGAAATTAGACGATACTGTGGCAGCAGCGGCAGCAGCAGGTTATTAGAAAACAACAGACTACAAATTAGAAGACATTGGTCCATATTTTAGCAGAAGTAGCAACAATATAATTAGGAGCCATTTCCAGCCCCAAAGTAGATGATATTTTGCAAGAGTAGCCACAATATAATTAGGAGCCGTTTCAGACCCCAAATTAGAAGAAATTAGAATTTAAGAAATAGTAGCAACATTGTAAGGACCCTTGATAGGCCACAAATTAGAATATGATATGAGATGATATAGTGGCAGCAGCAGCAGCAGCAGCAGCAGCAGCTAGATTATTAGGGGAGTATAAGGCAGCAATTGAGAGAGGAGGGTACATCTGGGAGGAGAGGAGGAAGGAGAGGAGGCTAGTCCCTGATGTCAGCAATGGGCACATGGATATCCCCGCTTATCCATGCCTCATTCATTTTAATAAATGATAGCCTATCCACGCTGCCAGTGGATAGGCGTGTCCGCTTCTCCGTGACCACCCCACCTGCGGCACTGAAGACACGCTCTGACAGGACACTGGCAGGGGGGCAAGCCAGCACCTCCAGAGCGTATTGTGCCAGTTCTGGCCACTGGTCGAGCCTCGACACCCAAAAATTCATGGGGTCATCATCAGTGTGCATGGCGTCCTGCACACTCACAGACCCCATGTAGTCAGCCACCATATTCTCCAGCCGTTTTTGGTGGTGACTTTGGGTGCTAACCAGGCCTGCTGCTGCCTGGCGAGGCTCGAAGAAGCTTCTCCACACATCCATTAGATTCCCACCACCTCTAGCTGCGCTGCTGCTGCTGCTAGACTCCTGTCTCTGCTGGATGTGTGGAGTAGTGGAGGCCTGAGTGTCAGGCTGGGGGAAGGCCTCCATCAGCTTGGCGCACAGAGCCCTTTTCAATTGACCCACCCTCCTCTCTCTCTGGCTGGGTACAAGGAACTGCGCCATCTTTTCCTTGTACCGTGGGTCAATCATAGTAGCCACCCAGTAATCCTCCCGGTCTTTAATGGCGCAGATCCGGGAATCACTCCGGAGGCATGTCTGCATATGGGCAGCCATGTAGAAGAGGTGTCCCCGACCAACCTCTTCTTGACTGCCCTGGAGATGCAGCAGGTCATCTCCTGCCTCCTCCCCCTGCTCTGTGTCTTCCCAGCCGCGGACAACAGCTGGGGTGGTAGGGTGGCGTGGGCCCTGCTCCCCCTGCTCAGCAGGCACCCAGTCCTCCTCTCCTTCATCCTCCTCATCAGGCATGTCCTCCTCATCATGCCTCGCAGCCCCTTCCACCTGCCTACGGGGCCTGCACTCCTCCTCCTCCTCCTCAGGCACGTCACCCTCCTCTAGCAGGCCATCCAACGTGCGCTTGAGGAGGAAAACCAGGGGTATGATGTCGCTCACACACGCATTGTCCCTGCTAACAAAGCGTGTGGCTTGCTCAAAGGGGGCAAGTACTCGGCAGAGCTGCCTCATCTGCTGCCACTGCTCTGCACTGAAATACCCCAAATTTGCCCCCTGAGTACCCCTGGCACTGTGCTCCAGCAGGTAGTTGCTGACCGCCCAGCGCTGCTCTACAAGGCGCTCCACCATGTGCAGGGTCGAATTCCAGCGCGTCGGCAGGTCACAGATCAGCCGGTGGGGTGGCAAGCTATGTTGCCGCTGCATCCGTGACAAAGACGCGCTGGCGGTGGGGGACCTGCGGAAGTGGCCGCATACCCTACGTGCCTTCTCCAGCACAACTCCCAACCCTGTGTAGCTCTTCAGGAAGTGCTGAACCACAAGGTTGAGAACATGTGCGAAGCAAGGCACGTGGGTCAGACGGCCTAGGTGGAGGGCGGCCAGCAGGTTGCGACCATTGTCGCACACAACATTCCCTGCTTGGAGCTGGCGGGGAGCGAACCACCGCTGCACCTGAGTCTGGAAGGCGGCATGGAGCTCAGGTGCAGTATGACTCCTCTCTCCAAGGCAGAGGAGTTGCAGCACAGCCTGGCAGCGCTTGTACTGCACTGAAGCGTAACTGCGGGGACGCTTCAGGGGTGGCTCATCCATAGTGGAGGAGGAGGAGGAGGAAGTGGCCGTGTGGGGTTTGCCCTTTACCCCACGGGGAGGCACCTCTAGCCTGAGGGGAGTCCTGCTGCCTGCACCCTCCCCAGCACTCATGAGGGTGACCCAGTGGGCAGTGTATGAAATGTATCGCCCCTGCCCATGCCTGCTGGTCCAGGTGTCTGTGGTGCAGTGCACCCTGCCCCCAACAGCATAGTCGAGGGACAGGGACACATTATCCACCACCTGCTGGTGGAGGGCAGGGACGGCCTTCCTGGCAAAATAATGGCGGCTGGGGATCCGCCAGTTAGGGGCAGCGCAAGCCATCAGCTCTCGGAAGGGGGCTGCGTCAACCAGCTGATAGGGCAGCAGCTGCACTGCCAGAAGCTTTGCCAGGCAGGCATTGAGCCTCTGCACTTGGGGGTGGCTGGAGGAAAGAGGTGCCTTGCGGGCAAGGAACTGGGGGAGGGAGACCTGCCGGGTCAGGGGCTGTGCAGATGGCAATAAGGAGGAGGAGGAGACAGAGGGGGCTGCAGAAGAGGCAGAGCTGCACAGTGGCCGCCTCCTACTGTGAGCCTCAGAATCCTCTTCCCTTGCTACAGGGATTGGGGAGCTAGCACCTGTTCCCTGGGGAATGGGAGGAGGTGGACAGGAAGCACCGCTGCCGCCCGGTGCCCTGCCACTTTGGTGCTGCTCCCACGTCATCCTGTGATGACGTTTCATATGGGAACTTAATGCTGATGTTCCCATATGTGACCCTGTCTGCCCCCTACGTACTTTCTGTCGGCAAAGGTGACAGACTGCTACTGATGGGTCCTGACTCTGGCACGTAAAAAATGCCCACACTGCTGAAGTGCGGGCCACCACCTTGCCTGCTGTGGAGGGCTGGGGACCTGAAGGCTGAAGGTCCCTGCCCATACGCCCAGAACCTGTGGACCCAGGTGCAGTGCTGCCCTGTTGCCTACCCCCCCTAGCAGTGGTTGGTGGGGTCTTCTGCTTCTTTGGGGCCGGCTCTTCCTCAGCATCACTAACAACAACACACAGCTCCCCCTCTGAACTGCTGCTGTTATCCTCCTGAGCCGGCACCCAGGATCTGTCCCCATCATCCTCCCCCAGATCAGACCCTGCATCCACATCCACATCTGGCTCATCAGCCTGCTGCCCTGCCATTAGGGGACCCTGCCCAACATCCCCTACAGCTGATGTGGTGTGCTGTGCCACATACACCTCCTCCTCATCAGACTGGAATGCCCCCCCCATACCTGTCTGATCATCAAAAAGATCCTGGGTGTCTGGGCTGAAGTCCACCTCAGGATCAAATAATAAGGGGGATAGCATGCCCCTTATCACTGAGCTAGCAGGTGATGCCACCTCCTGCTGCTCACTAGAGTCTGCAGCAGACGAGGTAGCCTGGGTGAGCCAGTCCATAACTGCCTCTGCCTGCTGCGACTGAATAGGTCGCGAAGTGGTGGCAAACAAATCTGGCAAAGTCTTGCGACTGCCAGTTGCCCCACTGCGACCTGCCACCTGCTGCTGTTGCAGCTGCTGCTGCTGTGACTGCTGCCCTATATTGCCCAGACTGGGCATAACACGTGTGCTGGGCTCTTGCCCACAGCCAGCACCACGGCTTCTCCCACCTAAACCACCCTTGCCTCCCACCCCACCCTCACCACCCACACCTCCCTTCCTCCCACCCTCACCACCCACACCACCCTTCCTCCACCCCCACCACCCTTGCCTCCCATCCCACCCTTCCTCCCTCTCCCACGGCCCGTCATCCTGGACCAACTAAAAAAGAAAAAAAAATAGGGGGGGTTTGGATATTTGGGGGAAGGTAGAGATAAATAAATAAAAGACTAAACCCCAGAAGTGTGCACCCACAAGGGATACACACACACAAACAAAGACAGACAAACGTAGCCCTAACAAGGGCTCTTGGGTCTCACAGGGGAGCAGGCAAGCAGAAGAGGGAAAGCAGTGAACTGAAATCCACAACTTCCACTTGCACTGACTCACAGAAAGCAGTAACAACTCCTACCTCTAGCTAAACAGACAACTCACACACCTCAGCTCCTACTCTATCCACTACCAAAAACGCACTGAGTAATGGCCGCCTCTGCACCTCCTTATATGGACAGTGGGAGGGCTCCAATCTAATTGGCTGATGTGGAAGAAATGGGCAAGGCTAAAATGACGTTTCCGTTTGTCGCGCGTTTTTTTTTTGGCGCACGGCGGAAAAATCGGCGCACACGGCAAAAATTGCCCGCGCGCGACTAAAATTGGCTGCTCGCGTCAAAAATTGCTCGCGCGCGATCAAATTTGGCCGCGCGCGCAAAAATAACCGCGCGACAAAAAATTTTGGACGTGCGTAAAAAAATTTCCGCGCGGCGAAACGAGCCGCACGGCGAATTTTTGCCGCCGTTTCGCGAAACATTTCGCCGGCGGCGAAACGCAAAAGTTCGCCGCGAAACCGACGCTGGCGAATTTTTTCGCTCATCCCTAATCACTACTATTATCTCACAGGCTTATTATGATTATTATTATTCTTCCGTTCAAAAGTTCGGCACGGAACTTGTCCCGCACCGTTTGTCGTAGACCCATGAGTGAGGTGTCAAATCGTGCGGCCTATTCGGGAATGGGGTGCTATGACTTTTCTAAGAGTTTTGCCACGGCAAGCACCAATCACATTTTCTTCAGGAAATGTACCTCTCTAGTTCTTTTTGCCATTTCCTGAATTTTTCAGTGAAACGGGACAGATTCACTCACCACTAGTCTCCCATGCAGGCGCTGCCAATGGCAGTCATGTGACCACTTGTTTACCCACCTTGTTACCCACCCTGTTACCAAAGATACTTCTGTGACATCAGCGCTGGTTAATTAGATTAACTGAGAGACTTCTGATTGGCCGAGCTCTACTCCAATGATAGTGCGGGAAATATGTGGCATAAATAAAACACACAATTTGCAGTTAGTTCTGCTCTTTTTGCCTTGTTTCCCTTCTTCTTCTATCTTCCTGCTTGTGTAACCCACCCTGTTACCATGGATACATCTCTGGCCTTCTGATTGGCTGTGATCTCTCCAAAATGTTTATCTAATTTTCAGAGAAGTTTTATAGTAAATAAACTTACAAAAAAAAGAAACCAGTACCAACAAATATCGTGTGATAACAGGTTCCTCTCACAGGGGTACGGCCCAGACTCACCTCCCTGTACCAGCCCAACTCCCACATTGACTCTCATAACTCCCATGCACACAGGTGCCTGAAGCCTCTCCCTTAATACTGCATCCTGATTGGTTACTCATTGGCGTGCCTTTACTGTCATTTTAACACAACAGAACTAGGACGTACCTTTAACTTCCCTTATTTAATATTTCTGTGCATTAATGAAGGCACATTGGGGACTTGCCCCACTCCCTCACAGCTTCTTGCCCCCCACATTCACTACCACAGTATGTTTCTTCCCCCTTTTCAACTGGGCAGCAAATCAGAAAATAAGGTTTAATGTTGGTAAATAGAAGGTTTTGCAAAAGTACCATAAGTGCTAGTTATCAACAATCAGCGCCCCAGAGGCCCCCCCTTTTAGATTAATGAAATGGAATTTTCATTTGAAGCAGTGGTGGGGGGTTTCCAAGCTTACACACCATAGCAACGCACGTGTCTCTTGCTACTTAATAAAGTAGTTTTTACACTTTATGACCTTTAGAGTGACACCCTTTACTTTCTGTATTCAATAGAATATCCGTATAGGTGTATATTTGCTATTTTCAATATCTATGGTGGGAGCTCGGCTGCCTGTGTAGTGATCTGTGTTCCTTCCCCTGCACCACTGGGTAATTCCCTTATCTGCCCCTCTCTGCCAATGGAAACACCAGGAATGATATGAGGCTGGGAAATATAGGTTATATGGTATAACCTGGGACTCCTCCAGTTACATGGGAGTAGGAGAAACAATAGGTTAGCTGAAAGCAGTTCTAATGTGTAGCGCTGGCTGAAAGCTCAGACTCTCTAAAGTCACACTTTACTGCTGCGCTGCAAGTTGGAGTGATATCCCCCCCCCTCCCTCCCAGCAGCCGATCAGCAGAACAATGGGAAGGGAGCAAGATAGCAGCTCCCAGTAGGTATCAGAATAGCACTCAATAGTAAGAAATCCAAGTCCGGCTTGGGACTCCTCCAGTTACATGGGAGTAGGAGAAACAATAGGTTAGCTGAAAGCAGTTCTAATGTGTAGCGCTGGCTGAAAGCTCAGACTCAGGCACAATGCACTGAGATGGCGCCTACACACCAATATTACAGCTACAAATACATTTATTGGTTCAAGAATAAAAGTTTCAATGGCAGAGGGAATTATTTGCTATGTAAACAATATAATTTAGAAATAAAAAGTATCCCATAAAAATCATGATAGAATCCCTTTAAGGAAACTGACAGGAAAGGCCCTACCTTTTTTCTAGCCTCCACCCTGATCATATTAAGAAATCTATTTCCCGGGGGCTAAGGGAATAGTGTCTCATCCCCAGAGGCACATGGATCGTCTCAGTGCCAGATAAGGAGAAGGCTATCTACTCTCTTTATTGGCAGCTGAAAAAGAAGTGGATGATAGGAAAAGGCAAGTCTGTGCAGAGGCACTCGGGGTGTGTGTACCTAGAACACTGGGTACCCCAAGGTGTGGCATGTACTGTTGCAACTAATATATAAGTTGCAATAATGTCATAGGGCCCCTTAGGGTGGGGTGCAAGAGTTTTGAATCCCCCATCTCCCCAAAAGAGCACATGAAGATAAAGGAAGATAAAAGATTGCTGGGAGACGTAGCGGAGAGATGGAGAAGGGTTAGACAGATGAAGAAGGTGGAGGCATCAGAGAGGGTTATAGAGAACCGGAGAGAAGAATTAAATAGGGGGAACAAAGAGAAAATGAAAGTAGAGAAAGGTAGAAGATTGAGGAATGATGAGAGCTTGTGCTGTTATGACACACAATACACAGGAAAGGTGCTGAGTTGAAGCTGAATTGAGAGCCAAGGATAGTCATTTGCACAATGCTCATTTTGGGGTCCCTACAGGTTGGATACTGGGGTAAATCTATGCATACTGGGCATCAAATTGTTCATTAGAAGGACATGGCACAATGGCTTTGCTTTAAAGTGGGTGGGGCTCATTGTAACAGTGGGTGTGGCTTATATTTGTGGGAGGGGTTTATTTTTTGCAGCATCCCCCAACTTTTTTCACCCCAATTCAAGCACTGAAAACAGGTTATGTTACCTGCACTTTTAGAATTTTTCGTCCTGGAATAGGTTTTGAAGCCTAAAACGGGTGGTGATGGCATATACACTTTAAAAAAGGGGATTTTTAAAAAAAAACATAAATTCCAGACTCTTTGGTCTTATGGTCTTAAAAAGTACAATTTCTATCTATTTTTTTGTAGTGAATTAACTTTAACTAGTGCTTTTTATGGTACAAGAAGGAACCTGCTGTATGGAAATACTAGAGTAACTAAGTGCAGATTCTATTTATCCTGTGGCCGATTGTAACAGGCGCTTGGTCATATAATGAATGGGCCGCAGAGGGAATCGTAAAACAGTTTCTATGTATTTATATGTGTATATATACACAGAGCCAGCAGAGGGCGCTGATAAATGAGAAGTTTTGGATGAGGTTACATTATCTACTATACTCTATAGCAGGAATCCCCAACCTTTTATACTCGTGAGCCACATTCAAATGAAAAAAGTGTTGGGGAGCAACACAAGCATGGAAAAATTTCCTGGGGGTGCAAATAAGAGCTATATTTGGCTATTTGGTAGCCTCTATGTGGACTGGTAGCCTATAGAAGGCTCTATTTGGCTTTACACTGGGTTTTATGCAATCAAAACTTGCCCCCAACCCAGAAATTAAAAAATGGCACCTACTCTGAGGTCCGTGGGAGCCACATCCAAGGGGTTGGGGGAGCAACATGTTGTTCACTGAACCACTGTTGGGGATCACTGCTCTATAGAGTGCATCTCAGTTCCCTTATGGTGATGGTAGGATCTCATATTCAGGTGGTCACTTCATGGTTCCCCTGGCACCCCTGCCTTGCACAGCCCACCCACGTGGGACCCCTATAGGAAGCAGTGCTGGCAAGAGATTACAGTGCTATGGAGATAAATGGGCACAACTCTTTGTGCTTATGGGTTGCCCAACCTGGCCAGTAAAAATGATGCCTGATGGCAATGTTATTAATAGGGCAGAAAAGATAAAAATATAGAAAGGAGTTTTCTTTTCCAGAAAAGGTGGCATCCCTTATCTGTGCTGCTACCGCGCGGCCATGGCTATAGTGTGTCTGTGTGTACTGAGCCGGAAGGCTATCACTCCCATTTTAGGGGGGAAATTCCTGATTATCTGAATTCCTCACACTTGCCCCTATCTCCCGCCGTAGCCAATAAATGATTTTGCACAGAATGCCATTGCTTTCCAACTTAGGCTAGTGCCACAGGCAGGGTCAGACTGGCCCCCGGCTACTGGGGGACTTTTGTGACTTGTGTATAAACTCAGCCTGCAGCCTGTGCCTTTATATGGTCACAGAACCCCTCAGTGACTGCTAATATCCTTATCATTTACAGTAGGGGGTACATTATCCCTTATAATACATGAGTGATACTCAGAGTTCCCTGTATAACTCAGCCTGCAGCCTTGTGCCTTTATATGGTCACAGACCCCTCAGTGACTGCTAATATCCTTATCATTTACAGTAGGGGGGTACATTATCCCTTATAATACATGAGTGATACTCAGATTCCCTGTATAACTCAGCCTGCAGCCTGTGCCTTTATATGGTCACAGACCCCTCAGTGACTGCTAATATCCTTATCATTTACAGTAGGGGGTACATTATCCCTTATAATACATGAGTGATACTCAAGAGTTCCCTGTATAACTCAGCCTGCAGCCTTGTGCCTTTATATGGGCACAGACCCCTCAGTGACTGCTAATATCCTTATCATTTACAGTAGGGGGTACATTATCCCTTATAATACATGAGTGATACTCAGAGTTCCCTGTATAACTCAGCCTGCAGCCTTGTGCCTTTATATGGGCACAGACCCCTCAGTGACTGCTAATATCCTTATCATTTACAGTAGGGGGTACATTATCCCTTATAATACATGAGTGATACTCAGAGTTCCCTGTATAACTCAGCCTGCAGCCTTGTGCCTTTATATGGGCACAGACCCCTCAGTGACTGCTAATATCCTTATCATTTACAGTAGGGGTACATTATCCCTTATAATAACATGAGTGATACTCAGAGTTCCCTGTATAACTCAGCCTGCAGCCTTGTGCCTTTATATGGGCACAGACCCCTCAGTGACTGCTAATATCCTTATCATTTACAGTAGGGGGTACATTATCCCTTATAATAACATTCACAAGCAAAGAGAGAGGTGGCAATGGCGCGCACCTCAGCAGAATACTCAACCTTGTTCAGCGCTGCTGGTGATGAGTTTCTTCAATGGAACAATAATGTTTAGTTGTTTTTTTAAAGCCTTTTGTTCTTTTTCTAAGTGTTTCTTGTGGCATTCATTTCTAATAACCCCTTTTAATAGTCCTTTGGTGTAAGGAAGAGATTTTCCTGAGGAAACATTGGTCTGTGGCTGTTGTAGATAAGATGGTCTAATGCATGGTACGTCTCACTTCACATGACTGAGACCCAGGAAGGGCAGTGCTACAAAATAAGAAGCATTAGTACACTTTCCGCATTTACTGTTAAATATGTCATCTGAGCATTGTATAAAGCAGGGATAGGGAAGCCATAGCCAGACAGGTGTTGCTGGAACTGCCAAAACTGAAGAAGAGAGTTTCCACAGTAGCCAGCGGTGGCCTATCCCCTGAATCAAATTCTTTTTCTTTCTGTTGATCTGAAGCAAAGATACCCATGGTTTTCTGTTAGTCGGCAATCAAGCTTCTTTCCCTTAGCTACACGTAGCAACGCTCGCTCAAGCTTTCCCTGATAAAGGTAAAGATGAATAGCTTCTATTGCTTCCCATTTCTTTGGCTATGATTAAATATAAAGTTGCTTAGAGCTAAAGGCTTCCAAGTGTCCTCCACCAAATGTAAGCGCCCATTGAATTTGCACAGATGACCGCGTATGCGATGGGGAAAAACTGAACGGAGCAGATTTGCTGCTCGGGAGGTTTTTAAGAGTCATTTTCCTGTTAATGCTATAGTTTAATTTTATCTGATACAAATACAATTCCCATGAAAATGGCAGGCACATAAAATATTTAATAGAGATGTCTATTGCGTTTAAAAATATGAAACATGCAGGTCCCATGTGTGTAAAGTTCATAAACAAAATTGTTTCTTATTTTATTTATAAGTTGGCAGAATCCAAAAAAAAAAAATGGCAGCCGCTAAGCAGAACATATTCCGTCTAGAATAGCGAATCAAAATTCTCTTCGCCAAATCAGAGGAAGCGGGCAATCAAACAGCTTCGAAGCCTGCAGGTATTTGTAGGCTGCCCATGCAGGAAGAATGGGGACTGGTGATGTGATTCTGAGTGTTTGCTTGGCTCTGCTTTAACAACGCAGGTTTGGTTTTCATTTCAGCAAGTGAATTTGGTTACGTTTTTTGTGTCCGGGGTTTAGATACAAACCATTTGTTCTAAACCTGAATTTTAATTTTTTTTTCCTTTTGTATTGTGAAACTGGAAACGCTTTTAAACTGTAAATGATCTGCTGTTTTCCTGACGCAAGAGTGAAAACAGGACAGTATTTTGATACTATTTGATAATTTTGTGAGTTTTTCCATTTTAAAAGCAATATGGGCATGTACATAAATAGTAAACTGCTTGATACTGTATTTACCTGCACTCTTTTCAAGTAGATGAAATTCCTGTATATTTTATGGAGTATACATAAAAAAAAATGTGAGTTATGTTTCATGTTTGTTTCAGTTTGCAGTAATTGTTTGCAATATTAGTGTTTCTTTTAGGGCTGCCGAGTTTTGTACATTAACCTCCTTCGAACTTCCTGCTCCTTCCGTTTATGGTACCCGTCCGACTTCTCTCTTTTTATATACAATGTATTTTCCCTAATAAAACACAACATACAAGGCATTTTTACAAGCTCAGCAATTTTAAAGCTATAAATGAGAAAGTGTCTGTGGGAACAAACCAAAGAACTACTGGCTGGGAAGGCCTGACGCACTACCCTAATTTGGCCATCCAAGCCTGTCACTGCCAACATGAGTGAGGATACTGTTTTTGAGGTTTGGGTCTAAATCTATAACAAAGCCTATGCCATGGTGGCTTTTTATTTATTTTCCTTGTTAAAACATTTTATTGAAGTTTTAACAATAAAGCATGTAGGATAATTAATAACAAATTATTTAAGATGATAGGTTGTACAACAATAGTCAGCATCGACAGTTTTGTGTCCTTCAAAAAGATAAGAAATGAAGACAAATCGAAAAGACTTTTTATTTATTAAAGAAACTAATAAACTCCTTAAACCTAAAGTTTTTTAAAATAAAAGACAAAGAAAGGCTTAGCTGGACCTTTCACACTAGTGAAACGGTAACGCACTGGGCTTTATTCTTTACACAGAGAATCACTTTATTACTGAAATTTATCTGTGAAATAGGAGCTTTGTAACACTGAATTTAGTGGGTGTTTTTTTTTTTAGCCAAATCCATTGGGAGTGAGTAAGGCATATTTTTTCCGGCAATCAAGTGCGTTGAAGTCAATGGGTGTTTTTTCCCACGAAACTGCAGAATTCTAAAAACTTCTCCTCATGAAAACAAAAATTTTGCTGGCTGACGCTGAAACAAGGCGAAAAAATGAGCTCAATCCCTAATCTCCATGTTTAAGAAATAGAAGAAGCCATAGAGTTCAGACTGCTCACAGAGGCCACCGCCTTTAGATAGAGGAACCGAGGCTCTCCACTTTGAAGCAGCGTAGGTGGGTTTTTCACGGTGAGGGCAGTGAGGTTGTGGAATGCCCTTCCTAGTGAATGTTGGTAATGGCAGATTCTGTTAATGCCTTTAAGAAGGGGCCTGGATGAGTTCTTGAACAAGCATAGGTATCCAAGGCTATTGTGATACTTAATATCTACAGTTAGTAATTAGTGGTTGTATATATAGTTTATGTATGTTGATTGTATATGAGGTGTGCTGGGGTTTTCTTGAATGGGTGAACTTGATGACACTGTCTTTTTTCAACTATGTAACTATGTACCTATCATGCTTATTTACAGCTGATTCTACGTGCAAGAAGGGAGTCTAGAATTTTGTCACAATGTAATAGGCAATAATGTACATTTGCTGCAGTGGAACTGAAAGGGTAAGCAACACTGCTACATGTGGAGAAGCTGTAAGGAGAGGAGCTGTATAAGGCAGGAAGGGACTGGCTCGTAGACATCACAAGCCCCACCCAACCTATACACATTCACTGGCACTTTTAAGTAGCTCTGGCTGAGTCTATGGCAGGGCCAGGCGCTCTGAAGCATATACTGAAGAGTCTAAACTGGAAGCTGGTAAAAGGTCTGGGTAGAGCAGGCAGTTTTCAAGCAGTTATGGACATATTTAGGTTAAACCCAAAGGGTATTAAAAATAAAAGCACTTCTATTTTAAATTATTTTATATGTTTTAGTGGCATTGGTAAAATGTATGGTATATATCCCCTTTAAAATATAACGATATCTGAACGTTTTCGTCTGAAGAAGACTAAAATCTGATGTGTATGGCCAGCTTGTGGGGAAAACGTCACAAATCTGTAAGCATCAAGTGTTTAGTGTTTTTTCCGTCCCTTGCCAGGATTTTAAATGATGCAGAAAAAAGAACTGTTTTGCAGTTGGATTTTCAGCACATAAAAATGGTATTATATTCAATAACCTTTTTGAAGGTTCAGATTACAGTGATTGGGTAATATTGGGGGTTTCTGTGTTGTGTAGGGCTTTTTGATTCAGTAGCTTGAGTCTCCTTTAAATTCATTCTCTTTTCTGTGTAGTAATAAAACAGAACCTTTACTTGATCCCAACTCAAGATATAAATAATCCTTATTCGAGGCAAAAACAACCCCGTGACTTATTTCAATGTTTAAATGATAATATAAAGTAGACTTAAGGTATGCGAGATCCAAAAGTCCGCCTTATATCCAGCAAATAACCCCGAAGCATTCTGAATAACAGCTCCCATATTTGTTAATGGAATCAAAATGACCAGACGCTTCATCTCAACCTCAATATACATGAAATTCCATAGAATAGTCATAGTCAGAAATCTGACACAAGGATCCACCCATAAGGCGTTGATTGGCAATGGATAAGCAGTGACTTGCGAAAGGTTACCGTGATTTTTTTTCTGCCATTCACATGATTATACCCATCGAAATGTTTAAAGAAAGCCTCCCCCATTTACGCTCACTCCTAACTGGCATTATGCTTATTTGGAACCAGCAGCATCAGCCCCTTTCTAAGAAGGCAGTTTTCCTTCAGTGCCTACAGACTATAGACTGCTGGGAACAGCACGGGGGCAAATTCGGTTTCATTTGCTATAAAATGGACACGTCCGGTTTCAGTTGTGAAGAGCAGAAACATTTGTACTTGGTTCCTTTCATACCAAAGTAGGAGGCAGTGATTTGCATTTACATGTCGTTTTGCTCAAATATAGAAATATTTTCTATAGATGTATTTTCCTTTGGCAGCACGTCCTCAGTCAAGGAAATAAACACAATGCCTCCTATTCACATATACAAGATGCAGATGAGCTGGGTATAGAAATGTCTATGCTCAAAATAAAAGGTTCAATATGAACAAAGAATAGGGCTTGTGCCAAACAACTTATTGGCCTGTTATTTCTTGAGCGGCACTAACGGGAAAAACTAAAGCTACTCCTGTGGTTTGCTCGCATTGCAGGGTAGATAATTAGCTAATTATGTGTTTGTTTCAGAATTTACAAATTGTGTGCATATTGTACAGAATGGGCCCATGTTCACTTATTACAACTACTTTGTGTTTGGATGGAACAGTTGAAACTACATCATTTGTGTTTTTGGCCTTTAGGGGACAGATGATAATAAACGGTCTTCATTGTTAAAATGCGTTCATCTTTAAATCAACTTGTAGTAAGGATGTCGCATTGTATACTGAGAAATTTGCAGTTGGTTTCCAATTTTTTATATTTGTGACTTTTCAGTTATTTTCCTTTTCTATTCTGCAGCTCTTTGAGATTTCAGGCTGCTATCTGGTTGCTAAGGGACCGAATTTGGATTCGCAAGCAACCAGGCAGCAGTTTGAATGAGAGTCCTAGAATATGAATAGGAGAGGTGAGGTGCTGAATAGGGAGATAAGGATAAAAGGTTAACAATAAAATTTGTACCCTCAAGGGGTTGGCAATGGTTTTTTGGCCGCCATGTCAGTGTCCTCAAATCAGGTGTAGAAAACATCACCGGCATGTGCACTCAACGGACTTCCAGGACAGCGGTTGTAAAACTTCAAACAAAGGCTTTATTCAAAAGATCCAGACCTGAACCGACGTTCGTGTGTTGTCCACACGTAATCATAGGTACAAAGTCAGTAGTGAACTGATAACAGGTTTAAAAAGCATGTGGAAGATGAAACAAATCAACTCCTGATGTCACTTCCTATTTTCCTTATTACATTTTAATAAAGTTTCTTTTGTATTATAAAACAATGAGAACGCGATAAGCAATAGCATTGAATTAGCAACAATCCTCATTTTTTCTATCCACCTAGTGTTATCTTAGGTTTACATTATTTGTTCTCTAACAGGAAAGGGAAAAAAAAAAGGGGGGGGGAAAGTAAAGTTTGAGAAAAAAAACAAAAAAACTGCAGGTGTCAGTGTTCCCCATTTGAAAGCTAGAGTCAGAAGAAGACAAATAATTAACACTGTAACAAATGATTAAGACCAATTGCAAAGTTGCTAGTATAGGCAGGACGCATATTTTAGGGTAAGCCAAGGTAAACAAAGCGTTACAGAATTAGACATTAACTTCTCCACCAAGCCCTCGGGTGCCATATTAAAAATACGCCCGTGAGAACAGGAAACATCTGATAACATGTTGCTCTCACGCCTTCCTAATGCCATGACCCTTTATACAGTTCCTCATGTTGTGGTGACCCCCAACCATAGAAATTATTCCTAAGAAACCATCGAAATATGTGTTTTCCCGAATGGCTCTTAGGCGACACCTGTGAAAGGGGTTGTTCAAACCCCCAAAGGGCCAACCCCACCCACAGGTTGAGAGCGCTGTTCTATAACACGGTGAAGCGCCCTTTTTAACATATTAGAGAGTTTGGCTGGCTGCTAGGGCTAATGTTCTACAGTAGAAGATCCTCTACGCTAACCTCTGTGAGTGCACCAGAGTCTTGCTAAGTAGAAAGGCAGTTGTGTGTCTATACGCAGGCAGTGTGTTGCTCCAAAGCGCTTTCCTGCAATATCAGCCATGGATATCCACATAATACAAGTGATTCAGAACCTCGCAGGTTTGGGAAACAGGGATTAAGACAAATGATGGATATTTAAAGGAAAAATGTTGCTAACCGTTTGTCACTGGCTTGCCTACAAAGTGAAAGCAAAAAATATTCAGGCTTGGTGTTGTTATAGTAACAGTGTTGTGTTTCCAGGCCGCGGATTTGTGGCAAGGCCACAAGGCCCGGGCTGGGGCGGCAATGCTACCCGCGGCAACAAAATTGTTTTGTTGCCCTGGCTACCAAGATAGACAATGCCTGATCATTTACTGATAATTTGTCTCTATGTGTTTTTTAGCAGAGGCAATTCTCAGTATTGTCTGTGGCAGGGTATCTGGCGTTTAGTATGCCATAAAAAAAATACCTGCTACTAATAGCTCACTGTGTCTTCACCTTAACTGAACATGTAAGTATGCACTTCATGCACCCTGGCACTATTCAGACATGTTAAACTAAACTGCACATTATTACCCATAGTGCTTTCATGGTGTACTGGTCTTTGCCCTGCCTCAACATGCCCTATGGGGCATGCAAATGGAATTAAAAGGTGTCCTCAGAATGCAACATTGGTTAGCTAGTTTCTTAGAGCCTGAATTGGGTTTAAATGCAGCAGACCATCAATTGCAATGATACACATAAACAGAAAAATCTGTGTATCTTGGTGATATTAGAAACTAACATCTGGAGGCATCTCAACAACACCTGACTCAAAATGTTTAGGGCAAGATATAACGATCCACATTGGCAAGGGCAACTAACAGCGTTTGTATAGAGCTGGGGAAAGCAAACATGCCCAGCCCTCATAAACACCTACATTTTTATTTTCTGGCAGATATTTACTATGAGTGAGTAAAAACTGCAACTTTTTACTTTTACCACCCAGACTAATGCTAGATAATCATTGCAGCTTTGTACATCCAGGTTTCCAAGCTAAAAATCTCTCTATCTTCCTGACTAGAGAGAATCAAGGTAAAAAGTCAGCAAAATGTGGCCAAAGGAAGGAACAGAAATGAGCCTAGCCCAATATAAGCCTTAAGGGGCAGGGGATTTAATGTACACTAGTGCCCCGGGAACAGAAATAAATCCCCCGCCCCCACACCCCCACGAGCTGCCGCGCAAGTAATATGACTAACTCAGATGAAAATAATGTGTCAAACTATTAATCTTATTAAACATCCTATGTATCCAAATATTCCTTTTTTAAGGGAGAATGGGAGAATGAATGGGCACACGAAGAGCAGACTGATTCAGCTATAAAATAAGCAGTGATTGTGTAGGCTAGTGGGTCATTTAGAGTAGAAATTGTACATTGGCCTGAAGTGCTCAGCGCACAATGGGTAGGCTGAAGGACACGGCGCTAAAGGCTTTATTTGCCACGCGTACTCTGGCAATTTAAGCAGAATAGGCCCAAATGACCATTTCTAAAGACGCTTGTGCATTTAATGAACAGTCCCTCTCATTCGTTAGTCCTGCTCTCCCCCTTTGCCATGCACACAGCCCCCCCACCTTCCCTCTGATAGGGACTATATGTTAACATAACCCGTTATTATAACTTTTCCTAACTGTCACTTGTGGAATGTCATTTATTGTACAATGGTTTGTACTGTGCATAAACGGTAAACAATAAACAACAATAGAACAATACAATGTGTAAGGGTCAGTCAGAGCCCGAGTGGGTTAGTGTTGTGAGAAATATGAATGTGTTCTGCTAAATAGGTGGGAAAGTGATGCTTAAAAATAAACAAGCGATTATAACTCTGAGTCATTCCTAGTAATGTAATGGTAACTTACAACTCATAAAAGAAAGTCCTCTTCGTTGTTTTTAAATAGCTATGCTAATTCCACCACCCCCCCCCCTATACATATATGGGGAAAATGTAATGAAAAATCAAGAATGGCAAAATGCACATAGTTGGGAGCCTGTTTGTGTTTTTTTACAAACCCATAGCAAGACCTTTGCTGTTCATGGCCCTCTTCTAGGCGTAGCCTTCTGTCATTGCTTGGGCCATCCCTTAGTTACATAGCAGGTAATAGGTAAAATGGCAGATTGTTGGCCATTCTGCATTGTTCCGGAATATACAAGACAAAAAAATTGGTCAGCTGGTTTCTGCAACAATCTGTTTAGGAATCAGTAATAAACAGCGCAGAGATACTAACGCTCAGTTTGCTATGGAATTTCTTTGTGCAATCACTTATTTGTTAATAGGAGAAGGTTTAACTAAAGAGCTGTAAACCTGACACACAATATCTGTATATATAGATGTAATGTCAATAGAGGCAGATTAGTATATAATACAGATTATTAGTAATGTGGCAAAGCTCTGATCAAGTGCAATTAGCATCTGAAATTTAAGGGCAGATTTTATCAAAAAATGTGAGTTTAGAGCTTAAATAAATAAAGAACTCAAGAAGCCACAATTCTGTTCATGCTATGGGATTTTTTTGAAAGTGTATTTAATCAGTGGGTGGAAGGAAGAGTTCACCAACTGATAAATATGTTTCTACAATCACATATGTATTAAGCTCGTAAACTCACATTTTGATAAAAATCTACCCTAATATACCCTGTAGCATCACCTACTAATGACAGAACAAACCTAATTTTTTGCTTGATAATTTGTGATGAGCCCCTAAGCTTGGCTTCCCAACAGCTGCTCAGAGCATTCTGAAGTATGTGCGTGTCACTGACATTTTTTTAGCAGAATTAAGGTTTGCCACCTGGCCACACACAGGCAGGAGGTTAGAACATTTTTAGGCCCAAGTGTTCATACAAGCACGCGAGATCTTATTGTTATTGAGCCAAAAGGACAGACTTATTCAATTTTATATTAATATCAACCAGTAACCAGTGCTTAAAAAAAAGATATTAAAAAAGAGACATACAGCAACTACAAAACAGTAAATAAAATAAAAGGGAATTAAACACAGAGAAACCCTAAATGTACCCAAAGTTAGGAATTTCCTTTGTGTGCTCCTGAGGCAAGAGTTTGAAACCTGAGCACACACGGCCCAACAGAACTGAACCTCAGGTATGAGGCTAATAAGTACCTGGGTCCTGTTGCCCTTTTTAAATCCCACTGCCTAGGACCCCTCCCTCATTACGCATATGCAATGAGGGGCGGCGAGTGTCCAGGAACTTGTCCCTTGTGCCCCCTGTAAGAGGGCTGCAATTCTCAGTCACAAGTTTCTTCTCATAATTTTGGCACTACCACAGTTTCCCCAATATTATTATGAAAATATGGGGCTTTGGCTTTAATCCATGTGTGGGCGATCAGATGATACAAACTGAGGGGTGTCTCATGTTTCCATCCCAAGAAACTATCCCTCCTAACTGGTGGGTATAGGGCAGTCCCTGTTTGGTATCATTAGGAACATCTAACCTCCTCTTAACCAAATATCTGAATTTATGAGGATGTGAACCTTAAGCAAAGGAGAAATATGGAATCCGCTTTTTATAATCCATATTTTCCTCGCTAGCTGTTCTCCTGCTGTTTTAGGTCCAAATTGCCCGCTTCTTTTGATCAACAGATCAAAGAAACCAATGGCCTCAGCTTTCCTGCTCCAAATGGTATGGCTTTGAATTGTCTGCTTAACCCAAATAAGTTTGTCCGCCTTTCCACAGTGGCCTTGTTGCATATTTAATTATTAAGAGTCTCTTGTGGACACACAGATGCCGGATTTCAATCCACACCACCCCGAGGCCGCCCCATTTGCGCCTCTCCCCCGGCGCGCATGCGCAAACAAAACCTCCCTGCCGCACCAACGCAAGTGCGCATGCGTGCCCATTTAAAACTCCTATGTCGGAGAGTGGGGTGAAGTCCCATTGCTCTGTATGGCCATTAAATGTTAAAAATTTCGTTGCGGGGGGCGGGCCAGCATGCCTCCCCCAAATTGTGCCGCCACTAGGCCGGCGTGCCTTGTGGCCTCTCGCAACAAATCCGGGCCTGTGGACCAAAGCCAAATGTTGGCCAAGGTTTAACTCTGGAGCATGCCCAGAGAAATACTGTTCTGGCATGACCAGATAGGATATAAGAATAGATGATGAGATATAAGAATAGATGATAGATACGATATAGATAGAATGATAGATAGAATAGACAGACAGACCGATAGATAGACAGAATAGTGTTCTTGCCCAGTGAAACTGCAACACAGGGTCTGGAACGTTGCATCTAGGTGTGCCACTTGTGCCTGGCTTCCTATTCCAGCCCTGGGTAGCAGAACACAGGGTGAAGCGACTGTGTTTCCAGACAACTGGCTTTTATGCAGTAGGAAGGATTATTTTTGGGTATAGTATTTTTTATTATGTTAAATAAGAAATAATGCCAGCATCTATATAAAGAATGGACAAATCCCTTATACTATAGAGTAGATAAAATAACTTTTAAGATCCTTGTATCAGCTCTCTAGTTCAGTGACTGCTTTGTTATGTGCTTAGCAGAATATATTCTGGGCACTAGGTTTTCCTGTCCCTACAGTCATTTGCAGCCATTCTGAGAACCAAAAAACTATGTCAGCATCTGCATGATAAATCAGCTAAGTGCTTATGAAATCCAGGGAAATGACCTTCCTGAGTGCTGAGCTTTTGAGTCATATGCAATTTGGCGAGCATCATTAAAGGGGAGGCATTTGTTTGTTCTGTGTGTGGGAAGAAAGGTAAAGGAACTTAATTTCAGGTACATATTTTAATTCATAATTAGCTGACAAATTGGTTAACCATTGTGTGGTCTTTATGTACTAGTTTATTATAATCTTTATTAAGAAATAACACTTATTTCACATACAACCACACAGGGTAATTTGCCATCACACTTGTGAAACAGAATAACTGTACTCGCAACTATGGTCTGCAATGTAAGCAGGTAAGAGATGTATTTATATCAGAATGGCTGTTTTCCTGGGGTTTTTCTGCAGCAAGGGGTTAAACAAATGTATTGATATGAATTAAAGGGAAACTACTTCATGAATATAGCAAAAACCTCTTCCAGTAACACTTGGATAAAAGAGAATAGTGAACAAATGTGTCAGGGCCACTTTTGAGGGTGATCAGGGACTGTTGTGGCCGGGCCTGGCGATATCTGCATCTGAAGTGAGCCTGGCCACAAAGTGAAAGTTACACAATTGTCCCGTCATTTCCATCCACAATAACTGTTCCTGACTTGCTACAAAAATAATGGCAATACAGCGGGGCAGGCAGAGGCAAACCACCTCTCACTATCACTGATTTAAAAAGCCCTTGGAACGCACATATGAAACCACTTATTATAGAGTAATATCTCTTGTATTTATATTGAGATCTATTTAACTGAATTATGTGAATGTCTCCAGCAGTGGAATGACCCCACATGAAGGTGCATTGGGGCCCTAAACTTTGAGAACAAGCATTTTCGCTAAAACATATATTGGCAGCTGCCTTATCAATTCCCATCCATGACCCCACACCCCCAGGAAAGCGAAGGGTGCTGTTTCGCTTGAATAGTTATCCTTCTGCATTTTAGTAACACGATGGGTGGTTTTGTATCATGGTAACTGTGGTTCTAATGCAGCAGACTGCACATGGTGGTGGAGCAAACCCCACCCCAAACTGTGGGAAGACATTTTCCAAACTTAACGTCAGCTCCCAACCCTGATGGCAACATTTTCTAGCAACACAGATGTAAGAAACTTATAATAATATGGGAACATTTTTAAAATGTTTTTAACATATAGTTATACAGAAGGAGCTTCTACACAACATCTAGAACTGTAGGACCATGCTGTAGCCAGAACTCAGGACTCTATGTTAGGCAGGTCAGCAATTACTGCGCAACTGAGCCACTGGAGACCTTGGGCATCGCAGCCCCTGTACATTCCTGTTAAACGCCATCTTCTTTGCTTCCTGTGTTTATGTTTCTCCTCCCCCTGTAATTTAGCCCAGGTGGTTCCACATCAGTCAATTAAACGGGCTTTAATAAGCCTGTCACAAGCACCCTCTGGTTGCTTGATCATTGAGGCCTTTTATGTTCCAGTGACCTTACCTACTTGTTCAGTCGCCTGGTTCCTGCCTGACTCCGTTACCTTTCCCCTGTTCTACAGACTCCTGTTCCCGACCTCTGTTGATCTCCCGGTTTGACCATCGCCTGATTATTGGACTTCTCCCTGCCTTCAGCCTGCCTTTGAACCACTGCCCTGTTATTCCGGACCCATGCCTTGTTTTGCTGCCAGTCCTGAACCGCTCTGCTGTTTTACGGATTTTGTTTTTCGTCTTCTGCCTGCTCTGACACTGGCCTTTGTAAGGACGTCCATATATGTTATTCTCAATTTTCATAATAAATCATGTTTCAGCACATACACTTGTTTCCCTGGCTAATCCACAGCCAGTACCCCCCCTGTAACCCATATTACACGGCATATAAGCTCCTACCTGCCAGCCACCCACCTGTGGCTAGCGCCTGAAAAACAGAATGATCAAGCCACATAAAGAGGAGCCTGCTGGTAACAACTCTGCGTTCAAAGTAATGGCCTGAACTACAACTCTCTGCAGAATGGCTTTCCTCGATTAAGATGGTAAATGAGGGGGAGAAAGACTCATTCAATTATTTGCTTGATTTAGTAAAGGGGTTTTTCTAACAGTGCCATTTTTCAAAGAAGCTCCTGACAATATGAAGAGGCAAGTTAAATTATTCTTTTCACCTTTTGGGCGGTGAGGCCAGCAGAGTTGTTGCCTGAACCTGCATTGACGAAGAAGCACACATTTTTTAGAAGATCCCTGTTCTTCTTTCATTTTTAAAAGGCAACATTTACAGGAGATTTATTGGCAGTTTCAAATGTATTTCATCCACCTCAAATCCTTCTGCTGCTGTACTACCCAAATACTTTCCAACTCACTCCTCCGGTTCCAAGGTACTCAGCCCAGGCCCAAAGACTGGCACCACCTTGCTTCAAATTCCTTTCAGCGAGTTTTCTGAGGTAGAAGAGTTTCTGAGGTAGAAGAGTTTTCTGAAGATTCACCTGATGAGGAAAATGATTGGCAAGATATTTTTGAGCAGACAAGAATGGGAAGATTTGGATCAGATGAGGAAGAAATACTAGGCATTTACCACTAGGTTTAACAGGCCGGTGCTAATCTCCAAGAAGCTCTCCTATTCCTCCTGTCCCTGTTTCTTTTCCTGCTAGTATCAGCCCCTCAGATCTCAGGCCTGGAACGCTCAAAATTTGTTTGTTTTCTAATATAACGCAAGGCACCTCTGCTGGCTCCAGCCCTCTTGCCAGCGCTTCAGTCTCCTGCCCAGCCTCTGTGAAGAGCACATTCAGTCTGCACCTGCTCGCAGCCTCTGTGCGCAGCCACTTCAGTCTCTGCTCCAGCCTCTGTGCCCAGCCACTTCAGTCTCCTGCTCCATGCCTCTGTGCCAGCATTCAGTCTCCTGCTCCAGCGACTCTGTGGCCAGCCGCTTCAGTCTCCTGCATCCAGGCCCTCTGTGGCCATACTTCAGTCTCCTGCTCACAAGCCCTCTGTGGCAAGCACCCAGACAAGCGGGCTTTGTCCAGTTCCAGCACCCAGGACAGCGCTTTTGTCCAGTTCCAGCACCGCAGACAGTCCGCTTGTCCCTGCTTTCATGCCTCCTGTGCTGAACTGGCAACCCTCAGCCCTGTGCCTGGCACTGCAACGCCTCAGCCCCTGTGCCTGCCTGCAACCCTCAGACCCTTACGCCCTGTGCTGCACTGCAACCTCAGCCCTGTGCCTGCACTGGCAAGCCCTCAGCCCCTGTGCCTGCAACTGCAACCCTCAGCCCCTGTGCCTGCACTGGCAACCCTCAGCCCCTGTGCCCTGCGTGCCAGCCGGTTGTGCCTGCTCCCTGCCTCGGTTGCCAGCGGTTGTGCCTGCTCCTAGCCTCGGTGCCAGCGGTTGTGCCTGCTCTGTCTCGGTGCCAGCGGTCGTGCGCTGCTCCCTGTCTCGGTGGCCAATATACTTCTGCCACGCAGCCTCCTGAGGACAAAACTGGCTTGACAGACCTGCCTTCCTGCTACTGGATCGGTAGTTCTGGGTGTCCAGACTCTGCCAGTTCTGTTGCAAGTGTTTGGTGGTCTTGTTGTTTTCCCTGGGCATCTCTCTTCGCACCTGTAGTGGGTGTTTTGCCTGGCGACGAACTCCGCTTGGCTCCTGACCCTGGCGACGACTCCGCTGTGGGCTCCTGACCCCTGGCGACTGGACTCCGCATGTGGCTCTGACCCTAGCGACGACTCCGCTGTGGCTCCTGACCGCTGGCGATGAGCTCCGATGTGGCTCCTGACGCCTGGCGACGACTCCGCTGAGTTCCTGACCCTGGCAATTTGACTCCGCTGTGGCTCCTGACCCTGGCGATGACTGCCGCTGTAGTTCCTGACCCTGGCAATGACTCCGCTGTGGCTCCTGACCCTGGCGACGACTCCGCTGTGGCTTCTGACTCTAAGTGACACTTCTATTCCTGGCTTCCAGCTCTGGCAACTTGTTGCTCTGGCTCCCAAGCCCCTAGGCACTCCTATGTTCCTGGCTCCAGTCCTGGCGTCTCCTTTGCTGTGGTTCCTGGACTTGGGTTACTCTCCTGTTCTGGCCCGCCTGTTCCAATGAACCACCTAATTCTGGCATCCACCTTTGTTTGGAGACTATTTTCTAAGAAGTTTTTTCCTTTGGTTTAATTAATGGTTTTTCTCTGTGTTTTTATGTAATTTTTCAAAAAAGATAGTTTTGGGCCAGTATTTTCTATTTTTCGCAGGTTTTCTGTTTTTGGTTTCTGTGGACTTGAAAAGTTTTTGTCATTGTTTTGGACTGAAAGCCTTAAGAACATTTTTGTAAAGAAGATGTTTGAAAGATGTCCCCCCGATTCTGGATCGGCCCCAGGAAGGTGCGATGCCTCAAGGGGGGGTAATGTTCAGGGCCTGCCTGTAACCACAAACTCAGGACTCTATGTTAGGCAGGTTCAGCATTAACCAGCACGTGAGCCACTGGAGACGTTGGGCATCCAAGCCCTGTATACATTCTGTTAACCCCTCTTCTTTGCTTCTGTGTTTATGTTTCTCCTCCTCCCTTAATTAGCCCAGGTGGTTTTTTCCATCAAGTCAATTAACGGGCTTTATAAGCCTGTCACAGCAACCGCCTGAGTTTTGCTTGATCATTGAGCCTTTTATGTTCCAGTGACCTTACCTACTTGTTCGCAGTCCCTGTTCTGCCTGACTCCGTTACCTTTTCCCTGTTCTACGACTCGCTGTTCCCGCGACCTCTGTTGATCTCCCGGTTTTTGAACCTCGGCCTTGATATTGGACTCTCCCTGCCTTCGCCTGCCTTTTATGCCACTGCCCGTTATTCCGGCCCTCCTTGTTTGCCTGCCAGTCCCTGACAGCCTCTGCCTGTTACGGATTTGTTTCAGCTTCTGGGCCTGCCTCTTGACCTGGCCTGTTGTAAAGGACTTACCATATTGTTATTACTTCAATAATCATTATAAATCATGTTTCACTAGCAACATAACTTGTTCCTGGCTATCCACAGCCATCAGTACCCCCTGTACCCATATTACAGCGGGCATAATAAGCCTCCTACCGCTGCCAGCCACCCACCTGTGGCTGCGCTGACAAGAACAGAAATATGACTTTGAATCTCAGCCATCTCTTAGCCCAGTCAGTAGGTTTACAGTGGTAATAAGGCAATGTCATCTTGGCATAGTTCCACTCATCCTAGTTCAGTAAATATATTACCTTAATATCCTCAAACCCTACACTGGATTCAAGTTTGGGTTTCTCAGCTTTATAAGGGAGCATTTTGCCCAACCAACCTAACTTTGGGCGCATCAGTCTTGGCCCCTCTGTGGGCTTCTCTGGGACACATAATGAATTGGCTAGCCACATTTTTGGGAACCACTGTCTATGTCACACCAAATCTTTTCCTAGAATGAGTTAGGTTCTATTAAAATGGTCTAGGCCTAAATTAGTATCCAATCAAACATATTGATAACCATATTAACGAGTAACATAAGTACTGGAAGGCATGACACTACATCAGTGCTGTCCACTGATTACATTTTAGAGCGTCCGGATTTGGAGGGCCCGGGTTAAATTAATCAAATATGTCATGTAATGAAGTCCTATGAGCTTTCTGAAGCAGACTGGCAGCACATAAAAAAATCTTTTCGAGGGCCAATCATTCTGGCTCACAGACATCCAGTTGGACAGCCCTGCACTACATAATCAGGCACCAACACACAGTCCGTACCAATAGTGATATTTATATTGGTCCACTTGTAGTTACTGCCCAACAATCAATTTCTGGCAAGGCTTGAAGTTTATTGGTACCAAGTGAGTGTGAGATGTGTCTGGCTTAAATAACGGTTCAATACAAATATATATTTTTTTTTTAATAAAGACAGCAGCCATATTTATTTAATTGGGCAGAGGTAAGTATATTGGTGTTTATAGGCAGCCAGTGGTAAGGCTGTGTCAAATAGAAACTAATTAACTAATGAATCTGAATAATGATATCACACTGATAAAAACACAGCATAACAAATAGAGCTTTGCAAAAAATCCTCCAGCAATTCCCTATTGAAAAAAAATGTAGAAAAAATAGATGGGAAAATGCATTTATTATCTGGGCTTTGTTTAGCAAGTTCTTTCCTCACACAATACATAATTAGTTGACTCAACATCAAACAAGAATATTATATTTCTCCCCCCTAACCGATTAAATTCCAACTGCAACTTTATAGTACAGTTATACGTCAAAAGGGTTGTAAGGAACCAGCACCAGAGCCAGTTTTTATTAATAACAGCAAAAATAAGGATTTTTTATCCAAAGATTTATTTATAGCACGCCATTAGGGGAAAAATCAGGCAATTTGGCAAACCAGCTTTTAGAAGGCATTTCAAGTGCAGTGTTTGGCAGTGATAAGCCAGAAATGGATGGTACTACTGTAGCATCACGCACATAAGAAACTCACATAGAATATTGCTAGTAAAGACTTGGCAATGGTAAGTAAATTCGCACTCATCAGCAACACATGGCTAAATGTCTACAAGCATATGAAGCAATACATGGCTGTGTATTGTACCACAGTTCATGAGTATACATGGCAGTGTTGTAATGCATCCAATATGGTGCAGGCCCAACTGATACCTGACTTTCCTCCTTAAAGAAGTTCTTTGTAATGGGAACTGATTGTGGTTCGACCTGGGGAGAGCGCAACCAGTTGCAACCCTAAACTAATTAAATATGGCCTAGAATTGATTTACCCACAGTTCATAAAAGTCTACTGGGATTTGTATCATATGACTGCTTTCAAAAAGACACTGAAGTATTTCTATGTGGGCAGCTGTGGCTCCCTGCATAATCTGTAAGTGCATTATTTCTGTACAGAAGCTGTTAAGAGCACAAGAGCAATGCAGTGGATAAGACAGCCACCCTCTACCAAAAAAAGTCTTTTTAAGTTTAACCCCTCTAAATGACCCAGTGGCATAGTTCTATAGCAAACTCATTACAGGAATACAGTAGAATTAGTAAATACAGACGCATAAGAGAAGAATTGAGAACTGGAAATGGCAAATTCCTTGTTGTAAAGAAGCTCAGTTAACAACACAGACAGAAAATTACTGAGTAGAATGCCAGGCTGGAGGCTGCTGGCAGCCTCTTAGCTGTCTATGGGATGGCAAAGCTGCCTCTGAGAATTTAAAAAAAGGTTAAATAGTAATCAGTTGTTATGGAGCTGGGAGCCCATGTGATTAATTAGTAAGGTGGCAGTGGGGCAGCCTAATACTGCCTGTGCAATTTGGGACAGGTGGCTGGGCAGACAGGGTATAAAATAAGGCAGGAAATCTTAAGGTGTGTCACTCACCTGGTGATTTCTGTCTTGGAGACCCTGTCACCCAGTTATGCAATAAAATGGGTTATTTACTTAAAAAAAAAGTTATTGTTTGCCATGCATTGAGACAGGTAAAAATAGCTCAGGCTTCTGGGCTAAGCTATAAGGTGGAGTCTGAAGAAGTAGGGCATACATGTTGCAAATTATGTTTTGGTGCTTTCTGTGCCAGCCCAAGGAAACACAGCCCTTTAGCAGGGGAAGATATGTGCCCCAAAGATGCCCCAGTAGCCCCCCATCTTCTTTTCTGCTTGATCTCTGCACATGCTTGTGCTGCTGTCACTTACTGAGGCTTAGGGACCCACTCATCAATATACTGTATATAGAATATAAATTCTCTGAATATAAGACTAATCAGTAAATAATAGAAAAAAAAAAAAAAAAAAAAAAAAAAAGCAGAACATTACTAACATGCAGTCTGAAACCAGTGCAAATTTAGCATCACTATTTAATAGATCAGTCCTGTAAACATACAGCTTTCTGAAAGGCCAACCCCTAAGCTTAGCTTCTCAACCACTGCTCAGAGCGATGTTGAGCATGTGGGACACTTTCGCGAAGATGGGGAGTCGCCTAGTGACAAGTTTGAAGACCTGTATCATTGCTCCTATAAGAGATGCTGAAACTAAGCTTGGTGTGGTTAAGCTAAAGTAAAGTTAAATTTGAATGTAATTTTTAACAGCCTTTATTCAGTAAGGTTAGTTCTCCTTTAGTAGGCAGCCTACGCATAAGGCTGGCTAGGTGACCCATCGTGAGTTAATGTTAAGTGTGTTACTAAATTGTTGTCATAGAAATCTGCGCCATTCCACCCTGTGTGTCTTTGTGTTATCGGGTAATACTCCAGTTCTGTGTGCTAGTGTTGAGACAAAAGTTCCAGCAAGCAACATCCTTACTCCACCAACAACTCGCGTGCAAGATCAGCCTAGAGAGCGGGCTACTCTTGCCAACATTTTGGGGACCGTACCCCTTTGTCAGGCATGCCAGGCGTAACGTTGCTGCTATACTTACTTTGATTAAACACACCAGAGGATAAGCCCGCGCTTGCATCACACTCCGTGCCGGTCAATTTTTTGCTGGCTTAGCTGTTAGAGAGCTCATTTTCTATGTTCAGGTTTGCTCATCCCATATTAGAATGGGAACAAAACAATTGTTATTTGTTTGCTCAGGCCTCAGATATAGATTTTACACAACAAACATCGGTCATTCTGGTTGGGAGGTCTCGCACTCTTTCCTCTGTCTGGACTAGGGACTTGTATTTTTCCCTCAAATTGGCATAATCTGTTTGAGCAATTACACGTGTCGGGTGTTTCTTATGATGCTTTTAACATATAAGAACTATATATAAAGTTATTTTGTCTATACCATGATATTACTACAATGTATACACATGGAACGATATGATATGTTTAGAGGGAAAGGTATGGACCCTTCAGAGTAAATTGCCTGTAGAGCATTTGCAGCGCAGGCTTAACCGCAGTCAACACCAGTTTTCGCTCCGGTTTCTATGTACAGTCGAACTGCCCTCTATTTTAATAGCGTTGTCTTGTGGTGCATAGTGTATTTGGTACCAGTAGAATTATAGTGATGCATTCAAGGGCACACATATTGGTATTTAGACTGATTCGGTGCGAGTATATTATTGCTAGAGCATATCCTCTCCTAAATGTCCTCAGACGGGGAACAGTGTAAGGACGCTTGGCTTTCACCCTCAGCCTTCTATGGCCTGTAATTTCACCATTCTGAACAACCCCCGACCTTTCCACATTTTGTGCGATCCTGGCGTGTGGTTATATGAGGGCACCACAGAGCCAAGTTTATACGTGCTAGTATAACTGCTGTATATGTGCACTGAGAATAGTATCTGGCTCTGCTGCCTTTCTATTTGTATGCCAGTCATTAAATACTTTTTTATGATTAATGTATAACAAGGCACACAGGCTGAGGGTATTTCACAGACAGATATAAGGATCATCACGTCCACATATCTCCACCGATAATTCTATTTATGTGGCATCAATCCATTGCTAGGGTTTTTTTTTGTCTATGGAATCACAGCAAGAAAAGGATAGTGTGAAGAGGTTATGGGGACTCACAGTGGTTTCCATTGTGCTTTTAATTATTTATATCCATTACTCACAGGAAATCAGCAGTAAACGTAAAATCTATTGCAGCCGTGTGAAGTATAGTCAAATAAAACTCTCACTGACGTATAGAATAATTTGGGTATCTTCTCTAGGGAATAAACCTTCAATAAATATTTGATATATTTGCCTTTTTTTGTATTCTTCCCCTGTGATAGCCTCTGTAAATCTCGGTGTTATGCCTCAGTGTGTGTATTGTGGCAACATTGAGTGTTTGTCATACCCCAGGACCAACTTGATGTCATTATAAAGAACCTCCTATATGTCTGAAGTGAAGGAAATTCATAATGAAAGGTATGAAGAATCAATCATAGACAGAGCGCTGATACACTATTAGCTCACTATAAGACTTAAGTCTCTTAGCTAGTTTCATACATTCATTTCAAGATTTTCATTATTTTTCATACAAAGCCTGTCTTACTAGCAGACATTCCTAATTGCTGCAAAATCTAGCAGTGAGTTCTCTGACTTCTTACCCTGTCATCTATGATCTTATGCGCCTGTCCTTGAGAGTTTCTTATTAGATGGTACTTTAGCTATGAACATTTCCTATTCTCATTATGTTAAGAAAGAAAAAGTAAGCACACTTTTGTTACCCTCATACTCTATATGAAGCCACTAACTTATTAGAAACATATGTATTATTTTCAAGCAGCCATAGTATTCATTGACACAGTGCATGTTCTTAATATAACATCTCATCTTCTTAGGCTTTATTGAGACTCGGGTGCCCACAAGATGAAGAAAGGGCGAGAGGGCTTTATTTACATCACGCGTATTACTGAGTGTGTCATTAGCACGCCTCAGTTCGCGACGAGTTAGATACTCTATATTTGAATGGAAGGATAAAATGTGGCGGCTGGAGACAAGAATGTAGGCAATTCTCACTTCAAAAATTATGGCATATTATCTACTAATTGCCAATCGGAATAAGTTACAAAAGAAGGTCATTGATGAACGAGGTTGAATTTATTTGTCTGCCGCTGAGATGAAGTTCCAAAATCTATTAAGGTGTTTCAAAATCAGGCACAGGCATTATGGTCCTAATGTATCTAATTGCTCTATTTGTGGCAAACGGTCTAGTTCGCCCTTCTGGTGCTGGTTCATTAAGTTAGTGAAGTTACAATACAAGAAGTACAAGTCTAAGTGACGTTCTTCAACCAACAGGTTACTTGTGAAAGTAAACAAAACTTAGCTTATAGCATTTTTATCTAAAACAAATCCCATGCTATAAGTGGCTTGTGAATGTGCATGGTGACTGGATATTAACAATGTAAATACTCTTGTAGTTTTTGTACCTCCCATGCCTAATCCCATGATTGAGAGACAGGATATTTGAAATTCTGTAGCAGTTGGCAGGGCTAGTTCAAAAACACATGACTTTTGATGTTAAAACCACACCTATTAATGCACAGAGACTGTTTTACTAAATGGGCAAAAGGGGCAAATTTGCACAAGGGGCACACTATCAACCTTTCATCTGTTTAACTTGACTAAGAGACCATCTAAATGGCAGTCCACTTGTTTGATCCAGTGGGAGAGCAACAATAGTTATAACAACCTCTAAATGATTTTCAACTTTTTCTCCGCATTTTGTAATGAGCGGCTTTTAGTTCAGGGAGGTGCATCTGACCTCAATTCTGCTTTGGTAAACACAGAACCAGTCCTGTTTTTTGGCCCGCCCTGCTTGAGGGCTATCACTATACAAATGTAATTGGGGTGGGCAAATAGAGGCGCAGTGAGGTCTTTGCCTGGCCCACTGGCACCCTAAATGCGCACTGAGGCAAGGTGGCAGCAACTCTAGTTTACACCTGCTTTTGGACTCCCTTGTTATTGTTGCACTCTTTTTATATTTGGCCCCTGAGACCACACACACAAATTAAAGGGTGTGTACCATGGTGATAGAATATTACTTGTTCATACAAAGATTTAGAAACAAAGAGAAACCAACTTAGACTGGTTTAATTCCAGGTGCATCTGTTTTGAGGAGTTTGAGTGCATGTTTCAGTGTTTTTCAATGGAGGATAGAATAAATTAGGTACAAATACTGCCAGTGTGTGGCTGTGAGCGCCAAGGGTGGGAGAGGGTATCCTGAAAAAATATGTATGAGCTGGACTCATAATATTTCTGTACCATTTATGAGCCACATGTCCTAGCATTGACTAGTGTGCAAAGCAACATAGGCAGGAACTTGAGGGCCCATTTTTTGATAAAAGTGCTCCATCACACTTGCTAATATCCCCCTTTGTTGCCAAATGAGGTATATGACACTTAATCTAGATTATACAATCTTCAAATACAATGCAGCCGTCACTAAACGCAGAAAGACATATTTTCGTTTTTCATGTAGCAGTGAGAGTCCTTCCATCCCCAGGAGTCAGGGAGGTGTAAAGTCACCCGCGGAGGTAGCAAACATAGGAAAGATGTGTTTTTGGTAGTGAAATTTCCGCCCAGCTCGAAATTTTTATGGTAGCGGCCTCAAGTGACCTCCTGTCCACATGTTTCAGGCTCCAGGGCCACGCACTTCACCAATGCGCATATGCTGTAGGTTAATGATGTTGCCATCGTACTGTTGTGGAGACAGCATCAAAAATACCCAGAGCATAGAATTCATCTGATTCCAAAGGTTTTTCGTGTATTCAGATACGCAGCAGAAGGAGAACTAAACTTTTACTGCCCTTCAACTGCTTGCCAGGGGGATAAAAGTGAAAATTATCATACACATTCATTTCTGCCTGGAACCTGATGGTGGCAGCTGGTGTCTGAGTACGGGTGATGCCGACTAACGAGTGCCTGCTCTGTCCTTAATTCACAGACATCAACCATGTAGCCAGTGTAATCTATTTATATTCTGGCTCCAAAAGAAACTGCGGGCATTGTGACCTGCTGGCAATGGATCCACCGGAACTTTACTATAAGCAACCTTACCATTGTCAGCTTGTCATACAAAGTAAAAGTAGGACTGGGATGGACTATATATGCCAGCTGGCCAGTCATGCCAGTTTGTATGGTGAATGTTTGCTGCCAAAAAATTAATGCAAAACAGAAGCAAAGGGCCCTCTGGATTTGAATGGCTGACAACAGTGGAAAGCTGGTTCATCCAAGCTGTTGGATACAAGAATATGTTCACCCATATGACTTTCGACAAAAGGCTAACTGCAGGCTTGTAAAATAGTATATCAAAAGCAATGTTATAAGTCCAAATTTGCCTGGCCAAAGGGTGTGTTTGAAAACCACTGCTGTGCCTTAGGAGGTATATCAAAGCCATAATTCAACGTACAAGTTTTGCTTAAAGTAGCTGGCAACAAGTGTGCGCATTGGAACTAAATACAACGTTTGTAATTGAACTGGTATCTACCATCTGGGCACCGATAAAATGATGATGCTACTAAGGTACTTTAGTTCCTAGATTTGCAACCAAAAATACCATCCTGCCTTCACTGCAGCAGCTAGAGCCTCTGGAGCACCTGTCAAAAGAGTGCGAACAAAAAAAAAATAATATAGAAATGAATATGCATGGAAGCGCCAACCCTATCAGGGTCTAACAACAATTATCCCTTGTAAGGGCATTACAACATAGATACCTGTCAAGCGCTAATAGTCTGTGTAGAATGGAGACTTACACAAGTCTGAAGCTGCAGGCTGAGGCAATAATCTTGCCTGCCTAAGCCTACAGAGCACCAAAGCCAGCACCAGAACTTAATTGGGATGGGAATTTAAGGGTAGATGTATTTTATTCACTCAATCGCAACTGCTTTTTATGTCCATTATTTGGCCATCGTAGGGACATTAAATGTAAGTGCCTATGAGTGAATATGATGTTGGACCATCTTTCAGGTGATGTTTATCACCACTTATTCAAAGGTGATCTTTATGTTATCTTCCATTATTTCCGCTAAAGAAAGCAGTATAAAGGCATTGAATTACTGTGAACAAACATTTTATCTGCAATATTTTGTATATATAGGCCCTCAGATCCTTTTTTATTCTGTAAGCCTCTCTGTTTAAATTATTCCAATACCCCTGTTTGGAAAGCACTGAGCAACTTATTGGCACTATATAAATAATGATAGTATGAAATGAGAACAGCCACGTGATTACCTCTACGCTAATGCAGTTCTCTGGGAAACAATATTATAGAGGTCTTCCCCACTCATAATTTATCAATGCAAACAGGAATATGTTTGCAGTGGCAGACTAGTAAGCGATTACTTCTCTTTACAATCTTAGGGTAATGGAAGATAATCAACTAGTTATAAACAGTGTAATTTAGGTTGATGTAGCAGGCAATGAAACCTACTTTTTAGAAAAATAACGGATAATGATATAAACCATAAAAAGGACATGGGGGGAGCTTGCAACTGTTTTTTTTAGCAATTAGGCAGGCCGCTCACACAAAGTACATATTTCACTCCATGGCGAGACGTGGGACATGCGAGAGCGATCCTCAGAGCCCGGCGATGATGCCACGCCAGAGGAATGCCAGCCGCGTTAGGGGACTCAAGACGAACCAGCATCGGCTGAATGCGGTCAGGTTGGCAAGGGGTCGTCGGGGTGCGTAGAGTGGTTGCTCCGTAGATGCGGCAATCCAACCGCCTGCAGCCTGCCCTACAACTACTTTTCCTTTGACAGGGGTAGCTGCCCCCCAGTAGCAGTCTCTAAGCAAACCCCCCTTTTAAGAATGGGTGTCATGGCACTCTAGAACCCACCAATAGGGACACACAAGGTCCTATCTAACAGAATGTTAAAGGAATTGTTTATTTAATTTTTTGAAACATTATTGGCTCTAGTTTTAAAGAAGTCACTAACTTTGTTGGTCTTTAAGATTATTTTTAATAGCGAACTGGCTTCCCTACAGATATCTACGGCTGGTGTAAATATAGATTTCATTGTTTCAACTGTCACACTTAATGACGTGCTGCTGATTAATATTTGCATTATTCCATAATAAATGAAGATTGGTAACTAAGCTGGAAGATCCATGTACAAACAAGGAACAGGTGAAATGAAGGGCAATAAGCCCTATTGGGTTTATTTAATGGTTAAATGATTCCCTTTTCTCTGTAATAATAAACAGTGCCTGTGCTCGATCCAACAAAGATATAATTACCCTTATTGGGGCAGAACAGCCCTATTGGTTATTTAATGGTTAAATTGATTCCCTTTTCTTTGTAAATAATAAAACAGTAACCTGTACTTGATCCCAACTAAGATATAATTACCCCTTATTGGGGGCAGAACAGCCCTATTGGGTTTATTTAATGGTTAAATGATTCCCTTTTCTCTGTAAATAAAACCGTACCTGTACTTGAATCCCAACTAAGATATAATTACCCCTTATTGGGGGCAGAACAGCCTATTGGTTTATTCAGGTAGAGAGATTTCCCTTTTCTCCTCTGTAATAATAAAACAGTACCTGTACTTGATCCCAACTAAGATTAATTACCCCTTATTGGGGGCAGAACAGTCCTATTGGGTTATTATATTGGGTTAATGATTCCCTTTTCTCTGTAATAATAAAACAGTACCTGTACTTGAATCCAACTAAGATATAATTACCCCTTATTGGGGGCAGAACAGCCCTATTAGGGTTTATTTAATGGTAAAATGATTCCCCTATCTCTGTAATAATGATGCATGATGATGAGATGATGATGATGACGATGAGATGATGATGATGAAGAGAAGATGATGATAATGAGATGAGATGATGAATGATGAGGAAGAGATGATGAGATGATGATGATGATGATGATAGGATGATGATGATGATGAAGAATGTATTGATGATGATGCGATGATGATGATGATGATGATGATCGATTGATGATCGATGATGATAGAATGAATGATGATGATGAGATGATGATGATGATGATGATGATGAATGATGACGATGATGATGATGATAGATGATATGATGACGGATGATGATGATGATGATGATGATGAGATGAGATGATGATGATGATGAAGATGATGAGCGATGATGACGATGATGACAGAAGATGATGGATGGATAGATGATGATGATATGATGATTATGTATAATGATAGACGTGAAGATGATGATATGATGACGATGATGATGATGATGACGATGAGATGATAATGATCGATGAGAATGATGATACGATATGAATAGATGAGTGATGATGACGATCGATGATGATGATGAGAGTGATGATGACGATGAGAATTCGATGATGACGATGAGATGATGACGATGATGGAATGATGATGACGATGAGATGATGTGATGAGATGATAGATGATGAGATGATGACGATGATGATGATGAGATGATGATGACGAATGATGATGAATGATGATGACGATGAGATGATGATCTAGATGATGAATAGAGATGATGACGATGACTGAGATGATGATGGATGAGAATGATGACGATGATGATGATGGATCGATTGATACTGATGTGATGATGATGACGATGATGATAGATAGATGATGAATGACGATGAGATGATGATGACGATGAGATGATGATGAATGAATTATGATGATGAGAGTGATGATGACGATGATGAGTGACGATGATGATAGAATGACATATGATGATGAGATGATGAATACGATGACGATGATAGATGATGACGATGAATGATGGACGAGATTGAGATGAATGAATAGATGATGACGATGAGTGAGATGATGACGATGATGAGATTGAGATGATGGAGAGATGATGCATGAGATGATGAGATGAAGGATGAATGGATGATGATGAATGAATGAGATGATGGTGAGATGAGATGATGATGAATGAGAGATGATGATGAGATGATGAGACGATGACATGATGAGATGATGATGATGATGATGAAATGAATGACGATGAGATGATGATGATGGAGATGATGATGATGATGGAGATGATGATGATGAGGATGATGATGAATGAGAGATGATGATGACTGGATGATGATGATGAGATGATGACTGATGAGATGTGAGAATGATGAAGACAATGGACGATGATGAATGACGAGATGATGAGATGATGATGCATGAGAGATGAGACTGGATGACATGACGATGATGATGATGATGATGATGAGATGATGATGATGAGATGAATGACGATGAATGAGATGATGATGATGGATAGAATGATGAATGAATGATGATGATGAATGATGTAAGATACATAGACGATGAGTATGATGAATGACATGAGATGAATGATGATGAGATGATGATTGTGATGATGATGATGATGACGATGAATGATATGATGATGAATGACGATGATGATGATGATGATAGATGATGATGAATGAGATGAATGAACGGATGATGATGATGAGACTGTATGACGATGACATGATGATGAATGATGATGAGATGAGATATGATGATGATGATGAGATGATGACGATGATGAGATGATGAGATGAGATGAATGACGATGAGAGATGATGATGACGATGAGATGATGATGACGTTATGGATGATGATGATGAAGATAATGATGAGATGATGAGGATGATGATGATGATGATGATGACGATGAATGGATGATGATGATGATGATGAAGATGATGATGATGACGATGAGATGATGATGATGAGATGAATGACGATGAGAATGTGATGATGATGATGATGATGATAGATGATGATGATGATGATGAAATGATGATGATGATAGAGAAGATGATGATGATTATGATGATGATGGGAGATGGATGATGATGATGATGATAAAGTGATGATGATAGATGATGATGATGAAGAGAAGATGATGATGATGAGATGATGATGTTGATAATGATGAGATGATGATGACGATGAGATGATGACGATGATGATGATGAGATGACGATGAGATGATGAAGATGATGATGATGAGGATGACGATGAGATGATGAATGATGAGATGGATGAATGATGAGATGATGATGAGATGATGATGATGACGATGATGATGGATGAGATGATGATATGACAGATGATGATGACGAGAGATGATAGATGACGATGAGATGATGAATGAGCGAGGAAGATGATGATGATGATCGATGATGATGATGATGAATGATGATGATGAGGATGATGATGACATGAGATGATGATGATGAATGGCGAGCATGGATGATGACGAAAGTAGATCGATTTGATGATGGGAAGCTGAATGATGCATGATGATGGAGATGTATGATGATGATGATATGATGATGATGAATGATGATGAGATGATGATGATGAGATGAGATAGATGATGATTAATGATGACGATGATGAGACAAGAGATGATGATGATGATGATGACTGACGATGAATGATGATGAGATGTAATGATGAGATGATGATGATGAATGATGATGATGAGATGATGATGACGATGATGATGAATGATGATGAGATGATGATGAGATGATGATGATGATGAGATGATGAGATGATATGAAGATGATGATGAGATGATGATGAGATGATGATGATGATGATGATGATGATGATGATGATGATGATGATGATGATGAGATGATGATGATGAGATGATGATGATGATGATGATGACGATGATGATGAGATGATGATGATGATGAAGATGAGTGATGACGATGATGATGATGATGAGGTGATGATCGATGATGATGACTGAGATGATGATGACGATGACATGATGATGAAGATGAATGAATGATGATGATGATGAGATGATGACGATGATGAGGTGATGATGATATTGAGACTGAGATGACCTCT